>NC_142068.1:61424166-62039583 GCF_059756535.1 Pantherophis guttatus
AAAAAGCAAGGCACAGAGCTCACAACCAAGGAGCCTGTTGCTAAAATTCACCTCTGAGAACAGCTGATTGGGGGTATTCCGGAGGCCAATCCACCTGCCAATCAGCTTTTTTCTTATTTTCCTCCCCAAAAACTAAGGTGTGTCTTATACTCACACCGGAGTATAAGATTTTTTGGAGTCTTATATTCCGAAAATAGGGTACATCCTGCAACAATACCTTTAACACCATCAAACAACAACATCTGCCTCTCTCAGGTCCTTGGGAAAGATTTGATAGGTAAATAAAGGTACCAAACCCAGTCTCAACATCTGACTGATAGTGTGACCAACCATAATAATAGAAAAAGCCTTGATTTACATAAAGCTGTTCCCCTGCAATAGAGAAAGAGGATACTGGCAATTTCTCATGGGTTGGATCTGCTAAGACTGCTGAGGAGAAAATGGAATATTGACAAGTCAGCATGCAACCTACAGGACCTAAGAGATGCAGAATCAGGAACAGGAAGGAGCAATGAAATAAGAGTTTCTTTCTATGGGGAAGCAGCTTGCCCACGAATACTACAAAGCTCCAGCGTTGCCAGCTGAAAATCAGCCTTCAGAGTATTTCAACTTGAACAGCATCTAAGGCGAAACTTATTGGTTCAGCTGCTGAACAGAGACAAGATGCCCTTATAAGGTGATTTCTAGCTAATCCATCAACAGCTTGACCTGATATGGCTTCAACGTCCATTACCTCCAGCCAGCATGTGGTTTATTCTCCACTGAACAATCTATCCATTTAAATAACTTTCAAAACAAAAGCTTTCAAAAACAACAGTTACAATTTAAAGCAACAAGATCAATTAATCTAAAACTGCTCAGGACTCACCAGATGAAACCATAATTATCAGAGCTCCTAAATGTAAGAAACAAATATTCAATATTCAAGCATTCTTACCATCCTTTTATCCATGTCTTTTCTCTTTTTTTACCCAGCAAGAACAGAATTTCGAAGTTATAACTACAAGTCACATCAGTGAATATTTACCCGGATTCCAGGGGAAAGTAGAAGAATCTTTTCAGATTGTAAGAAAATCTGAATAATAACCATTTTAAGATTCTATCCTTTCTATGTCTGTTGTTGAGCTGTTAAGGAATGAAAGGCTGTTCTTCTACTTTGTTTTAAAATAAGTATTTTTAAAACATGTTTCTAACACTTTAATGAATATACAAATTATAAGACACCTTCCAGATAACAATAATTAACTATCATGTCAACACACAAGAGCTAGGTAGGTTAAAGATAGTTAATTTGTCCAAATATGCTGGGGACAAACAATTTTAATGGGCCATGCAGGTATCTGGAATTTTAGAAGAATGTTATAGACACTCTCACAAAATGGCTGCCCTGGGGAATGAGGCCAATCACAGTATAACAATTGACCTGAAGGGGATTTACCTGGTGTAATGGTATGTGGGAATGATCTTAAGAGGCAGGAGGAAGGTCTCCAGCCTAGGCAATAGTCTGATAAGAGTCCCCACAGGAAGTGTTTTAGAAGAGACCATCCCTAGTAAATCAGCCTTCAGAGTATTTCTACTTGAAATGCATCTAAGACAGACTAAAATGAGAGGAGGGGAGAAATACTTCGTAAGATGGATGTTATCTTTCAGGATAGTCCAGACAACAAGCAAAACTGGGAACATTTTATTTTAAGGTTACATTAAACAGAATCTCGCAAGATTGAAAATATTTCTCCCTTTCGCTCTTTTTAGTTTCTAGAAAATCAGGAAGAGTGTCTTCCAAAACATTTCCTATGCTTTTCCCAAGTGAGGACTGAGCTGCCTCTTATCCAACCACTGCTAAAGCTTCCCCCTATCTCCCAGGATCATTCCCACATATCATCACATCTGATGAGGGTGTCCTTATCAGTCTCTTGAGCTCCTCCTCACTCCCACTATAGACTTGATTGCCCTGTTTGCCTTTGTCTGTTTCCCCCCAGGAAGATGGACCTATTTCTAAACAAATGTCTGGACTGCAACAATCAATCATTTCCATTCAACCAATGTTTATGGGACCTACAGCATGTGGGTACGAGTGTATCCTATATTGACATTTTTGTCAATACAAATGACGCTACAGACTTGTGATCTATTTCAATTTCCTCCTCCATTTCATTAGACAAATTCTAATTAAAATGGGCGGGGACAGGGAAATATCCTTGAGCACACTGAAACCTAAAAGTACCATACTGCCTATCCTACCCCAAAATATACTAGGAAAAATAATTCCCCCTTTTAGAAACAATGGGTGGGAAAAGGAGAGCAGAATCAATTTGTTGCAAAGAATCGAAGGGATTATAGATTAATACATCAATATAAACCAACAACTCCCTTATTTTGATTTTTTTTAAACTGATTTTTTTTGGGGGGGGGATTTTACAGTACATTTATTACATTGGAAACTGCTACCATTTAAATTTGCCAATACATAAAAGAGCAAATAAGTAAATAAATATGAACGTGATATTTAGCCATATCACCAATAGTGAAAGCAATGATGCACAGTTTCAAAAATGTAGCATTTTTGAGTAAGAGTAGCATAAGACAAAAGACAAATTTTGCAGCAGGCTGAATGGAGTTTACATAACTCAACTTACCACTCAGTGGATGAGGAACTGTATATTGTTTCTTCTTACTTGTAATGGAAGTTGAGGAAAGCTTGCAGGATAGATCAGTTCCTTGTTTTTTCCCCAAATTCTCACTTTCACATTGTGCTTTCCTCAATTGTACTATGTGTTCAAGTTTTTTTAATCGTTCTTGTGAGCGGGAAATAAAATGAGGCTTGTGAACTTCCAGTGCCTCCTGAAATAAGCAGAAATAAAAAGGACATCATTCAGTCACCCGTAGTGATATTTTTCTATTCTCCCAGGAAAGGATCAGGAAGTTTTCTTTTCAAATCATTTGAAACTAGATGTAGTGGCTGTAATGGGGCAACTTTTGGCAATGTAGACTGTGCAACTTCATAGAACAAATGGGTACTGGCTTTTACCAAATGTATGAGAGCAGATAACTAGTGCTGTGCACATATTCCTTAATCAAATTTGTTCATTTTGTTCTAGTAGGGTATTTTATTTATTTATTTATTTATTATGCTGCCCATCTCACTATCCAAAGCAATTCCGGCTGTCTTACAATAAAATAAGAATGTAATAATAAAGAATTGAAGAGGACGTGAAATGTCTTCAATTTCCTATGTTCCAATATTACTTACATTGGGAATTTGAATAGAAGCCTGTGTATAACCAACATGGTTTTCCTGAAGTAAGTGCAAGTAAAAACTCATTACAGAACTCAAAAAAATGGTAGACTGGGTGAAAGACCACTATATATAAAGAAATAAGGAACAGGTGGGCATACAAGACCCGATCCCTTTATTCAATCTTGCATATCTTACGCAAGTCTAATACTTGAATGGACTATATTTTGCATGTGTTATTTAAAACCAGGATGGACAGCTCAAATTCCCAGGACCACACATAAAATAATCCCCTGAGCCTACTTCAACCTCTATTACTGAAAATAAGTTGGTTTTCTGCTATTTTGAGGATAAAAAAATACCCAGGAATTGTAATGTAAACACTTAAATATACTTAATATAATTCAAAAGCCAAAAAAAACCCCACCCCTCCAACCTCAGTGGGGCAGATTATGGCTGCAACCACATGTGCATCCATCTTCTTTACATAATTGCTCTGGCCTCTGAAAAATTCAGTATTCTGAATTTGAGAAAGAGAGATATTTTCCCAGAGCTAGTTGTATTCACCTAATCTTCTGCAGTTAAGGGGAATTACCAGATTAATAATAATTGTAAATAATGAGGAGGGAGATCAGTGGTGGGTTGCCCCCGGTTCGTACTGGTTCTATAGAACCAGTAATAAAATCGGCGGGAGGCTCCGCCCACTGACCCCAACGTCATCAAAACACTTCTGTGCATGCGCAGATAGCGTGTGTGCAGAATAGCGCATGTGCAAGCAAAGCAAGCACGCACGCGCAGTCCCACTGCGAACCGGTAGTAAAGGTAAGTAGAACCCACCCCTGAGGGAGATGGTAAGAAAAAGTATACAACATATGCAAATATTAGCATAATATTTAGCATAATTAACCAGGATACTAGATAAGTCACTTCCAAATTCAGTTCTCAGTGTATCATGTAAGCAAATTGCTTCTCAGCAATAAGAGCACGTTCATAAAACTATTGTTTTGCTGCTTTTAAAAAGATATAGGAGCAATAAATGTCTTTTTACCCCTAGTGGATTTCCAAGGAAATAATCATATCAATAACCATATGAAGAGTTAGCAGGGAATGTGGATATTTTACCCTGAGAGTCAGTGGGCTTGCAGGAATTTTCTCAGGCTCAAAGCAGACCTCTGAAAGTTGGAAAGCTTCATATTTCTCATGATGAACATCTGGTTCATGGGCTGCAGAGGTGGTTAACCTATTGACCATCTCTTTATTCACATTTATCTTATGTTCTTTGGACTGGCTGGCTGACCCATATAATTTGTAATCACCTAAGAAAGACAGAAAGGCTTATTTATTAAGGGATGATAGCCAATTTGTTTTTCGATTCTTCTAGATATTTTCAAACCCAGGAGGCATCTATAAAAGAAATATATACTTGACGTTCTTGAGTAGAGAATGTAGAGTTTTGTGCTTGTTTAACCCTGGAAGTCAAATCATACAAAGTTTCATAAATAAGCAAAAAGTATTACGAAAGTTTTCCTTCAGCTGGAGATCCACTAAATCTGGGTGTATACCAGGGCTATTATATTTAACTAATTATACACCAGGAGAAAACTGAAAAGACAGATATATTGTATATTTCAAATCCTTCCAGGTTATTTCTGAGCGCAGGAAGGAGAGGCAATAGAAGAAGTAGTTTTCCATCTGTTTGCTGAGGCCAGATTCTACTAGTCTCCACTCAAAGCATTCACTCAGACCTATTGACTTGTTCCTATCGAGCCATTATAAGAAGTGTAATTTTCATTTGTCTTTTTTATTGTTTTCTTCCTCCCCAGTACTTTTTTTTTGTAGGCTGCATATTACATCTTTTAAATAGCGAGTCTAAAGGCAGATGCTATCATGTTACTTTATTGATCACAAAGCCTCTCCAAAATAGCTGTAGAAAGACCTCTTTAAACTGGATGAACAGTCACCCTGATGGCAGATGACAGATTAGGGCAAAAAACCTCTAGCTTCTGAGACGTCTGTAACTACCCAGGAAAAAAAAATTGGTATGTTATGGTGACTAGCACCCAGGAGATGCCAATTCTATATGCAGCAGCTGTGAAGAAGGCAAACTGCATGCTATGGATCATTAGGAAAGTGACTGAAAATAAAAATGCCAACACTGTAATGTCTTTATGATATGTTCATATATAAATTGCTGCATACAGTTCAGGTCTCCAGATTAAAAAAAAACAAAGACACATTAAGTGCCTTTTCTGTGCTACTATCTAGCCTGAAAGATGTCAGGTGGGAGTGTGGTATACGATCAAGATGTATAAAACCATGCATGAATGGAGACAGCAAAGAGGGAGAAGTTCTCCTTTGTTCTTCAGAACATTCAGACTGAAGAATTATTGTCCAATGAACCTCTTTAGAAGGAGATAAAGGGCAGGCAAAGAAAGCACTTCTTCATATAGCAAATAATTAACTTGCAAAATTCAGGTATAAATTGCTGGAGGATAATAACATCAAAGGTATGTACTTCTGTCTCCTGGTTGGGGCCACTGCAGAGGCATCCAAACTACAATGATGGGACTTAACCCAGCACGGCCAATTTTAGATTCTTGTCTCCTTATATTCTGGGACCCCTTGGGGCTGAAATCCTCTAACCAACCAAAGAAGGAAGAAGTAATAATGCTGGGTCCCCTCAGAAAATTCTTGGAGGAAGAGATGTGAATCAGAAAGTTCAGCCTGCAGTTCATACTTTTGACAGCTACTTTTAATCATTTCTAACAAGAAATGTGAGAAGTGCTAAAAATCCTATTTATTTTACTACCCATTTCACATTAGTTAGGCAATATCCTAGACTGGAAGTTCTCATTTGTTTTGAACTGTAAATTGTCCTAATGATTTATGTTTGCAAATTCTTGTAATTTAAAAGCTTTATAAAAAGGTAAAGGTTCCTCTCGCACATATGTACTAGTTGTTCCCAACTCTAGGGGGCAGTGCTCATCTCCGTTTCAAAGCCAAAGAGCCAGAGCTGTCCGAAGACTTCTCTGTGGTCATGTGGCTGACATGACTAAACACCAAAGGTGCACAGAATGCTGTTACCTTCCCACCAAAGATGGGCCCTATTTTCCTACTTGCATTTTTTATGTGCTTTCGAACTGCTAGGTTGGCAGAAGCTGGGACAAGTAATAGGAGCTCACCCTGTTATGCAGCACTAGGGATTTATATCCAACCTCTAATTTATGTAACAACTAATGAAAATTGCAACAACTTATTTTGATGCAGATAATTTTACTTTAATCCTTTGACATACAGTACATAATTTTATCCAGTTTTTAAAATTTGAATTCCTCTGATGGAAGCTCATTGTAAAAGCAAGGGCCATGTTGCATGCAACATTCACCAGTATACTTTCAGTAACTGTACTTAATACTAATGTTCATCTACTGCAAAGTCAGTGAGGTGGTCAGTGTGGTGGAGCATTCTCAAAATCCTCAAAGAATTCAACAGAGTTTATGGCATATGTCTACACCAATTACACATTTCTACTCATAACATCATATATGGAATGTTTTGATCTAACTTTAGTTGCTTCACTAATGATGGATAGAATATATTTATATTCTGGATTATTCTTTCTCTGGCAATTATACCCCCTAAAGTGCTATTACTAATAGATGAGAAACTAATAAAATAAATATTAAAACATGATACTAATTCATTATAAATTAATCTAGTCAGATTTTTAAGTTGTTTTCATTATTTATTATCCTGATTAACAGTTCTTTTATGATCAACATTTTCTCGCTTAATTTATTAATTCAGAGAGGAAGTTGTATCTGAAATTCAAATAGCCATTTACAAAATACGATATGAGCTTCTCACTAAAAATGCAGGTTTAATTAGAATAACAAATAAAGCATCATTAATGCCTTTCTTGCCACGCTGACAATAAACCTAACACAAGAGTCAGTTGCAGCAAAGAAATTATTTTGTGCATGCTAGAAACTTTTTCAGACCAGCAAATAAGCAAACTATGTGTTCTGCAGCTTTTTGGGAACAGTACCAAATACTTTATTGATTATTGCTTGGATTATTTTGTGGTCCCACTAGTTATTGCTTGCAGGCAAATGGTATTTCTTGCAGTTCTTCCAATGCACCGTTTGCTACTTTATCATGCCACTGTTTGTCTGTTCTGTCTTCTTGCAGCAGCTAAAAAGATGGTCAACTATTTCTTCAGCTTCTTTGCAGAAGTTGCATTTACTGTCTTCTCAATTCTGGGATGCATTCTCTGTATGCTTTTGTTCTTAAGGCTTTGTCTTGTAAAGGCAGAATTAGCCCTCAGGCTCTTTCTTAAACTTTCATGCTCTTATCCATTGCCAGGCCTTATTATTTGCTTTGCCTGCTATTATTTTTTTAATGTACTGGCCATGTAATGTTTTGCTTGCCATTTCTATATTCCATTCTTCACTTGGTCTTTCTTCTAGGCCAGTTTGGTCTCTCCAGTACTCAATCAACCTTCACGGTATACTAGCTTCAGTGCAGCTTCTTCACCTCAGATACTCTTCTAATATCTTTATTTCACTGGTGTACTTGCAACATTCCATTGCCTACCTATTTTCCTTGGTAAGTAGAGTCTGCCAACATTGCTGCGGGGATGAAAGGCATGATTCATTGTAATTATTTTTTCTGGTCTTCCTATCCAGGGTTTTTAGTTCTGCTTGAGCCCAGTCCATAACTCCAGCTGTGTATCTAATGAATGGAATTGCCCAGGTGTTAATTGCTTGATAGTGTTTCCTCCACTGAGTTTGGACTTTAATATCTTCTTCACTCTCATGATATATTCACTACTAACCTTCCTAACTTCAGTATCCTTGATGTTGTCAGCTTGAAGGAAGGCCAGATATTTGTAGTTTCTTCATCCAGACCCTTGATATTATTTCCATAAGGCATCTTGATTCCAGACGCCATTGTTTCCCTGGTTGATGGTAAGGATGGCATATTTGTCAAATCCAAACTCCACTGCAATATCTTGGCTGTTCTGAACTTTACACAATTTTTTTGTTATTTCTACTGACTTCTATTATTTTAGGTACTTGAGTATCCAGTCATGTGGTAAGGAGTCAAATACTTTGTTATAATCCAGTGTTGGCAAATCTTTTCGGCACCAAGTGCCAAAACGGGAGTGTGCGTGTGTGCGCACGCGGGAACACCGGAAACTGGAAGAGCAGTTCCTCGGTGTGTGCTGAGCTTCCGGTTTCTTGCGTAAGCATGTGTGCCAGTCACCTGGTCTTCCGTTTCTGGCATGCATGTGCTCACAAAGACCAGCAAACCGGAAGCTCAGCTTCCCTGTGCATGTATGGGCGCCAGGGAGCTGCTCTTCCAGTTTCCGGCACTCTTGCATGTGTGAAGACCAATTGGCTAGCGCGCATGTGCAGGCCGGAACCTGAAAAGCAACGGGCGATGGCTGGTGTGCGCGCCGGCCAATTGGTCTTCCCATGTGCAGGAGTGCTGGAAACTGGAAGAGCAGCTCCCTGGCGCACATATACTTCTGGCACGCATGCCATAGGTTCACCATCATGGTTATAATCAGTCCAAGCTACATTTAAGTTGGTCTCCTTCCTCTTGCAATTTTCCAAAATCATCTTATCAATTAGGAATTGATATTTTGTTTCTCTGCTCTTCGGGCAATTTCCATTTTGCTCAGATGGAAAGAGCTTATTTTCAACTAAATGCCTGATTTTCCATGTTTGTGGTGCACTGTATGGCTCTTCTTGATTTTGTATCCAAGATATTCCATTATAACAGCAGCTGTGCTATACATTACTTGTGTTATTCTTTGCAGTGAGCTGATTCTTATATTTGATATTATGGTATTGGCATCATTTAATAATTGTGCTAGCTATTTCTTTGGAACAAACTTCAATGCAGACAATCTCTTTCTGTCCTTTTGTGCTGTTCTAGATCAGGGATCCCCAACCCTTAGGCCATGGCCCACTACCAGTCTGAGACTTGTTCAGAACCAGGCCTGAAGTGGCAGGCGAGTGTGCATGCATCATTTGCCATAAGCAGGGGGCAAGCATACATGTGCTCCATTTGTGCAGACAGTGGGCATGCATGCTTGCCACTCACGTAAATGGAGCTGTGCACACACAGCTCCATTTGCCCACTGCTCGCTGCTCTCCTGGAGCCATCCCCTCCCGCCCACCGGTCTGCAAAGCTGGAAAGGTTGGGGAATTCTGTTCTAGTTGTTCAATTATTCTTTGTTTCAAATCTTTTTTTAGAGGGTTTTATTCTTTCTGAGGAGAAAGCAGAGATCAGGGTGCCTGGTTTGGTAATGTGCTAACTTCTTCTACTGCTAACTTCCCCTAGTTTGCCTCTACAGTCTGAGTTACTTCTGGCAAGGCTTTCTTTTCTTCACTCTGGATAGACTTTTGCAGTTCTTCCAATTCTGTTTCAGTGAATACTTTATTTGTATAAATCGATATTGATCTGCTAGCCTTGTTCTGTTATTTCTGATTCTGGATGTTGTTATTTCCAGAACTGGTACATTGTTTTCAGATATCCTCTTAGTGTTATATTTGGTTTGTGATAAGAAATGATTATTTCTTTGTTTTCAATCTTTGTATATTTCTGTATTTGCAATGGGTAAACAGCTTTTATTTCAATAGTGCTGCAGCTGCTGGCCCTGGTTGCTCAGCCAATTCTCCTGATCCCTTTAGACCATTTGTCACCAGATGTCCATAGAATCCAACATCTAGCATGGTCCTTGCTGACTTATGCAATAGCTCATCCAGTATGGGTTACTGTAAATTTCCTTTCACCATATTGTTTATAAGACATACATTCTTTGTATGGTTTCTCTGAAAGGACCTCTGATGAGACCTGTCCACTGTCCAGTATAGCTGAACCTCTTGCAACCATGTCAAGGTAATGCCTCGGTGGGGTATTAACAGAATAACAGAGTCAGAAGAGACTTTGGAGGTTTCCAATCCCCTGCTCAATCAGGAAACCATATAGTATTTCAGACAAATCATTGTCCAATCCCTTCTTAACAACCTCTAGTGTTGGAACCCAATTTCTGGAGGCAAGTCATTCCACTGATTAATTGTTCTAACTGTCAGGAAATCTCTCCTTAGTTCTAGGTTGGTTCTCTCTTTGATTAGTTTCCATCCCTTGCTTTTATTTCTTGCCCTCAGATGCTTTGAGAATAGGTTGATCCCCCTCTTCTTTGTGTCAGTCCCTTAGATAGAGGAACACTATTATCATGTCACCCCTAAACCTTCTTTTCATTACACTAGACATACCCAATTACTGCAGCTGTTCTTCATATGTTTTAGCCTCCAGTCTGCTGCTCTTCTGTGCACTCTTTCTAGAGTATCATTTATTATTATTATTATTATTATTATTATTATTAGTAGTAGTAGTAGTAGTAGTAGTAGTAGTAGTAGTGTAGTAGTGGTAGTGGTAGTAGTAATAATAATAGTAGTAGTAGTACTTAAAGTAGCATTTATTAAATTATTTTCATACAACTGATGTAGATCAATGAACAAACTGATACTTTATGAAGGAGTTGATAGGAGTTTGGGGACATCTGCTAAAGACCATGGACAACTTCCTGATTTTATATAAATGCATGGGAATCGATTGCAATCCAATGCAAATCTTTCAAAGCAGACAGTTGCAGACAAACCTCCTAGCACAATATTGTGCCATTTAATTATAATGTAAAATTTAACTCCTTATAACTTAAGCTATGCTTACCTTTGGAGCACAGAACTTTCCTATTACAATCATTTTCATCCAGTAATGATTTTGATGATATCTTGATGTGGTGTGCAAGATCAGAAAACTTTTGGTTTTGGAAAGCTTGAACTTTGGACTCTGATGTACCTTTGGGTAGATGTTTGTCTTTCAAAGAAATCCTACCATCTATTATTGATTCTTTTTTAGATGATTGCTCCAGAAAGGAAGCAGATGCAAGTTCGTGGTATTTGTCTCTCCTGCTTTGCTTTCTGTTGCTTCCTGAGAATCCATGTGCATCTATTAAAAATTAAGAAAAGGGAAATCAATTGCAAACCATGCATGATATACCATTTCACACTCCTTGTGTCATTTACAAAACAGCATTTTTTTAAATTGAAGGATCTAATTCATTAATATACTTTTACATTTCAAAGAAGTAGTGCTGTCTCACCATGGCCAAAAAACTGTGTACGATCATTAGCCTCTTCACTTGCTTGCTCCCTAAACTGCTTTTAATCATGTTATTTTTTTTTCTAACAAGACTACCTGTGATTACAAATTAATGCTTTCCTAAGCAGCAACGGCATTTCATTTCCATTTCCACAGTACAAGATTGTACATGCTACAACTTTAAGAAAGCCACTGGGGAAATAATTGTCAAGAATTAAGGTACGCTTCATAAAAGATACATTATTGGTATAATTTATTTCATAAACATATTGCAGTGGCTCACTGTTTGACTCAGACATTCGACTACAGATAGGCTTTCTCTATTTTTGGGGCAGAAATTTATTGCAATTTATGTATCTTTCTGTTAAGCTTCTTGGAGTGGAAATGTGAGATGATTAGTGAACGATGTAATCTGATTCAGAACAAAAGACAAATTAATAAAAGGCCATTAGCCCAAATGACTGATTATTGAGATTCCAATGTAAAACGGATGAATAAACCTAAATCCTTGGAACTGAGACTCTTCTGTAGGGTTTACCTAGGAAAAAGCAGCTGGCCTTCTTGTCAAAAGATATATGTATTTGGCAAAATACATATTACCCAATCAAGTCCAGAACTGGCTTCATGCTACTTAGAAACACAAGGAGCTGAAGGTGACACTGGTGG
Source organism: Pantherophis guttatus (assembly GCF_059756535.1). Taxonomy (NCBI): domain Eukaryota; kingdom Metazoa; phylum Chordata; class Lepidosauria; order Squamata; family Colubridae; genus Pantherophis; species Pantherophis guttatus. The sequence goes on from NC_142068.1 coordinate 61,436,246, forward strand.
CAATCTCAAACTATTTTAACATGTAATTTAATTAAAACTTGTCAAAGTCATATGCTTAAATTTGAGGATTTTTTTTAAAAAAACCTATTCAACCAACATTTATGCTATTCCTTATCAAGAAGTATCAATCACCTAAAACTGTCTTGGCTTCCCTTTTCTATAATAAACTTTGAAGTTCACTTGTACAGTACTTTTCTAAGTAAATTGGAATAATCAGATTTAACTGCCCTGCTCTAACCTTATGTTAGTACTTATGCATGCTTATTCTTGTATAACTTTGAATAGGTATGGGAATTAAGGAATTATTTGATTGTACTGTTTGGGTGTGTTGAATTGCTCACCTAAAAGACCTGAAAATCCATCAACATGGTGTCTTTCCTATCAATCAAGGCAACCCAAAGGCATTTTGCCAGCCAAGTTATTTTAATACATTGTATGAGAGAAAAAGATCGTTCCTCCCTAATTTGATAATAAAAAATATGACAAATTAAAGAATAACTTTCCAAAACTATAAATTTAGTGCTAATGGTGCTAATTTGGTTTAATAAAGAATGGAGCTCAAATAACATTTGCTATTATTAACTATAATGAATGGGCAGAAAATAAATTTGGATCCACTGTTATAACAAATTAGCTTTCTCTCATACCAATAACATAATACTCAAGCTGCTAAAATGAAGGTGGTTGAGAAAAAATTAGCATGTGTTTTTATGTGTAAAGACATAAACAGACATCTGTTCTGGAACTGAAAATACATTCTTAGGCTGAGCTCAAGTTCAGATATGCTCTTTTCTACAATTTTGTCTATTCCCAGAATGATTAATTTGCACTTGTTTCTGATAGTGAATCTCAGGAGTCTGCTGGAAAACAGAAGTAGATCACACATCTCGATCTGCTCATTATGATATAAAATACCAAGCTGATCGTACCTCAGTTGACACTAGGAAGGTATTTCTTAAATTGCTACAATATTGTTCCTGTAATAGAGATTGGGTTTCTCTCCTTCCAAACATTTTTTTCTTTTTCCTAGCCCATCTCTCCTAATTTCTTAAACATACTTAATATATTGTCTCTTTCATACACTCCCAGTGGGACTACAAGGAGACTCTAGCTAGTTCAATGACCTTTTTGGTAATGGAATTAGAGTAAGCTGCCCCTTAATTACAGCAGTGAAGCTAAAATAAAACAATTTTTTGCAAGGAAAAAAAGTGAAGAAGCTCATCCTATTTGGCAAGAAGATTTCTCTCCAGCTGTGATTTCTATTAAACTTCGATGGTTTCGCTACAGACTCTACAATCAGAATGGGTTCAAGTTTTCTGGGCCCACTCAGCTGGAACCCTCATTCTAAATAATCATTCATTTTCCTGTCCCTATGTAAGACAAGTCTAAAATTAAGACTGCGCAATCCATATGGTTTGCAAAACTATAAAAGATAATGCATTTTGGATATCAATGCATAGAGGCCTTGTAGAGTGGCTTTTTATGAGAAATAAACAGGCAATAGAAGAAAGTAGTATGCTGTAGGGAGGGACAGAAAACAACAAGCAGCCACAAAATGCCATGGAAACAACAATATAACCTAATCTATAATGTAGTGGCAAATTGGAAAAATTCCTTTGAAACGAGAGATGTACAGAGGGTGCTGTGCCAGAATGGCACGATCTGGCATTGTGTACTTCCCTACATTCCACTCGGAACATTTCCACCTAGTGTTTGTGCCACTCCCATATCTGCTTCTCTTCTTACAATCCCCAAATGTTGCTTTTGGAGGGCAGGGGTTTGGTTGGTTATTTCCAACTTTGTTGTAGTACAGAATTAATTGCTGTGAAGTCAGGTTTATCTGGTAAACCCTAGAACTCTGTGGAAGTTAGTCAGTAGAAACAATGGAAACCATGATTTCTTCACCCTTTCTTGTGATTCCTGAATTTTAGCTACAGTAGCACGTCCTTTAAAGGCCTTAAGACCCAAATAAACATGTAGAATTAAAAGCAACAAGATTCCTGCAAATTTTCTTTTAATATTCAGCAGGGGACCTAGCCCAGATTGCTTGGATTTTTAGTTTTTCCCTTTTGAGTAAAACCTTTTTTGAGTCAAACCTTTTGAGTAAAACCTTCCCCTTTTGAGGAAGGATTTTTGTTACTAGAGGACCTGTGTTACCTCAAGTATTTTTGTCTTGTGCTTGGTGCTGCAAAGCCTACAATAATGAAGGTACTGTAATTCTGGGCCATTTGCAAACTCTTGTTAAGGAACTGTGGAAAAGAAATTGTTATAGAATAGATGTACCATGAGATAAGAGGTAAATACTCTTTTGTGAGCATTTATTAGCTTAACAAAATTCACAGGTAGCTTACCATACTTAGATAATCTTCTATATTAACACAGCAATTTAAGTTACAATGTATAAATCTCATCTGTGAGAATGATAGCGTTTCCACAATCTGTACTGCCATTCTGGCAAATACAAAGATTAAAAAATGAAAAATAAAATTAAAAACGTTCCATAGAAACTATCTGGCTCTGTATCATGGTGGTGTTTTCTAGAGATTTTAGCTATTTTTCTTCACTCCTTTTTGAAAACAAAACAAACTCATAAGAAATGAACAAAATCAAGCTTAATTAAAAAGAAACTCTAAAAGATATATTAAATGTGGTTTGAAAATATATGCAGTGTTTTCATCAGACCCCGAGAAGTGGAATTCTAGAAGTGCATTCAAACTCAGACATTGTTTAATCTCTGAACTGGCATGTAGTACTGGCAGTACTACAATTTTTTAAAAATTTAATAACATTCTAGAGAAGAATTCAAAATGACAAAGAATAATTAAGGATGGTTCTACCTGAGTCAAATTTCAGGTTTTTGATCTTCCTAATTTATAACTGTTTCTAAAAAAGCAGCCTCTAGCTTTTGATGACCTTGTCTGTTTCAATTTGCAGCTTCATCCTCTTTTCACCCTTGCCTCCACTATCTATTTCCCATGACTTCTGCCTGCTGCCTATTACAAACGCTACAAAAGTTGAAATACAAATAGCCAAGAAACAACAATCCAAATCACTAACACAACCTAGTGGCTCCCTGCATATACTCTGCATACCAGACCAGGTATATAATGATCACTCACCACTGTGGATAAAAACACTTTTAAGTTTGGGGATTTTTAATACCAGTTGATACAGACTACCCCAAACCCTTTCATTTTTGCTAGTTCTGATAACAGTAAATTAGACAAATATAGAAATCCAATATTTCTGTTCTGTACAGTAGTATATTTTCTATTTCTTGTGTTGTTACTTTTATTCCATTAAGTTTTGTTTCTTAAGTTTATACATATTCCTGGTAAAAGCAAGGATGAAGGACAGTTTAGATATACAACGTAAGTACCAATAAAGGAGAATATTTGTAGCTCAGGGTGAAATGGGGGGGCGGGTTGGAGGGCTGTCTGAGCTTGGTTGTTTTCTTGCAGAAGTTTCATTACCCAAACTAGCACTGGGACTAGCACTGATGGTGTTACCTAGTTTGGGTAAAGATACATCTGCAAGAAAAACAACTAAACTCAGAGAGCACCAAGGACTCCTCATAGTAACATGTACCGTGTTTTCCCGAAAATAAGACCCTGTCTTATATTTTTTTGAACCTTGAAATAAGCGCTTGGCCTTATTGCCATGTGCTCAAAAGCCCAATTGGGCTTATTATCAGGGAGTGTCTTATTTGGGGGGAAACAGGGTACTTAATATGATTATATATAGGTCAGATTGTGATATATCTGGTTTAAAAAGCATCTTATCCAGGATCCCGCACTATATCATATACACTGCATGTTTCACATAGGCATCTAACAGTGAATATTACAAAAAATGATGTACTACTTTATACAGTTTTAATTAGTAATCCTGGGGGAAACCATTAGAGGTAGAAGTGTTTGTAGACAAAGAATGTATATCATGGTAGGTTTGAGTGTGGGTGTGTTTTTAATCTTTCTGCTTTCTACAATGTTTTAAGAGAGAGGATAGGAGAGGTAATATCCTTCCCTTTTTCCTTGAGTTTCTCACCATAAAGCTATAAAAGCTCAGATTGCAGGTTGGAACCAATTTAGCACTATGCAGCACAGCAGGGGAAAGCTAATTTACAGATAAGAGGGGAGAAGAACAAAACTACACTTTCCTTTTCCCCATGAGATCTGAACAATATAGTCAACCCCCCCCCCCACCTATTCTGACTGGCTGCTGCTGCCCTGAATAAAGTAATTGTTTTAAAGGAGTGAGGATCAGGGCCTGCCGTGCTGCTAAGCCGAATGAGATGTTTGCCTCAGCTGTCGGTTGTGTGGGAGGAACAGCAGTAACTGAACCAGAGCTGTTCCTTTGCTGCAGGACAGAACTGTAGCTTCTACACAGCAAGCTCTGCACGCCCTATGCTAACCTGCTGCCCTCATCTGAAATGAAGCACATTTTCCACTCTGCAGTATTGAAGAAAATTTCATTTATCAATCTGGTCAGTTACTGACTATGGAAATAGGGAAAGTCTCTTTTGTCTTACGCTGCAAAATTTCTTGGCCTGGCTCTGATAACGATGCATTAGCAATATTCTAAGGGTACATTTGTATTTTACGGAAGATCCCAAAGATGTCCCCTGCATGCTGTCTAAAGATAGGATTCTCTGGCACATTATGGAAGGTTACATGCAGAGACAAATAAATGGATTATCCAGATTTCCTCAGCATTAAAAGCATAAGACAAATCTAGCTGTCTGGCTAATTGGAACTGACTTGTTTAAATCCAAATCAAAAATAAATTGAAGCAGTATTTTTTAAAAAAGTGGCCTAATGGTAAACACATCTATATCTTTTCAATGAACAAAAAGAGAAGACTTTATTATATTAAAACTGTGTTTCCCCGAAAATAAGTCCCTGTCTTATATTTTTTTCAACTTCGAAATCAGTGCTTGGCCTTATTTTCAGGGAGGTCTTATTATTTTGGGACATGGAGCAAGATGGGGCTTCTCTTGCTATCTTACCTGATTTCTAGCTCTATGCTTAAATATTTTCGAGGGCGGCTTATGTTAGGAGGGAGGTTTATTTTAGTGCATGCGCTCAAAAGCCCAATTGGGCTTATTATCAGGGGATGTCTTATTTTGGGGAAAACAGGGAAGCATACAGGTAGTCCTCAACATAAGACCACAATTGAGATTAGAATTTACATTGATAAGCAAGGTGGTGGTTAAGGGAGTCATATCCAATTTTACAACCTTTTTGCCAATTTGTTAAAAAAAGTCAGGCTAGAAATAAAAATTAAAATAAGAAAATGGTAAGAGAACACCTGCCTGACTTTGATGAATATAGGTCACAGGGACCTGATAGATTACATCCCAGAGTTCTGAAGAAGATGGCAGATGTTATCTCAGAACCATTTATTAGTTAAAAAATCTTGGAGCACTGGGGAACTACCAGAGGATTGGAAAACAGCTGATGAAGTTCCCATCTTCAAAACAAAAAAAAGTGAGGGGAACAGATCCAGGAAGCTACAGACCAATCAGCCTAACATTAATACCTGTGAAAATACTGGAAAAAATAATCAAAAAACACATCTGTGAACATCTAGAAACATATAAAGCTATAGTAACTAGCATGGGTTTGTTAAAAACAGACCATGCTAAACCAATTTTATTTCATTCTCTGTCAAAGACTAAATTAGTAGACCAGCGAAATGTTGTGGAAATAGTATATTTACACTTCAGCAAGGCATTTGACAAAGTAGACAACAACGTACTTCTTGGTAAACTAGAAAAATGTGGGATAGACAGCATCACCACCAGATGGATTTGTAACTTGCTGAGAAACCATACTCAATGAGTAGTCCTTAAGGGTAGTACATCTACATGGATGGAAGTAAGCAATGGGGTAGCACAAGGTTTCCTCTTAGACCCAATACTCTTCAATATCTTCACAAATGACTTAGATGAGGGAACAGAAGGGGAACTCATCAAATTTGCAGATAACACTAAACTGGCAGGAATAGCCAACACCCCAGAACACAAACTAAGGATCCAAAAAGATCTTGACAGACTTGAACAATGGGCCCTATCCAACACAATGAAATTTAATGTGCAGAAAAGCAAGATTTTACTCCTGGGACAAGTACAGATTAGGTGAAATCTGGCTCACATACAGTAACTTTGAGAGGGACCTTTGAGTCCTAGTGGACAATCTCTTAAGCATGAGTCAGCAGTATGTGGCAGGAGTCAAAAAAGCTAATATAATCCTTGGTTGTATAAACAGAAGCATAGAATCAAAAGCACGTGAAGTATTAGAATCGCTTCATAAAGCCTTAGTAAGATCACATCTGGAATATTGCATCCAATTTTGGTCACCACATTACAAAACAGATGTTGAGACTTTGGGAAAAGTGCAAAGAAGAGCAACTAAGATGATTAAAGGCCTGGAGACTAAAACATATGAAGAACGGTTGCAGAATTTGAGTTTGGCTAGTATAGAGAAAAAAAGGATTAGGGGGACATGATAGTAGTATTCCAGTATTTGAGAGGCTGCCACAAAGAGGAGGGGGGAATTTATTTTCCAAAGCACCAGAGGGCAGGACAAGAAACAATGGATGGAAACTAATCAAGAAGAGAAGCAACCTAGAATTGAGGAGAAACTTCCTAACAGTGAGGACAATTAATCAGTGGAGCAATTTGCCTTCAGACGTTGTGGGTGCTTCATCACTGGAGGTTTTTAAGAAGAGTCTGAAATGGTATAGAACTCCTGCTTGAGCAGTGGGCTGGACTAGAAGACCTCCAAGATCTCTTCCAGCTCTATTCTGATTCTGAAATCTGGCTTCCCCCTTCAATTTTGCTTGTCAGAAGTCAGCTGGGAAGGTTACAAATAGCAATCACATAATCCTGGAATGCTGCGACCATTGTAAAAACATGCTGGTTGCCAATTTTGATCATGTGACCATGGGGATGCTGCAACAGTTGTATGAGGACTGGTTGTAAGTCACTTTTTTCAGTGGTGGTGTAACTTTGAACAGTCGCTATATGAGTGGTTGTATGTCAAGGATTACCTTTCCATATAGAGGATTGCTAGCAGATACTTGATTTATGTCTTACCCTCTCTAGCAAATTATTAAACCACAGGAATGCAACCTCCCACATTTACAAGGGATAATTTCTGGTACAAAAAAATATACAAGTTGCATTCATGGCTAGCAACAAAGCAGCATTTATATACCTTGATTGTTTAGACACTGAGCAATAATGTAAGACTGGTGAATTACCTTTTAAAAAAATCAATTGTAATGTGGACTTAGACACAACTGTAACAATTTTAAGCATGTGTTGGAAACAAAATCTAAAATCAGACCTTTGGCATTTGATGCTATTTAGTTGGCAAATATATGAAAGTATTAAATAATCTCTGGAACTGCATTTGGTAAACATTTTCTTTTAGCATTACACAATAAATCTTTCCAAAGGCTGCCTCATGTTTTTGTACAAGGACTCATAGATGGGCCAAAATAAAATACAAACAGCTGTCAATTATTTCTTACAGGGTATGTAGAAGCAAGTACTGGACAAGAGACAAAACAAGAGAAAAGCACTTTAAAAGATGAGATAATGCAAGCCACTTTTCATATTCTGGGAACATTTTCAGAGTATTGTTTGGAGATTCAAACATGTATCTCTCATTAAGGATATCTAGAATAGTATTTCTAGCTTTCCAAACAACAAACTGAAAATATATGCAACCCACAGAGAACAGCTAGAATGGCAATTGGATGGAAATAGAGTTTAGCTATTATCCTAGTTGAAAAAAAGACTTAAAAGCTAATGAAAAAAGACATGAAAATCTAATGCAGTGGGGAAAACAAGAGAACAAATAGCTAAGAAAGCAAGCAAGCAAGATACTTCCATTAATAACATTCACACAGACTCTCCCTCTATACGCTGTACAAAGCACAATCTTTATGATGAGTTGATAGAGCGAGTTACAGTTTTCCAACTTAAACTTAACATTCCTTCTGTTTAACTTTTCATTCAAATGTTACTTCCCCTTTTGACCAAAATAAACTAGCCATACCTTGAACCATCTTTGTTGCCTTTCCCTAGATGGCTTTTTGTTCATGCTGTGGAAAAGCAATCTCTTTTATAAAGCAAACAGTATCATGCAGCTGGTGGGTAGTCTGGATAGGTTTCTGTTAAATTTTTTGAAGGAAAATACTTGGTTAAGGACAAAGCATACATGAGACGATCACTAATGAGTCTAAATCCCCAAAGTTCCCCATCCTCAATTTTAGATATGAACACATATAAAAGTGTGCATAAAGAGGAGAGGCTGTACTGTGGCAGTAGCAACACGCAATCCCTTTATATATTGTCTTATATTGCATGTTGGGAGAACTCAACTCCCAATCCCCATAAGCTCTTTTCAGACCTTCCAGTATAGAGCTGTAAATTGGGGTAGTGCCTTTCCAATGTATGCAACTGTCCAAAAGAAAACCATAGAGTAAGAGAAGAATATTACTGTATTGCTTCATTTTGTTCTAAATCACCTCCACACTCAATGAAGCCAGGATAGCAAGGAAGTTAAACATCATGGCCAGCATGTTAGTACTAGTGCTGATCCTAAAGTAATGTTTTATTTACAAACGCAGGTTGATTATACATGCTGAAACAGCTGGAAAAATAAAACCCTCTACTTTTATAATCTTATCTAAATTAATTCATCCTGGAACTGAATATTCTAAAGTATTGTGATTTAAGTCAGAAAATACTAAAATATGCATTAGGTTTTAAAGCTGAAACAACAATTCTGTACCAGAAATGTTTTAATCCCTATGATTGCAATTGTCATCATGCTATCCACTCAAGTGAACAGTTTTATACAACTTAAAACTTGTGTACATCTTGCGCCAAATATGCAGATATTATATATTGATTATATATAATATATATTGGGGTAAAACTTTTTTTTTTAGATTTAATATGGCTGATTCTGTGGCTAAGATGCCTATCGAGAACATGAAAGTGTACTGCTTTTGTTTTACCAGACAGGAAAAAATAAATCAGTTTTCTCAAAATATTACTAAAACTGATATCCATGTATAAGAAAACGTTAGCATGAAACAGAACAATTCAACCTTATATTATGCACTGCATTGATGGCAGACCACAATACAAGGATCTTCCTGCTGTGTTAAGAATCCTATATATTGATTGTGAGTGTAGCCACATTAGTAACAGAAGGCTGAAACGTTAGAGAACAACATTTGGAGAAGTAGAACCAAACAAAAACTAATGGAAAAAAATGTCGATGGAGATTCTCAGTCGTACAGGTCATGGTTGCCCCAAAGGTGCTTTTTCAAAAGGTTTTGTTTTTCCTTGGATACATTTCTCTTCTCATCTAAAAAGAAGCTGAAGAAGCTTCTTGGATGAGAAGCGAAACATCTCCAAGGAAAAACAAAGTCTAGATGCCTTTTGAAAAAGCACCTCTAGATCTGGCATATTGGGAAAAAAAACTTTAAAAAATGAAAATACCCTCCCCCAGACCAACTATACATAGCAAGTCACATGACTAGGTGTCTTCCTTTATCTTCAATGCAAAGAGGACAAGCAAATTAATATCTTAATGGCTTGTTCAAATCTAGAACCTCAGTATTCCAGGCTGTATATTTTTTTAGGGATATTTATGTTTTTAAATTGTAATCTCCAAGATACTTTTTTTTTGCAACTTCCATCCTTTTAAGTTTCAAGGTGTCTCTATAACATCTTGTTTCAAATTACCTATTTACAAATTCTGTCCCTTGATAAACATCAGAATTTGCTTTGCATTTCTGTCACTCTTTCCATTCAATGGGCTGCATTATATGCCTGATATCTACGAACGAGAGACAATGAAGCAGTTAACCAGATACTATTCAGCAACAATATGGATGTTGCTAATATTAATAAGCTTATTTATGGCAGTTCTTAATTAAAAACAAGTTAGCTGCAACTATGTAATTCTATTTGCACCCTAGATTTAAAAGGGGGAGATTAGATGGGGAGTAATAATAGCATGTATTATTTCATTTACTGTAGTTCTTTTACACTGAAGGGCGATCTATTCATCCTGCCTCTATAAGCCAGTGTATTTTACAAGTAATTTGTAGAAGAAATAGTTGAATCTCTTTGAAGGTACTGTACTTTCTCTGTGCCCTTTATTTGACATTTGTGAAGTACCTGTGCAGAAAAGCCTGCTCAGTCAATCATATCTCACGGTGCAACCCATTCCCAAATAGAGGAAGGTTGCACATGTATGGCTACACAAAGATGTTACTCTGCATATATACGGCCAAGGCATTGATTTGAAAAATCATGAAAATTGCATTTATATTTGCCTTTTGCTGTTCCTTCTAAGGTTATTTCCAAAGTTTGCTTTATTTTGACACAATTGATCCACTTTTCATGTATGGTTTTGAAGATCTCTAGGCACCAAAATCTTTTCATCTTCTGTCCTTGTAACAACTTTAGCTAAGAGGTAGTATTTATTCCTAAAAAGGTGTCCAACCTTGGCAACTTTGACTGGAGAACTTCAAGTCCCAAAATTCCCCAGCCAACAGGGCTAGTTTGGGGAATTCTGGGAGCTAAAGTCCACAAAGTCTTTTTTTTTTCGGCAAAAGGAAAATGGGTCTTTATTGTAGGGCCCCCCAGAGCCATCGCTTAAACCCTCTTCTTGATGAGGCTGGAAGTTGTGGCTTTGTTGTCTGATGGCTGAACTTCAAAGTTCACAAGTCCACAAGTCTTAAAGTTGTCAAGGTTGGACATTTAGGTTGGTTCTAAAAACATTTGCAGGTCTCAAGCAAGAATAAAAAAAAAAAATCAAAAGGCCAGCCTTTGTTGTCTGTATATGTTTTTTATGTGTCTTGATTAGCTGAAATGGATGAAGTATGGAATTGTGGATGTACAGTCTGTAACTCAGGCAAATCCAATCCTGCAGCCATTCCCAAACCCCACATCTGTCATATAGATAAGGGCAAATTATTCTAATCTCTCCCTTAGTTAAGGAAAAAAGGAGGGGGCTTTAAAAAGCAATAGAAATGGTTGAATTCAGGCTGGAATAATAGGGTTTAGCATCTTCTGAAATACTTTCTGAAAAAACAGCTGGAATTTCAGAAAATTAGAAGGAATCCTGAAAATGTGAAGCCGAGGAAAACGTTTGGTTCAGAAAACTGCTATTCCATGACAAAAAGGTAACAATTTACCCAGAAATCTGCAGTTGATTTAATTTCAGGTTTGTTATGCTATACAGGTAGTCTCCAATTTACAACAGTCCATTTAATGACTGTTCAAAGTTACAACGGCACTGAAAAAATGATTTAGGACCATTTTTCAACTTATGACTGTTGCAGCATCCTCATGATCACATGATCAAGATTCAAATGCTTGGCAACTGACTCATATTTATGACCATTGCAGTGTCCTGGGGTCATGTGATCCCCTTTTGAGATATTCTGATAAGCAAAGTCATTGGGGAAGCCAGATTAATAACATAACAACTATGTTATTAATTTAACTTCTACAGTGATTCACTTAACGTGGCAAGAAAAGTCATAAAATGTGGCAAAACTCACTTAACAAAGTGTAACATTATTTTGGAATTCTGTCATGAGTCTTTTTTATGACAACTTTGGGAAGGTTTTGTAATAGGCCAGTGGCATCTTGGAATCTGGGGGATCATTATATTTGTAAATTCTCTTTTTTAACCATTTGAAAAGCTATGTACTTTATTTCTATCATTTTCTTTTTAAATGACATCTCATTTTATTTATCTCTTTTGATATTGGTCTGTCTCCCAAGCTGTGAAAGGAGGATTTGGAGAATAGAGGGGAAAACAACTCGATACTTTTATTAAAGAAATGATGCTATAGAAGTTTCCTCCCTTCCCTTCCCTTCCCTTCCCTTCCCTTCCCTTCCCTTCCCTTCCCTTCCCTCCCTTTCTCTTTTTTCTTTTTCTTTTGGAATTTTAATCACCAGAAAGGCAGCACAGATTGTGAAAGTTCTGTCTCTCACATATCAGGATGACAAGGGGATAACAGATAAAATCTACAATGGAAGACTGGTGGTGACAAGGGGAATTACCATGCCATTACCTCAATGCCAGAGGTAGGTTCTGAATGTGAAGATCTATAGGACTTCCAGGAAAGAGACTGTCAACCTTCCAAACATATAAGACTCAGTTTGAGCCTCCTGTAAAATCTGCATATGTGACTGACAAATGTGACAAGCTTCTACGTTTATGTTTTCTGTGTTGTATCTCATGTGCTGTAAAAGTAAAAAATGACATTTGTGCAGAGAAGAGCAATATAAGGATCCCAAAAACATCTGCAAGCTCAGGCTCATCATGACCTTGATTACTGGCCATGCTTGTGAAAAGAACCAGAACAATGTGGAGAACTAGGACTGGTTTACGAGCGCAAGTTCTAATTTTGATTGTGAAATAGGAATGAGCTTATTTCAGTTTGAATACCACACACAGAACATTTTTTTAGCCCAATATCATGTCAAACACACATTTCAAATGTCCCCTCAAATGGATTAAGTTTGCTGTTAATCTTGTTTTCCTCTTCATACCAAATCAAAAAGTTATTTAACAGCCCTATTAACTTGTTTGCACACCTAACATAAATTTGTGCCAAGAGTGTGAGTCAACAGCTTTGTGTTGAATAGTTGATTTAAAAAATCTTATAATTATTCTTGATTTGATGTATATCTGTGTTAAGTAAAAGGAAGTTACAAACATTGATTCAAATCTAAAGCATATTAGAGCAATAGCCTGCTAATGTGAAATATCTAAACATATAATAAATAAGCTGTTAAGCAGTGACCCTACTTTTGAAGTAGCGCAGTTGCAATTATAAGAACCATATTGCCAAATTGATAGTCATGCAGTCTGGATTCACATCACATCATCTCCTGAACTAGAATCCCACTGTAGAATCCAGTCGCACAAAGTAACTGGGATACAAGAATTTCCACTTAGTTCAACTTTACGGTATATTAGTATACATAATTTGGGGACTCTCCAGAGCAAACTCATGTTGGAGAATTGCAACATTTTTTATTTGGGTTTGTATTGGGGAATATGTATTCAGGTATATGTATATTCAAATAAATAGGTTTATATTACTACATTTATGCCCTGCTTCCTTTTGGCTGGCTATTGCAAGAACAGAACATTGAATTATACAGGTTATTCACATAATTCAACAATTTTGTAAGGTGAAGGTAAACTGAAGCTTGATTATACAGATATCTACTCTTTTCACAACCGTTATTTCTAGTACTATATAGTTTTGGTCTCAAACTATTACGATCTTTGCCATAGTAGCTCAAAAGTTGTTCTCTCCTTTGTGGGATTGTCTCCATTATTAGTTTCTGACTTCAATTTGGCCCTGTGCTGCTATCCTTTTAAGATTTAAAATATATATGTTTATACACAGAGAGAATGCCTTTTAGATATTGACATTACGAATAGCAGTAGAAACATAAAGGCAAATGTTGAAGCACAAAGGAAAGTGCAAAAAAAGATTGAAGCCAAGAATAGATATTTTAATATCAACTCTGATATCTGGATCACTGAATATTCTACCAGCATACCAGGAGCGGGTTTCAAAACCCGTTGCTACCAGTTTGCTCATGGGCGCGTGCGTGCTCACACATGTGCACGACGCTTCTGCGCATGCACAGAAGCATCTGGGTGGGTGGGCAGAGCTTCCCATCACCGCCACTACCGGTTTGCCTAATATGGGGCGAACCGGTAGCAACCCACCACTGTAGCATACCATAACCATGGATAAAATATCTATATTCTCTTCAATTTCCATCTTTTGAATTAATTGTAGCTCCAGTAATGATATTATGGTAGTTGTAGACTGGGGAATCCCAGAACTTATTTGGTTTTGCCAAAGTGCTCATTGCAAAATGTTTATATTTCTTAGAATGTGTGAATCAGGCAGTATATAAATAATTGTGGTAAGTAAATAAATAAATAAATTTCACAGTAAATAATATTTTAGATGAATTCTAGTTGCATCCTTTTATACTTTTTATGCCTGCCAACATCTTCATCACTGCCGGTATCTGCCAACCTTAGTTAAAAGCAGATTGGTTCACATTGTTTAAAGGACGATATTTCTGTTTTCCTTACCTGCTGAATTATGTTAATTCTGAGATATCTACATTGCACTCAGCCTGTCTAGGGGCAACTCACTTGGTATCTGCTGAGCCCCGAGCCTCTCTACAGTTTCAACATTTTTAATGATTATTTCAATATTAAGCAAAAGAAAATTAGCATACTGCAAAGGAAAGTGTTGACTACAGAATTGTATTATTTTATGGAGTGTCACATGCTAACACATACACTTTAAAATCATTGTAGGATATATGTTGCTGGAAAAAAACAGGTTTGCCTGGAGCCTATGGAGGAAGATATGGAACAGATTATCAGTTCAGACTTCTGATAATTTGTGTTTTATCACTTCTGTTTTGTTGCTGGTCACACTTAATATTGCAGTAATTTTGTGAATGAGCAAATGGATGTGATTTTCTCTAATTGCCCATGTCTAGAGAACAGTTTTGATAATTCTGTTTTTCCACCATTAAAAGTTTGAACTAGAAAAAAATAGCAACAGCAGAGGAAATATATATTTATATCAAACAGAGCTTTCCATGAATGTTACAATTAGGTGTCCCAAATTTGCTTGAACGTAAAAACAACCCTAATGTTATGATAGATTCAGACAATTAGTTTGGTGACAATGTAAGCTGAGATCCCACTTATGGTTTAAATAATAATTATATTTCTATTCTATTTGTAATATTCAAAATAATTTCTGAAAGAGAAACTGTTTCATAGGATTGTTTTTATTATAGTTCTGAAACATGTCTTTAATAAAACAGGGCTTTAATCTCCAATTATAACAAGATCTAGCTCATCCTTGTAAGACAAGAGTTATCCTCAAAAGTTACAAATGTAATATTCACATCCTTTTTGCAAAGAATGCCAGATTAAATTCCCTATTATTAAATCTTCAATATTATTGTGTTTCAGAAGAACTAAATAAACATTATTTTAAAGGCTCCAAGATTTCAAAACTTTAGCTATACCTAGCAATTACATTTTTAGGAAGAAATCTTTGCTAGTTGATTAAAAGATACATAAACAAAATATTCTGACTTTTGATTCTATTGTTGAGATAGTGTTTAATATAAAGTATAATGTCTCAAGTTACCTAACATGATTTAAACAAAATAATTCTAAAAATATCATTAACACAATTTTAGGGGGAAAGTTTTAGAGAAGTTACAGCTTACCCAATATTTACAAGACATCTGACAAATATAATCACACAACTGGCAAACATCACACTGCTAACTGAAGGTAGGTTAATAAAAGACACTGATACATTTTTTAAAAACTGAATATTACCCATTTGGAGCAAGATTATGGCATAAAGGATGATGATGTCAATATAGTATCCATGAGAATGGGGCTAAAAGAGTTTGTGATGTCATGCACAAAATGCACCTTAATAATGAAATACCAAAGTCCTGTAAACATTTGGCAGAAATATTATTATTCAAATCAGGGTTCTTTACAGTATTACTGTTATAGTCTTGACATATTTAAAAAGGTAGGCAAATTTTTATATATTTGTATTTACTCAATTTTAAACTGGATTCATTTAAATACAAATATATTTTAATAGCTGAAAAATTCCAATTTTGTATTGCTCTAATCCTGAATACAGAACAAAGGTGACACACTGATAAGTGGTAGAAAACATATTTCTTTCTACCACTGATAAATGTATCAACACTAAAATCACTTATTTATAAAATAAGAATGAACATAGAAATCATTTGGACATCATTCAGTTCAGTCACAGTCTTCTGCTATATACAGCACACAACACACTATCATATTGCAATAATGCCACCCAAAACCTGTGAAGACTATCTCTATAACTGAAATCCACCCAGGATAAACTGTGAGTAAACTGATAACAGATAAGGATTACATAAAAAGACTTCACCATAATATCTAGCATTAATTAATAAACACACAACACTTTTTCCAATGGGACTGAAAAAATTAAAATAATGAGGCAGGATTGTGTACCGGCCCTAAATGTAGTCTCACACTATTCTAAATTATATTATTTCATAGTTATTTTCTAAATTATGTAAAATTCATACGAACATAGCCTCATTCACACTTCAAAATTACCTTTCTGAGATAGCAGCATAACATTTAAAAGAATTTTTAAAAATTGAGGAATTTCTAAAAGGCCATTACAAATACATTTTTAGATAGCTATGTTGTCAAATATTCAAAGAAAGATATTAAAACTTAGTGTTTTTTCAACTTTTAATGTTTACTGTTTTCATGCTTAGAAGTTTACTGTTTACTAATCTGGAGGCTGATCTTAATCTGAGCTCTTGCATTTCAGGATCTAAAACACAATTAGTATGCTTTTGTTTTTGATCCTATCCTATTTCCACATGAAGGAGAACTACAACTCTTTTAAATTAAGAAATGCACATCTTTAATTTTTAAAAAGGTGTTGGCCATTTTGAGACAACAGACTAATCCTTGTGAAGAGAAATAAAATTTTTGTGTTTCTTTGTGTGCAAATTCAATTCAAAAGTGACTACCATATAACAAAGGCACTGCATTTTCTAATAGATTCTATGGACCTCTGGAATCTCCCTCTATAGTATGCTAGTGAATAACTTGGAAGATAATACCAAACCAGTCCCCATGCTGCCTTTGAAATCTACTATTTTAAGCAGTAAGAATTGTGTATCCAATAAGTCAAGGGCAGACAAAATACTGCATTTTCTACTAGACTTTCTGCTCACTCTGGAGTTTCATTAGCAAATAACAAGACAGATACTATATCCTGTTTGGAGTCTACTATGCATGCAGTAGAGGATACCCAACCTGTGAGGCATCATATGATGGTTGAGAAATAACAGAAGAAAAATAAACAACTAAGAAATAGACACTGGTATCTAAATTCACAAACAGCAAGTCCAAGAAACCTGAGAAGTAATCCTTCAGATCATTTGAAAAAACTCTGCCTTAACAGACTCACCAGTATAAATAGAAGTTGATAATTCTTCTTTGCACTAGTAATATAAAGATACCTTACAAAAGCCTGTGTAAATCTTGCTTTCCTGATCTTGCCCAGCTGCTGCTTATTGGATAGCAGCTGACCCTAGCCATTAAGTTGATGACAAGCATTCCAACTAATATTATAGTAGTCAATCAAGGTTCTGAGCAAACAGAAATAAACTATATGGCTTCTAGTGGAAGCCATACAGGTTTAAAACCATTATTTATCAGTTCAAATTATGGACAAATACTAATATAATAGAAAAATCAGCAATTCTTTTTCCCCAAGACTTGAGATAAATCGATGAGCTCTAGGAACCATCACCTTCAAATAATCTTAAATCATGCAAATTTTAGCAGATGAAGGAATTACCTCGATCGTACATTTCATTAAACCAGATTACCAGGAAGTCCTTGATGTTTTTTTATGATAACTCATATGAAAAGAAGTAATTGCTTTGGAGAAAAATATCTTGCATGGTGCTAGGCTTTTATAATGTGGTAGTCTAAGGATAATATCCTACATATGAACTCTAACATCCAAATATTTCATCCAAGGAGGCTGTTTGAAATATGTTTTCCACTAAATGATATTCGTTACAAAGAGGCCTCTTCTCTGTAAGTTTATGAAAAACTGCAGGATTGCATCTCAGAAAAAAAGCACCTCCGAATGTTGCTCTGTATCAGGGGAATCAAACTGGCAGCCCACGGGCAGGATGTGTCACGCACAAGCCACACCCACCCCAGCTCCGTGAAGGGAACAAACATTGCAAAACATCAATGTGACACCACGAGTTTGACACCTGTGCTGTAGATAGTGTTGAAATTGTATCTTATTCTTCAACTCAAGGCTTAATAAAGGCTCTGGTATGACACCACAAGAAAAAGCAGCAGACTATCAAATGTGTGATCTTTCCTAATAGCATCAAAACTCATGGTTGAAATATGGATAATCATTTAAAAAAAATTAGGTGCTTCAAATTTCAAGGAATCTTTCAATCCTCAAAAAAAAAAAAAAAACCCTCTAAATTGAAAAATGCTTCCTTTCTAGCCCAAAAGACTACACCAGTAATTTTAATAATCTGCTGGGAATGTAAACATATTCCTGCTTCAATTTAGTTATTTTCTGCAAAAACAGTTGCTCAACTCTGGTGGACTGCAATCAGAGAGCCCTTTCCCACCCTTCCTACTTATGCAAGAACACAGACTTCCTTCTTAAGATCCAGTTGTGACAAGGTTAAGAAGATGATTAAGCAGATTGGAAACACTGGGTAGAACATGAATTCAGTCAGGCTATTACAGCCAGTCTGAAACAGTACGGGGATTATCTGAAATCACTATCCCTGGGCCTTCTCCAGAACCTGTTTTCATGCTTTTCCTTCAGCTGTTTTAGAAGGCAGATTTTACAGTCCTTCAGGCATCAAAAGACTTTGCCGTGCAAATCTAGGGAGGTTGAAATGCTAGAGTGCATATTCTTACAATGTAGATTTTTATACTGATATCTAGCTAAGGTTACTACAGGAGATAAAATCTCTGATCACCCAGACAAAGTGTTTGTGTGTGTATTTGGATGACAGAATCATAAAGGTGACATGGGGGCAAATTTCTGCGCTCTAGGATCTTACGACCTGTTGTTTTATGGTATTTCCAGTAGGGCCCATTTGTTTATTACAGGACCAGTGTATCACATGAAATTTAGTTTAAGGTTTCATTTTAGGTATGCCTGAATTTTAATTTTAAAACCATAATAAAGTATTGACCAGCCAAATCGCTGATATTTCAGTGATTGGATGATATTGAAAGACAACAGAATCTGGCACTTGGTGAGGGAGTATGTTCTCTGTTTTCTCTCAGTATTACTCCCCGAATGCACCCCCCCCCCAAATATCTCTCTATGCTATCCTTTGTTAAATACAGCTTGGCCTTTCTAAAGGCACGTTTTAATGTGATCCCCTCGAATGTCCTAGATAGCAGGTGCTTGGGGTGTGTGAAATCCACCCACTGTTCATGTGATGGTCGATCTCCGGAATCGTTGGCTCACATCGTATTTACAGGCCCCCATTATCGGGAGGTAAGGTCAGAACTTATCTCTCCCATTTGCCAAAGATTTCCTGGATTATTTGGGAATCTTAGTCTTCGCTTCTTACTCCAAGATACTGATTCTAAGATTACATTAAAGGTAGCAAATTTTTTTGCTGCAGTCTTGGGATGTAAGAGCCGGGGGAAGGGATGGGCTGGACCCATTGACTGAGGTTAGCTTTATTGATCGCCAGCGATGTGTTAGCTGGTGGTTGTATAAAGTGCCAATGTGTGGATTTTATGCAAATTGCAATATAGTATTTTCTACCTATGTACAATTTTAATCGACTATAGTCCATATAGATTGGAGCTAAAAATTTAAAATACATGAACTGTGAGTTTGACGGAGTGGTTTCCACCACTGATCTTGTTGCTGTACTTCACTTCAGCCTGGTCGTGTGCCAGCTATGTGCCTTGGATGTTTTGGAATTTTGGTATATGACCGCAATAAAGGATGATGATGATGATGATGATGATGGTAAAGTATTGATGAAATCTTTGAAGGGAGACTTTAAAGTTGGAATCCAGGAACATACAACTAAGGCACAGGATTTAAAAGAGTTAGCATTCCTAATGTATAAGGATGTTTGTTACATTATCTTTGTTTACTTGAAACTAGGGCCACAGTTGGTTTGAAAATAGAGAGAAAGAAAATAATATTCTTTCCAAATATTTGTAATATTTTCATCAATGGCAAAGAACATTGCCATTGTTCTTAACCCCAACATTGCCACATATAAAACTCTGATTCGGTAACCTTTAATTGGATGAAATAGTGCACCATGGATCAAAAAGTTTTGAAACAAGGTACCTCAAATGAGCTAACAGAATGTGTCCACAATTAGGGACCCATGATGGTGGCATTGAAATTCAAACAAACAACTTTCTCTTTACAAAGCAAATATAACCATTGAGCTACCATAGCATTCCTGGTAAATGTAGCTCTAGAAGACATTAAAGACTTTGGTCACCGTGGCTCAAGTTGAAGGGCCATTTCTGCTTCTGCAGAGCAGCCAATAAAGTGCTAAGGATAGCCTGGAGCAAAATAAAGTGCACTAGTCAAAACGGACAAGACTGCTCGAGGCAACATAAGAAGGGAAAGCGTACTTCAAAATTGCAGCAAGAAAATGTGCTCAAATGTCAGAGGGGCATTTACAAAGGGGAAAGGAACTGAGTATAAAGTGATATCGTTTACTCCTGCCTTTTAAAAGTGGTCTGGGAGGGCAGAAAAGACTTTAGAGATGTACCGTATACGATGCACTATACCAGGGGTCTCCAACCTTAGCAACTTGAAGACTTGTGGACTTCAACTCCCAGAGTTCCTCAGCCAGCTTTGCTGAAATTGAAGTCCACAAGTCGTCCACAAAGTCCACAAGTCTTTGCTGAAATTGAAGTCCACAAGGGTTGGAGACCCTTGCATTATACTATATCTGTTGTATCTGGGCAAAGACGTTCTCAACACTTCTTTGCTGCCATTAGTGGTCATCTGAAATTTTGCAGTCCATTTATGGTATCCTAAATAAAATGAAAATGTTGTTGAAGATGAAGCTGAGAGTCCAAATTGATTGGCCTTTAATAGTTTCAGAGTAACTCACTATTGTAGGCACCTAAATTATTTTTGACTATTTTTCTTAATCAGATAGATATAGGATGCCGTGGCCTTCTGGATGTTGTAGAACTGTAACCCCTAATATTCCTTTTTCCCATCACAACCAATAATGAGCAATGTTGGGGATACTCATGTTTGCCCACAGTTGCGTGCCCTCCAATATCTATTACAGGTTTTCTGTAATATCTATTACAATCTATTCCAATATCTATTACAGGTTTTCTTTAATTTTCTTAAAGGTTTTCTAAGATTAAAGCAATTTTATTTCAGTATCTGATCATTATTTACACTTTCTAAGGAAAAGTTTTGATCCAGTATTACTCAACCGAAGCATTAAAAAGGTTCCTAAACGTCTATTATTAAAAATGAACTTTTTAATTTGAGAAAATAAAAACAAGAATTACTCATTTCTGGGCGTTTATTTTTGAAACATCCTTTCAGTGTCATGATCAACAATTGACTTGAGTTTCTAGAAATCTAATTGCTTTTGAGTTACCAGTTGGTGCAATATCTAGGGAATCTTGATTACTGTTATTATTACAGAAACAGCTAAGCCCTGAGGGATGCTGAAGTTTTAGATATTTAGTTGCTAACAAACTGGGATCGCCTGAATCAGCAACAAAAGTGCTGCAACAATATTTAGTGAAATTCAGTTCTTGCTGTGGCAATAGAAAGAGCTGCCAGCATAATGATATCTTATAATGACTCTGTTTGCTCTCTTAAATATTTTGCAGCTATCAAGTATGTTGCAGTTTGGAAAATGGCCGAATAAAGCCACCTAAATTTTAGTTGGGGCAAGACAATGCCAGTGTTAAGGACACAGAGGGGGAGGGGAAAGTGAGATATGCTATGAAAAAAACATTTAAAGAAGAAAAGCTGTCTGATTCTAGATTAAGTAGGTAGCTACTTATCCATATGAAGAATTATAAGCAGGTGAAAAGAAATTTGATTTATTGGTTCTCAAAATAATTTCAGACTGGAAGAACAATGTCAATTATCATGGACAGTGATACTGTGATATCTGTAGGGAAGACTGACATTCAGTTTAATTCTTTGTGCCTTAAAACATGGAAAGTTTTGGTTTAAATACTATATTTACACCTTCATAACAAAATAACAATAAACATACACAGAAATAAATAGTTGCATACGTATGGCATTGGTAACTCAAAAAGCAGATGTTGATCCTTACACATATGAAAAACTTCAGCTAAATAATTTCAAAAACAGTGTCAGATAGATCCATTCAAACAAAAGGGTAAACAATCCTATCAGTTTCCCAGCTTAGCCTACTGAAAGAAAAAGTCAGCAATTGAGAAAATACAAATGAAATGCCATGATGGCTATAATACACTGAAGTGATTTTAAAGGCATTAACAGCTGTTTGTTTGCAGATCAGAGGAATTCCACGGCTTGGGCTAGAATATGAAAATTGGAAGAGACACTGACTTAAATGGATTTATCAAAATTTGCACAAAATAGGTTTGTTTATGTAATAGTGATTATAGACAGAATAAACAAGTTAGATCGGGATAGGTTTATAAGAATATATAGGACGCAATAGTTAGTTAGCATACTAACAATATCAATATGTTAACTTTTTATTTATTTTAATTTTGTCTATAATACTAAATCACTAAAGACAGTCTCTGCAAAGAATGCAATGTAGAAATATACAAAGAATGCAATTAAAGAAATATATGCCTTATAGTAGGCAGCAAGATGGGTGACATATAAATTTAATAAACAAACAAACAAAGCATTATTCCACAAATGAGCCAGAAAACAATACCTCATCTTGCTCTATGCAAGAGTAACATGCAAGGTACCATGTTTCCCTGAAAATAAGACCCAACCAGAAAATAAGCCCTAGCATGATTTTTCAGGATGCTCGTCATATAGGCCCGTAATATAAGACCCTCCAAAATAAGCCCCAGTGAAAATCATCAGACCTTGGAGGTGGGGGGTGGGCATGGCCAGCACAGGTGGTGAGTATGTAGGGGCCAGTGGTGTCTAGCAGTAGCCGCAGCCCGCCAGCCCTTTGGTATCCATCTATTCCCTTAAGGATACTGAGTTATCCAGATAGATATGTGAGAACAGGTATAATCTATAACATAGATTGGTTCCAAACTTCCAATGGAAGGGGGGTTTGTTGGAAAAATGAGAAATCCTGTAACATATGCTAGTTCATGAAGAATTGCCCTTACTTAAAGTCCATTTATATTTCTTACTGATAAATACTTTTTCAAAGTACAGGTAGTCCTTGACTTACGACCACAATTGAGCCCAAAATTTCTGTTATTAAGCAAGACATTTGTTAAATGAGTTTTGCCCCCATTTTATGATCTTTCTTGCCACAGTTGCCATAGTGCCACAGTGAATCAGTGCAGCTGATAAGTTAGTAACCCTTGTTAAGTGTTAAGGCTTCCCTATTGACTTTGCTTGTTAGAAAGTCACAAAAGGTGATCACATGACCTTGGGGCACTGCAACACACATAAATATGAACTAGTTGCCAAGCATCTGACTTTTGATCACATGATCATGGGGAAGATGCAAAGGTTGTAACTGTGGAAAACTGTATTTTACTTTTTTCAGTGCCATTGTAAATTTGAACGGTCACTAAATGAACTTGTAAGTCAAGGACTACCCATATACCATGTTTCCCCAAAATAAGACCCTGTCTTATATTTTTTGAACCCTGAAATAAGCGCTTGGCGTATTGCCATGTGCTCAAAAGCCCGATTGGGCTTATTATCAGGGGATGTCTTATTTTGGGGGAAACAGGGTAACAAAATATATTAGGGATAAATGCACCTGAAGATACCCAGGAACAAGTTGTATATATGAAGATGATGCTATCCCATGTGCAGAGAAGTATAGAGATAGCCCTTAAGAAAACAAGCAAGAATTGTTAAATAAACATCAACTTAACCCTGGGAAAGAAGGGTGAGAAGGAAAATCAGCATAACCTTGCCTTCATTCTGTTTGGTAAAAGAAAGGGTAGAAAGAAAGTCTGACAGGAGTTCAAGATTCTGTAATTATACTTCTACAGCAATAAAATAGATTTCCAGTAGTCCTTGTGTTGTCTCAAAAGGCTGACAAAGCGAATGGATGTGATGACTCTAAGCTACGCTGATGCCAAGTGTATGCTTCAAGCCTTAACAGACATGCTGGGATAGAATGCCTAACTGAAATGATCAATGAATCTGCCATAAACTAAATGTCAGAAGTGATGATACAATTATGCAAAATATCCAGAATAGAAGAATTGGTGTCTGTCCCTTAACATTTCAAGGCAAACTGCCTAGCTGAAAAATTTAATGGAACTATGGGGATTATGAGTTACAAATATATTACTCAACATTCTAAAACACTCGGTGCCGAAAAGGTTCACCATCATTGTTCTATAGTATCTGGAAATACCATGTAGGACATCTCTAGAAAATGCTGTAAGGCATCAGAGGCCATATTTACTAATAACGGCACAAAGGAACAATTGGTCTTAACCAGATTACATATTTAATTTACAAGGTAGGATGATGTTTGCTCTAGTGTTTAATATATGAAGATGTCAGATGATGTAACATATCTTTGTTAGCATTCAAGGTGAAATTTATTATAGAATGGCCAATTCCCTACATCAGTGATTTGTTAACTCTCTGACCAATTACTCTTTTCCCAGTCTTAAATAATGTTATTACCCTGACAGAAACCTAGTCTATTGTTCTATATAAGCACCTCAGCAATGGCAGTCCTAACTGGATCCTTGAATTACAATTATAAATTGCCCTATTACTCCCAGGATATGCCCTTTTGGAATAATTGTCCAGAGCTCCAGAACCATTACCCTAGAAAAAGTGACTGATATGATATTTTCTGGAGCTACCATATCACTTTGATAAATTTGTATCCATATACTAAAGCAATAGCTACTCCAGCAGCTGAAATCACTAAAATGACCAACTAGATGAAGTGAGAAGTAGAACATGGAGCAGCTTTTGACAGTTAAAGGCAGCCATGGGAGTGGGCCTCCTTTGTGGTTCCCCCTATCTTCTGGAACATTCTCCCACAAAGACAAGATGGGTCCCCACTTGCTTGGCCTTCTGGAAATATCTGAAGACCCAGCTCTGCTGACTCACAGAGATACACAGAGCCATGGGACTGGTTAGTAGCTTGAAGGCCCTCACCTGCCTTTTAATTTTGAACTTTGAATATTTTATTCTTGTTTTAATCTGCTTTCTATTATAATATTTATATGGTTTCTAAATTTGATAAATATAAATATGTGCCCCTAGGCACAGGGATGTCAAACTCAACTTCATTGAAGGCCACATCAGGATTGGGTTTGACTTTGGAGGGCCGGGTGGGGATGTGGCCATGGTGGGCGTGACACAGGACTGCACATCCACAGACATGGTTTTATAAACTTATAAAAATAGGGAGGCATACATTTCTGTGATTTTGTTTTTTTTAATACTTACTTGATCTACTTGATCACCTTATGAGACCAGATCAAGAAACTGACTCCATAGGAAGACTAGAACTATAAATTATTGATATAGGCTATAGTAACAAAATCCTGCATGCCTGAAAGGTAAAATATTTTATTTTTCCTCCCTTTTATAACCTTCTTAGTCAAGGATGGGCTGCTGGACTACTCTGGAGGCCCCGTTTTGGGCATGGAAGGCCACCTGGACCACTGTGGAGCCCATGTTGGGCCTGGAAGGCCTCCTGGACCACTCTGGAGGCCCAATTTTGGCCCTGGAAAGCCTCCTGGACCACTCCAAAAGCCCCATTTTGGGCCTGGAAGGCCTCCTGGACAACTCCGGGGGCCAAAAATGGTTGCGGGGAGGCACGCGCCCCACACGCGCCCCATTTTTGCTAGCAGAGGCACCGCGGGCCGGTCCTTTGCTATTTCCAGATGGGCCCGGTGGGCCAGATCTAAGCATCCCATGGGCCGGATCCAGCCCATTAGGCCTTGAGTTTGATACCTCTGCCCCAGCATAATTGTGCAAATTAGAGTAATTATGTAATTCAGTTGCATCAGTTGCAACCTGAAGGAATGTAAATCTGGCTTTAGGAGAAAGGGGAAGAAATCAGCAAATTGTTAAGGGAGATACAGAAAAGATTATTCAGCACTGAGAATGAGAAAAGCATTCCTTCAGTGCTGTTCCCCCTGCCCTCTACATCTCTGTTTCCTAAACTGCTGCCAATATTGACGTACAATAAATTCCAGGATGCAAAAGATTCTTTGCTTCCTGCACATTGGACTTCGCACATTAGCTTGGCAAACTACCATCCAGTGGTAGTTGCCAAACAAAAACAGGACAGGGATCACTTTACGATGAATTTTGCAAAGTGCAGCAGCAGGATGTGACTATGGTACCGGAGTTGATATGAAGGAATGGCTTTGGAAATGAGAAAGGGATGAGTGAATCTTTAAAAAAGGACTGGTAGAAAAGATTACTCCATCGTGAAAAATAAAAAAGCATGAGAAAGAAACTCAAGATAAACCTACCTTGATTCTGTTTGGTATCAGATAGTGCAGATAAAAATTGGGGCAGGCTTTATTCTACCCTATAACAATAAAAACATTCCTAGACCTGCCATGCCTATTTCTTAACACATGGCATGACTCATGTGTATTGCATAATTTACATCTTTTGCATGATGGCAATATGATGCCTATGATTTTGTCTGAAAAAGAAAAATGGTATTGGCATTGCAGAAATGTTTTTTTATTTGGTTATTTTGAATTTGCAGAATTTACAAATTTGGAGACAAATACAGCCCCAGATTAACTACATAATTCAATTCTCTAAAAGACCATAACAGCTTCTTTTAATAAATTTTATTGTGAATCAAGTTTAGAAGAACTATCTTCTAATCCATTCCATTATGGAATTAGTTTTTTAAGCAGCAAACATTTCTTGAAGAACTAAAACTCCTGTCTTTAATTATTGTTTCATTACTGCTTGTTTTTTAATGGCAACCTCCCAAATAAAGTAAGATTTTTAAAAAAGGAAAGGAAAAAAGCAAAAAGCAAAATCTTTTTAAAACTTCCAAAACTATGCTTACGGGGAAGAAATAGTTCTGCAGTCACAAGATTTCTTTTAACAATGTTTAACATTTGGGGCCAAAGGGAACAACCACTGAGATACAAGTTCAGCAGTTATATGATGGGCTGCAGCAAGGATTTATAGTTGCAACATTGTGTCAACATTGTTAAAACAAATAATAAACATATGGTTCTTTCAAACACAGCTACAAACAAAAGAATTACAGGGTAGACAAACTGATACTGATCACTGTAGGGAACCTATAAATAATATAGCTGACCAATCATCCTATTCAGACTGTTTCTAACTCAGGAAAGAAAGAACATGGCTTGCTTTTTGATTTCCCTTGCACATTTTTTTTTTTACTTCCTGTGAAAGTCAATACTGAATTACCTACCTAAATTCATTCTGCATGTTTTCTATTTTTCCATCAAACTATTCTTTATATGTTTGCTTCATGCCTCATTTTTCAAAAGCTGGTTGAACTGTTGTAAGTAACACAAAGATAACTGAAAGTAATGAGATTATCTACTAGCTGTGATCCTTTTTGGTTTGTTTCATAGGCATGTTGTGGGTTAGTTCCTTATGGACATATTTCCAAATGCCTGGTAAGTATTGTGCTAAGAGCAATACTTTGACTTTCATTTTTAGATATAATAGACAAACAATGTTGGGTCACTGTTTCAGAGAAATTTCCTTACCAGATTCCTCAGCGTCTTCACCAATTGCAGAGCTCCTAAGTGTACTTGGAGAGGTCTTAAAATTCAGGAAAATACTCAGCTCATGTTGAATTATATAGCATAGCCCAACATCAGGAGTTGATCACAGGATATGTTTTATGACACTTTGTATTACATCATAAAATGCTTCATGATCATTTTTTGTGTCATAAAATGGTTTACACTATTTGACAAATTTCAATCCATGGGAGACCTGAGTCACAGATTTTGGATGCATTATGTAAATTAGCCCATTTGAGGTACCTTGATTTTGCCCTACAAGTGCACCATTTCGCATAGTTAAAGGTTACAGACACAAGTGTTTTAGTAGTACATAGATAGAAGTACCACAGCCACAGAAAATCCAAGCAAATTTAGCTAATTTTGGCTTTCAGATGGGAAAATAGCTAAAGGGAGCATGAGCTGATGTAAAATGTAAATACATAATAGAATGCTGGATCGTGACATTAACTAGAGTACCCAAAATATTGAAATCCCCATTTCTACACTAAATATGGGCCTCTCGTATTCCGTGACACATTTTGTTGAACGGTATTAAATGTTCATTTATTTTTGTATGCAATTATGCATTTCTGTTGAATTCCCCAACTTTTTAGAGCTTATTCTGACTGGGCAGGAAGAGTGCAAGGGGTCATTGTTCTGCCCAAGTGTAGTAATATGTGGGAATGACCTTGGAGGAAAAAAAAAACCCACAGACTAGAAAACTATAGTGTAAGTGGTATCTCAGTCCGCAGAAGCAGAGGGGGGGGCATGGGAAGTGTTTCAGAAGGGACCCTTTCTAGTTTTCTGGAGAGTGAAGGTAAAAAAGGAGAAGAGTTGAAAGATTCTCTTAATGTATACTTACAATAAAAATAGAGCTAATATTCATTGGTGCGCTTCTTTTCTGGCCTATCTCAAAGAGCTAATATCAATCTTGCAAGCCTCTCTCCTTTACTCTTACTCTCCAGAAAATGTTTCCCTCTGCTTCTGTGGATTGGGATAGCTTTTGCATGATGGTTGTCTAATCTGCAGCTCTTCTTCCTGTCTCCCAAGATCATTCCCACATACAATTGTACAAACTTTCTCCAGACATGGGAACATTTGCTATCTTTAAATTTTAGGATTATTATTCCTCACTAGTTGCTGTATTAGCAGCTGTGGCTACATAACTTGTATTTGCATCAATAGACCTTGCATAATAACATTAGGACCGCTTTATATTTTAGTGCTTTGATTCTGGGAACCTACTCCCTTGTACAGGTAGTCCCCGACTTACAACAGTTTGTTTGGTGTCTATTCGAAGTTACAACAGCACTGAAAAAGGGGACTTACATTTTTTACACTTACAACCGTTACAGGATCCCCATGATTACGTGATCAACATTTGGATGCTTGGATGATTCATATTTATGATAGTTGCAATGTCCTGGGATCATGTGATCAACTTTTGTGACCTTCTGACAAGCAAAGCCCATGGGGATGCTAGAACCAATTAAAATCCATATTATTAACAACTGCAGTGATTCACTTAACATCTGTGGCAAGAAAGGTCATAAAATGGGACTCACTTAACAAATGTTTCACAGCAACAGAAATTTTGGGCTCAACTGTGGTTGTAAGTTGAAAACTGCCTGTACATTTGGACACCCCAGTATTTGTAGATAGAAAAGAAATTCTCAAATAAAGGTAATGTTGGAATACTAATGAATCAATAATTAAATAGCAAACGTAAGATTTCCTGAATGGCTGTCAGATTCATAATATCCAAGCAAATAAAACCAGTGGGCTGCATTAACAAAAGCAATTGGTTCTTTGTACTTTGCATTTATCATACCCCATGTAGAGTAGCATTTCCAATTCTGGGCACTGCATTTTAAAAAGAACAACGAGAAGCTAGCGAGAGTTCAAAAGAGAGCTTCCAGGATGATAAGAAATCTAGATTCCAAAGGGGAATCAATCAAGTTGAAATTAAAAGAAAGGAGATCTAAGATGAACATTAGAAAGAATTTCCAGATGCCTTTTAAAGTGCCTTGACCAATAGTGAATTCCCTTTTCCTGGAGATTATCAGATAAGGGAGAACCACCTGTCAGAAATGTTTATTTCTGTATGGAACAGGAGGATGAACAAGATACCAAAAAACCCTGTACCTTTCATAACACGGTAATGTTTATTTTCTTGGGAGAAACTGTAGGAAAAATTAGCTTCTGCCACAATAAACCCATAATAAATAAATGTTTAGACAGCCTTTGATATCTCATACGTTATGTTAGGATCCCTTTAACCTACTTACCTTCATAGTAAGTCCAGTGAGGAAAGTAACCAGATAATGTCATGGGATTTTCACTTGAAGGTATATCATTGTTCTTTATTTGTCTTAAATTATCAACTTCCTGAGGATTGGTCAAAACTGACAGAGTTTCAGATGGAGAGGCATTTTTCCAGAAATCTTCGGTTCCTAAAGTTTCAATTTCCAGTCTCTGTTTTTTATCCAAGTAGATATCTTGGAGATCTGCATTCCAAATTGCTTTGAATGATGCCTTATGATCCTCTGGGAACTTAACTACTTTTGTGATTAACTTCCCATTAGCTAAACTATCCACTCCATCTGGTGTTGTATTTTGAGAACTGCAATTTATATGAAAAGACACTACTGACCGATGCATTTTTTGAGTATTAGTCTGAAGTTGATCAACAGGTACCAAAAGAGACTTGTCTACATAATATATTGTTTTTGGACACTGTTGGGAAATAGTGAGGTGAACACTTGACGTGAAAGAAAGAGGTGTCTGCTTCTTATGGGTGTTATCTGAAGGGATCATTCTCTTTGGGGGGTTAGAAATCCAGTCAGATTGCCTCTTGCAGCTCTGCAGACGAGACTCAGAATCTGTTATTTCATTGACACTTCGATTTTGGTCATTTGCTTGAGAATGCAAAGACTGGGAGAGTTTACGTAAGCCAGTTACACCTGAAGTGGGAACCGTTGTTATTAGCTGCTTATTTTCCTGGCACTCCAAGCAAGAAGGGTCAAAAGTATTTGCCTGAATGTTATTGTTTGAAGGTGGAACAACTCGCTTAGCAGTGATTGTAATGGAAGCAAAACCTTTCTTCTGGTTATGCCATGATTTCTCTTCTTTGCTATTAAATACATTGTCCTCTGAAGTTGTCTGAAATCCTAATTTTCTTGGAAGAAATATGAATGCTGTATTAATGTTGACTGAGTTATGATTAGCCAAAGATTGGTTCATGTGATAAACATCAGATTGGGTGATTACAGACTGCATAGGGAAAGCAGTCTTATTTTCTCTTGATTTATTTTCATCAATCGTTTGTGAAATGAGAATAGATGAAATCATTTTTGCATTTTGTAATGGAAAGGAGCCCTGCAGAGGAAAAGATCCAAATAAGTAACATGCTATAAACTGGAAACATAGAGGAAAAAATGTACATAGAAAAAAAAATACCTAGAAAAGAATTTTGATAAAATCTACACTAGTTTTACATTGTGCCTCGTTATATATTTCTTCCCCCAGTTCGTTTTATGTAATTTCTAAAACAGAAATGTGCAAAACCCACTTACAGAGGCCTATGAAAGGAAGAATGAAAATACAATTTTATGTGCAAATTACACATTTCATAGAACTGTTATTTTGAATGATTAATTGATCCGTTCAGTTGGATATGCAGCCCTGTGTTTGTTTAACAATGTAAATGCCAATAGTAACTGTCAATTGCAGATTATAATCTATACCACCCTGTGTTTTCATGCCGATGTACTGAAATATTAAAGCACTTTAAGCACTTACAGCTCCAAGTGCCTTACAAAATGAATTACGTACGTAGGTGGGCTGCTGTTTTCAATGCAGCATTTTTATGGAAGCTGGTTCAATGCAGTTGCATAAAAGCATCAAGAATGACTCGCAGAGGAAGAAAGAGATACAGTTCTTCTATTGTGCTTGTAAAAATATATAGATCCTTTACTGTTTATCACATTTATCGCACACAAATGATGAGCAGGGGGATATATGCCCCAAACCTTTTTAACATGATTTAAAATCAGTTTTCTAACTATGACAACCCCCGTGCTTGATCTAAACAAAGCAAATTACTTTAAAACTATTTTCTGTATTTTTCTATATTTTCATGAGCTGCACACATTTGTCCTGCAATGGAAAATAAAGTTAACTGGGTATAACATCAAATTTCATCCAACTAGGATTAATACAAACTCAAATTGAAGAATTCTTTTTATGGAGTATAAATTAAAATTTCTACAACAGCAATCCGAAAGGTGCCTTTTTCAAGAGGCAACTGGACTTTCTGTTTTTTCTTTGAAGACATTTCAATTCTCATCCAAGAAGCTTCTTCAGCTCTTGGATCAGAAGTGAAATGTCTCCACAGAAAAACCAGAAAGTCCAGTTGCCTTTTGAAAAAGCACCTTTGGGACAACCATGACCTGGATGACTGAGAATCTCCATAGCATGTCAGCCCCTGAGTCGCCAGCCATGCCGTGGCTGCCATTAGGGCGGGGAAGGAGAGCCGTCCACTCTTGGACTCCCAGAGGTCCAGAGGCCTACTACAGTATTTGGTGCAGTGGAAGGAGTACCCCCTGTCAGAAGCCTTGTGGGTGAGAAGCGAGGATGTAAGAGTATCCCGGTTGGTGAAATAGTTTCATCGACAAAACCCAGGCAAACCAGGCGGAGCGGGGGCTGCTACCCAGGAGATGTCTCATGATGTCCTTTGCCTTCAGGTGTCATCCCCGTGGTAGGGGGGCCACATGTCAGCCCCTGGGTTGCCTGCTGCGCCGGGGCTGCCATTCAGGCAGGGAAGGAGAGCTGCCAGCTGGGACGTGTGTCCACGCCTGCTGAAGACCACACCCGCCGAATGCCCGACAGATCGCAAGCTGCACAGCTGAGCTGCACATTTCATGCCATGGGCCCTCTGCTGAGCTCTGGGGAGGCCAAGCACATCCCCGAACAGCATGCCGCATCTACGGAGCCTGAAGGCAGCCAGATGGGCCATGGTCTTCATAAACAGCTGATGCGCGGCAGAACAGATGGGTGGTGGAGCACACGCAGGCACACCGGAAACAAGCATGGTGTGCCGGATGGAAAGCTCTGCAGCTGCAAGGACACTGGCAAAGTGGCGGCACGTGAAGAGTGGGAATTATATGGGGTGAGGCCCAGGGAGTGGAACTGCAGGGGTGGAGTAAAGGGTATTTAAGGGATGGAGGGTTAAACCACAGTAGTACTGACTTTTGTTTTCCTTATTTTTTGTCACTCTGTGCTGGGTTTCCAGATTGCCAGATAAAAAGTACTCAATTAACTTTCTTGTCTGCATTTCTTGTCTGCTAAATGCCGGAATGTGACATAGACATTTACAACAGCAACAGAGTCTATTATTAGAATACTAGCCTTTATTTAAATGTATATTGTACAGGTTGGTATGCTTATTTGTGCCATGCCAATTTTCAATTTCTGTTGGTCAGCTAGTACTAAATATTTATATATCCCCCCCAATCCAGAATTATACCATTAGACTCCGGACTAATCTAAGAACAAAGCAATAAAAAAAATTTTAAAAATGGGAAAATGAATTTTTAGGAGTCGTTCACTGTTTTCTATGAAGATTTAAAATTCAGCAATGCTTTGTTTAAAGTAATTGTGTGCCCTAGAATAAAATCTAGGTGAAAACTTTTTTGGTTCTTTTAAAATTACTTCAAATAAATGCTTCAGTTCCCATATAATACAGAACTTCTCTAATTTTTAAAGTAATCTAATGTTTTTCAAGCTTTGTCGAGAGTCATAAAAACATGCTGTTACTCTAAAGAATCCACCAATTAAAGATGATATGACACTCTTAGTTAGAACAATCTTTTGGAACAAAGTTTTGGATTGTTGGTAAGCAGATATGGAGATTTGATTGGCTATTTAATAGACTATCTAGTTCAATAGTTACAGGTAGTCCTTGACTTACAACAGTTCATTTAGTGACCGTTTGAAGTTACAATGGCACTGAAAAAAATGACATGATCGTTTTTCACACTTACTACCATTACAGCATCCCCATGATCATGTAATCAAAATTCAGGTGCTTGGCAACAGACTCATATTTATGACGGTTGCATGTCCCAGTGTCATGTGATCACCTTTTGTGACCATCTGATAAGCAAAGCCAATGGAGCAGCGAGATTCACTTAACAGTTATGTTATGAACAACTGTTTTGATTCACTTAACAACTGTGGCAAGAATGTTGCAAAATGGGGCAAAATTCACTTAACAGTCTTGCTTAGCAACAGAAGTTTTGGGTTCAGAAAATAACTTAGCTAACACATGAACAGAGCACCATAGCACCACCATTAAACATACAAGTGTGAAAACCATAGAATTACATAAAGTTATAAGAAAAAGGCCAAATAAAATGAAATATCAATGTGTGCCAAGTACAGATTATAAAATATTGACTGTTGGATTAATCATAAATTTGCTGGAGAATAATCAACATCAAAATTGGTTGCAAAGAATTTTTTTGAATAAGAAATCTTAGAATGAGAATACACTTTTGTTCTATGTAACAGCCAGATAGTGAGGAAAAAATGGAATAATCCTCATGTTAAATTATACAGCTCCAGTTTTCTCCCATATAGTACAATCCAGTGAAAAAATGAGGTCAGCCCAATTTACTCTGTTAGGACTTATTCTTGAGAATTCCTCAGTGGGTTATGCCCAGGGGCTATGATCCCTAGAGAACTAAAGTGAGAAAAAACATATTCAAGAGGGGATTTATTTGTCCTTCATGAATGTTATCATCTTTTCCTTAGCAAATTGTAGAGATTATTCTAAACTTACTTGTTCAAAGAAATCAGCATAAAATACATTTAAAAGTGATGCAGTGCAATCAAGGAAAGAGACATGTGGGAAAAGGCAGCAGCAAATCCTGCTGCGTACGCGTAGAGGTATGCACCTGTATAAGAAGGCTCATTGGTTATGAGTTCATTGTGATTTTTTTTTCTGTTACCCAGTATGGACAAGAAATGTCATTATGGGATAGCAAACTTTTAAAAGTTGCAACAACACTGCTTTCCAAAGCAAGCAGGATTCCTTATGGGGAAAAAAAATTAGAATTCTGCAAAGTTAACCAACATGGAAGGCAGATTGCTTAATCTGATTGTCCTGCAATAAAAATGTGATTGCAATAAAAATCTGATTGTCCTGCAATAAAAATGTAATAATTCAGGTTGTCAAATTATTTCCCATTTGTTCATTATTAACCATTGTTAACCATGTGTCTGAAATAGGCTAATCTGAGCTTGGTCATGTATCAGGTGAGAACTCTGGATTGATTTGTTCAATGATCCAACAGTTTTCTTGCCTGTCCACTGTATTCTAAGGAATCTCCTCCAACATCAAAGTTCAAAGGCACCAATACTTTTCCTAGTCTGCTTATTTACCTTAACTTGGAACTGGCACATGAACAGCTTACTGTTCTGTTTCACAGTCATCACTTACCCATGGCTTTGAATTCAGTTTCTCCATCTCCTTTTAGCAGTAATAAAGTCAATTTTATTTGTATATACTTGTGATTGTCATGTACAGAGGAATTATTTTATATTCTATACCCAGGACATGTATGTGTCACTGTACAGGTAGCTTCTAACACTTTTCCCATTTAAGAAAAGAAACATGGAGCCTCTTAAAAATAGAGCCACTATACAGGTTTACCACCTGCTTGCAGAATAGCACAAGGTTGTCACAAAGCTACCTCTGTAAAAAAGCTGAATTTTGCATCACATCAGCCAGATACCTGTCTCTCAAGCTTAAAAATCAGAAAGGTTAAGCTGGGTGCTGCTGGGGCCTGAAGGAACAGGCTGAGTAACAGGCCGAGTCCCACGAATCTCAGTGTGGTTGAGTGGCTGAGTGTGAAGTAGGCCCAAAGCCTGCCAGCTGCAACAGCCTTGTGTGTGGCGGTAACTTTTGTAATTAGCTTGAGGCTCCTTAGGTGGCTGAGTGGCTGGGTGAGAAGCAAGCCCAAAGCCTAAGGAACGGGGGGGGGGACTGAAGCAGGCCCAAGGCCTGTGGGGACCTCGAGGGGTGAGAAACAGAGCATGGGGTGCCTCAGGGGGTAGAGGAGGACTTGGGAAACCAGGGGCAGGGAAGCCTGGATCTATTCTAGGTCTCCCAGGGTCTGCCCTACCCCTGAGATAGTCTGTGCTTTGCTTAATTATCAATACAGTCACTTAATGTCTGCATTGGGGAGAGTGGAGTTTGGAGTCATTAAGTGAGGTGACCACGCAGGTGCCTCACTTAATAACCATCATGTAACCATAATGGGCAGGCTCTATTATGGCCATAACTTGAGGACTACCTGTATACAGCCCAACCCTGCTAGATTTCAGGAAAGCAATTAAAAGTTTATTTTCCCAACAGACCATGAAGGTCGGCATGTTATAATTTTTCCCCTTCTTCTAGTTTAGAATTTTATTTGAGTTTTTTAATTGTCACTGGTGTGTGTATGTGTAGGATGATGTGCTTAGGTATTTTTAAACTTTAGTTATCAAATAGAATATGTAAATGGTCAGAAGCAGGAATAATTGGAATGGCATATAAGCCCAGAAGGCACATATACAAATAATGCATTACTTACAAGAAGTTTCAGTGATTAACCCACATCACAAAATGTTTTTATGCACCCATAGATGTACAATTCATACTGAGATCTAATGTTGGAAGTAAAGAATTCCCAGCACAGTAAAATAATCCAGAGTGGCAGTGGCAGTGGCAAAACTTTGAATTGCCATGGGTTGCTCTTTTTGGGGGGTTGATGTGCCATCTATGTGGCCCATAATAAGACCCAGTACTACCATGCTGCAAGATGACAACAGACTTATAGACAGAATTTATAAGGTAGCAGTAAAAGTAAGAGAATAGTTTCAGTCTCTGTACTATGCAGTTATTGAATCAACATCATGCAGAAATGGCCCATTGCTATCATCTTCTCTATCTTACTCAGAACACAATCTTATTAGCAATGACCTCAGCAAGTAACAACATAGAACTAATTTCATCCTGGCTCAAAAACAAATCGGGCCTAGTTAAAACATAAATGGGAATTCCAGGACCACAGGCTAGATTGGAAAGTATATTTTCTCTCTCTCTCCAATTCCTGGAAGAAGGCAGTGGCAACCTATTTTGTACTTTTGCCAAGAAAATTGTGTGGATGTTTTACTGTCCCATCAATACCTCCTCTGAGATTGCCAGCAAATCACTGCTTCAAAACTCACACACTCAGCACCAGGTAAGAAAATGAGTAAATAAAACAAATTTTGCCATTCAGCTTTGACTCTTAGAAATTATTACTTGAAGAACACAAGAGTAAAAAGCTGATATCCTATCCTATCCACCCACGTTTGTCCCCGCATGTTTAGTTATTTTATTTTGTCCAATATTTATACTGCCTGCTGTCTGTCAGCGGTTTTTACAATAAACAATAGTTTTGGCCATTAGGTTAAGAGTGGGCCCATAAAGATTTCCACCCTGAAAGGCTTTGAGACAAAAAAGAGAACAACAGAATCATGATAGGATAATCCCTCACTGCTTGGTAGCTTTAAAAAAAGTTGCCCTGCTACAAATTATTTCATGGGAGTAATGTTTTAAAGCCACTACTCCCAGTTTTGAGGGAATAAGCTTGTCCTAGCAGCTTGCATGTGAGCAGTAATAAAAATAAGATGGTGTGGGGAGGAAAAAAAATCCAGTAAACTATGGTAATAGCACTTTTAATCTTCTTCCTCTCCTTATAATAGTCTGTAGAGATTCTCAGTCATCCAGGTTGTGGTTGTCCCGAAGGTGCTTTTTCAGGAGGCAACTGGACTTTCTCGTTTTTATTTTTGAAGACGTTTCCCTTCTCATCCAAGAAGCTTCTTTAGCTCTGACAGGATAGTGGGAATGGAAGGATTTTTATTCCTTGCAGGCAGCTGGTCATTTGCATCCTTTTAGAGGGTCATTGAAGCACTCCCCACTATTTTGTCAGAGCTGAAGAAGCTTCTTGGATGAGAAGCGAAAGGTCTTCAAAAGAAAAAACAAGGAAGTCCAGTTGCCTCCTGAAAAAGCACCTTTCGGACATCCATGACTCATGGATGACTGAGAAACTCTACAGACCTTTAGCTATACAATTTGGGATGAACACCCTTTGAATGGTGTGAGAGTAGGAATGGATTTCCAGATGAAAAATTGCAGACTACAGGAACCAGCTGCACTATTCAGGTGACCCTGAGGTCACAGATAAACTGTCCTCAGGGCACTTGGTGTCCTCACCAAGTGCTTCAATGACCCTCTAAAAGGATGCAAATGACCAGCTGTCTACAAGGAATATAAAACTTCCATTCCCCACTATCCAGTCAGAGCTGAAGAAGTTTCTTGGATGAGAAGCAAAACATCTTCAAAAGAAAAAACAAGGAAGTCCAGTTGTCTCCTGAAAAAGCACCTTTGAGTCTCCTTATAATAGTCTCTATGAAAGGAGAAAAGACCCATCTACACATGAAGAAGCAGTGCTGGTTTGTTTCTCCTCTGTTGTTTCATTGGTTCTGTTGGCTCCTATTACTTCTGTGCGGAGAGGAGAGGCCTAATACCACCAGGTGGATTTTATGCACTTTTTATTATACTATTATAGGAGTTTTATTACACTATATAGTATCATATAGGCCTCTATAGTGTATAATGACATAGTCTTTTATCCTGCATAATACAGGTTCTTGGCCATGGGACTCAGCTTTAAAATTACATCACAAAAAGCCTTGAGAAGTTAGTAACATTCTAAGGTCAAATAAAATATTTGGCATTTATCAGGTGAACTACAGCAACTTCTATGAAATATGGTAAGCCCCATGGACTTATGTTTTCTGAAATGTAATCCATATTCTGAAAAAAACCCTGCCAAGTCTCCGAACATCTAACCTTGGACCAAGAATGCTTTTCAAGAAAGCATTTTTCTTTAAAGATGCATAAGACTTTTCTAAGAATATGAATTAACAAATACATTGCAAACAATAGTAATATCTTAGCCATCAATTTATATGACTTTTCTGCTAATTAAGTGAATTTTGAATAAACACAAAGCAAAGAGCAACATGCTATAGACATATAAATATCAATTTTCAAAATATCCTTGTATACCATTCACTAATTAGAAGATTGAATTGAAACAGCATTTTGTACCTGTGTCAAAGTTGATTCTTTATTTGTTGCTTTATTAAATTGAATAACTTTGCATTTTCTCCCATTTTTAACTCCATAGCAATTTTCTCTTATCTCTAGAGAAAAGGGTAAAAAATAAAAGGTTACTTACCATCAGATGATCATACAGTAAAATAAAGTTCATTTATATACATCAAAGAACCACTATTAAAGATGTCAGGGCCTAAAACATTAAATATTATCTTTGTTTACTAATACAATAATTAGAAATGAAAGCAAATGTGCTTTCTATCAAATTAATCTGCAATTTTGTATGAGTTTCCTGAGATAAATGGGAGCAGTTTAACCTTGGGGAAACTTCAACTCACATTCCTATCCTTAAAACTTGTTAAAACTTAAGTGAAAGAAATTCAGCAACACCCAGTCTCTAATAGCATTACCAATGGCTTCCTGCAGCCTTTTGTAAGGTCAGGATGATCAGTTGCAGCTTTCAATTTTAAATCTTACCCATCCCAGACATTAAAGTCAAAAGTGGCAATCATCACACCACGTCAACAGGCATAATAAAGGGAAGGGGAGAAACTGTGCTTAAGCACCACAGAAAGGGTCAAATTCACAAGAAAGCTATCCTTAGAAGAATAATCTTCAGGCAGAGGGAACCATGTTTTTCAGCTGAGGTGGGTTGTCCTCAGTTGTCTGCACTTTATCTTATTCAGCTGTCCTCAATAGCGTCTTCTATATACTTATCAGCTATCGTCCAGTTTGTAAGACTTTTTTTTGTGTGTTTGTGTAAATAAAATTATTTGTCTTATTAGATAAATACAGTACTTTTAAAAGTCTGAGATATAGATTAAATTTAAAAATAAATTAAATTAAAGTATAAGAAAATTACTATGGGAAGTGATGCTACACATAATGTTTATACACTTTATACATTATTTTCTGCAAAGTACAAAAAGCTAAACAATTTACCTTATCAATTTATCACTTTTTTTGTCGTCGTTCCCCTAAAACAACTTATTAATGTCTTGAAACTGCAAATATTTAAGGATAGTGGCCAATACTCCAAGAGATAACATTTATTTTTCAGATTGTAATGTAGTTTTAAACAGTTTGTGTCAGCAACAAGGTTGCATGCATATAGGTTTCTAACTGTGTGCTCTGACCACTACTTTTTGACACTATCCTCCATGGACATTACCAGTTTATATGTCTTCTACATAAGTTAAACAAGAAAATAAAACAAGACAAAAAGTCTTACCATAAACAAATGTCATGGATCAGATTTCACTAAAGATTTAGATGCCATACAAGATAAATAATTCGTGCTTTCAAAGGAAGCTGGGTTCCCTGTTAACAGTCTTAAACTTTCTAAGCAGGCAAAACTGATTTTTACACTTTTACTACAATGCCAGAAATTGCCTAACAGAAGATGGAATGTTTATATGTTACCATGACACTTGTGATACCATTCTATCCTGAACAACAAGGAACCATCATTTTGTGTTGATTTATGTCAGGAAACTTTTAAAGCAGATGATCCTCCAAGTATGGAAATAAAACTAAAACAGAACCGATATCTGACTTATCTTTTCCTTCAGGACCAAAACATTTAGTAGATTAACATATTAATTGAATTAATTAGTAGATTAAGGTTATATCATAAATTAATGTAATACCCTATAACTTTATCAATATTTAGGATTAAATGCCATTATTTCCAAATAATTATATAAAGAATTGCATGGCAAGGTAAGTCTAATGATGGTGATCAGTGCTTTACTTTTGATTTAAGCTCCCTTAAAATGTTTCCACATAGACTTGCCTTTGGAAAGTATTCTAAAGCTTCAAATAGCGAATAATACTACTGACTTGTAAAGTTCTAGATAGCACAAAGTACCACACTGATTATGTAAATAACCCCATGAACAGGTTTCAGTATGCATTAATGAAGATCATTTGCTAGTTAGCTAAGAAAATGGAGCCTATTTCAGCTATCGTTTGCTTAACATATCTGCAAAGGTCATACATTTGAGGACTGGTTGCACAGTTACTTTTTCATCACCAGCTTAACTGTGAGGCTGTAAACAAGGCAGTGGTTAACAAAAACCTGAAAAGGGGATTTCTTGCCAAGGTTTTGCCATCTAGAATTAGGGGTGCAACTCTTTCTCAAAGTTGGGACTGGTATTCCCCTTCAATGCATTTTTTCTCTCTTACTATTTTTGTAGTAAGAAAGAAGCAATGAAATATGAGCTTTAAATACGGAAATGTCTGGCTCAAATTTTGTTTCATTCTGAAACTCACTAGAAACTCACGAGAATCTGACACAGTTTTTTTCACATAAAGCAGTCCTCTTTATTTAAGATGAATGTTTCTTTACAAATACTATAATATATATTTTAATAATGAGCAATTTATTACAAACTCTACAATACCTAGTAAAAATAAATAAACATTTATTTTTCATGGTTGCATTTGTAATTCTTAATATGGTTACTACTCTTTTTTACTCAGTCCTTAAATTATTCAGAAAATAGTGTAATCTTGATTAACCTAAAATTAAATATAACATGGAGCATGTTGGATTTCAAGGAAGAAATGGGTTACTTGTTCAGTAGCAAAATTTAGTAATTCTCTAGCTCATAGGAAATAGGGATGAACCAGAAGTTATACAAAAAAAAGAAGCTTTGTTGCCTTTTGTTCATTTCAAGAAAAGATAACTAAAAGAATACAATGAACAAGGAAAACAAGGAGTAATGCTTATTCCTTTTGTCATCAGTTGTTTCTCCTATTTCTGTCATTCTGCAAGCGACTTTTTAAAGAAGAAAATGTACATGAGGAAAAAGATTTTAAGGTTGGATAAGTCTGTTTAGCTTACTATAAAATACATTCTTTTCAGACAAAGGTTTATTCTTCCCCTTTGCACATGAGTTTATAAATCTTTTTTTTAAAGCCGGCATAAAATTAATATTTGTTCAAGTATGTAGTTTTCCATCCATATTCTGTTTTTTGGGGAAAAAATGCTTCCATGAGATATGGTTTTGTGTGCACAGACATTTTCCTAACACATACTTTTGCTACCCTGTTTCTTGTATCGAGTTCTGTGTTGCCAAATTCAGAGATATGTTAAATAATAAAAAGTAATTATGTTCTGATTTAGCTACCGGGAAAGTATGCCTTAGGTTACTTTGTAATAAAGGGCAATGCAAACAAAGATTGCCTTCTGCACTGATTTATATCCATTTTATATTCCAAAAATATTTTTTTAAGTAAAAATGAATACAGCTGCAGAGAAGAGTATAATAAATAGTTTGGACCCAAAGACTTGCAGAATAGGATACATTATGATGATCTATTACAGACTGCTATCCCACACATATTAAGACAGTGAGGGTGAAGGTTTGTTCTCCGAGCTTGTGGGCTAGTTTCTGAACATTTCATTACCAGGCTGGTAATGAAATGTTCAGAAACCAACCCAGAAGCTTGTAGAATGAACCTTCACCCTCATCCTACACCCGAGCTGCAGATATTCACCACTATTGCAAATATTAAGACAGTACTGAGTGTTGCCATATAACGGTAAAGGTTTCAAACCTTGTCCAATTGTTTCTGACTCTAGGGAGCAGTGCTCATCTCTGTTTCTTGGCTGAGAGAGCCAGCGTTGTCTGAAGACATTTTCTGTGATCATGTGGCCAACATCACTTTATTTCTTTCTTTCTTTTTTTTAAGTTTTCTTTTTTTTCTTTTTTTTCCTCCAATTTTTATTTATAAGTATAAACTAAACAGAACAATGA
The DNA here is from genome assembly GCF_059756535.1 of Pantherophis guttatus. Taxonomy (NCBI): domain Eukaryota; kingdom Metazoa; phylum Chordata; class Lepidosauria; order Squamata; family Colubridae; genus Pantherophis; species Pantherophis guttatus. The sequence goes on from NC_142068.1 coordinate 61,478,845, forward strand.
AACGTACAAAACATAAAAACATATAAACATCCATTTCAATACATGTCCAGTTTGTCGCAACTATAATATACATTTCTCTTTGCATTTTGACTCTTCCTTATTTGGTCATTCCCTTTTATCTATCTAATATTGATCTTTGTTGACCTATGTCTGTTCTTTGTTTCCATCATATTATATTTGGTCATTTTATTTACTTCCTATTGCTTCATCTCTTTCCTATCTTTCAGCCAACTATACCACTTTTCCCATACTAAATAAAAGTCATGTTCTTCCCTATTTTGTAATTCCTTTGTGAGTCTATCTAATTCCGCACATTCCATAATTTTATTGATTACTTTATCTGGTGTTGGTATATCACTACTCTTCCAGTGTTGCACGTATAGTATTCGTGCTGCTGTTATCATATGTATAATTAAATAGATTGTTTCTTTTTCATAGTATCCATTCACTATGCCTAATAAGAAGCTTTCTGGTCTTAGTTCTATCTTTTGGTGTGTTATTTCCTCTATTTGTATTTTGATCCTTTGCCAATATTGTTTTGCCATTGGGCAGGTCCACCACATATGGTAATAGGTGCCTTTGTGGTGGTTGCATTTCCAACATGTTGATGGCGTGCCGGGGAACATTCTTGCCCATCTGGCTGGTGGCAAGTGCCACCTATAAAACATTTTATAGAGATTTTCTTTATAGGATATAGACATTGTCATTTTATAATTTATTTTCCATAGTTTTTCCCATTTGTCTAATTGAATACTATAACCAAAATTTTTTGCCCAGGTTATCATATTTTCTTTCACTATCTCTTCTTCTAATTTATATCCTCATAAGTAATTGTAAATTTTTTTGATCAGTTTGTCCTGTGTCCCTTGCAAAATTTTATCTAATTCTGTTTGACCTTTTTGAAATTCAAATTGAGCCAAATCTTTATTGTATCTTGATTTTATTTGTATATACGGTCACCAGTCAATGTCTGTACCCATCTCTTTTAATTCTTGCCTCGTTCTTAGTTCCCCCTGATTGTTTAACAGATCTTTATAAGTTTTCATTTTCTATAGTCCATGGCATTTGGATAGATCTGGGCTTCCATCGTTGACAACCACTCCGGGATTTTGTAATAATGTGCCTTTTTAATACCCTGCCATGTTTGGTGTGTCTGATTGTATGTCTCTGAAAATATTCATGCCTTTTGTCTGTGTCCTCCCATGTGGCCAACATCACTATATTTCAAAGGCGCACAGAACGCTGTTACCTTCCCACTGAAGTGGTACCTATTAATCTACTCACATTCACATGTTTTCGAACTGGTAGGCAGGAGCTGGGGCAGGAATGGGAGCTCATCCCGTTGTACAATGCTTAGATCTCAAATCCAGGTGAAGGAATGAATGATGGAGTGAATTATTGAATATATTCACATGACAGAACCGACCATTATTTTTCTTTGCAACATACTTATTTGTATTTATTTATGCAATTTTTACTAGTTTTTACAAGTAACTCAAGATGATAAACATACCCAATACTCCTTGCTCCTACTATGTTCCTCACAACAACCCTGTGAACTTTACTTTCAAGATGCAATACAAAATTGTAGATTGATTTTGTAAGTATAAACAAACCACAGTTGTGTGGCAGGAAAATAAATAGTAAGCCTAATAGTAAGAGGTTGTACCTATCATTAATTTCAGCAGAAGATGACTTGTAACTTTTTTTTATAAATTGAATTTTACATTTAGATTTAAAGAGGGCAGAAAAACTTAGCATTAAATCTTAAATACTAAATTGTATTTTTATTTCCTTGGTGAAAAAAGTAATCACTTTTGTATATGTATTTATATGTACACGCATAGCACAATGCAGAGACAAGATTCATAAAGTAATAATGGAAGCAGCAAATACAAAATCATACCTGGTTCATTATCTGCAAATATAATCAAAATAAATAAATGTAGTGAAAATGTTTATGTATTCTTTCTATGGACAGAATAGGCTAGGCAGCCACTCTAGTTTATTCAAGAAATCAGAAACCTGTTGCTTAGCAACAAAAAGCCCTCACAATTGTGTATTCTCTCCCATATGCAAGAGGAGAGAGAGGGGGAAGGGAGGGAAGAAGGGAGGGAATGGGAGAGAGGGAGAGAGAGAGAGAGAGAGAAAGAGAGAGCTGATGAAGTCAGAAGCTACTATCATGTAAAGACACTGAGTATTTGTAATGTAATTAGCTTCTCTTCTACACAGAATCCAAGGAGGGAAGTGTAAATTTTGGGGAGCTAGTAATCCAGAAGGGACCAATCCAAGCCATAACCCTATTAACATATAGAACACAACTGAGACTAAATTAGATTGTATAGGGCAATTTATTTTCAATTTCACAGAAATTAATTCATAAATCCTTTTCATTGAGTTTCATACCAATTTATTTTTTTAAGAATGTCAAGTTGTATTTTTAAAATATTTTTTCATAATGTCCACCATAATACATTTGTACTGACAATGACTATCACATAATTTGAAGCTGGGTGACTTTATATAAATACACTTTCAAGTATGAACCCAGTTAATTCACTGCTGAATGCAGACCAACTCTTCAATCATCTCTAAATTTTTGCAGATCTTTGTTGAGCATATTTTTGGAAATTTATTCTATTTATCATCTGAATAAAGAGATTTGTTGGAATGGGAAGGGAAGGGAAGGGAAGGGAAGGGAAGGGAAGGGAAGGGAAGGGAAGGGAATACAAGAACAAATAACATTCAAAACATGGATTAGGGGATCAGCTGTTTTCTGATCAGATGCAAGAGCAATAAACAGATGCAAAATAAAAGGTATTTATGAATGTTCAGGACTATATTTACATACCCTAAATATAGCAGTGCCACAGTTTTTTGAGACTTTCTTGTGAAATATTTCATAGAAAAACAAGTTAAAAGCCTAAATCTCTTATCAGATTTATTAAATTAAACTTTAAAAATTGGTTATACCTAATTCTTTGTCATTAGATCACTCTTTACTGCAAACACACATTAACTCATTTGTACTGAGATGGAATAGAAAATATTTCCATCAAAGAGATTTGTTTGAACTGGAAGCCAAGACACATTGGCGTAAGAAGGGGAAGGATTACTGTCCCTTTTCATAGATTTATGCAAATTAGAACATTCATATGATTGAATAGAGCAGCCAGGCATTTCATGGGATATAGTACATTACTATTGTTATTAGCGCATGGCGTTGTTATATTAGACAGGAGACCACAATGCTTATTGCAGAGTAGTAGTTTGGCTGCCATTTCATCAGTTCTGTTGTAGGACATGCTTGGGCACTTCTCAAGGTGCACCTCAGAAGGGCGAGCTGGCTTTGCACCAGAAAGAAAGATAAGCGGCTTTTCCTGAAGCATCATCCTAGGCTTCCTCCCTTCTCCAGAGCCACCTCATAAATGGGCGCTGCAACCAGGAAGGTTCAGAGCGGCAGAAATCTGACTGTCTGCACAGAGCATCAAATCTTTTCCCCACCGAAGTGCTACCTATTTATCTACTTGCATAGAACATACTTTCAAACTGCTAGGTGGGCAGAAATTGAGGTGAGTGATCTCACACCAACATGCAGCGCTAAATTCGAATCATTGGAGCAGAGACCATCTCCAGCTTCATTAAGCCACTGAGTCATGTCACCTCTATAGTACTTTATGAGCCTAGATTGAGATTTTGTATTTGGCATATTTTTTCTATTATTTTTATATGGATATTACTGTTTTTCTGCTTGTTAGCTACCCAGGCCACTAGATGTAACTATGAGATAAGGAATGTTGTTTATTTTAGGGAATTCCTTTCTTTCACTTCCTGGTATATGTTCCCAGTTTATCAGCATTCCTTAAACTTCTAAATGTCCTTATGGCTGAGCTGACAGTTTTGGTTTCTCTGGCAAAATGTTTTTGTAATGATACTGTTGTTGCCCTACAACCAGTGCTTTATTTTGCCTAGTAAGATGTATTTGGTTTACTTTGGTTACTTTTAACTTTGCCCTCAAATTCACCTTCAAGATACAGAATGCAGATAACTCAACAATAAAAGTTCAGTTTTATTTGGCCATTAGACCATTTGGCATCTAATTTTTAGTGAAGTGTCCAGATTTATGGATTTGTTACTAACTTCTATATTTTAATTAAAATGTCAGGCATTCTATCATGGAGTAGGACTAATTATATCAGCTACCTACCTTTTTCAGTGAAATATCAACTGAATTTCAATGTTTACAATTAAAAGCTTTATGCAAAGATGTAGGGCTATATATCAGTAAATTAACATTCATAATACAGTAAATGTATAGATGGATGAATATCAGTTTTGACTCATATTTGTAGGGCTTTGAACTGGTTTGACTTTATTCATTCTTTTTAAGTATTTTTATTGAAAATTTTGACTACAATAGCAAAAGCAAATACAAACTAAACTCAGAGGTAAAAAAGAGAGAAAGAAGAAATAAAAATTGGGAGAAAAGAAAAAAGTTACAGAATTGATAAATTGATAAACTATGAAGTTCAGCATCCTAGTCTAAGGGGAAGGAAATGGGGGAAGTACAACAGAAGAAAAAATTCTTAAGATTTTTCTGGTGTCCTTCTATGTGCAGACTCTTCTTCATTATTCTTCATTTTATAGGCATTCTCTCCTCTGCTTTTTTTAAAGGTTTTGATGCTACTGTTTTCATATCTTGGCCCATCCATCTCAGAAGGTCTTTATCCCATATAAATTTATTTGTATTCTTTTAATTGTTTTATAAAGTTCATTTTTGACATATCCCAAGGTGCAAAGATGCTGCTAAAGGGCAGTATGGAGTAATTTAGAGGATGCATCCAAAATCTGAGGTCCATGACTACAATTGAATTAAAAATTGGCAAATTTGTGGTTGCTTCAGTGCTGCCACACTACTATGTCACTACCCAGAATTTCACTATTGGTCCTACCTTAGCCCTCCAGAGGCCAGAGAGACTTGTCTCACCATCAGCTGCTGGAATCAGCTGTGGTCAAGGTGACAGAAAGTTGGAAGTTGCTCCTTCTCACACTGCTTTTTTGCCCTTGGTCATTCTGGTTCTCTGTTTAGATAAGGAAACATCTCTGAAACAATGACCCAATGAGTCCTGGTTTGTTTTTGAGTACTAACATGCAGAAACTAGTGAACAGGTCTCAAATATCATTCTTGATTGTGAACCTATATGTACTGTTTTAAGTGAAACTGTGATCTTGCATACTCAACCTCAAAAGAAAAGTGAGAATAGGAAATATAATTGTAAAGTTATAAACATGGATTTTGGGGTAGTTGTGTTAGAGGAGGAGATTCACTTGCTTCTCGCCATTTAATACCCAGAGATTTCTGTTGAAGGATATTCTTGACCAACAATTATTAAGATAAAGGGCATATAAAAGAATTCAAATGAATTTAATTTAGGATTTAAAGATTTTAGTACAAAATTTAATTTTAAAAGTTATTTAAAAATGGAACAGAAAGGAAGGCAATGGAAGCAAGTTCAACAATTGTTAAATTATTTACTACAAAATTTGAAGAGACCCAGTTTTGACTTATACCGCAACTGAGCCTACAATTTTAGTTGTCAGTTATTGTGGCCATAAATCACATGACTGGACTTGATTTTATGACTATTTTTATAATAGTCATTAATTGAGTCACCACAGTCATTGAGTGAATCACTTGGTCATTATGTGAATCGCATAGTTGTAAGTCCAAATCCAGCATATCTAGGAAGTGTTTTTTGCAAAAAAAAAATTCACAAAAATATATCAAAATGTGATCGCATGAATTCAGGGCCCTGCACCGGTTGTAAATGTAAGTTGGTTACCAAGTACCCAAAATGTAGAGGTGGTGTGGCAGTCATAACTTTGAGGATGGCTCATAAGTGACTTTTTTCAAGTCTATTGTAATTTCAAATGGTCATGAAGTGATCAGTCGAGGACTACTTGTAGTAGTTAAGGCACCAGACTGAAAACAGGGAGAGGATGCATCAGTTGCGTGACTTTGGCCAGTCACTCTCTCTTACCCTCAGGAAGAAGGTAATGTTGATCCACTTCTGAAAATGTTGCTAAAAAAATCTACAGACTAATCCAGACAGTCACTAGGAGTCAAGTCTGATTTGAAGGCATGAGCATGCATGCACACATACACGCACGCACACACACACCCAAAAAGTGAACTTCCAGGTTCTTAAAGTTTAAATGTTTTATTGGTTACTTTTTCCAAATATTTATTCAGTACTCCACAATTGAAAGTCTAAGAGTCACTGGCTTAAAACAGGGATGAACCAGTTTGTAACCATTTTCAAAATGGTGCCCAATGGGCAGCTAATGTCTCCCTGCAATGATTTTACGATAGCATGTTTGATAATTGCAAGTAAAGACAAGTAGTCTGGTGTAATGGTTAAAAATTCCAGGCTTGAAACCAGGAGATTCAAAAGCTCTACAACTGCCTTAAATATGAAGACCACTGGATGAAAAATAAATGCATGGATTAGTCCAGGAATAAGGAATGATTCAAAGTTATACACATAAAATAAAATTGAAGATGAAGAGCGTCCTTATTGTATAGTCTTTGAGCACTGATAAATCTGGTGGAATGAATGCTTTGTCATGAATTATACATCTATTATAGCTTCTTATACAAGCTAATATTTTCAAAACGATTTGCTAAAGACTACCAGTATCCAACTATGAATATTTTAATGATGTCATATGAGCCTTTAGTTATTTTTTTGCTTCTGTTTTTATTTATTTTTTGCTAATGTAAATGGAACCTGACTTTACATAAATTAACTACTAAAAGGCAATTTTAAATATACCAAAAATACTAATATCTCATTAATGTTTGTTAACAGTTCAAAATTCTAATCTTGGGAAGAATTCCTTTATGACATAATTTGGAAGATATAACTATTTTTTATTGCAGATGTTTCTTAGAATTACCTGAAATCATTATTTTTAGTTGTCTATATTTCATAATATTTTCATTGTGTCAAATAATAAGCAAGTACTATGACACTAACAGAATGTTAAGAATTTTCCTTTGTTTTACATTTTTAAAAAGCTATGAATTTATATTTTTTACATATTCATCATTTCTTATTGCTTAATATACTTCTACCCTGGCATTTAGAAGAAATCTCACAACTTATATTTTTAATGAAATGGAAATGGCAAAATATTATCATTTCACATTTTCCAGGAAAGCTAAAGTCATAATTAATTAATTCAATTTTATATTGCCAGACGCCCAATGGTTGCTTAATTGCTAGTCTAAAAAACTGGATTATATAAAAGAAGGCAAAGGAACAAAGAGTGAAAAGCAGAAATCTTCTGTTTCATTTGAAAAACAAAAGTGACTAAGAGGAGTTCTTGGATTACACAATATGCATAGAAACTATGGGGCCATCACTGAAAAAATCCCTGATCTTGATATTTAATAACTGAAGAGAGCATGTGAAGATGATCTTAGAAACCACATGAGTTATTAAGGATGTAGACAATTATTTTCAAATTTGATTCCAAATTTCTCTGAAATTTAATAAATAATATTAGCATGAGTATAAAAATGGTTTATTTATTTTTCTACCACAATGCCTGCCCTGTGGAACAACCTTTCCTTTAAAATTCTGGCCATGCTGGTTTTTCTGAAAGTCTGAAGACTTTCCCCAAATGCCTTAAGGCCAGGATGTTAATGGAGTTAAGTTTGTGTTTTTGCCTTCGTTGATTGAGGACATTTTTAGTCAGCATGTTAGATTCTTTTTCTATGTTTTATGTGGATATTACTATTTTTCTACTTGTTTGCTACCCAGAATTATTTGATGAACGACCTTACACAGTTGCATCATAAATAACGACTGTGGCATATAGTTCTATGCCACAGTCCCAGAAGTTCTAGGCAGCTAACAATAAAGAATTTTTAAAACCTAAATTCCATATAAATGATCAAATCAGGTAAACAAAATACTCATCTTTCCTTATATTTAACATGTAGTGTCCCCCCACCACCACACAAACTTAGAATATTCTTTTGACACTGTTTAAATGGTACATCACTTGACAAAACAGGTATTATCTGAAACAAAAACATCAGGACTTCTGGTTGACATCGTGGCAAGATTTAGACAATTTAGTCTATTTATAATCTGTTTCTGTTTCTCTGTAATCCTTGGTAAGTTTTATTTCTTTAAGTATTCATCTATTTTCTCTGGAGAGATGTCACTTCCTTTATACAAGTTGTAATAATGTTGATAAAATGCTTTTTGCATAGCCACACTGTTAACAAACTAGCTGCCTCTTGTAATTTCAATATCATTTTTTCTTTTTCTTTTCATAATATTATACACCAACCACTTCCCTTGTTTGCAAACTCAAAGGTTTTTTGCTTCACATTTTTATTTCCATTTCTTTTACTCTTAACATAGATAACTGCCATTGTAGAAGCTTAATTTGTTGAAAAATACTTATCTTTGGAAATTTCTTTATTTTTTTTCTCTTTATCTCATCCACAGTAGCTTGTGTTTTCTCTTGACTCTTCTTTTTTAAATTCACTATTCTGTTGTATGAAATAACCTCTAATAAAAGCTTTATTTGTGTTTCAAATTATTCTTAAAGTGATACTTTTATTTACATTATTTTCCAAAAAAAATCTTTTTACAATCATCTACTACTGCTTTTTTTTTACAACAGATATTTCATTTAGTCTCCGTCTAAAAGAATAGGATTTCCTTTTATAAGTCACAGGATTATGATCTAAAAAAATCTTTGGTAATAATCTGAAAATTTAGTAGCTAAATTCTTTGAAATCAAATTTATTCTTGAAAAGAATATATGTCTTTGAGAAAAGTATGTGTAATCTCTTGAATTGCCATTTTTTTCTGTCTCTATATATCAACAAGCCATAAATTGTCCATCAAATCAAAGAAAACTTTTCATATTGTAATATTTTCTCAGAAAATATTGAGGAAAGATTAGAGTTTAAGTGATAAAATACATAAACTGTAGCAAGTTCAATATTTAAAAATATTTTAATATTTTTCCAGAAGATCACTCTATTCCAATCCCCAGTCAAATACCAATGTTCATATGAAAAAGCCATTATTCTCTCAATAAGTCCTTTATATATCAGTACTTTATCTTTATTTGAGGCATAAATTCCCAATATCAGAGTTTTAGTGTCATGCAAATTAACTTCCAGTCCAACAAATCTATCAATGCTCTCCACTCAAATCCCTCAGAGGCAGTCCAGAAGGATATTATATTTAATAGTATCAAACGTTACAGAGAGATCACGGAGAACTAGGATGGATGCACTCCCCCATTCTTCACAGATCATCAACAAGCACAACAAATGCAATTTTCTGGCTTGAACCCTGATTCTCAACAGTTCAAATAATCTACTTCCTCTAGAACTCTCTGATTCAGTTTCTTCACAGCCTTTCCTAAAAGCAGATGGTGAGAGACAGTTCCAAAATTGTATAAGATTGTTGGATTCAGTGAAAGCTTCACTCAGCCAAATTCCATAGCAATCAGAGAGTGATCTGACAAGACCTGACAAAGGGTGAAATTCAATGCCCACTGCTTTTGGATGATGTTCCATCTGTTCCCAAACTGAGAACAAATCTACTGCATCACTTTTCAATTGAGTTGGCCCCTCCAAAAATTGGAACAGGTCCACAGTTGTCATGAGGGTCTTTAATACCTTCTGCTCAAGTGAAAGCAGGATGAAGTCCCCCAGTACATCATTCAGGGAAGGTCCACCAACAATCCAACAATCAGGTCCAAATGTATAGATAATATATCTTGCTACTTAGAGGGTAGCACTTCTGAATGCCAGCAGATGATGACATCCACTCTCCCCTATCCAGGAAGCATAGCTGGAACTAAACTCAAAATCTAGTTGGGCAGATTTCCAAGAGGGGAATGCTATTCTCTCCTCTCATTTTTGCCTCAGTAATACTCCCTCCTACAACATTAAATCATGGATGAGGAAGAGGCATTTTGCAAACGGGTGTTTTGGCATGCTGTGGCTCAGCGGTTTTATTTGGAAAGATCTGAGTATTAGATTTTATTAGAATGTGTTGGAGTGTATTTGGGGTGGGTGCGTGATACTTGTTTTGGGCCCCTGAGCTGTTTCTGGAGGTTGAGAAATGGCTGACATACCCTGTTGAGAGAAAACAACACTAATGGGTCTCAATGCTGGAGAGCAGCTATGGAAGAAAATGGTGCAATTTAAAATACAGTATGTTTTGACACAAATTTATGGATCAATCTTCATTATCTGTGATACCATCTGGTTCATAGTAAGCATAGTTCCAGAAACCAATTTTGCTACTTTGTAAATAATGTTTGGATTTAATGTTTTTTTTTTAAAAAAAACATAAAATGAATTAGATCTGCCTAGGAAGTTACTTAAAAGAGATGTTATTACTAGATGTTGGGAATCTTTACAGAAGGAACAAACTAATAAAATGTGCATCACTGACTCAACAGATCTTGAGAGACAAGAGTATAGCCCTTTTGAATGGGTGATATTTACAAATTTTATCTTACATAATTGCAGAAAATACAACATTTAGCTTGGCTAGTAAAACTACATGTTGGTACATTGGAGGAAAGTCTTTGAAAAGGTAGAAATGAAAGCAGAATTTTTGATAACTTTCCCACCACATAGAACTACGCTATTTTGCTAAAATTGTTTTATTTATCAATGACCCAAACACAATTTTATACCTTATTTGATCTTTAGTTCAGGGGTGGGTTCTAAATTTTTTTACTACCGGTTCTCTGGGTGTGGCTTATTCTGTGCGCGTGGCTTGTGGGGGGTAATGTGACTGGGTGGGTGTGGCCAACTTTTTTTTTTTTTACTTTTAAAAGCATTTTTCTACAACCTTAAGAGGTTGCAGAAAAAAATGTTTTTAGAAGCTTCTGACGATCAGTACGTATCAGTGTTAATGAAAAATAGTTATGGGGCAATGCTCCTCCTCTGGTATATGACTGTAAACCATGGATGATAAGTAAATATTCCTTTCTATTACATTATGAATGATTGAAATGAATACTTAACAAAAGCTTAAAGCAAATGAAGGATATGGAAAAATTGTAGCAATTACTAATAAATTACATTTATTGTAGTTGATTACTTCATAAGCCTCAAAATTTAGCCTTGACATTCAAAAAGCTTATTACTGTTAAATAACTAAATAAATACGTGTAGAATTAGCCATCATTGCATTTTACCTCATGGTTCAGGTTTTATTAAGTATATATTTAGTTTCGTGCATTGTATTCTTAATGGATTCTAGGTGGCAGCATCCTCCAACCTCACAAAGTATTTGAATAAAATGGATAATATAAGTTAATATAAGGATAATGTAAGACAGATTATTTGCTTTCCATTGGATTGCATGCTGTGGTGAAATATATTCTTAGTTCTGTAACTGTTTTGTAACAACAACAACAAATCTCCAACATTGATCTTTATAAATATGGACTTGCTTTAAAAACTGGACATCAAGCTTTGGGTTCTGCAGTGACAATATTTATTGCAAACTAGATTGCAAATTAAATTTCTACTAATTATTGCCATCTTAAGGGAATTAACCTAAAGTTCAGGCATTACTTGAATTTTAATTAAACATAAGGGCAAGTTCAAATAATGTGACTGCCCTACTAGAGTAAAAACAGGGAAGTCTTAGCACTTAACTGGCTATTTTTCAAGCTTTATCACATTCAACTATTATCAGTTCTGAGAATGCATCATTTCATACCAGAATAACATATTATTTGGCAAAAGCTGCAACAAATAGACATAATAGGAAGACTGAACTTCGGCCATAATAGCATTTTTTCTATGGCTGAAGTTTTCTAAGAGCCTTGATAGTACAGTGGTCTACGCACCCTGTTATTAACACAGCTGCCTGCAATTTACTGCTGGTTCAAATCTCTCCAAGGCTCAAGGTTGACTCAGCCTTCCATCCTTTCTAAGGTAGGTGAAATGAGGACCCAGTTTGTGGGGGCAATAAGCTGACTTTGTATAAATATACAAAAGTATGAAGGCTATTGCTTAACGCATTGTAAGCCGCCCTGAGTCTCCGGAGAAGGGCAGCATATAAATCAAATAAAAAAAATAAATAATAAAAAAAAAAAGTTCCATCAACAACTTATTTGTTAACATGAGCAAGTTTAATAGGCAGAGATGGCTACCAAATGACATAGCATTCATACACTTCTACTCAGAGAATATCTTCACCCAGAGCATTACTAAAGATCAAAGAGGCAGCAAATGTTGACATTATTGGCCAAAATTTGCACTGATGTAAACAGGATGATTAGGGGCTCATTGACTGTAAAGGTTTTACCAAAGGTGTATAGGTAGTCCTCGACTTACAACTACAATTGAGCCCAAAATTTATGTTATTGAGACAGTTGTTAAGTGAATTTTGACCCATTTTATGACCTTTCTTGCCACAGTTGTTAAGTGAATCACTGAAGTTGTTAAATTGAGAACATGGTTGTTAATTGAATCTGGCTTCCCCATTGACTTTGCTTATCAAAAGGTTGCAAAAGGAGATCACATGACCCTGGGACATGGCAACTGTCATAAATATGAACCAGTTTCCAAGCATCTGAATTTTGATCAGTTACAATGGCACTGAAAAAAGTGACATGACCATGTGATTAGTGACAAAAACGGTCATATGTCACCTTTTTCAGTGCCATTATAACTTTGAACAATCACGAAATGAACTGTTGTAAGTTGGGACTATCTGTGGTTGAAATACAAAATCTGGATCTCCAATGGAATCTTGCTTCAATGAGATGTCTATAATTACTCTCCACATGTGACCAGTTCTCAGAATAGGTCTCCTTATCCGATACTGCACAATAACTGGTGAGCATGACATATTGTTATAGGCATTTATGCAGAAAAAAATAATTGTTCCTTGATGGAGGTTTGCCTACATGCAAATTTCCTCCATTTGTATGTTTTCTGAAGTGTTTGAAAGCCATATGTGGTTCCATAGAAAAGAATATACTGTCTATAGCTCAGGATTGATGCTCTCTGAGCTTGGATGGTACATATATTCTCTTCTTTTGGAATCACACAATACAGTTCCCCCATAGTAAGCAATTTCTTTTTTTAATTTTAAAAAGCTTTATAAATGAATCATTAGTATTTCTTGAGATCACTGGATACAGAATTTGTGCAGTACATCCTTTCTTGTTTGTCTGCAGTCTTGATTGAATCATGTATTGTGCAATATTTTTGTTTATAAGGACCCACATGAATTAATATATTGGTTTCAAACTGAATACAACTTGATTATAACAACCTATATTATTTACATTAGATGAAATTGCTTGGTGACTTAATACCAAAATATGATTATTATTCAAAACTATATCTAGCAAACAATTTGCCTTCGTAGATATTTAATTCTATCTTCTCCCAAGTACATAACATTTCTCAGTTCTTGGTCTAATGGCTGATAACAGTGCCAAAAATTAAGTAAACAAGGTAATTGCTTTCTTCTCTGTACTGCAAAATGTCCTGTAGTAATTGGGAACATAATCTATACTCTAGTATTTGTGTTAGACATATAAATTCCTGCAGACTGATCCAAATTTGTGTCCTGTACACTTAATAGCTGGCATTGAACTTTGATGTCCACCAAAGATTTTCCATTTTTTTAAAAAAAAAAATTTAAGATCCCCATGTGGCAAAGTAATCTAGTAACTCTTTTTGCTATCCTGAAGAAGCTACACTGGCTTTGAAGTTCCCAGAGATACTAAAAATGGAATCTGAGAAAACCCTTTCCATTATTTCTAACTCTGTAGCCAAATTTTCTATAGTATGCCATTTGATGAGCATACAAGGAGTTGGGGGAATACAGATATTAAGACAGAATACAAGGGAAATACATATATTAATACAGAACAATAGTCTAAAAATAAACTTTAATTTGAACAATCTGTATAGTGCTGCTGTATGATTGAAATAGGAGATCTTGAGTTTTCCTGATATCAAAATAGCCAGACCATAACTAGGCCTCCTTAATTAGTGTGAATACAGAATCATTTAGACACAGAGATGCTCTCATCTTTGCAACCAAAAGCCTTTGGAATATCTGAATGGACTGATAAATACTGGATCTAATTATTCTGAATTACAGAGAATTATATCACTTTGCTTAAACAAAACTAAGTTATTAATGCTACTCAAGATGTGAATAAACAATAGGATAACTAGGATAGCTAAACATAGTCCCCTCCAAACTCTGAACTATTCGTTTTTTAAAATATCTCACTTCTAAGTACAGTTACGGATAGAGAAAATGTGAAGTATAGAAAACTGTAGTATATTCCAAACCACTTTAGGTGTAAAAGACCATCCATTTTGACAGCTGGATTTTACTTTATTTATACAATAACTCTGAAAACTAATTGTCTTGAGTCACGCTGGAGAGTGTTCAACTTAAAGCAAAAGCAAAGAGATCTGTGGAAAAGTCACTACAGTGTAAAATCACAGAAGATGTTGATAATTCCTATTATAAAATCCCCAAAGAGTGAATTTGATAGACTAATTGATTATATTCTGTCCTGTCTGGCAATGGAATACATTCTCTATGTTTGAAACTCAATCAGCTTCATGTGGTAAAGGAACTTCATATTGATTGAAACAATGTCAGATAATAATGATAGTGACGGTTATACAAATTTAAAGAGCGATCTATCTAACAAAAGTACCTCAGGGTTGTAAACAAAATAAAAACACTTTAGGGTAAAAGCAATCATATAAAACAATAAACTGTGTTCAGACCTCAATAAAAATTGACATCTATGCATCAACCATCCTGTGCCTGCTCTATCAACATCCTGGTCCCAGTGCCTAGGAGAAAACTGTATTCCTGACAGGTCAGGGGCTTTTGTATTTCTGGGGAGAGGCTGTTCCATCAGGTAGCCATAACACTGCCAAAGCTCCACCAGGTGACACTGTTTTCACCAACAGAATATGAAGTAGGTTCACTCTGCCTAATCTAGTAGAATGGGCAGAAATCATGTGGATAGGTGGTCCCTCAGGTAACCTGCCTGAGGTCATGTAAGGATTTAAAGGTAACAACAAGTACTTTTAATTGCACCCAGAAGCCTACTGGCAGCCAGTGCAGCCCATGTAGCAGTGGTGTTACATAGATATATCATTGTGCACCTATTACTGTCTGTACCACCATTACAATTTCCAAATGCTGTTCAAGGGCAGTCCATTGCAGTAATCCAAGTGGGAGATAGTTAAGGCATGAATGGTGCAAGCAGAGACCCTAGATCTAGGAAAAGATACAACTGGTACACAAGATATATTCATACAAATATGGACTCCTGCTCTTTGAGCAGGAACACAGAGTCCAGGAGAACTTCCAGACCATGTACCAGCTCTGATTGGGGGGTGTCATCCCAGCCGGAGTTAAAGATGTCAAATCATGGTGCACAGGTCTTGAATCCGGACTGTCAGCTTTCCAGCTGACAAGCTCAGCATCTTTAAACGCTGAGCCATCATACTTTTTTGGATAAATGTGTGTACACACACACACACACACACACACACACACACACACACACACACACACATGTTCTCAAGTCTTGAGAAGATTACTATTTCCTATTTCAGCTCTAAAATGCTTGCAAAGTACATCATATTAAGATTTTTATGATAGAAATCTAAATGAATATACAGGATGTCCATACGAGTTAACAAGTATGGACTTATATATAGCAATATACAAACTGCCTTATATAGTTGACTCTGACTGGCAGTACTTCCAGGGTCTGCAAATATCACATATCAAGTCTGTTAACTCATTCACCTGCTTTTTGCAGTAACAATTCTCCCTGCCAAGACATTTTAAAGACAATATTTGTGTCATATAATTAACAAGACATCCTCTGTTCCAAGTGAAATGTTTCAAATTACTCCACAAACATAGCTGGAAACTAAGTTAAATGAGACACAGAGCAGTGCTTTTCACATTATTTCAAGAACATTTTAGCAGCAAGGCAAAGCATAAAACTGTTTCACCAATAAGGCGTAGCAAGAGACATGTAAAGTAATCTGTCTTTGTATCTGTTTTCTTTAGACCTTCAGGAGGATCAAAGACACAACTGTACGTGCCACTTTATCTTTTTCTAAGATACTGATGTAAAAAGGACTACTAGCTCCTGCTGTTCCTCAGGAGTATAATCATGTACTCTGGTTTGTGCAAGTAAATTCTTAGTTCACTGAAAGTCTTTCCTACCATTACAGGGGAAATATTGCTTTCAAGCTCAGTACTTTCTGCTATGGCTTCCAAATATAGAAATATAGGGGATCAAAGAAATAAACGCAGTGGGAAAAGAAACAGAGAACACAATTCAAAAAGGCAAAAGTGGAGTTATATTGGTAAAGGGTTAGACCCAACCATGGTTAAGTGGAGACATGGGACAAGGGAAGACATTTGGAGACTCCCAACATATATGTATATGTCTTATGCTGAGTTCAAACCCTTTCAGAAGTCAGAAAATAGAAGTCTGTATACGTACATGTGAGGTGAGGAAGAACTAACTCAAGGTAAGCTTGCATAGTATCCTTCCTTCCAGTAACAGCTGTGTTTTGATGGATCAATATCAATTGGATGATGGGAATTATATTCCAACACATTTGAAATGGCATTAGGTTGGACAAAACCATTCTGTAAAAGATCTTGGATCAATTGAAGATCATTTTATCTTGATTATTCTGGTGTTTTATATCTGCATGTCTAATTTCTCATGTATTTATATATCTATATCTCTCTATATATACACTACATATTTATAAACTCAAGTATATACCTTTATATTCGGTTGCATTAAAAGCTTGATTGCTGCTCTGAGAGAAGAATTCTATGATAATGAAACTGTGAAATGTCCAGCATATGAGGAATTTTGAAGTCAGTTAAAGATCTCGTGGGTGTGAAATTGTAGGCAATTACTTTTGATCACTGTGTCAGACACTGGTGCTGAATTTATTCTAATTTGCTAAAGAAAATATTCTGAAGTATTTTAAAACACCAAGGGCCCTGATTAAATTCTGTCTACAATATGCAAGGTACAGAAAAGAAATCTAGACCAATGAGACTTGTACAATGTCAAACACCGGAGCAGCAAAATTTTTTAAGAAATTCTTTGAAATTCTTGCTTCTGCTAAATTCAAAGTCGTCCAGCAGCCAATAGAAACAACAGACATAAAAATGAGAACAAAAATGAAAAACCAGAGATGAAATTAATTACAAGGATTAATTAAACTATTTAGGAAAAAACCCCACAAAAATATTTACATATAGTGCTGATAAATTTAAACCATTTTCAGGAAGTTACATATTGCTCTTTTTTAATAAAATCTCCAAAAAATCATAGAATAAGTAGTGTGAGAAAGAAAAACACTACTTAACAGAAAGAGAGAGAGATGAGTAAGAGATAACCAGTAAGCTTGTTTTATCATAATTACACAAGCAGCATTTACAATTTTAGATGCAGCAATATGTTGTGTTTCAAGAATACATATTTCATTTTTTACGACTCCCATCTATTCTCATTGATTCTGACCTTCTTACTGTTTCCTCAGCAAAAACTGACTGCCAAAAGACTAAATAATGCTCTAGATAGAATCAACTGCAATAGAAAACAAATAATTTCCCTGTCTATACTGTCACATCACAAAGTTCTTCTGATAGCTTCTTTTTGCATGGTCTCTACTACCAACCCTACATAATGAGCAAGCAATTCAAATCAGGAATGTGGTCAGGTTTTATTACTCCTGCACCAAGCAGGGCCAATTCCAACCTCTCACAAGTTAAGTCTTGCTCCTGCTACCTGAAAAAAAACATATCTTATTTTTCTGTAAGGGATTTTGATATACTATATTTTCACTTTGTACTTAATTCAGAGGCAGCACGAATAGATTTTTTCATACAATAAAGTCTTAAGGCCTCTGGGTCATACTTCCACTTGAAATAGCAACAATTTACTAAATTCTAATACTATTCGCTATTAAGTTACATCACAGACCAGGAGAAGGCAATGTACAACATCCAAACGTGCAACTCCTGTCATCTATCATATAAGTTACATTTGTAAACTACCATTAAACTACTTTGGGCAAAAAGATACCAAAAAAAAAACAAAAAACACCCTCCCCCCCCAGTATTAACAAATTGTGAGGGATTTGCAATGGACAAGTTCCATTCTTATATTACCGTATTTATGTAGTGCTGCCCCCGAAAGGGCCGCTAGCAATTGGGCCCTTCCATCCCTTTAACACATTGGAGGGAGTTATGGGCTTTAATTAAAAATGTCCATTAAGATAAAATCAGATTAAACAACACAATAATATAAAACACTAAATCTGATGGTGAGCAATGTTGCTCAAGCTAAAAATGACCCAAAGACTGTCCTCTTTGGCCAAATGGCCCCTCACTAAACCTGTTGCCTCATAAACACGGCCTCTGCAGGCCCAGTGAGAGGCCTATGGAGTTTTCCTCTCATGACAGCCAGAATACAGTCTCTAGGTCAAGATATGGACATCCTTTCTTCCTTGGGGTGACAATCTTTCTCTCTTTCCAAAGGAGTGTAGCCTCTTTTCCTCCTAGCAGCTTCCTTTTCATTCTCTCTCAGTCCTCAGCTGGTCAATTCTGCCCTCCTACTCCCAGCACTCTGATTTTACTCCTCCCGCTGGGAACTACATTTCCCAGAAATCTCCTCCAGGGCCCTTTCCTGTCTTAATTCAAGGGACAAAGCCCCAACCAGCCAGCCAACCTTGGCATTCCCTGGTTGGCAACCAGGGAATGCTGCTAATGGAGCAAGCTACATTTAATTTTTCAGTTATTTTCCTATCATAATTGGGAAGCATCAGGATATTTTTCTCAATACAATAAACTTCATCATTACTTTAAAGGAGGCCTTGGAAAACTAATAGTTTAAATTCCAAAAGGGGCATAAAATCAACCCTGTCATGTGAAAGTTAAAATCTCTTTTTAAAAGTATGTAGAGAAGACATAGCATCCATATATGTTTATTTACAAACTTTTCAAAAGTATGAACACTCTTGAAATGCATAATTAACTGTGCTTCATGGTGTTTGCTTTTATGAAAATGGAGAATTTCTTACTTCACCTACCAAAAAGGAAAGTTTTTTTGCAAGGACCTACAGGCAATTCAGTAGAATGTCATGATTGACCATACGTAAAGGTACTAAAATACCAAATAAAATCAGCATAAAGAATTGACCTCTGACCATTGTCATAAAAATAGCATTAAAGAAAGTAAGAAATAATTCTATTTCTATAATATGATTACAGTTAAATGAATATCACCGCAACATGGTCATCTAATCCAAACAAGAATATAAAGTGAATCCTGAACTAGTGAGGTAGTTAGATTGCCTGTAACACTGAATAGGCTCTCTCCTGGTCTTTCAATAATAGTGATGTTTTTAATTGTGGAATGTTGTATGGATTGTTTTGATTGTATGCCATGCAGGGTTATGTTTTTCTATATAGATATGATTAAATAAATAAAAAATTTAGTTCAGCTACTTGCTGTCTGTAGAGGAGTACAAAGCTGGCCTTCAAAAAGAATTCACAACCTTTATGTGAATATCAGCTAAACTATGACAGACAGGAGAAGGTGAGGAAATTACTCATGCTTGTCCAGAGAAAAAGGAATCTGGCCTAAGTCAGACTAAGTCAGGCTTTCAAGATTCTATGATTTAAAAAGTACCATTATAGTTGTTCTAGTGGTGTCTGTTTCCTGACCAGGTCTATTTTGAAGAGCTGACATCTCTAATAAAACAGGGTAAGGGGCTATATTATACAGTAATCATTTTCCATCTGATCTGTGAGAAGTAACTTTCTCACATTTTCAATAACCATCCTATTCACTAATGATGTATAAAATAATTTGAACTGTTAATCTTTCAAGCTCAAAACATGTTAAACTGAAAACAGTTGTTTCTGGGAGTGTTTCAATATTTAAATAACCATTCAAAGTAATCAAAACAATCCAATGAAGCTCAAATTAATTGTTCTAAAAAGTGTTGCCAGTTTTAAAATTTGAAACCTTTTGCTCATCCTTCTTAGCCTATTTGTAATTGCTAATAATAGAACTTGTTTCTTATGTGCCAAATGTTTTCTGCTTTATGTTTTATTGTATACTTTCCCCCCCTTATCCTAAAGGAAATAAACTAGGCACTTTACCAAAAGTAACTAAATCCACTCAAACATTTCAATTGTAGGACTCTATTATAAAGTACCACCTTTCCACATTATCCATAATGTAAGACAAACTAATTCAAAATCTATTCGATACATAACACAAATAACATGCAAGGCACACATACAGTAGTTTTGTTTATGATTGCTTCATGTTCCCGTTCCTTCATCCCACAGAACTTAGTCAGGATTAGGAGAATTCCCACTCTCCAAATACAGCCATCCATATAAAAACAAATGGTGTTTTTTAAAAATATGAATAAGATTATCATAGATCATAAAAGCTGAGTGAAAATAAGCAAATTTTAAGCATGCTGCATGCTAAGGGTGTTATCGCAAAAGATAATTAGGCCTGTCTCCATTTATCTTCTTATTTGGGAGTTATTCATTTCAATCTTTTCTTTTTAATGGAGTGAAATCTATTTTGCAAGTTGGCATGTGAGTTATACTAAATTAATGCAAAGCCATTATTTACATTTTGAGATCATTGTCTTTGCTGTACCAAGGCATATAGAAAATGTTAACCATTTATCTAATGTTGACTAACAAATCAAAACTTTCAGGATTTTTTTCCACCCTGACTAATGGAGATGGATGTTTAGCATTGCTCTTTCCTACTGTTTTGTGTCTCACAGCCCCAGCATCTGTCTTTTTTGCCACTGGAAAAACAAAATTCATGAATAACATTGTTTTCCAAAAAAACGCATAGCAGATCCTGTGTCCTGCAGACAATTCTTCTAGAAAGCAATAATTAGATTGCATAAAAATATCATTGCAAATACTGAAAAATCTTGAATAATATTGAATATCTACTTCTGGTATTTAATATAAATACATGTTAAGCTGCAAATAGCATGAATATGCATGTGACAATTCATACACATATCAACATACATCTATCAGAGAAAATAAACAAATTCCTTTAAAAAAATATAGCTGAATTAATATAGTTTCTATATCTACAAGATTTTTCTGTATTTTGATATGAATTATATTTTCCCTTATTTGTATTTTTAATAGTACACCACTTTACACCATTTTAGTTCAAAGAAGATGAAACTAAACTGAATTATTTAAAAAACCCAGAAAACAATAAAACTAATAAGATCCAAAATCCCACCCCCAAAATGTAAGCAATTGCATCAAGATTTATGAGCTTTTGATACCAAGAGGAAGAATAATTTAGAAATATGTTTTAATTCAAGCTACGTTTATAAAACCAATGGTCATTACAATGACAAGAACGATTAAGGCTGCATGTATATCTCTGCATACTTGCTTATACTAAGCCTCATTGAATTCAATAAAGTTTACTTCTGAGTAGAAATTTACACTCTAGGCACAGAAAGTAGCCATACCATCCATTGGTCCACTGTTTTTTCAAACGTTTTCCAACTATACAAACAGCACAAAACACCCACCCATGCATTTCAACTACATTTCAACTAGGCAAAGTCTTGAAAAATGTCCATAAAACTTACCAAGACAACATGGCTTCACCCATGAGGAATAGTTAATTTGAGATATAAAGGCTGTTCTTTCTGGCTTCCATGTTACAGTAGGGGTCTCTATCTGGTTGTATGCCATGCATCTAAAGAACATTGTTTTCTTTTCCTGGGAAGGCATCTTTCTTGTCTTTTTCTTTTCAGTTACACAATATTCCCTTGCTTTGCCCTTACTAGGCTGCCAGTCACTTGTTGCAGTAGTAACAGGGAAAGTCAGGAAGTGCCGTCTTTTCAGCTGCACGGCACAAATAATTTTTTCCCTACCTCCTTTCATTAGCATTCTATTCAGGCAGCACAAATGAATCCATTCATTTCTATTTTTTTTTTTTTGTCCTCAGAAACTCACAGGATGAATGAGGGTTATCTAGGAAGATAAGGCCTGGGTCTGAGAATTTCATTTAGCCTGATTGCTTACAATCTGTGCCTCTAAATGCAGGGGCCCTCAATGCTGCATATCAATTTTGGCTGCTTCCTTTCTCTTATTCCATCCCTTCCTCTCTTCTGACAGCAGGAGATTGTACATTCAGCCATCAAGAATACCTATCAGGGTAAAAACTGTAAGACTCTTTCATGCCAGCATTTGAAATATTTAAGTAGAGGATCTTCTCTGCTGTTAGGAGCTTTGTTAGGGCTCTGTTAGAGAAATATCTAGCCCCAAAATGTCTGTCATGCTTTGTAGCACTACAGCCTCTTGGCCAAAAAGATTGATCTGCACAGATGACACGGTTTCTCAGAAACTTCTGCATCATCTCAGGTTAATGAATAGGAGAGCTGCCCAAGGCAATAATGATGTCTCTGTAAAGGCACAGCAGATCTGCTGATGACTTCGTGAAGCTGGCAAGATCAGAAGCAAAAAGCCCAAGACTAGACAGGACTATTATCAAAGCATAAGGCAAGCAGCAAGAAGTCTATTACCACATATAGTTGAGAGAAAGAGATGTACACTTTAAACCATAATATAAATAGTGGACTTGATTCCAGAGTAGCTGACTTTGATAAAGGAGACAGCATAGGTAATAAAAGTAATGTATTTATCAGAGATTTGTCCTTGATCTTGTTACCTCTTGACTGCTGGCTGAGTTTTTAGAAAATTTATTTCTTTGCCCTGGATAAAGTTCTAACAGATATTTGATTTCATTGCCATATGAGTAAAGTACAAGAACATTTGTTGAGAATTAGAAGAGCACCCAACCATCAATAGCCACACTTGGAGAATGAGCACAAATTTGGAGATATTCAGATATTATGATGGAACAACACCAGGGAAGAACTGAGTAGATCAACAGTGAAAGCTGTGCAGAATCCAGGAGATTAGGGTCAAATCCTAGAAAAATCTTGTTTTCACAGAGAATGACACAATTTTCTAGGCTGACTTTTTAAAAATAGCTATGTCACAATGCTTGCATTTCAGGAAGATGTATAAAGAAAAAGGTTTTAACAAGATTTTTAGTTTAATGAATATATCTACCATCATTTATCATCATTTTAGCCATTGTCTATCACTGCAGGATGAAGGCCCCTACCCCATGTTTCCAATCCACATGGACCTGAGCTTTCTTTTGCCAATTGGGCCTGCAATACTTGCTGATGCCATCGATCCATCTTGTTTTAGGTCTCTTTTGTAGACGCTTTTTGTCAAGTGGAATCCATTCTATGACTGCATTGGTCCACCTGCCATCAGCTCTTCTTTTTATGTGACTAGTCCATTTTCATTTCAATTCTTTTACACTCTTGATTGTATTGTACACTTTTGTTTGTTCTCTAATCCATGTGCAGGTCTTTCTATCTTGTCTTGTAATGCCAAGCATGTATCTTTCCATAGCTCTTTGTGCCACTCGTTCCATTTCCTTTATTGTATCACCTTCCATTGAGATCCATTGGTCAAGTGTTCTGCTGATTAATTGTTCTAACTGTCAGGAAATTTCTCCTTAATTCTAGGTTTGTAGAGATTCTCAGTCATCCAGATCATGGTTGTCCCAAAGATGCTTTTTCAGGAGGCAACTGGACTTTCTTATTTTTCTTTGAAGATGTTTCACTTCTCATCCAAGAAGGATTTATATTCCTTGCAAACAGCTGGTCATTTGCATCCTTTTAGAGCAGGGGTGTCAAACTGGTAGCCTGCAAGCCACACCCACCTCAGCTCCACGAATGGGAAAAACATCACAAAACGTCATGTGATGGCAACATGACACAGTAAGTTTGACATCTGTGTTTTAGAGGGTCATTGAAGCACTTGAAGGTTTATCCTCAGGGTCACCTGAGTAATGCTGCTGGTTCCTGTAGTCTGCATTTTTTTTTTCGCTCTGGAAATCCATTCCTACTCCCACACTTAGTTAATTCTAGGTTGCTTCCCTCCTTGATTAGTTTCCATCCATTGCTTCTTGAACTGCCTTTAGTTGCTTTGGAGAATAGGTTGATCCAATCTTCTTGGTCTACTATTTCTAGCAATTCTCCATATATATATAAAGGAAGCAGTATGCTCCTTCCTATATTTGGGTAGATTAGGTTGCTTCGATAGAAAACCCATTTAATCTCCCCTGGTACATTAACCTCTGAGCCACAAGTTCTCCTCCCTTCATCAGCTTGAGCCAGGGGAGAGATTAAGTGTTTTTCTATCAAGACACCTTAATGTCTCAATAGAAATAGATCTATACTAGTCTCCCTTTATTTCTTTATCAGTGAAATATAAATTATGTATATGTATATGTATATGTATGTGTATATTTTTAAGCCAAATGGTTCTCCTGCCTTGTGCAGCTCTTGTTGTGTTTCTTCTGAGTCTTATGAGAAGATAACAATATCATCTGCAAATCATAAGTGATTTAAATAGGCACCATTGATTTTTATTCCATCTTTTGCCCAGACTAGTTTGCGAAATATTTCTTCAAGGCAGGCTGAGAAAAGGATAGGTGATATTGTATCGCCTTGTCATACACCTCATTCTATGTTGATTTCCACCTTTCAAATACACACACACACACACACACACACACACACACACACACACAGATACATACACATTTCTTTTCAAGGTTCCTTGTTCTTAAGACTACCAAAAAATACATGAAATGTGAAGCAATGCCTACAGTAGTAAAAGCCAAATACACAAGAAGAAGGAAAAATAATTCCAAGTCTCAGAAAATCAGGCTTTAGCACTTTAGTACTTTAGCAGGTTGCAGAATTTGACACAAAATTCCCATCAAGCAGGTGTATGCATGTATTTTCTTAATTTAAATATTGAATTCTAATGAAGGGGAAAATATGGATCATTGTGAATCTGTAAATTATACAATTATCCTTCAGTACAGACAGTGTTTCTGTCCAAGAGTAGAAAAGACAACTCAGTAGACAAAGACTTCCCAAATTTAGGTAGTCTATGTTGGGCACAAGTAACCAGGAACAGGAGTTTAGTTCAAAGCATTTCAAGTTTATTACATGCTATCTATACCCAAGAGTCTGATCTCAGAATGGTCAAGGAAAAATTGGTGGTAGATAAGAGTCAACAGAGTTCACGGGAGGCTGGACTCTCTGGTGGAACCATAGCAACTCCAAACTGATGTGTTTGACCCAGACTCTGCCTAATCATGTCCTACAGACTGGTTTAAAAATCGATTAAATGTTAATGGCTAAGCAAACTGAGGGAAAGTGATTTGGAAGCTCTAAACTGGAGAGCAAAAGCACAATACTACTTCACAAAAATAGTACAAATCATCAAAACATTATTTAGCTGTAATACATATTTGCATACCCTGTTTCCCCTAAAATAAGACACCCCCTGATAATAAGCTCAATCGGGCTTTTGAGCGCATGTGCTAAAATAAGCCTCCCCCTCAAAAAAGCCCTCCCTGAAAATATTTAAATGCATGCACAGCCGGTTCCCACCATTTCCTCTGGTTAGATTAATATTTTGGGTTATACGGTATTTCTGAACACAAGGTCTCTTGCTGAGCAGTGTTCATGCCTGGGAAGGCTTTAAAATACAAACATTTGCAACCTGTTAAAAATCTTTGCCTAAATATAAATAATTAAGCAAGCTGCAATCTTCCAGGAGTCTAACAACCTATTGGCCATATAGAATGTTTTTACAAAGAGATGTGCCTAACTAAAAATTAATGATTATGCTCTTAGACTGTTTGTACAAAAGAAGATAACAATTCCTTTCGGTCTTACAGTTCATAATAAATGGGAGAAAAATAAATAAATCAAGTCAGCATTTATTGTCAGAAAAGATAATGGTAGGTTTTTTTCTCAGAG
This sequence comes from Pantherophis guttatus, assembly GCF_059756535.1. Lineage (NCBI taxonomy): Eukaryota > Metazoa > Chordata > Lepidosauria > Squamata > Colubridae > Pantherophis > Pantherophis guttatus. The sequence goes on from NC_142068.1 coordinate 61,504,901, forward strand.
CTCCTGAATTTAACCAGATATTTAAGTATTTAATAAATGTTCTATTTCTAATTTGCCCACAGAAATTTATCAAAAAAGATATGCCTCAAATAAAAACTAAAATGAATGCTAGAATTCATTTATAGCATGGGTATATTTAGGTCTGAAAAGGGTCACTTTCTCTTACATAACAAGATAAATCTTTTATAGATGACGTATACTTAGACATCACAGCACTCAGAAAATCATTGTCATATGTTATAACAGAGAAATACATGTATATTGTTGCCAGTCTGGACTCACTAGAGGTTATATGTATAAACGGCTAGGCTAGTGTACCAAATTTTATCCCTTGCTTCATACGTACAATGCAAGCCAATATAGAATGTTTTTTTAATGATGTTATGTCTGATACACTTATTAAAATTGGATTCATATGGTGACCAGGAACAAAGTAAAAGCTTCCCAAGGAATACAAATATATATGAGGGAAGAAGCTCACATACAAAAGTCTGGAAGATGACAACTCTTCCATCACTATTTCTACCACCCCAAGTATTTTTTGTTAGAAGCAAAATTTATGGAAGGTTCAAGCAGTTCCTCTCAGGTTGGTTCACAATTGTTCCAAAAGTGACAGACATTCCAGTACTTTCTCAATCCTGGCAGCCAGACAACTGATAAAGAGTTCACAGTGAGGCAAACAAAGAAAATGGCAGTTCTTCTTTAAAACAATTTCTTTCTCTTCCTCCCTCCCTCCCTCCCTCCCTCTTTCAAGTCTGTCTGTCTCTCTCCATGTGTGGTGGGGCGTCGGGGTATACATTATAGATTTATCAGAAGAAAGGAAGAAGATTCAAATTGAAAGTGGAAGATGACAAGAAATGTGACAGTGAAGAAGAGAAGTAGCTGAAATGTCAGGACAATGAGAAGAAGACAGGCAGAGATCTTGCAACAAAACAAAGCTGCAAAGAAGCAACGGTCAGTCCAAGAATGGACATTTGTGTCTTCTAGCAGACAGAACAGAAATGTTCAAGGCACAGCAAAACAGAGCAGTGGAAAAGAGCTGTCAAGGTAAAAGGTTGTGTGAGAATAAATAGGATACCTGAAGTGAATACAGCAGGCCTAACAGCAGAATTTATCACCAGTTTGTCAAAGTAGTAGCTTCACTGAATGGCGGTTGCATCTCCTGTCTACCTCAAAGAGAAATCTGAATAAGCAAGGGCCATTTGTAATTCAAAGCAGGAAACTGATCAATGGGAATAAGCCTACAGATTGGGAAATAAAAAAAGTTATTTATAACATAGGGAATATAATAGGTTTAGGATTTTATCATAGTAAAATGAAAGCTTTATTTCTGTAACTATTAAGCGGAAAATAAGTCCCCTAAGGGTGAAATACATTCCTCATCAGTCTGCTATTGTTTGTATTATCCACAAATGAGCCTATGACTCATTTATTGTTTGTCTCCTACACACAAATGCACATTTAAAACAGATTATATTAAGATATAATCCAACAAGTTATTTTGGAAAAGTATTGTTACATGTTATTACCATGCAAAATGTCAATGAAACCCTGTGCTAAGCTGGCAAAATAAGGAGATGCTTTATTAAAAAGGGTGATGCCATACTTTTTTTTATATAGAATTAAGACATTCTATTGTCTAAAACAAACACATGGATTTGGCCATCTGTTATCACTTTCAGTTCAAAAATTTGCTGTAACTTAGAATAAATGCTTTGTATGCAGCAGGTCCTAAATTAAACCCTCAACATATCTATGTTGGATCAGAGAAAACTTTGTCTGAAAACTTGAACTGAAGCCGGTTTTGTTGACCCTGTTGTGTTAGATGAATATGATGTGACTCTAGATTTTGCAGTTTCCTATTTCAACTCCTATGTAGTTTTGCAATTTGGTGTGGTTGGTTTAAGTACCAGGCAAGAAGCCAGGAGACTGTGAGTTCTAATCCTGCTTTAGGCCCAAGGCAGCTGGGTGATCTTGGGCCAAACACTATCTTTCAGTCCTAGTAAGAAGCCAATGGCAACCACTTCTGATAACCCTTCCTAAGAAAATTGCAAGGACTTTATCAAGGCAATATCTGAGAATCAGACACAAATGAATATTTTGTATTTAAATACAGAATATTCATTTATTCTTCTCCCTAGTCATTATGCCAACAGAAACAGTTCCTTTATCTTGCTGCAAAAATGTATTATAAACAAAGTGGCTAAGTGTGAAGGCAAAAAGGATAATATAATTTTGTGAAAATTACACTTTTATTTCAGCAATACCTCCGATGCATGAGTGTTAAATTAGGGTATTTATTTCCATCTTGTGCAAATTACACTTTTATTTCAGTCGTATGACTCGTATCGCTACTACATAAGTGTTAAATTAGGGTATTAATTTCCACTTATGATACATGTGGTTCAACAAATAGAACAAAAATATGGCCCAAGGTGCCTATTTCTCATTTCCTTCCATTTGATAGTTTCTGCCCTTAGTATTATTAATGAGGTGTTCATTGTTATTTAATTCAATGACCTCCATGAACTATTTTGTTATTTACATGCTGTGTTTCAGAGTCACAAACTTCATATACATACATAATACATACATACATACATACACACACACATACATACATACATACATACATACATTTATCACATTAAGTTTCTGGAATTGTGCTAAGGCCATTAAGAGATAGCTCAGTTTTTGGGTCTTGTGTTACATTTTCATACTTGAAATGTTATTGAAATAACATTTGGTATTCATTCATTATTGAAATAACAATGGTATTCATTAGAAGTTGAATTGCTGCTGCAGGGCAGGATCCACTACACTAGCTAAGGTTCATCAGTGACCAAAACAAAATTCTTTGATTTTGACACTCTACTAGCTTTTCTCAATCCATAATTCCCAGCAAGCTCAAACAAACCTCTCTGGAGAAACCCAGACTGAAGAAGGCTGTAATATACTTTGCACACTGGAAGGATTTCTTTTAAAAATGTGCGTATTATAAATGTGCAAATGTCCATCTCAGCGAAGACCTCACCTGGAAAAACAACATGATCCAGGTGGCCAGGAAGGCCCAACAGAGACTCCATTTCCTTAGGATCTTGTGTAAAAACAAGGTGGAACAACAACTGATGACCTCCTTTTACCAGTCCACAATAGAAAGCGTCCTCACTTATTGCACCATGGTATGGCATGCTGGTCTGACAGCCATGGATAGAAAAACATTACAGAGGGTGGCGAGCACAGCACAAAACATTGTGGGCTGTCCCCTGATACCACTAGATGAGATTGCTAGGGCTCGTTGCCTTAGAAGAGTGAGGAAAATTCTCAGGGACGACTCTCACCCTGGTCATCACTTCTTTATCCTCCTATCATCAGGAAGGAGATATAGAAGTATAGCCAGCCGCACATATATGCTGAAGAACAGTTTTTATCCGTGGGCTATCAGACTCCTGAATGAGAAATAACATCATAACTATGTAGTATGATGGACTGCAGGGATGGTGCAATGTGTAACATGTTCACACTGGTGCAATAGGACTGGTTGTTTTGTTAATATGATTTATTGGGTTATGGTTTTTCTGTGAGTTGTATTTTGTTGGGGGCATGCACTGAGGGAGCTCAACTCATCTCATTTTACATATGTTGTGCACTGACAATAAAGATTTGATTTGAATTGAATTGAATTGATATTAACAGAACTAATTGTCCCAAAGTCCTGAGAGCTATGAGTTTCACTATGATGATGATATTTTGTTTTCTCACATTGTTCAATAAAACTAATTTGCTTTTGATGGTTAGGGCATCCCCTACTTACTAAAATAACAGGTAAGTTAAATAATTCAATTCCTGAAACATGTGTCATTGATCCAAATAGAGACTCATCGGCACAATTTAATGCTAAGAAATACTTGTGTGTTTCTGGATCCCTTCTGAATATTTACTTTAAACAGAGATGCATGTTTAGCCAGTTACAAAGAGACTGGTCAAACTATCTGCCTTTTATTTCTCCAATATAATGGATACATTATGCAGAATAGAAAATGCAGTTGCATACCAGATTCTGGAATACAGTTTACTAGGAAAACTGATAAGCAGATGTTACATAATTATAGAATTTAACAAATTTTGTGCAAGTCCTAAAATGTAAGGAATATCTGTGTCCATGTGCAATTTTGCGAAATCTCTAGATATAAAAAGGATCTAACTGAAAAACAAAAATAGAAATAGAGTGGAAAACAGTCTTCACATAGAATTCCAAATAAAACTTACAGTTTAATACAGTTGAACCAGTTATTTATTGGTAACTAAGTTCTTATGGCCGCCTCATAGCAACTGCATCCATTGCAGTTTTCCTGACAGGACTGCTAGCCTAGTTTGCCACTGGCTTCTTCTAGTGTAGTTTTCAATTTAACCACAGCTGTAGAGTACATAGGAAGTCCTCCATCCAAATATTAACTACAGCAATATTTCTCAACCTTGGCAATTTTAAGATATGTGGACTTCAACTCCCAGAATTCCCCAGTCACCTGAACTAGAGGCAATCCAGTTTAGTTTCTGGGATAAGCCAAAATTAGAATTTTTTACTACCTATTTGGATAAGATTCTGAGGTTTAGTTCATGGTTCTTTACAGAAAACAATCACTTGGACCTTCTCTTCTGAACGTATTAGACGGTTAATGTTCCTTTTCCTTATTACTGTCCAAGGAAACCAAAGCCAGCCTCTGTGAAGAGAATGTCTATTGCTTTTCACAGTCTAAACATTTACTTCTGATGTCCTGCATGCAAATCAGAAAATTATCAGGCAATTAAATCCACCTTTCCTATGACCCATGATTAAATAATATATAGGTACTGACAACTTTTTAATTTGTTAAAAGTATTACATAAAAAGGTTTGCATGGAAAAATCTTTTTTTAAAGAAACCAACACTTCCTCATTTTATCTGTTAGATGCAGTGCTGGGATTCAGCCAGTTCGCACCATTTTGGGAGAACTGGTTGTTAACTTTCTGAGCAGTTTGGTGAACTGGTAGTTGGAAGAAATCATTAGGGTAGGGAACCGGTTGTTAAATTATTTGAATCCCACCACTGGTTAGATGTGTAGGGACAAATGGGAAAGGGGAACAAATGAAAGAAACGGACAGGCCTATGCAAAATGATGAACTAAGTTTGGGTTTCAAATACTCTTGACTATATATTCCTTGCTAATAATAAGCTGTAAAACACGGTAAGATCTGTATAGTCTTTGCCTTTGGATAAATTATCAAAGTAGCATGTTGGCTTTATAAATAAAGATAGTATTTTGAAAATCAGTCTCTCATTTCTTCAGCTTCTGAAATATTGACTTTTAATTTTTCATATGCATTGCAACTGCAAAATCAGTTTTATCAGTTTTATCTAGTTCTGAAACCACTGAAAAGCTAAGTGACCAAGCAGCCATTGAACACAATCAGTAAGTTTCAATCAACACTTTTTGATAGCTTGAGTTAATTTCAAGTTGTCTTTTTCTCTGGTGGCTAATGCAAAAGCCAACATGTGTCTTATCACATACTGTGCAAAAATATTTTATATGGAGATTTCCTCATTTTTTTTAAAAAAAAAACTGGATTAACCTTCTCAGATTCAGACAAGTATTTGGAGTTGGAAAGTTTTGTGTTATAGCCTATGTAACTTGTCACCTTCTGACATCCTGTTCTGTGGAGTGCAATTTACAGGTTACATAATATTTTTGAAGGAGAAAAGAAGCTACACTATTCAGTACGCCAGCTTAGTCCTATTTCCATTTTGACTGAAGACCTATTTCTTGACATTCTTACATTATATTCATAGAATTCTGAAAGAACTGTGGGCAGATCTCTGTTGGCCTTAGGTGCCTTGGCAGTTTGACCTCTGAAACCGCTAACTGGTGGGGTGTGGAGGAAAAAGGAGGGAAGAAAGTAAGAAAGATTACAAAGGCTCAGCTGTTGCCATGAATGTTGCTAGGTAGAGAACAGCTTTCATTGGAGTTTAGATAGCTGGAAGGCCTGTTGTAAATTTTAAAAAAAGAAAAAAATAAGAAATAGGTCAATTAGCCTGAGCGATAGGATTTTGTGCTGAGATGTAGAAAAACAAAGCAGCAGTTTAGAGGATAATACATGATTGTGATTACCACCGCTACAGCTAGTTAATTTGAATTTCAAGTCATTTTCCTTTCATAACAGTATGCTACTCTGAAACACATGTACAAATATGCCTGCTTTATACAAGCTGCTGGTAGTGTACAGAATAGCAGAAGGACAAATTCCTCCTTACTGATGTGCAGATGATCAAAACATTTCTTTCCATTTTTTTCAGTGGGATCCCATACTTAATCAGAGACTTTTATTCTATCTTTAAGCCTACATCTCCTTTTGGATGTTCTGTAATACTACGTTTATATTTTTCACATATTCATAATTCATCATGTTGTCCCAATGATGCTTTTTCAAGCGGCAACTGGGTTTCCTTTGTTTTTCCTTGAAGATGTTTCTCTTCTCATCCAAGAAGCTATTTCGGTTCCGCCTGGGATGGATAGAACCGAGAAAGCTTCTTGAATGAGAAGCAAAACATCTTCAAGGAAAAACAAAGGAAGCCCAGTTGCCTCTGGAAAAAGCAGATTTCGGACAACCATCACCTGGATGACTGAGAATCTCCATGGACAACTCATCATGTTATTATCAGACAGCCTAATTGAAAAATGTGACAATGATAAAAAAAAGTACCGTATTTTTGGGACTATAAAACGCACCTGACTATAAGATGCACCTAAATTTAGAATAGGAAAACAACGACAAAAAAATTTGGCTTACCTTTTTTCAGGCCTTTTCCAGTCTTTTTTCAGCTTGTTTCTGGGGCTTTTTTCAGCCCATTTTCGAGACTTTTTTTGGCCCATTTTGGGAGCTTTTTTTGGTCTGTTTTTGAGGCTTTTTGGACCCGTTTTTGAGGCTTTTGGGGCCGTTTTCAAGGTTTTGGGGAGGCTGTTTTTGAAGCTTTTTGTGCCATTTTTAGGGCCATTTTCGAGGCTTTTTTTTTTTTTGGCCCATTTTCAAGGCTTCTTTGGCCCGTTTTTTAGGCTTTTTTCAGCATATTTTGGAGGCTTTTTCCAGACCATTTTTTTCCAAAAAAAACCCAGGCTGTGTGTTTTATAAAAGTGTGTTTTATAGTCTGAAAAATATGGTACTTTTGTGACCAATCCCTGCATTTATGACAGAATTTAACAGAATAACAGATTTGGAAGGGAACCTGGAGTCTTCTAGTCCAATTGCCTGCTCAGTTGGAAACCCTATGCCATTTCAGATAAGTGACTGTCCATTGCCATTACAATCACTACACATAACCCTGTTTTTTTCTTTTCTTTTTTTATTCCCCACTCTCCCTGGGGCAGATATATTATCTGAACAATCTATCTCTTCCTGAGCTGCTTTTCTCCATAGCACACTGCACTTCTAAATCTGATAATTGCAAGCTAACAAGCTCCACTCTGTAACCTTAATTAGTTGATGACAGTCCTTGGCCTCTTGGTGTTGCTGCCTGACATTGATAAGAATCTAATAGGTTTCATATTAAAGGTTTTTACAGAATAACAGAAAATTCTCTTTGCTTCTGGGTTGGACCTCTCTTTGTTTGGTTTCCATTCATTATTTCTTGTTCTGCCTTCAGGTGCTTTGGAACAGGGATCCCCAATCCTTGGCCCATGGACCCACACCAGTCCACGTAACTGAGTGAAGCCCCACCCAATCACACACACACTTCCCCGGTCCACAGAAAAACTAGCCTCCATGGAACCGATCCCTGGTGCTCAAATAATCGTTGCTTTGAAGAATAGGTTGACTCCCTCCTCCCAGTGGCCAGATACTGGAACACTGCTATCATGTCACCCTAGTCCTTCTTTTCATTTAACTAGACATACCCAATTCCTGCAACCATTTTTCATATGTTTTAGCCTCCTGTCCCCTAATCATCTTTGTTGCTCTTCTTCACACTCTTTCTAGAGTCTCAACATCTGTTTATATTGTGGCAACCAAAACTGGATGCAATATTCCAAGTGTGGCCTTACCAAGCCATTATAAAGGTAGCACATTCTTTTTAATGAATATTCCCCAATTGTGTGTGCTCACTCTCTTGTAATCCCTTCCTCTCCAATGAATGTAAATATAAACATTAATTCCCTTCTTGCTAATTATCCTAGGGGCAGGATGAGCATTCCAAAGGGAGGGAGAGTAGGGGAAAAGGACTGTAACATTTGCCCTTTTACTGGCTTCTTCCTGAGTCAGGTTTCGAAAATCTTCATCATTTGGACTCACCTGGTCATTGGGAGTCATATCCTTCTGACTGCAAAACACATGACTTTCACTTAACGACCTCTTTGTTATACTTAATGACTGAGACACCTGTCCCAATTGTGGTCACTAAACAAGTACTACCTGCAGTGTTTATTGTGTCCCTTTGGCACTAAGGTATATGATCTGCGATTAACTACAAAAGCAAGACATAAGCTATAAGTAAATATTGAGGTATATATGAGAAGAACAAATTTATTATTTTCCAACACAAACAATAAACACAAAAAAACCATTAAAAGAAAGACAAGAGTAACAACCTTTTTTTCCCATATAGACAAAATGACTATTAGAATTTGGTCTATATCTCTGGTTATCAATAAACTAAACTTTTTTTAAACTGTAGGAATTAGCTGGCCTCAAACAAAATTTGTGAAAGCAGTGATGAGTCTTCAGAGTAATCTTTATACTCAGCAATGATAGGTGATACAGTGGACATTGGTTGTACTTTTCCACAATTTGTTGTTTTGCCTTATTTTGTTCTGTTTGAGGGGTTATAAGTGTATGTTTTTGCCTGAAAGAGCAGCAGCTGAAACATTTTGTTTAGAAATCATTTTTGGTTTTGTTTGTTTGATGGATTTGATAGATTTTTAGCCCCATCCAACTCAAACAATGTGATTCTGGCGCATAACAGAAACAAACCATAAACAAATAAAAATTACTATGCAATTTTTTTTTAAAAAAGAACTACCCTGTGCATAAAATGTTCAATGATGATCAAATAAGATACTTAGACAAGCAAAAGGGGACTCCAGTCAGCTGGATCTAAACATCTGGGGAAAAAGCCAAGCCTTAAAAGCCAGAGTTGGGCCTGTCACATGTTGGGGTGGGCAGATCATTCCAGAGCACAGGATCAGTCACTTAAAAGACAGATGTCCTAAGGCCAAAAAGGAAGGAACCAAAACACGCCTTCCCTAAGGGAATGTATAGGGCAAGCAGATGTTTTTTGGGAGAAGGTAGTACTCCAACCAACCCAGTTCTATGCCATGGAGAGTTTTAAAGGGGCTAACCAACACCTTTAATTGTATCCAGAAGCTTATTGGAAGTCAGTGAAGCTCATGGAGTAGCAGTATCACATGGATGTAATATGTTGTGTCCATAACTGCCCACACTTTAGCTCAAATGGGAAGGTTAGAGACTGAATTAAAAGTGTCCAGATCAGCCAGATTCAAGGAGGATTTGTATAAAATTTTGTCAGATGTAAATGCCTTATTCTCTAATGTGTAAATAGTATATGAACGGGGTATCAGGGGTTAACTTATTCTTCACTTGTTAATGTATTCATAATTCACCACTCCCACATATAGCTCCACCCATTGTATATATAAGGAGCTATATGCACCCTTTTCCTTGCTTCTATCTGTGAATATTCAGTGAATATAGAATGCCTATTGTAAATAAAAGGAAATATATTTAAACCTTTAACTCCTACTAATCTTATTGAGTCTGATCCTGAAAATATTGCAACAAATTTGTATAAACATCTGTATAAAAGATCCTGCTTTGCTATCCTTCGGGGTTTCAGCCCCATTAGGGTTGGAACCAGTGGTGAAATCCAAATTTTTTTACTACCAGTTCTGTGGGCGTGGCTTGGTAGAAGTGGTATTGCTTGGTGGGCATGGCAGGGGAAGGATAATGCAAAATCTCCATTCCCACCCCACTCCAGGGGAAGGATACTGCAAAATCTCCATTCCCACCCCACTCTGGGCCCAGCCAGAGGCGGTATTTGCTGGTTCTCCAAACTACTCAAAATTTCTGCTACCTGTTCTCTAGAACCTGTCAGAACCTGCTGGATTTCACCCCTGATTGGAACCCTTTCACTTTCAATAAAAAGTATTGCTATCATGTCACCCTAGTCCTTCAAAAGTATTTTTTTTTTTTGCGTTTCAATAAAAGTTTATTCCAATTGGCTATCCATTTTCAGACAACAAAGGATTGGATGTGGCCCAGGGCCTATAAAATGCCCAGGTCTGATCTAACATTTTAAAATTATAAACTGCCAATTATAAGAAGTATCCTGTGGTAAGATGGCTGGCCAATAAATTGAATGAACGAACAAACGAACAAATGAACGAATGAATGATTGAATGACATACAGGTGGATATATCCACAGGTCCAAGAGATGGGTGGCCAATAAATTGAATGAATGAGTGAGTGAGGAGTGAGTGAGTGAATGAATGAATGACATACAGGTGGCTGTATCCACATCTTTGAGAACTCTGTCTACTGCTTCAGGACTGATAGGCCTTAACTCATCTCAGGCAGCACCGTAAGATTATGCCTGAATGACATCAATAGTTTGCAACTGGAGTCCAAATCTGAACAAATCCAAGCAATTTGAACCACCAGGTACCAAGAACTGTCCTCACAGCGTCCCTTCAGATAATCCAGTGATCTCTCCTGACTTAGAAAGGGTGGGGTCATTTTGAGTGGGTCTACTCTTTAGGTCTTGAATCTTAATATACATAATAAAGACTTGAATTTTCACTGAAGCAGGGAGTCTCATTTTGAAAGGATTTTTAATTTTGGTTAAGCTACAGAAAGGAAGTAAAACAGAGGAAAAGGTTACCATTTTATGCATTCCAATGTTATTTGGATGCCAGTGAGAATTTCTATGGGGAAAACTGGCGGGTAGAAAATTTTCAAAATAACATCTCTCTGGGAGTCAGCGACGTGCACTTGGAATTGTGAGGGAAGGACTTAAAAATACTCGCTCTTGGGAGTGAGAAGGCCAACCCACCATAATCCATACATGCATGTATTAATGTTGCCACATTAAATCTTTTGTTGTTCATCTATTTAATTATTTTATTTCACCTAATTTTAGTTAGATTTTAGGATGTTAATGAGCAGTTTACATGTGGAAAAAGTTGTAACAAATTAAGTAGTTTCTAATGTTTTTCCATGCATAATTCTCATACTGAAAATTGTTTCTTTATCTCTAAATGAATGAGATTTATCTTATGTGCACCAATGTGAGATAAGTTTTTCTCCATGCTCCAGCTATGGCTACAGTAAGTTGTTTCTCGAATCATTTTATAATACCCTTCAATACCTTGCTGCTTTCAGAAGATGAGGCTCCTGCTGTCATGCTGCTGCTACTAGGTGATTGGGATGGGCATCTGGAAAACAAGATATTGTCCTAGTTTGGGAAGTTGGCACAGGCCTTCATCAAGGATGCTTCTCCCCAGACTGGCAGCACAGAGACATCTGATAAACCAAATGTGAGCAAAAACAGGTCCAGACTGTAGAAGATCTAGAAGAATCAGAATGTCAGCTTAATTTGGAAATCCCATTCTCTTCTGGATGCCTTCGGGACTTCAAAATCCCAGTTAATCTGGGTTTTTTGGATGCCTTGTAGGTCTATGGAATATTAGAATGAGTTTGGCTTCAACATTAGCAAGAAAGTTGTCAATTTCACCCTTGACTGTGTACTTGTCATCCCCTTACATACATTTTTTTTAAGCACTACTTTTATATGATCACTCATTTAAACATCCTTTTGATTTCTGAACAAGTGATTGCTGTTTAAACATAGATTCACATCACCTTTCAACCACTTATTTAATTAAGTGCTTCCTTTTGGTGTACTGTTTCAGTTAGAACTGGCACATCAGACTGTGAGTTTGAAGAGAGCAATCATAAATGCAAAGATGTGTTTATTCAGCTGTGTCATTTCTAAACTGAAGAAGTTATAAGTTATATGTCAAAAATGAGTGAAAATTAATTACTTTGCTACATCCTTTAACATTCAGAAAAAGAGGTACAAAGCAATGAAATCTTATCTCTGTAATCAGTTCTCTTTTCAATCCCCAAACTAATAACAATTTAATTATAATTTATATTGAGAATTAATTCATTATGATGCTTACATTCACATTTAGATTTGGTTAACATGGTGTACAAAGTCATCACATGCCTTGCTTGTTCCTGATTTAGTGTGATGCCTATATCCAAAAAATTATTGTTCTATCATTCCAGTTTAAGCTTACATATTTATTTATTTATTTATTTATTTATTTATTTATTTATTTATTTGTTTGTTTGTTTGTTTGTTTATTTATTTATTTATTTATTTTAGGCAATTTATATGCCGCCCTTCTCCCAAAGGACTCAGGGCAGCTTACAAAGAATAAAATTCAACAGTTTAAATTTAAATGTAAATTAAAATCCAGTTAAAATTAATTTAAATTATTACAATGTAAAAGCCCCTAGACGGTCAGTCCAATTGATGAAAGAGCCAGGTCTTCAGTTTGCGGCAGAAGAGAGGAGGTCGGGGGCTGTCCTAAGCCTGGTGGGCAAACCATTCCAGAGGGTTGGCGCTCCCACAGAGAACGCTCTCCCCCTGGGGGCCGCCAGCCGACATTGTCTAGCCGACAGCACCCTGAGGAGGCCCGCTCTGTGAGAGCGTACAGGACGATGGGAGGATGGCAGAAGATGCTCCTGCAAGTACTCTGGGCCTAAGCTATGTAGGGCTTTATAGGTTAATACCAGCACCTTGAAACGGACCCGGAGGACCACCAGCAGCCAGTGCAGCTTGCGCAGGAGAGGTGTCACACAGGAGTAACGAGAAGCTCCCATAACAACCCGCGCGGCCGCATTCTGGACTAGCCGAAGCCTCCGGGTGTATCACAAGGGCAGCCCCATGTAGAAGCTGTTACAGTAGTCCAACCGAGAAGTAACAAGGGCATGAGTGACCATGGCGAGGGCATCCTGGACTAGGAAAGGGCGCAAGTGGCGCACCAGGCGTACTTCTGCAAAGGCCCCCCTGGTTACAGTCATCAAATGATCTTCTAGAGACAGCCGTGAATCCAGGAGGACACCCAGATTGCGATCCACTTCTGAGGGAGTAAGTACCTCCCCTCCTATCACTAGTGACATATGTGCTGCCAAAGTGAGCACAACACAAACCAAGGTTGATATAATTGTGGCTTACAATAATGTATGAACCTAACCATGTTCTCTCTCCCTCTCTCTCTCTCTCTCTCTCTCTCTCTCTGCCCCCCTCCCTCTTGAGTACAAAATTTACCACATAGTCCTCAACTCTTGTTGGAAAAAAAAGCTTAAAATCAGCACTCTGCTTAAGCAAAAGCAACATGCATTCTTTTATACTGCTATGCTTTTTAATATAAGAACATGTATATTTAAGTTTTTAATATACTTTTTAAATAATGTATTTGCATATGTACATAGAAAAGACACAGAGACTTGTAATTTTAGCTTTAACAAAGAGAACAAGTAAGATGTTCCTTGCAGCATTCATATGCAGATAGCATAAATCATTGCCTATTACTTTTTGTACTTTGCATGCCAGTGCATGACATCTAAAGTATTGTGGCATTTTGTGCAGGTTATCAACAGTCTTATTCTTTTGAACTGGTTAACTGTTACGTTGCTTTGCTTTGTATATCTAAAGTTCATATATATACTTTTTATATTTTAAACAGTTGTTGAATCAAATAAATATACTGTCTATCTTCTAAATTTTGAAGGCAAGAAGGTATACAGCAATATAGATCATTTTCAAATTACTGGGTCTTTCTCTACTTCTGTTTAAGTACTATCCAATCATTCTTTGGTTAGCAGAAATTTATCTATCTATATACAATTAAAATTAAAAAAAACTTTTCCTGTGAAGGCAAGAGATTAGAAGCTCTGCTATTTTTGAAGGCAATGCCAAATTTTGCATCTATTGTTTCTGGTTTTTTAACTTGCTGTTGACTGGTGAGATGGTCCAGTCACATGGTCAAGATGTGTTGAGAAAAACTGAATAGTGAAATCTTGCCTTCCGGTATTTTGTACCTTTTCTGATATTGATGCAAAGTAGGGCTGGGAGATTGTGGCAGGTAGCTGATTCTCTCTTTCATCTATACCACACAGACCAAACAGAAGAATTTACTTATCAAAAGTGAGAGAGGCGGTAATCAAGCAGAACTGGTTTTCTGAAAACCTACAGCAAGAATTACCACGTTTTGTGAGGGTCACCTCTCCTGCTTTATCAAGCAGTTCCTGATCAGCCATCCAGATGATTATTGTGACACCACAAAACCCAGGCTCAAAATAAGCCTGCCAAACAACTGACTTTCCCCAGCTGCAGGTCACTATTCAGAGACTGTGTTGTAAACACAGAATTAGTTCTTCTTCTGAGGAAGCATTAAAATAAGTTGCCAACAGTTGTTTGGCAGCTGTGTAATAGAGTCCATTCTCCCATTTTATTGCTTAGCTTCTCCATATGCTGAGAAAATTGTCAGTTAAAAGTAGCATTTGGGAGGAGGAGGAGGAGGAGGAGGAGGAGGAGGAGGAGGAGGAGGAAGAGGAAGAGGAAGGAGGAGAAGGAGAAGGAGAAGGAGAAGAAGAAGAAGAAGAAGAAGAAGAAGAAGAAGAAGAAGAAGAAGAAGAAGAAGAAGAAGAAAATGGCAGGAGATTATCTAGAGCAGGGATGTCAAACTCACAACGACATGTTGTCATGTCACATATTGCAACTTTTTTCCCCTTCACTAGGCCAGGGGTGGGCATTGCCAGTGCACAGTGCATCCAGCCCATGGTTTGCAAGTTTGATCTAGAGATATCACCAGGGGTGAAATGCTCTTGGTTCAGACCGGATCGCCCGATCCAGTAGTGATGGCGGCGGGTGGTTCGGAGAACTGGTAGCAAAAATCCCTGTGCCCCCCCATCATGCCCAGCTGAGCCTCACGATCATCGGAGGCTTTTTTTTTTTTACTTTTAAAAGCATTTTTTCTACAACTTCTTCCGCCGAAAAAATGCTTTGCTCTGATGATCACGCGGTTCAGCTGGGATCATCAGAGGCTTTTCAAAGCATTTTTTTTCTGCAACCTCTTTGGCCGAAGAGGTGGTAAAAAAAATGCTTTGAAAAGCCTCTGACGATTCCAGCTGAGTTGCCTGATCGGCAGAGGCTTTTCAAAGCATTTTTTTGCAACCTCTTCGGCCAAAGAGGTGGTTAAAAAAATGCTTTGAAAAGCCTCTGACGATTCCAGTTGAGTTGCCTGATCGGCAGAGGCTTTTCAAAGCATTTTTTTGCAACCTCTTCGGCCAAAGAGGTGGTAAAAAAAATGCTTTGAAAAGCCTCTAATGATCCCAGGTGTGTTGCCTGATCAGCAGAGGCTTTTTAAAGCATTTTTTTCTGCAACCTCTTCGGCCGAAGAGGTTGTAGAAAAAATGCTTTGAAAAGTTTAAAGAAAAAAATTTGGCAATGTATTTGTAAAAGAAAGAGGAATATTTCAGGACCATAACAATGAATAGTAGTGCTTGGGATTATTATTAATGAGGTACTGGAAAACTGGTCTTGGATTCAATGAAAATTGACCTGAATAAGATTATCATTTGCTATTTTACCTCAGACAACAAAAAATCAAGGCTAGAACAGTTGTATAAGAGACACAGATCTTTATTCCTTTTCTCTAAACAATATATTGCTTCTGTTCTGACTCATCATTGCTTTTCAGTTATATCCCCTAAGGAGGTATGTAACATTCATAAATTCCTTTAAACATGTATCTGTGGTTTTTTCAATAAAAACCAGATTTTGGACTAAACTGTATAAACATGTTCATACTTGATTAAAAATATAGATTTTGCCTTCTGGCAGATAAAAATTATAACTATACACACACAAAAATACATACACACAGAGGGAGGGAGGGAGAGAGACACACAGAGGGAGGGAGGGAGGAAGAGATATTCTGAAACAAATAAAATCCATAAGCATATGATATATTCCTATCTGGTAATCCCATGTTCAATCATTTGAAATCAAAATTAAATTCCTTGATATGTTTTATATAAATTTTTATTCTTTAGGTCTAGCAGCTGAACATTAACTTGTAACATGGAATGCAAATGTTGTCAAAGCATATTTCTAACACTGTAATTCCACTCAAATCCTGAGAGAAACTATGAAAAGGGGGTCCAGGTAGAAGTTGTATGCAGTTCTCAAAACACAAGTTCTCCGCTCCTACATTAAAAGCATAAAATTCTTTGCCATTTAGTTATGTGACTCCCTCACACCAGATGATATAAGCCACGCACAGCATTTTAATGTGCTTTTGAAAAAAGTTCAAAAGATTCAAAGAAAAAAAAGTGCTTTGGAGCACAAAGGCCTGGTGGCTCAGCAGACTAAAAGCATTGTGATTAACACCAGCTGTCTGCAATTACTGTAAGTTCGAATCTCACCAGGCTCAAGGTTGACACAGACTTCTATCCTTTCTAAGGTAGGTAAAATGAGGACCCGGTTTGTGGGGGCAATAAGCTGACTTTGTATAAATATACAAAAGTATGAAGGCTATTGCTTAATGCATTGTAAGCCGCCCTGAGTCTCTGGAGAAGGGCGGCATATAAATCAAATTTTTTAAAAAAGGGGGGGAGGGGGGAGTCACAGACATAATGCTTTTTTTAACATGGCTGAAACTTTTCTTTTTTATATTCTAAAACAGTGCAAGGACCTATTTCATATATATTATCTGAATAATGTTATAATAACTTAATGTTATAAAATAAAGCCATGGTGGTGCAGTGGTTAGAATGCAGCATTGCAGGCTAACTCTGCCCATTGCCAGGGGTTTGATCCTCACCAGGCTCAAGGTTGACTCAGCCTCCCATCCTTCCGCGGTTGGTAAAATGAGGAGCCAGATTGTTGAGGGCAATATGCTGACTCTGTGAATAGGGTTGCCAGGTCTGCTTCCAAAAAATAGCGGACAAGCGGGGGGGGGGTGTTAAGTAGTTAAAAAAATAAAAAAAAATACAATTAAATTATATATTTTCTTACAAACATTTTAACACGCCATTTTAGGTCAGTCGATACAAGCTACAATACATTTTAAAAATGTGAACTGTACCTAATTTTATAATATATTTTTATTTTAATCTCATCATTAATTTTTTTGGAGAATCGAGTTCAATGGATATTCGATCTTTGTCTCATTCTAACTTATGAAAAAAAAGACAAAATGCGATTCTCCTATCCTTATTCTCTTAGACTGTACAGCTTTAGATTACGTACCATTTCATCATAAAGCTTTTGAATAAAAAAAATGTCCACTATTTAATGTGAAAAAAGTGGACTGTCCGCTCAAATAGTGGACACCTGGCAACCTGTGAACAGTTTAGAGAGGGCTGTAAAGCACTGTGAAGCGGTATGTAAATTTAAGTACTATTGCTATTACTAAAATAAATAATTGTCTTATAGTAACAAATTGGGACACAAAACTATCTTTACCCACAGAATGGGTCTGTGGCACAGAAACCAAGCAAAGTAGAATTGCTGTACTTTTCAGATCAACATAATATGAAATATTAGTGTTTCCTGAGCAATGTGTCTTCCTTAGACAGATGTGTAAGTATTACTATTTAAAATAAAATACATTCTCCTATAGTGCATATGCACATCAATGAGTTATAAAACACATTTAAGTCTAAAATGTTATTCTTATCTTCTTATACAGCTACTGACATATAAGCATTAAAAAATCCTCTTTTTAGAGAAACATGCTGCTTCTTTGTATCGAGGTCAACTTTATTCTGCTCTAAGGAGCCTCCCTTTATTACGAGAATAATTAAAGTTGGATTTATGGAAAACTGTGTCCTGCCAGGTAGATGACAGAAAGCTAAAATACAAAGTACAACTTTTCCAGGTTAAATGGTGGCATTACATGTTTTGAAGAGTCTCCTTGCTTTCCATAGCTTCCTCTTAATTATTGAATTTTTTTTTTACATACAGAAAGAGCCCTATGACTATAATAATAGGCTAAGCAACTAGCTATTTCTACCCTCACTTTGCGGCTCTGTGCACAATGTCCTTGAACTTCTAGCCTTACTGATATGCATCTTGAGATGCCATGGCAACATCCTAGCTCTGGATAAAAGATCACTCTTGTTTATCTCTATGAAAATAAATTCCGTATGTAGCCATTTAAAAGAGAGCCAGGGAAAGCTACAGAATTGGGAGAAATATAATGCAGGCCTCTCTCTCTCTTCACCTTGCTACACTTCTCTCCCTTTGTACATTTCTTAAGATTAAAGGAGAAGAAAACATAGCAATAATGGTGTAGAGACTATCTTGATGAGCTGACGTGGTCATTGAGCTGAGCTTTAAATAAACAAATGTTTTGAAGAGGGTAAGCAGAAAGAGTTAAGCCATGTATGTTTGTGGTCAGTCTTAGCTAAGCATCGTCAGAGAGACTTCATTTCCTCAGTGATGGGGAAAAGATCTAGTAATAGATGCATTGGAAGAACAGTGGAAAAGCAGGGAGGGAGTTTCAAGGGCAGAGGAAGGAAAAGGGAGAACATATGAAAATAGAGAGATACTTTTTTTCTAAAACCCAACATGGCCATGAATAAAACAAGGGAATATAATTAGAGGGGTTTTTTCCCCCTGAAAACTATGGTAGCACAAACAAAATTCAATAAAGTGCAACAAAATGTAACAGAATAAAGGATATAAAATTTGACAATTTATTAACCTTTGGGGTACATTAATAGTGCATTCTCCTATTATCAGTTGGAAGGAGCACTGACTGGGTCATGGTGTTTTCTGTCTGTTCACAGTATGTTGGATTTAGGAGAAATTATTATTGTAGGCTATCACTTTTCATGAGATGGCTAAATTTGATTAATAAATAAATAGATTAATCAATAAATGTCAAATGCAGGAAAATCAGGAAGTTTGGGCAGTTTAAAATGAATATAAAGATTTATTGCAAGCTCATGCTCTCTACAAGAATCTGAACTACTGACGGTCAAAGCAAATTGGAAGTAGATAAGAATCAATGAAATTCAAGGTGGGCTGGACTTAGATGTCTTATGGGCATGAAGGGAATCAAGACTGATGACCCATTTGACTCCTCCCTATGGGTCAGCCTAGTCATCTCCTACAATAAATGAAGAAAGGATCTGAATTGGGATTTGGTTTCAAACTGCTATTAAAGGTTTTGGGAGAGAAAAGGGAAATATGAAAGTGCCCCAAAACTTTCACTTACAATTCTTGAGCAGACTTATCACTCATGAGGTTAGAGAAGAGAACTTCTTTTTAATTAACATATGTTCAAATACTAAAAAGCGAAGAGTAGAAATGAATGGCCAGTATTGGCAACCAAAAGTATGCAAATAGAAAGTCTCTGAGCATCATTATTGGAACAAGCTTTTTATTTTGGACAGAAATGAACTGAAGTTAGAGATAAGCCAGGTCTCTTGACATAAGCAAATTAAATAAAAAGGAACAGCCAAGACCTGAAAAATCATTTTAGAAGGACTATGTATTGCCCCACGAAGAGATGAATTTGATGTAAGAAGGTGCTTGCAGGTGGAATGTACATACACATATATAGTTCAAACCATCTTCCCTCTTCAAATGTGGGTTGCTACATAGTCCTACTTAAATCAGGAAGAATTGGCATTAAAATTGCAATGTGATTACAATATAAGTACATATGTACATGTACATTGGGGCAAAAATTCCTAACTCCAAATATATTAATGTATTTATTGAACAGGAAAGGAATATTTATATTAACTCCACTGTAGTGCTGCTGTGATAGCAGGGAGGGAAAACCATTTTGGGGATTAGAAAAAAAAAATGCAAACACAAACACTAGTATAAAGCCCAGATTAACATAGAGAGTTGCTGTTGTGAGAAAGAACAAGGAGAAGGGAACACTATGTATACACTATGTTGGGCTCTTGAATTAAAGGAGGGATATACACTAATACATAAATAATCTGACAAAATAAATACACCTTTTTACAATAAATAAATATGTTTACAGATCTATTACAATAATGTTGAATTACCACTCTGATCACAGCTTTTCAGAAGATTAGTATATATTAGCTTATTATTTCTAAAAATAATAAAGGCGGGATATAAATAAATAAAACTTTAAAATGTGCAGGAAAAAAAGAGTGATCAAGACATTGGAACAAGGCCATTAATCTGGAATTTCAGAGTTTTTTAGTTGATTACATTATTTATTATTATTATTATTATTTTAGTTGATTACATTATTAATGATTACATTATTTTCCTAAGGAGTGGCAAAAGTAAATAAAGCCATTTTTTTTTCTCCCTTGTAATGCAGATTGCAGGGTGATCCACTAAATCTGAATAATGGGAAATTTAGTTCATATGAAAGGAATTCTTGACTTCAGTCACATATCATGCTAAGACATAGTTTCTTAAATCAAAGTTAGTTAAATAATCTATAGCTATTTGATGCAGTTGAATCAAAGTTTGCTAAATAATTTACATGGTAAACCAATTTTGGTTTGATTGTAGTTCGATAAAGGTCTATCAGCTGACTGGAAACACAAAACATATTACAACATAAAGCAAGGCTATGAATTAGCTTCATTCTGGGTCCACTTCCAGCTTTCCAGATCACCTAGCAAGCAAAGCAATATTACGGGATACAGTTAACAACCTCTTCCTTTCCCAAAGACAAACAATATCACCCTCTAAATGAAATCTGCAATTCCCAAGGCTGGTAAGGTGCAGCTTCAAGGAAGAGCATTCGTTCAAAGCAGCAGACAGAGCAAGATTTCTCCATTCCCTGCCATAAGTCATTGGCATAAATCACAATATCTAAATTCACCCAATTTGTTAAATTGAAACCAAACCAACCGCATTATCATTTAGGATAATGTGTAAAGTCAACCCTTCACGCAACATCAGAGTTAAACACTGAAATCTGCTTAAAGCAGTTATAAGAACATCAAATGATACAGAAGATAAGATAGCGAGCATCTACTATCCTGGGTACTACACCTACAGAAAAGTTATTTCGATGCTGAGAGCAGATTCCAGAAGAACAGCTTGGGAGCTCACTGTCATAATTCAATAGATTGTTTTTCCTCTCTCTTTCTGTCTAGCTCGATCTTCTATTTGATCCACTAAAATGTGGATCAACATTTTACTACTACAGATAGATCTGTTTATTTGTTTGTATCCTGCCTTTATTATTTTTACAAATAACTCAAGCCGGGGAACATATCCAACACACTTTTCTCCTCCTATTTTCTTACACAACAACCCTGTAAGGCGAGTTGGTCTGAATGAGAGTGACTGGCCCAAGGTCACCCAGCTGCTTTCATAGCTAAGGTGGGACTAAGAACTAGAACTCATGGTCTCCCACTTTTTAGCTTGGTGACATTGCCAAAAATGTGTTGAACAGAAGATTTTTCAGTTTAATACAAAAAGCACTGCTTATGGATATGTGTGTCTATTAATACAGTTGATGCTTTTAATACTAATCTTAATTAAATGTGTTCTTGTAAAATTTGGTCTATCTGACATATCCTATCACTGGCAGCCTGTAATACTGTAGATCTGAATCTGACCTTTCCAGCAACCTGAAAGAAAATGATTTTGTTGTTACTTTTTGCAGGCAATTTTTTGCAATGAGACTGATTGGGCCTCTCCAACTGACCTAACTGTTTAGATTTTAACAGTTTTAATGAGAATGACAGCCTAGGGCAGAGATAAGACATATTCCCCTCCATTCAAAAGCATTTCATAACATTTAGACTTTGGAATATATTTTTCCTTTATTTTTTTATATACAAAAAAAGCTCTTACAGTATATAATGGAGAAACAGCTTCTGTACCTCCCTTCTTCCTTCTAGCAGAAAAGAATACCTCTTCAGGAGAAAGTAAACTAATTATATTTTCTCTCCCACCTCATCCCCCTCCCACTTTTTTCTGTTTATTCCTTTCATCAATCATTGCAATTGTGCCAGTCAACCCTTTCTTATTGTGCTACTGCCTTTGTTTTTTAGTGCACCTTTATCTTCCAAGTCTCCTGACCCGCTGTCAGATAGCACCTGTGTGCAGCATGACCTCATTTCACTGCTGGACTGACATAAGATCACCTAATATTGCCTGGTGTTGTTGAAACAACCACTGTGAGGAATGAGCATTTTGTCTTTTTCACTTGGCTGTCAAACCCATTTTAATCTATGACGCTTCTGGTATACTTCTTAAATACACCTAACATAGCTCCATCTCAAATTTAGGATTAAAAAGCAAGTTTGGAGTTTTGCAAAAGGGCATAGTTTGTGGTTAGAAATTACCATAGTGTTGCTCCTATAAAAATAAAGATTTCCCTGTCCAGTCATATCTGAATCTAGGACACAGTGCTCATCTCTGTTTCTTGGCCAAGGGAGCCAGCATTGTCCGAAGACAATTTTTGTGCTCATGTGGCCAGCATGGCTATATACCAAAGGTGCATGGGACACTGTTACCTTGCCACCAAAGTGGTACCTATTAATCTACTTGCATTTGCATGCTTTCAAACTGCTAGGTTGGCAGGAGCTGGAGCAAGCGATGGGAGCTCACCCCATTGCAAGGAGCTTGGATGTTCAATCCGGGCTGTAGCTCTTCAGCTGACAAGCTCACCATCTTTAACTGCTAAGCCATCACTCTTACAATGCTATCTAAAATCTATGGCCTAGCATTTGAACAATATTAAAATCTAAGGTTGCCAACTTCTGCTAAAACCCATCACAAAGACTTGTTTTTATCTAAATAAATATATGCTAGTAATACATCTCTCTCTCTCTCTCTCTCTCTCTCTCTCTCTCTCTCTCTCTATATATATATATATATATATATATAGAGAGAGAGAGAGAGAGAGAGAGAGAGAGAGAGAGAGAGAGAGAGAGAGAGAGAGAGAGAGAGAGAGAGAGGAATGTGTGTATATATACCCACTATCCAAAAGTTACATTCCCCAAAAAAAAGGGCATGGATGGGACAATATATATATATGAATTTATACTGACTGAATGATACAGATGTATCTACAATGAGCTGTATCTATTAGAGATTTGATAGGTTTTTCTTTTAAAAATGCCTTTTAGGATTCCTATCCCTCCTGCATTGCTCCAAAGTGCAGTCTGCACTTCTACGCTAACTGAAAGTCAGCCTGCATAAATAAAGATGGAGTGAGCCCAGATTTAAAGGAGATGGGATCTGTTTAATCCCTCAGAATCAGTAATAGATTTAAGGAGATTCTGTGACATGGTCCAATACGTAAAAAGATTTCTGCTACAATTGGTAGCCATCCCTCACATTTTAAATGATCTGCTTCCAACAAAAATCATTTGATAATGAGGAGATGAACAATGCAGCTTTCACGAATGGCAAACAACCCTTAAGCAAAGCCCAATGCTTGCATTCTGTACTATCGCCTGGCAGAATAACAGAGTTGAAAGGGACTTTGGAGGTCTTCTAGGGCAACCCCCTGCTTAAGGAGAAGACCTTATTCCATTCAGACAGGTGGCTGTCCAGTCTCTTCTTAAAAGCCCACAGTGATGGGGCATCCACAACTTTTGAAGGCCAGGCATTCCACTGGTTAATTGTTCTCACTGTTAGGAAATTTCTCCTAAGTGAAAATAGTGACCACAGCTGCACAATCAAAGCCCCACCCATTTTTACACATTTAAATTCTGGCAGAGTTTCAAACATGAGACTATGACTCTCATGTGGACTTTTCTGAACTTCTTCCACTGATGCCTCTGAATAGGCCTTATGAACTGCCATTGAAACAACACCTGGCTATCATCATAAACAAAATAAACAAAAGAGAGGGCATCCAGAAGACGATTTCTTGGGTCAGCTTCATTTCCAGTTAGTGTGTGCATGGGTGACAGCAAGCTGAAGGCTGCAGTGCTGAAATGCCGAAGGCTGGAAAACCCAGGCCTTTTAATATAACCATTGCGATCTTGAATTCCAGGATGTGACATTGATTACAGTCAATTCATATTGAGACAGGCTCAAGTAGTATTTCAAGCATTCAGAAGGTTTATCCACACTGCTAGGTTTTTCCTTCTTCTTTTTTTTTAAAAAAAAGTTTTTTATTTTGAATACATTAAAACAAGACACAAACACACAACATTTATATACATATCACTTTTTCCTACAGCTGCTTCGAAGTGATCCTTTCTTGCTATTTACATCTATTTACACATATTTTAACTTTGTCTTATTCAACAATTGTTTTCCATCTTTATTTATTTATTTATTTATTGGTTCAATGTATATGCCGCCCATTTCCGGATACTCAGGGTGGCTTACAATGCGTTAAGCAATAGCCTTCATACTTTTGAATATACCTGCTTAGTAGGGCTTTCGCCCCCCCCCCCAAGCGGTGTCCTTTTTTATACAAAAGTCAGCTTATTTATATAAAGTCAGCTTATTGCCCCCCACAATCCGGGTCCTCATTTTACCTACCTCAAAAGGATGGAAGGCTGAGTCAACCTTGAGCCTGGTGAGATTTGAACTTGCAGTAATTGCAGGCAGCTGGTGTTACTTAACAGTGCTTTAGTCTGCTGCGCTACCGAGGCTCTTTCTTTATTTCGTCTACATTGTACCTTGATCTTCAACATTTTTCCCCCTCTCTCCTTTATTCCTCTTTCTCATTTTCCTATTCTCCAACCATTTATACCATCTACATCACACTTTGTAATATTCTGTATCTTCTTTCTCCTTGAGTTCTTTTCACTGCTAGGTTTTTCAATTCGCAGGATGGGCTGGCAATTATTTTTGGGAGGATAGGAACAACAGGAACGACTGATCTCCCACTGGACTCACCCACCACAAATGCAAACTCTTGGCACATTTTCTGCTCTATTTTGAAACTAGTGAACACCTAGTGTTGATTCTGTTACAGCAGGTCTTTCTTATTAGCACAACAGATATTGCCTTATGTGTAAAACACTCCCAATGCTATTCAAGCAGGGAAAAAGCAAGCAAGAAATTTCTATTTTAACGCAGGTTGTACCTGTTGTGTATACATATATGTTGTTGCCCTACCTTTGCTTCTGTGTGCCATTTTTGTATCTATGTATGCATGTGTGTATGCATAAAAGTATGCATGTCAAATAAGGCATAAAGACAGACTGACACACACACAAACACACCCAGACATCCCAGAAGGAAAGCAATCTGCCGGAATTAAACTCAGGACAACATAACAGCAAGGGAATTGGTCAATGGGAGAACACGGCATCTTGCAGTTCAGCCTCAATTTCTTGCATCATGTTGGCAAATCGTCTCAGTCCAGATCAGATGTTCTTAAACTGGTTTAGATCAAAGCTAGAATGAGCAAAGGATGGGAGCAGCTTGCAGACAGTGTTTGGGCATGGCCTAGACCACTCCTTTGACTGAAGCGTAATACCACAACAGGACAGATATGACTTACAACAACCATTGTTTTGTACTCACATTCAGATATCTGAGACATATTAACTGCTATAATCAATAAAGATAGATGAGCAAGAAGATAGCTTTCAATCGCTCTGGAGAATATCATGGTTCATCTTTATGCCAAATTTGAAAAACATTTGGACATATTGTCTATGGAGATTCTCAGTCATCCAGGTCACATGGTTTGTCCCAAAGGTGCTTTTTCAAGAGGCAACTGGAGTTTCTGGTTTTTCTTTGAAGACCTTTTGCTTCTCATCCAAGAAGCGTCTTCAGCTCAGAGCTTCTTGGATAAGAAGTGAAACGTCTTCAAAGAAAAACCAGAAAGTCCAGTTGCCTCTTGAAAAAGCACCTTTGGGACTTGGAGATTTTATATTCTTAAAAAATATGGAACACTGCTGCTAGGAAACTGCCTTTCAAGTTGATAACGGTTCTGCAGTATGAAGATTTAAATTGAACTATACTTAAATTCATAATCACATGTGCGACACGTGATCTAAGGCGAAAGGTCGAGTTTGTATCAAATCTGGGCTAACTTGTTAGAGTAATACTGGCAGAACAAAATGGAAATTGTGAAATTAAATCACCTATTTTGAGTTTTTCTCTGCTTTGGAGACAGCATGCCACCTTATTCTCAGATGCTGCCAAAAAGTGAGTGGGGATGAGTGGGTGGGTTGAAGTTTAGAGAGCAAATTTCCTTTTAGTTATCGAATTGCTTCTAATACAAGAGCTTAAACTGATCCTAGTATTACAGTAGCTGCTTATTTTTAGGACCCTTTATGGGATTAGAGCAGAGTTTACTCATCCTTGATATCTGCATGTCAAAGCACCTCTGCATTTTATCACACTATGTCAACCTAGCTTTATATCTTCTTTACTTACGTGAAGATTATTCTAGCTTTGATATACCAATTCAAATGGATTAGGAGGAAGAAAGGTTGATTGATTCTTGAACCACTGTGCTGAACCGTTAAATGAACAGACTGATGACTGGAAGCAAAAAAACGATTCACCAGAATCAATAAACATATTATTTGAAGCTATGCAACGGCTGCCGGGGGCAGCTAGCTATCATTTCATACGAGCAATTAAAGAAACTGGTGACTCTACATCCCCTTTGAGCAGAAGCCCTGTTCCTGGTAATGGCTTATTGCAGGTGAAATATATGAGTGCCTTTAGAGACTTCTTAAAACTTGCCTTTTGCAAGTACATACATTGGACGGTGAAAATTGTACCAATGTTTAGTCAGTATTCATAACTTCTTTCAAAGCAAAAGGAGCATTTTTCAAGTTGTGATCTCAGATTCTTTTTTCTTTTTATCTTTTGTCTTCCTACAGTTTCTCCACAAGTGCAGGGTCTGCTTTTGGGGAGAGAGGGGAGGGATCAGCCAAATGTCAATCCATTGATTGTGATAGGGATTGACCGACCAGCTTGTTGCCGTAGCAAACCAAGAACATGAATGAAAAATATATGTCAATGAAGTTGTACTTGCAGTTACTCACCTAAAGATTGCTTTAGAATTGATAATGGAATACCTAGGGCAATAGGTATTAGGATATTGAATTAAAACAGAAGATATAAATGATCACATAAAATTTATGTAGAGATGAATAGCAGTACCTGCAGCAAATAAGGGGGTTTAACATTACTGTTAAAAAGATTGGATACATGAACATTTATTTAACAAAAAATATTTGTTTGAAATAATTATTCATAATCTTCAAAAATATAAATATATTTTAATATAATATAAAACCATACAACAGAAAAAGTAAAACAGATTCCAATGCTGTAATTCAGGCATCCTGTTTTGTGGAATTCAAATAAGAAGAATATATAAATTTGCATAAATAAATTATAGCGAGCACAAGTTTTATTTCATTGTGACTTTTTCTCGCTACAATTCTTTGCATTTTGATCAAGAGTTTTTTTGGGGGGGAGGTTTAACCAACAACTTCTGCAATCTGAACAAATTTTAAAATCTTTGTATTATAGAATGAAACAAATTTTAAAGGTTACATTCTCTTTCTAAGCAGCTGTTATTACATGACCAAACTTTATCTTAGAATAGAATAGAATAACAGAGTTGGAAGGGACTTTAGAGGTCTTCTAGTCCAACCCCCTGCTTAGGTAGAATCCAAAAACAAATTCTATGACGATCTGGCTGCTACTATCAAGAAAATCCCTGAGAAAGAACCACTGTTTATCCTTGGAGATTTTAATGCCAGAGTTGGAGCTGATTATAGTTCTTGGCTCCTCTTGTTTAGGTCAGTTCGGCTTCAGAAAGACGAACGAAAATGGCCAACGACTGCTGGAATTTTGCTGCTACTATGGTCTTTGCATTAGCAATACATACTTTAAAACAAAGCCTCAACACAGAGTCTCTTGGAGACATCCAAGATCGAAGCATTGGCACCAGCTCGACTTGATTCTTACCAGGCGCTCCAACCTCCCCAATATTACAATCACACGCAGCTAACAGGGTGCTGATTGTGATACAGACCACCCCTTGGTGTGCAGCAGAATAAAACTGCAGACAAAGAGATTGCATCACTCGAAGAAGGAAGGAAGACCACGAATTGACATCAACAAGACCCGCCATCAGGGCAAAGTGGAGGAATTTGCACAAGCACTCAAGGAAACTCTCCCAGGCCCAGCTGAAGTAAATGCATCTGAATGATGGGAATATTTCAAGAATGCTGTTTATAACACCACCTTGTCAGTATTTGATAAGGAGATCAGAAAGACAGCAGATTGATTTGAAGCCCATTCGGAGGAGTTGATGCCAGCCATCAAGGAAAAAAGAAGAGCTCTAATTACATATAAAGCCTGTTCCAGTGAGCGCAACCTACAGGTTCTGCGAGCTGCTCATAGCAAAGTCCAACAGACCGCCAGGAGATGTGCTAATGATTATTGGCTGCAGCTTTGTTCTCGGATCCAGATAGCAGCTGACACAGGCAACATCAAGGGGATGTATGATAGCATCAAGCAGATCTTAGGTCCAACACAGAAGAAATCTGCCCCTCTGAAGTCTGCTACAGACTTCAGGTGAAGTTATCCAGGATCGAGCACAGCAGATGGCACGCTGGGTGCAGCACTACTCTAAGTTATATTCCACAGAAAATGTGGTAACTGAAGAAGCATTAAATAACATTGAGTGCCTGCCTGACTTGGAGGAGCTTGACAGTGAACCAACTTTAGAAGAACTAAATGCGGCCCTAGACTCCCTTGCTTCTGGCAAGGCACCCAGGAAAGATAACATCCCTGCTGAAGTTCTGAAGTGCTGCAAAGAGAACATCTCCACTGAACTGCATGAAATCTTCTGTCTTTGTTGGAGGGAAGATGGAGTACCACAGGACATGAAGGATGCAAATATCGTCACACTGTACAAGAACAAAGCTGACAGGGGTGACTGTAACAACTACCCTGGCATCTCTCTTCTTAGTGTTGTAGGAAAGCTGTTTGCCCGTGTTGTACTGAAGAGGCTCCAGGTGCTTGCAGAGAGAGTCTATCCAGAATGACAGTGTAGATTTTGAGCCAACAGGTCCACTACTGACATGCTAAAACTGTCTATAAATTGTTGAAGGTCTTCAGCAGAGTGAGCAGTCTAAGCTATCTTAGACAGTTGCAGGAGAAATGCAGGGAACAAAGACAGCCACTTTTCATAGCCTTCATAGATCTTATGAAGGCTTTTGACTTGGTTAGCAGGGATGGCCTTTATAAAATTCTCCCCAAGATTGGATGTCCACCTCAGCTCCTCAACATCATCAGGTCCTTTCATGAGGAAATGAAGGGCACTGTAGTTTTTGATGGCTTAACTTCAGATTCCTTTGATATTCAAAGTGAGTGAAGCAGGGCTGTGTCCTCGTGCCAACTTTATTCGGGATCTCTTTTGCTGTCATGCTGAAACATGCTTTTGGAACTGCAACAGAGGATATTTACCTCCGGACCAGATCAGACAGAAAACTCTTTAATCTCTCTAGATTGAGAGCAAAGTCTAAAGTCCAGCTGAAATGCTTACAGGATTTCCACTTCGCTGACAATGCTGCCATCACTGTTCACTCTGCTGAAGACCTTCAACAACTTATGGACAGTTTTAGCAAGGCCTGCCAAGACTTTGGACTAACAATCAGCCAGAAAAAAACACAAGTCATGGGTCAGGACGTGGATTCACCTCCCTGTATTACAATCTCTGCACAAAAACTGGAGGTCGTCCATGACTTTGTGTACCTCAGCTCAACTATCTCTGACACTCTCTCTTTAGATACTGAGCTGAATAAATGTATTGGTAAAGCGGCCACCACATTTTCCAGACTTACAAAGAGAGTATGGCTTAATAAGAAGCTGACGGAACATACAAAGATCCAGGTCTATAGAGCCTGTGTCCTGAGCACACTCTTGTATTGCAGTGAGTCTTGGACCTTTTACACATGGCAGCAGAGAAAGTTGAACACCTTTCATATGCGCTGTCTCCAACAAATTCTTGGCATCACCTAGCAAGACAAAGTTCCAAATAGCGCAGTTTTGGAACGTGCTGGAATTTCTAGCATGTATACACTATTGAAACAGTGACGTCTACGCTGGCTGGGGTATGTCATGAGAATGGCTGATGGTCAGATTCCGAAAGATCTCCTGTATGGAGAACTAATGCAAGGAAAGCGCCTCAGAGGGAGACCACAGCTGCGATATAAGGATATCTGCAAGAGAGACCTAAAGGCCCTGGGAACGGACATTAACAACTGGGAAACCTTGACCTTCGATTGTTCAGCTTAGAGGCTAAAGACGCAGCATGGCCTTCTCCAATTCGAAGAGACACTTGTTCGGCAGGCTGAGGGAAAGAGGCAGTCCCGGTACCAGTGAAATCTGGGGGCTGGGCAGGGGACAGAATGCATCTGCCCTCAGTGTGGAAGAGATTGCCACTCTCAAATTGGCCTTTTTAGTCATACTAGATGCTGTTTTAGGACCTCTTTCCAGAACACGATACCATAGTCTCTTGAGACTGAAGGATGCCAATGCATCCTTTCCTCTGGAAAAAAAGAGATCTAAAGAGTTCAGCAATTTCTAGAGCCAAACTGTTGGATTGAATGAAGGGAGAGAAGGAAAAAGTCTATTGTTTGACAAAAAGCTCATTTGTGAAACATTTCATGTAGGCAGCGCTATTTTTCAGAAGCAACATTTTTTTTAGTTCAGTGGCTTGTGTTGTATGAAACTGATAGGATGATGCTTGTTTTGGAATAATCACTCATGAAATGAGCATTTTGCCATGCTAGTCCCCAAAAAACACAACATCAGCTCATCAGCATCTCTTTTCAAGCAGCTCAATATTATTAACATGTCATTAAAACAAGCAATCAAGCTGTAAATAATGGGAGATTTTAATGACTTGGGTAGAATAATTCCCTTCCCAAAAATATTTCTAGAATTAAATCAGTCATTTCCGATAATCACCTTGAATTAGATTTTCAAACCTCTAGGACAGATTTCCACATGTACCTTTAAGTATATCTTACCATAAACCATTCAGCCTATGAGGATTTAGAATATTTTACATAAAGTTAAAAAGATCAGTTATATATCCTAGTAACAGATGTCTTATGCTGAGCCCAAAATACCCACACCCTTTAAATTAGACACTATAATATTCTGGGGATGTTAACATCTGCAATAGAGTAAAATTAGACTCTAAAAATTAAGGCTTTAATTTTAAAGTGAATTAGACAACCCATGATCCATTGGGTCATTATTTCAGAGATATTTCCTTAACAGATTTCTCAATGCCTTCAACGATGGCAGAGCTTCTAATGTAGTTGGGGGTGGGGGGGGGGGGAAATCTTAAAAACTCAGGGAGACATCTGGAGATTTTATCTGCGTTGAAAAGTAGCCTATGTCCTGCTGTAGAATAGTCAATTATCAGAAGCTGATCGCAGGAAATATTTTATGACATTTAGTATTATGTTATAAAATGTTTTGTGATAATTTTTATGTCATAAATTGTTTTATAAAATTTGCCAAATTTCAATTCCACTGGAGTCATGTGCCTTGGATTTTGGACTCATTCTCTACGTTAGCCCTTCTGAGGTACCTTCGTTCAAAAATTGTTGCCTTATGATGCATTGTTTCATCCAATTAAAGGTTCTGGGAATAAGAGTTTTGGTAATATACAGATTCTTCATTGGCAACTATAAAGTTATATTAATGATCATCATGGCGCAGTGGTTAGAATGCAGTACTGCAGACTACTTCTGCTGACTGCGGGCTGCCTACAATTTGGCAGTTCGAATCTCACCAGGTTTGAGGTTGACTCAGCCTTCCTGTCAGTTTTGGAAGGCAATTTTCTTTTTTGCTTCTTAATTGCCACATATTTTAGCTGGGGAAGTTGGGAGGGGGCTGTTGTTGGAGCAGTAGAAAGTTAGTCATAACAACATTCCGTATTCAAGGACTTCTGCCTGTGTCTGATGGAGACTGCCGGAAGATTGTATCCAGTTGAGTGTGAAGAGTTGTTCATCACAATGTGATGAACTTGTGGGTGTGGGGCAGGGCTGTGAACTGTTAGCTGGATGGAGAAAACCTGGAAGCTTTCAGATTCGGGTATTCCCAGATGTGCCAACATGACATCTCTAATAAATTGGAACTTTGAGCTTTATTTTGTTGGGGGTGTTCCTTGGAACCCTGACACTTCCATCCTTCCGAGATTGGTAAAATGAGGACCCAGATTCTTGGGGGAAATATGCTGACTCTTTAAACTACTTAGAGAGGGCTGTAAAACACTGTGAAGTGGTATATAAGTCTAAGTGCTATTGCTATCATACTGCCTTTCAAGTATGTTGTTAGACTTTTGAGGCAAACAAAGCCAAGGAACAGACAATGCAAAGGCTACTGCAATTCTATTGTTATAAGTCACTCATGCCCCTGGTCATTTCTTGGTTGGATTACTGCAACATATTCTACATGGGGCTACCCTTGAAGAGTATTTGGAAGTTACAACTAGTATGGAACACAGTGGTATGGAAAGTTCTAGAGTTTCCTAGGGCACAGATCACTGTTGTGTGAGTTGCCTTGGTTGCCAGGTTCCTTCTAGGTTCAACTCAAGGTGTTTGGTGGCAGAAGCTTACTTCAGATCCCATCTTCCAAAAAATTTCAACTGGCAGGAACAGGAAAAGAGCTTTTTCTGCTACGGCCCCTAACTTTAGAATATTCTCTTGCTGGAAGTGAGATCAGCAGCCCATATATTCATGGAACAGCCTTAAAATCTGGCTCTGCTGGCTGGCCTGGGGACCTGATAGGAGCACTCTAAGCTGAGGGTGACTGATGGAGTAGAAAGAAGATACTCACCTCCATTTTGCTTGTCTTCTTGGTTTTTAGTTTCTTATTTAATCTTCTTAATTTTGATTATTTTTATTACCCTTTAAACCTTTTAATCATTCTGTAAGCTGTCCAGAGTCACTGCAATAATGAGATGGGCATCACGTACTCTAAATGTTTGCGGAACATGATTGAATTTTGGAAGACTAGCTTGTAGGCCTGAATTGTGGAAGGACGGATTATCCCAAAAAGTCTGTAGCTTGTTCTTCATCTCATGAAGCTTCTTCTACTTTTGTGATGGAATTTTGGTAAAGCGTTTTTATTCCCTGTTGATTGACAGGGGAAGAAACACATATCTCTGAAACTTTTGTTTTAGTGCTTTTGCTTTTATTGGTATGGCCTATATCTCTTCTCCTCAGCAAAAAAATCCATAACTTCATAATATTTCTTGAATCCATCCTTGATGTTTTCATTTGCTTTCTCTTAATGGGTGCGTTCAGACTCCCCCTAGATATCCATATGCACTTTGATAGTTGAGTAATATATTTGCAGAGTAACCAGTAACCTTATCCCAGGATCCACTCACATAATAAATGGTTCAAGCGGCATTCTGATAACATGTGTCAAAATATTTACAGTGTTAGTAATCCCTTTTTTCCATTATGCCACAACAGTCTATTAAAAATGATAATACGGATTGGCCAGAAGTCAGGTTAGAAGAAGTCTAGTGCCAGAAACAGCAAGGATAATCCGAATACCTAGTCATTTTCTTTAAATATATAACTAACAATGTCATTCTGAACTTTTGGGTA
Source organism: Pantherophis guttatus (assembly GCF_059756535.1). NCBI lineage: Eukaryota > Metazoa > Chordata > Lepidosauria > Squamata > Colubridae > Pantherophis > Pantherophis guttatus. Next base: position 61,538,580 of record NC_142068.1, read on the forward strand.
AAAGATATTAATATATTGCAACTTTTCCTCAAACAGGAAAAAATTATCTGATCTTGTTAATTTATCTAACTCTGCAAAAGTTCTCTAACACAATGTTTATCTTAGTGTTTAAAAGTTTGTGTTCCCCCAATATGATTGTAAGGGTCAGATCAATTTCTCTGGAGATGAATATGGTAGGAAAAGTAATTGGATGGAACCTCCTCCACTTTAGCAATTGTAACAAAAGAATATCCAGATATTATTCTGATCCGTACTAGAATAACATATCCTTTTATTGGCAAACTATCTACAAGGTTTCACTTACATGCTGGATGAATGCCAAAAATATGTTCTGATTTACTATTTAAGGAAAAACTCAGGGACTCAAACAAGCTTTGCTGCACCCTGGAAAGGAAAGAACCAATTATGCTCACCAAATGTCTTAATATGGGACAAAATTAATTCCTGGTGTCAAATGAGATAAGTCATTGCTGTTGACTAGTTAAATAGGAATTATGTAAATAATTCCCACTACTGTTTTCAGAAATAAATGGTAAACTTGATAATCTGGGAAGTTGCCAGCTATTAAATCTGATTAAATATTAAATATGATGTTATTAAATATTAAAACAGCTATTAAAGAGAGCTATTATAGTAGATTATTAAAGTATTGGATTAGGAGCAGGGATATTGTCCATCATCAGTCATAGGATAAACTCATTAGATGACATTGGGCTAGTCACACACTCTTAACCCATCCAACGGACAGGGTTGTTGTTAGGTGGATTAACAAGAGAGGGGAGCATTATGTATGCCATTTTCAGCTTCTGAATTAAAGGGAAAGTATAAAATAGAACACAAATAAGTACATAAATGCAACTGCTGTTGGGCTTCAATATGTTTAAGGAACTTTAAGGAATACAGACTATAAAATATGTGATGGTATCTGGAAAAGACCTTGAGAAACGGGGAGAAGAGATGCTCCGGGGAATGGTCAGATAAAGACAGCTGCATAGTGGGTGGGACAAGAGGCACAGAAGGGACTCTCCCTCAGTTCTCAGGCTGTAAAGATGACAGTGGGAGAATAGTACTTACAGACTGCCAAGTTTCTGTTAATGTACCTTTACAATAAAGTATAATTAATTTATCTAGTCATGTTTCCTCCCTGGCCTACTGGTAAGGCTGACAAATGAGCCATACATTCAGCATAAAGGCTGTGAGGGCCGATTACTGTATTTTTCTCTGTATAAGACGATACTTTTTTTAAAAAATATTTACCTAAAAATGGAGGGGCATCTTATACAAGGGGGCTGAGAGAAGAACCACAGTTCACCCAGGGTCAGGTTAGCTGTCGTGGGAGGCGTGGCCAATCTCCATCTTCTAGCTCTGTCGCAGATTCAGGACAAGCCTCCTACAACAGCCAACCTGATCTTGGGTGAACCGGTTCTTAAATTATCCTCTCCCGCTATCAAAGTGGATCCTGGGTGCTGCGCTACAATGGAGAAATGGGAAATGGAGCAGCTGGCACAAGGGAAGGAGGAGAAGGGAGAAGAAAGAGGGAAAGCGGCCTCCTCCTTCCCTTCCCTTGCGCTGCGACTCAGTTTCCCATTTCTCAATTGCAGCGCAATGCCACACTGCAGAGCTTGCTCTACCCACCACCGCCCAGATGCCCTCGCTTCCCACAAGCATTTCTTTGCCTCCCTGATTTCCAGCTCCGTCACATTTCTCACCTCATCTGCAGGGAAACAAATTTGTGAGCCAAAAAAAACCTTCAATCAATCAATTCCAACTTCTCAACAACAACAACAACAAAAATCTTGAGAAGTTGGAATTTATTGATTTAACTTTTTTTAAAATCCCACAAACATTTGTTTCCCTGCACATGATGGCGAGAAATGCAACAGAGAAACGTTATGGAGCTGGAAATCAGGTAGACAATGAAATGCTTGGAGGAAGCGAGGGCATCTGGGCACCAGGCACTGAAACAGGCCCATATCTCTCCAGCAGGTGCCCAGGCCAGGGGTGAAATTCAGCCGGTTCTAACCGGCTCAGGTGAACGGGTAGCGGTGGCTGTGAGAGGCTCCGCCCACCTGCACAGATATCATGATGTCACTTCTTTGCAACGATTTTAAGCCTCTGTACATGCGCAGAAGGCTTTGTGCATGCGCGGACGACGGTGCATGCACATTTGCGAACCGATAGGGAAGGTAAGTGAAATTCACCCCTGGCCCAGGCCCACCAGAGGGAAGGCCAGCATCTACCAGCACTTAAACATGGAAGCATTCCAGCTCTGGCCAGGAAGGGGCAGCTGGCATGGGTGTTGCAGGCAAGATGCCCACCCACTCCCCAACCCTCTGGTGTTCCTCCGGTGCTTTGGCCCTGGGCTGCCGCCTTATGCACAGGCCCCACCCCTGCCACCTGAGACAATTTTTGATTTCTGATTTCTGAATTTTGGGTAAGAAAAGTGGGGATGCAGCCTATACATGAGGGCATCTTACAGACAGAAAAATATAGTACCTATTTAATGGTTTACTTTGTTTTCTGAATATGTAAATAATATATAGAACTCACTTAATAACTGCTCCGTTTAGGGACTGTTTGAAGTTACAACAGCGTGAAAAAAATAACTTTATAAGCAGTCCTTGAATTTATAAACATTGTGGTGATCCTATGGTCATGTGATTGATAGTTTTGGAACTGGTGGGCATTTACAACCATCATAGTGTCCTGCAGTTGCATAATCACAATTTGCATACTTCACAACTGGCTTGACTGTATTTACTTGACAAGCACTGTCAAATTGGCAGTAAAACTACAAGTCGTGGCCATATGATATCTCAGTTTAACAATTTGCAATAATACATTTAATTGAAGTGGAATCATAATCCCATTGCAGTCACATGATGTTTCACTTAAAGAGTTTCTAGTCTCAATTGTAGTAGCTAAACAAGGACTATCTGTCATAACAATGGCAATGACAATAAACCTGCCTAGTAAAACCTGGATTCTGTATTTCCTGAATGGAAAGTAGCATTTCTCAAAATGTTAATCTGTGGAATACATTACATGCAATGGAAAATAGGTCAGAATTTACTCATTATTTAATGTGCAGGTCTTTTCTTTTGGAATTTAGCAGATGGAAAGGGGCACAAAGTAGTGCATTCCTAAAAATCAGAATATTCCAAAGTTGGATTTTACTGAGACTACAATATTTCAGGAGTTCAGTAACGTTAAAGCCATGTCCAGATTTAATAAAATATATTCCAGGCGACAGAAGCCTTCCATCACTATTTCATAAAACATAACTCATGGACTGATCGTTTACAAGATTTTATGGGAAAACTGGGCTATTTTTGTATGGCTATAAGATTGCTACATCAGGTATACATGCTCAAAAATGGATAGTATATCAGGGTAGTACTGTATATCAAGATCTACCATTAGATCCCTGTGGCAGGATAAAGTTGTGTGCTATAAATATACAGAGGTCAGCTTCCTAAGACCATTATAATTAGACCACTGTAATAAGAAATAATATAAAACAAGCCAGATTCAGGAGAACAGTTCCTCAAACTGAAGTGCAATTTTTAGATTTATAGAGTCAACTGTAGTTCCCATTAGATCCTTGGGCCACTTCACTAAGTGCTAAATCAGCTGGCAGAATATGTAATGTCTTTGAATCCAATGATAACATAATTCAGCCTGAAAATTCACCAGCTGACAACTTGTGGAGTAGGAGATAAGGAAATCTTGACATTGGTACCATAATTGAAAACCAACAAGGCAGAAATTGTAAGTCAGAGGGGAAAACTGAGGTGATTATACAACCCGTAAGGCAGATGAGAAGAAGAGAATAGTACTGGTGGTTTTGAGGAAAGCTGGGAAAGTCTGCAGGCGAAGCCATGGGGTAGGGAACATGCCCTGCTGTGTTGTGCAGAAATGGTTTTAGTATAGGAACTCAAAGCAATCTAGGGAGGGACAAGAAAGAGCAAAGAGAGAGAAAACAGATGATAACATGCCCAGGTCAAAAGAGATCTACAGGTAATCCTTATGGGATGACCCGGGGCTGGCACGGAAGCAACACAGCCAGAACGAAGGCTTAATTCCCCTTTATTGCTCCAACTTTCCCCCAAAAGTCCCACCATTCACTGCAAGTACAGGAGCAAAGCTCTAAACATGCACCTGCAATAGTTCCTGGCTGCTATTAGTCCAGAGGAGGAGCACAGTTCTGAGAGCAGCCGCAGTTCAAGAAATTTGGTTCCAGGGAGTCCTCGTCACAGGAAGTGTTCAATGGGACTGCAGCACAACCCGGAGCAGAACTGTGTCACTGCAAACTCGCACATAGCCAGGCCAGGCAAGCAAGGCAAACAGGACAAGACAAGCAGGGCAAGGCACAGCAAAATATCCAGACGTCGGTAACAGCATGTGAGACTGGAGAAGGCAACACTTGTTCCCGACAGGTGCCCCTCCCAATGGCGTCTCTTTAAATCTCCTTCCCCAGGTAAGCCTTATGAAGAGAAGCAGGGCACCCTCCTCCTCAGTTGTTGGGTCGCCCTGCACTTATCCCGCCTCTCCATTCTCCGTACTTGGGGATGGGGGGGCAGGTAATTGCTCATCGCCGGAGCTCTGTTGCTCTTCTGTTCCACTGCCTGCCCTCTCCTCTCCCCTCGCTTGCTCATCCTGCACCCTTTCTCCTTCACTGGCGACCCTTCCCAGGCCCTAGGGACCCGGGACTGCCTCATCTTGCTCCTCCAGTCATTCCTCCATCAGCCCCAGCTCTGTCTCATCCTCCTCCTCAGACCAAGGCTCCAATGGGATCATGACATCTTGTCTTTCAGTTCATTTAGTGACTGTTCAAAGTTACAACGGCCCTTGAAAAAATGACTTATGACTGTGTTTCACACTTACGAATGTTGCAGCATCCCCATGGTCATGTGACCAAAATTAAAATGCTTGCCATCTGGTTCATATTTATGATGGTGGCAGTGTCTCAGGGTCCTGTGATTGCCTTTTGTGGCTTTCTGACCAGCAAAGCCAATGGGGAAACTAGATTGACTTAACAACTGTGTTACTAACTTCACAACTGCAATGATTCACTTAACAACTGTGGAAAGAAAGGTCATAAAATGGGACAAAACTCACTTAACGAATGTCTCGCTCAGCAACATAAATTTTGGGATCAATTTTGGTCATAAGTTGAGGACTACCTGTATAATATTTCACAGATTTGCAACGGGTCCAAAAGTTATTATAATTCCTCTATTATTGATTACACTGAGATTTGGTATAGCAGTTTATAGAACCTAATTCTAGTCAACCAGAAGAAAGTAGTGTTTTTATAAACATATTGAGGCCGTTTTGCTTTCTTTTCCATCCATATGGCAAAAGAAAAAAGAGAAAGAAGCTATGGCTCCTAGTTTAAAAGAATACATTGGTTGTATTCTAATGTACTACAGCCATGGGATAATTCTGAGACCAAATGCATTATGCAAAGAGGCCACCAACCTGAAGTAGGACTTGCTCACTTACATCTTGCAATACAAACATGCCCTGGCAACATATTATTTTCTGCCAGTGAGGTTGCCATCTTATCCCTGGTCCATGAATAAGACAGCTTTAAATCAACCTTAATTGTACTGGGGCTAAAATAGTGTTTTCCCCTACTGGTGTTTATATAATGTTTTTTTTTCCCAACAGTATGCAAGCAGAGTTACAACCCGCATGGACTATTGTGGGAATTAGACTTCTGCATGTCAGAGAAAGTATGTATGTATTATTCGGAGATGGTTGCATAGTGCTGCATTCATACTTCTGTGAATGCTAACACTCTGACTGGAGGGGGAACGGAACATGTTGAAACAATGAAGCACAGAAAATATCCTAATAGAAAGTCAGATCCACCAATTAGCATGCAGGACACATATCTCCACACAACATGTAATTCAGATTTGGGAGATGTGCACATCAGCCCGCCTGTAACCATCTGCACCCTACACTTACCTATCTATTCCTTCACAGATTGGTATGCATTGACACCTACACACAGTTGTGGATAAGTCTAAACCAAGCTTATGTTATGCTTCCCCTTTCATTGCATAAGCAAAGACTGGAGTCACAGTTGCTTCAGGCTAATGAAGGCATCTGCCCTCCTGTCCAGTTTCAGATAAGTCTCCTGTGCCACAATTTTGTTATTCTCTCTATAAGCACCTGGATACAGCATTGCTATGCTGTGCCATGCCATGCCGTGCTGGTACTCTTTCAGAATTATGCAATAGCAATATGCTGGTCAGTCTGCAGGACTTTAAACTCTACAGCTCTTAACAGAAGCAAAAGGCTGAAATAACAGGGGAATATCCTTGCCATTAATGCCTCCTGAGCAGATTATAGAGAAATCTGGAATTTGCATGGGATGGGATGGGATGGGAAGGGATGGTATGATGTGGCAACATTAATAACATCACATGATTCATTAAATGACAACAACTGGAACTGCTGGAACTGCCATCATTAAGCAGCGCCATTATGTGACTGTATTGTATAACCACATCATTTAGCAACAGAAATCGCCATCCCAACTGCCATCCTTAAACAGGGACTTCCTGTACTTTATTAGTAATGCAACTCCCTAGGGAGGATCACAGTCTGGAGAATAGTGTGAGACATCGTACATTAGGGTACTCTCATCTGAATGAAGTCAATGTTCAGATAGGTTTTATAAAACCTATGGGCTAGCTATAATTTTCTTTAATATACTTTTCCTTTCTTTCTTGTTTCAAAGCTTTCTGCCTTGGCTCAGAAATTCTAATCTGCTTTGTCCCTCGCTAGCACAGTATTAGGAGATAGACTGTTTTTCGGAGAACGTGTCTCATTATTAATTGTGTATAAAAAGAGAGATAAAATAAATGTTAAGATTCCTTCCCCATTGCAAAGATTAAAAATGATTACTTTACCTGAATTAGAAAGTCTTTCTTTTGCTCTCCAGAGAAACTGATCTTTTGATAATGAAAAAAAGCTATTACAAATCTGTAAACAAAACAAAATAACATGTTTTTTATTTACCAGTGGCTTAGTATCAAGCCTATTCACATTTGAAAAAAAAATATTTATTAATTCAATTTGTATGCCGCCCCTCTTGGAAGACTCAGGGCGTATGTAACACCAGTCCCAAAACACATTACTGTTTGGAAGCTTTTAAGCATTAAGCACAACAGGATCAGACCCAAAGAAAGCATGTGGCTGAGAAATAAAATGAGTGAAGTATTCCTTCTTTCCCCCCAGAGCCAATTTTGTCAGAAAAGGAAATTGGGATACTGATGACTTCAAAGGAAGTGTAAAGACTAAATAACATACTGCTATCAAGCAATAAGTTTAAATACCCTGAAATGGAAATGTTTCCACTGTAATGAAGGCAAAATCTTTGAAATGCTTGCCTTTTTTTCTACAAAGTATAAGGAAGTTTGTAACTGCATTCGGATGAAGCTCATACTGTAAAAGTGGGGATATCAGTATGGCACATTCATTTATTCCCATTTCTCACTAGATATTATGAATGTAAAATTTGCTATGCTAACCAAGTATCTCCCTCAGTAATATGTACTGAGGGAGATACTGAGTTAGCATGGATCACGGTTTAGGTAAATTTTAAATTGAAGATTATCAAAGCCCTTGGACTATGCAGTTAGAAAACATTGCTTTCGCAGTCAGAATCTGTAAAATAATTGCTATTCAGAAAAAACAAACAAACCAGACAGTATTGAGCTAAATGGACTTACTATCTGACTTGACCAAGGCATATCTTTATTGTGGAATGCCAAATTTAGTAAACATTATTGAACTGGAATGCACAAGCAACCCAAAACTTCCTGGTTATATTCATCAGCAAAGCAAGAAATATTATTTTATCTGCTTATGCATTGTAATACAATATTTATATTCTGTAAGCAAGTATTGAGTAAGAATAAAATCAAATAAAGTATAAGGATGCTTTTGTTAAAATTTATTAGCACAAGGCTAACATGGCAGTCATACGGTTGCCATGACAATGAACCTTCAAACTGACTTTAAAAAAACTGAATAGGTTTATTGTTGATTGTAGAATGACTAATGTTGGTTGCTGAGGGAGCAAAATACAGAATGCAATAAGGGTTTCAGTTCAAGAAAACACTGATAGGAGAAGATCTAAAGATCAGGGCCGGTGGTGAAGAAAAGAGAACTGTTGGTAGTGGGGCAGCTTCAGGCAGGCATCAGAAAGCTTCAATCAATGTCTGACCATATCAAGTATCCTTGAAACTATAAAATAATCCATCTCAAGGAAAAAGTTATTGAGAGTTATTTATCCGGGAAATTGTTGAAAGAGATCTATATTAGTTTATGGTGGGGAAAAAAATCAGAAGTCAGGTAGTGCTTTTTCGAATCAAGACATTTTATTAAAAGGCATAAGCTTCCGTGAGCTGCACCTCACTTCATAAAATAGATAAAATAGCTAGAATGATACATAGTAGGATTTAAATTGGGGGAGAGGGGATTGGAAAGTGAAGGGGAGATAGGCTGGCTATTTAGATTCAGCTTACATATGAGGCAAATATAATCTACCAGCTCATTTTTGATTAATTGGAAAGACTTTCTCACATATTGAAATAGAACAACTTTATTGCAGTCATTAACCAAATCGGTAGGCAAATATCCAAAACTGAATTGGCAATATCACAGTAATTAAGAAAAATACATGCAAAGAAATGTGGCTAAAAATAATATTGAAAGCAAAGAATGCTAAGATAATTGCTCAGACTACACACGTCTGACAAAAGAAAAGGGCGATTAAAATTAGGAATCCAGGCAGCATAAACTTTAAAATGGTAACCTAAAATGGGGGGGGGCACAAAAAACTAGGCTTCTAGTTGCAATTCAAGATGCTGCTTATCACCTATAAAACCGCATGGCACTGAGCCAGGCTTTTTGCAGGAACACATGTCACCGTGGTCTGCTCATCGCAGAAGATCTTGCAGAGAGGGTGTCAGGCTTCAATAACTGAGAAAGACAAGTAGAAACTCTACTAAGTATAATAGTTTTACTTTATTGCTCCTCACCTATAGACAGAATTCTTGTCAAACTAAAACAGTCTACTTGCACCATTAAACATATATACTGAAAACTCTTAAGGATGAACTTCCTCCCACACGAACTATCTAAATTTTGCTGTCTTTTGCTCCTCTGGAATGTACACCATCCCTCCTGGGAATCCATATGGCGTTATACCACATCGGCATACTCCAGGTACTTTCTTATTAAGCATTGCCATCCTGTTGGAACGAGGAGTTGTGCCTTCTCTGTGGTAGTGGCTGCCCTTGGAATGGCATCCCTTCAGAGATCCAATGGCCCCAAATCTGTTGGCCCAGTTTTCTCAAGCTTTCACAACTTTTAAGGTGTGCAGCTCCCAGAATTCCCCAGCCACCCCCCCCATTCCACATATCTTAAAGTTTGAAAAACATTGCATTTGCCTTTCTCAAGGAACTGAAGACTGGCTGTGTCCCCAGGTTTTTTTGGGCCAGGAGATTCAGCATGCTCTGCTTGTTAGGGTGGTTTTGCTTGTTGACCCCAAATTTATTATTTGGGTTGTTTTAATTGTTGTTTGCTTACAAAAACAAAATGTTAAAACAATCCAGATAATAAATATATGAGAGTCACTTTATACAATGATTAGTTAATCACAATTAACTAATCAATTAGAAAATAAACTGCAAATAGCCATAACTAATCAGTATGTTTGCACAAACTAATCCATCACTATCAATATTTTAAAAAATGAACATAGGTAGCATAGTTGTTTTGTCACATGCATACAGTGCCATTTTCATCAATAATACATAGGTAGTTTAATTTGCATAATCAAGATCCTAACCAAAGAAAATCATATTACAAATGTTTGTTTTTTTTTGCAAGCTCTGGGCAAGTATCATGTTAAATCTAATCTCAAAGACTGGCCAAAGATTAAAAAAAAAAAAAAAAAACCAGCAAAGCATAAGAATTCCAAATTTGTCACTCTGAATGGAGCTGACCTTCAGAAAGCAGGAGTTATAAGTGGCATACCTGTGTCATAGATAAAGTGAACTTTTCAGAAGAGTTGACTGTTGTGCAGCCTACATAATTTTATCCTCATCAAGCTCTGTGTAAGAACTTGACTTGAATATATGAAATGCTTTTTTTTGGAAATAATCTTTGACAAATTACTGAAGCCTTTTCTGAAAATCTAAACTTTATGGATATCATGTTCCAATTACATTTCAAGGATATTTTTAACTACTTTTACTTTGTAAAGATTCTTTTCCGTTAATAAATGAGCTTATTTTGGTGTTACTAATATCATGACTAGTATTTTCTTTCTTCCACAATAATGCTATTATTGCAATAATGGGAAATGTGACTTTACTGCAGAAATATTGTGAATTTCCGATATGATAGCAGAACATTAACATATTTGTGCATTTTATCTAAATAGTCATAAGCAGTACAATATATGATCAGGAGTGAATCATCAGTATTGCTATGGAATCTGATGTGATCAATCCCCTAGTAATACAAATTAACAGTAATTCTGTTTCTGAACAGTAATTCTGTTTCTGAGTCATGCTTATATCTTACTTAATATTATCAATCTAAAATAAGCAAGGAAAAAGCATTAAATACTTCATTTAGATTTTCAACTAGATTTTATCTGAAATAAAAAGCAGCTTTTTATCTCAGAGATAATGTCTTTGCTGAGAATAAAATGGTAAAATTGTCTAATTTTGATATGAATGTTTTGGTTCTTTCATCTTTTGGGCCTCTTTGCATTTTAGTGGTTTATGACATTTGTGATCCTATATTTTTAAGTCAGCAAAACACAATGTAAATTATTACTGTAATTCCAGAATTATTTCATGTTCAAGCAGACACTTTGATATGTCTTAAATTGGCATTAAAAATATGCTGCTGTTAGGCTGTGAAGAATATGTGTTTTCCAGAGCTCAGCAAAACTGGACACAAAATATCCTGTCTTTGAGGAGGAGACAATGGAGAAAATTAATCATTTTTAATTAATTGGGATGTTTTAAGACATTTTAATTTACTTAAAAGGTTTTTTATTCATACAAAGATGTGCCACTAAACTAGAGTTACCAGATCTGGCTTGCAAAATGGCATCAAAATAATACAGAAAACAATGGCTGTTTGCTGCCATCTAGTGGTTGTACACATTTCTGCAGTGCAATTCTGGTAGCTCTACTACTGTTAACGTATGATCTGAAGTTAAACTAACTCCAGAGTACATAGAGGAGGATTAGGACTACCCTTCAATACTTTGCTCTGTTTAGTTAGCAATAGGCTGAAATAAATTATAGCAATGATTACAGCTTAAATTTGTGTTGCGCAAATGGCACAGAAAACACTTGGAGGCTTTTAAACCACTCTTTTATGAAATAATTCTTTAAACATAAGCAATAATTCTCTGCATTAGAAAAAGCCAAGATCTCAACTTTGATATGTGTCTAAACAAAACTAACAAAGATGATGCATTTCATAATTCAGATAGATCTATTTTATATACTGCAAGGAAAAGTTATTTCTCTTCCATTAAAATAATAAGTGCGTCTTATCATCAACTGATGCATATTAAAAGAAACCAAAAAGAATTATATTCATCAACATTACTTCTATAAGGTACCTCTTCCTTGCTCTAGCATTATGGGGGAAAAAGTTTTCCTTCTTTCTTAGCAATAATTAAACAACATGCAAAGTCACCCTTTAGGCATCCAAAATAAAGCCAGTATGCATGAAATTAATTATTCTCATGAGTGCTTAGAGCTCTAGCATATGCTCCATTTTAGGGGGAATGGCAGATCTACAAGCACAATGAAATGTATATGTGGCAAGCATGCTACTTTTGTTAGGTAGCTTTTGAATACAGAGGACAATAAGTAATTGCTTAGTTAAGGGAAAACTTTATTTTATAATTTATAAAGATACATAAATATAGTTAGGGTGCAACTGCATTTCTGAAACTGTTACAAAGATTAGGAGAGCACCTTTTCCATATAAGCATATTTTTCATAAGATGTTTAAATCACAGAATCATAGGGCTGGAAGAGACCTTGGAGGTTTGCAGATAAAGACAGTTGAATAAGATTTTTAATTACCAGAGTAATTACTTTCATTCCTGCTTAAAAAAATAGTCATCTTAAAAAAAATCAATGATATTCTCTCAGACATTTTTATACACAATGTTTATTGAGAGCTGCAGAGGAAAAAATAGTATATTCCTAAAGATTCAGATTTGATTTATAGCTCAGAGAATTTTCACAACTTAGCAAATAATTTCAGGTAGCTGTTAGAAGTGATAAGAAGGATACATCTGAAAAGACAATTAAGATGGAAGAAACAAAATAACAAGGAAAGTCTTCTAAAATAGGGGTTCCCAACCCCAGGTCTGTGGACTGGCATCGGACCACGGCATGTGCAGGCAGCATGTGAAACCATGCCCCCCCCCAGTCCCCACGGAAAAACCTCTCTCCACAGAACCAGTCCCTGGTGGCCAAAAGTTTGGGGGCCGCTGTTCTAAAAGATACCTGACTACAAAGAGAAGTGCTAATCTCAAATTGATTTGCTAAAGGATGCTAATTGACAAATAGTAAGTGATTCCAAGATAAAAATGAAGATGAATGCTTTACAGTAAAGGTTACAATAAAGATACTGAAGAAGTAGATAGCTTTTGCCTTTTACTATTAATAGTAAAGGAATCAGCAGCCAAGAAATATGCTGCTGACAAGTAATAGTAGCAGTAACAAAGTGGAAGGGACCTTGGAGGTCATCTAGCCCAAACCCTGCACATGCAGGAGACCTGTACTAGGGATTTGAACTGCCGAACTGCCGATCATTCTGATCGACAAGCTCAGTGTCTTAGCCACTGAGCCATCTAATTGGTAGAGTGGTAATGAAGGGTTAGAAAAGATATTCCAATGCCAGAATGTCTCTCTACCTGTAAAAATCAGAATCATGCAGGCAATAAACTTACCCTGAGACACTCTATGGAAGTAAAAGTTGGATTATGAAGAAGCAGAATAGAAATACTGTTGATGCTTTGAACTTTGGTGTTGGAGAAGTTTATTGAGAATACCATGAATAAACAAGGGGGGAAAAGCTCATGAATCTAACAACCCATACAGTATTTCTTATTTGATGAACAAATCACTAGGCTCAAATGATCATCCTTCAAACAATTACAGTATGCGAACACCTAACGCTTTGGAGAAATCTATAATGCTGGAGAAGAAGATGATGACCAGCAATAAGATGGATAAAATCATTTACCGAGGGGATTGGTGTATTGTTGGAAGACCTGACGAACCAGACTGGGGCATCTATATGGTTGCTAAAAGCCAACACTGACTTTATGGCACATCATCAATCAAACACTACATTCCAAGGAGAGCATGCTCCCTATTGTTTCCTTTTGTCACTATCACAAAGAGATGAAAAAGACAGTCTTAGTACTTTTACCTCCTACATGACTAGCTAAGTTATTTATGAGGACTGATGTAAGGATGGCACAGTCCAAGTAAGTTCCATAGGTATGATTGGGATGGCAATCAGACTATGTGTAGACAACCTTCCTCAAGTTACGGTCAGCGTTCCAGAAAAAAACCCAACTCCAAGTAAAGACGCAGAAGCAAGCATTTTCCAAAATTCTCTTTACTAGAATAGGCAAACTGGCACATCTGGGGAAACCCGAATCTGAAAAGCCCAGGTTTTCCTTCAGTAAATCAAAGCTCCCAAAACCATCCCCTTTTCCACCCAGTCGGTCACATGCTCAAATCAACGTCTGTTCCATCCCGATCCAGCCTCCTGACCACTCCTTCTCCAGATGTTGGATCGCCCTGACCTTGACCGACAGGAAGAATGCTATTATGTCTACTAACCCCCTCTCCTAAATCCCCCCTCCTACTTTCCCACACATGAGAAGGTGGAGCATTGGAGCTTCCAGCCTAATATGGCTTCCAAAGCTGACAGTTACCTTGCAAAGAAATTATATTATGCTTCTGGCAATGTGCAGGAAACTGGTAACCTCTTTACACAGAGGTAGGTTCCATGGTCTTCATCTAGATTTCCAACTAAAAGTGCTAATGTGGTCCTTGCTACAAGAAGCCACAAAACATCTGGACTTTGATCAAATTCATCTCCGATGCCCCCACCCTGCCAAGGTGAATTTTGAAATCCCTATTTATGATCAAGGAGAGAAGAGATTGTACTTTAATATGTTAAACACTGAAAGGAAAGGAAATGACAAGCATATGCTTAGAATGCTTAAACAAATAAGAGCAGAGAAAAGGGGTGATGTAAATAAGGATCACCTTCAACACAGAGAACCACTATTTGATTGCTGTTTTAAAACGTTCTGGTTCAGTCCTGCATTTTTAAGATGGCAAGCAAGTTCTGCCATGGCTAATTAGTGTGGTCCTTATTTAAGGGCAATACCCCTTAACAACAAGAAAAAAAGAAAACCCCAGAATCTTACACTACAGACAGAAGGGAACATTTCAGTCCTATCCTTTGATCAATATTACAAACACGGAAGTTGGCCTCAGGCGCCAACTAAAATCATCTGGGAGGCAAAAGTGCCAGCTGGGGTTCCTCTACTTGCACAGTGTGTTGTGTTTTTCAGGGATCAGAATATAAGCTGTCAGCAGTAATGATTTATCTCTCAAGACATAAGATGCAAACTTACCTGTCAGTTGCAGTATTTAAGTTGCAACTCCACCTACATTCAGTTGAATATTTACACATAAACTGAAATATTCCAAACTGGTTTTCTAAATTCTTGCTTTTTAAAAAATACACTCACTTAAGAAAGAAACTGTTCTAAAGTACTATAAAACTATAACTTTTAATTATTCAGTAAATTGAATTCATTTAACAGCAAAGGAGTCCCTGTGGATTTTTACTCTGCTAGTTGTTGATGAATATGGGGTGTGTGTGTGTACTCATCTCTGTTCCAAAGCCATTGAGCCAGCGCTGTCCAAAGACATCTCTGCAGTCTTGTGGCTAGCATGATGCCACAGAGCACTGTTATCTTCCCACCAAAGTGGTATCTATTTATCTATTCGCATTTGCATGCCTTTAAACTGATAGGTTGGCAGGAACTGGAGCAAGGACAGGAGCTCACCCCATTGCATGATGCTTTGGTCTCTAACCTGGCTGCTGGCTTTCCAACTAAAAAACCCAGCATTTTAACTGTTGAGCCACCACACTGCCCAATTGAATATAACTGTACATTTTTCATAATTCTTGGCAATAAGAATTATTTAGAATAAATATTTTAAAATACAAATTATGTGTTGCTAAATTAAAATTCCTTAATAAATCAGGTGACTTATAATAGAATCTGGCTTTTATATTTGGTTTCTCCAATTCTCATTCTAAAACATGCACTTTATATGACCAGCCCTATATCTATGGGATAGAAAACTAATTTAATAAGAGCAAAATGTTCCCTTCCCTCTGACTACTGTATATATAAAAACCAAGCTGATAAATAAATTCTTAGTTCTATTTTCTCATGAGAAGATACAATCTGAGAAGTACTTTGTTCCTTTTGCACAGTGAACACCTCTGTCATCCCTGAATATATCTCACATGTCCTACATACTCAACATCCTACCAACAAAAGTAGAGGATGTTAAATTAACTGTATAATATCCTGAAATATTGTCAGTGGCCTGTGATACATTCATAATGCCATGGCATAGTGATAATGTTTTGCTTGGTACCCTATATTTGTGTGATTGGATATATGTGAAAAATGGAGTATATGAGGCCCATTCAAAGCAGGCTATAGAGGCAGAAAGTTTCTTCCGGATGTTTTCATATGCAGTAAGATCAGAGGTGGTATTCAGCAGGTTCTGACCAGTCCTGGAGAACCGGTAGTGGAAATTTTGAGTAGTTCAGAGAACCGGCAAATACCACCTCTGACTGGCCCCGCCCCCATCTATTCTCTGCCTCCTGAATCTCAGCTGATTGGGAGGAAATGGGGATTTTGCAGTATCCTTCCCCTGCCACGCCCACCAAGCCACCTCCACCAAGCCATGCCACACCCACCAAACCATGCCCACAGAACCGGTAGTAAAAAAATTTGAATCCCACCACTGAGTGAGATGTTTAAGAACATAAGATGTTTTCTTATGGGGTGTATTAAAAACTATCAGAATGATTTATGAAGACACAACAAGATAAGGTTTGAACAACAAAAATATTTTCCAAACCAAAAGGTGGTTCTCATAAGAAGTGGATGAGGAAATGGCATTCTGGTAGAATAGTTGAGTGTGAGAAAAGTTCTAAGAAAAGATTTGCTAAGCTGGGTGGGCTGCTGAAGTCTTGTTATTAGATATATATGGGGACTGTAGTCCTTTGGAGATATCATATAGAATAAGGTATCATGCATCCTACCTCAATTCTTCTGGAGGCCAAGCCTAAAATGACCCACTGGACTTTAAATTGGGTTGTTATGCATGCTGCTGTGAATGCATCACTGTGTTTTAGTTCAGAAAGTGAACAGCACAAGTTGTAAATCTGCATTTGTTTCTGAGTCTCTAAATTTGAAAGAAGAACAAATAGGAACGGAGATATCATAAAGACATTGTTTATGCCAGTGGTAGCTGTTTCAGCTCTGCAGTGAGGAATATATATTCTTACCAGTGAGAAGATTTGCCCTATGATTCTCCCATTCTTTATGGGAAAATGATAGTCCTGTAGCTATGAAACTTTCTAAAATTATTCCTAAAACATTTCTTTATAAATCGCACATATCCCTGTTTCTATAAAGTATTTTCCAATTGGCCTTGAAATGTAAAATATTCTTATACCATTTAGTTCTGTCTGAACCATGTTTAAACATTTGAGCCCTTATCATTGCATTGTTTCAGTACATTACACTAATTCCTGTCCTGTTTCTAAATCAGACTTTTTCCCCAAAACCTGAAAGAAGCATTCTTGATTGCCTCTTAAATTTCACAGCCAGAGTCAACAGGCTATTATGTGTTTCACAAAACGTTAAAATTCTGCAAATAGCATTGATCAGGAAAAAATGGAGAATGGCTAGATAAGAACCTTATCCAATGTCTTGAATAATTTACTGCATGTGTCATGACAAACTGTTCAAATTTCATGAGAGTTTACTTTATGAAAGACAACTGCCTGCCTGTTTGAGTGACCTGCAGATTACAAATACTGTACAGTTCAGAATAATGTGTTTCTCTACTTGACATTTTAATCTTTAAATCTCCTTTTCTTCTAACCTTTACAAAGCAGATTGGATTTGGAAGATAATAACCTCATTTGAACATGAGGTGAAATGTGGTACTTAAGAGTATTGTGTATATTAAACATACTTTACATAAGATTAAAACTTCCACATAAATTCTAGTACCATTAGGACAACAGAGACATTCACAGCAAAAGAAAGTATGGCAATTGCAGATTCTTAATGTAAGCATTGAGCTCCATGTATTTATTACTTTTCTGATGCCTCAGTTTGTTTCTTTCTGGTCTTTTACATCTAGCCTTATAACTTTGGTCAGTTAAATTTAATCAGTAAACCAGAATAGATATTTCCCCCTGCTTCTAAATAGCTTACAGCATCAACAGAAATTGAACAGTAGTATTCACTTTTAATTTCTCACAGGTAGATGTGATTCATAAAGAGCTCTACTAAATGATAGAAGGGGGTGTGAGTTAGGAAGATACAGAATTAAAAAAAAAAGTTGGCTAGGAAGGTTATTGCCTTCCTAAAACAACCCAAGGTTTTTCACAGACGATATTTCACTGAAAATCTCTTAATGAATGCCTTGTGTTTCTCCCATAACCTCACATACTATAAAAAGAGCTAGAATAGTGTAGTGATTTAGGTACTCAACTAGCAGTCAGGGGACCAGGTTGAAGTTCAGCAGAAGCTCACTGGGCGACCCTGGGACAGTCCTTTTTTTCTTAGCCGAGCTTATCTTTAAAGCTGCTTTTTAAAGCTGGGAAAAATGCCAGGTAGGGGTATGAATGTATGCTGCCTTGCACTTCTGAATGCAAAGAGAGAGATAAATCTAACAAACTGATAAAGAGGGAAAACCTGAAACAGTTCTGCTTAGCAGAGAGTAAAGAAAGGTTCAGGAAGAATAGCTCTTTTCCCCCCCTTAAGCATACTGGATCCATATTATTTAGAGCATTATGATCAGTGCCAGTAAGCTGAGTTGTGCCTGGAAGCAGACTGATAAAAGATTCATTGGGTGAGAGTGGTGACATTTGTTCCCTTTGTCTAATACTTGAATATTGTTCCCATTCTTACTACTATATAGCTTTGGGAAGTTTTAAAGCATTCTATTATGATAATAGATTACGTAATATTTAAAATAAGAGATAAGCTTCTTGTTTTCCAAGATATCATATGAAGCCAGACAGACAGAAATGGAGGAGGAGGAGAATGGAGAGTGGGAGGATTATTCCTGGATATACCAAGAATGTGTCCATCAGAAAATAAAGTTGCACTCAATATTCTTCAAGGAGTGCATGAGTCCATTTAAACAAGGCAAGCATACTTATGCAGAACCATCTGATTCTTAATCTGAATTCATAGATTTGTTAGCAGCCCCTAGCCTTGAACCAGTGATATAGGACTACACAACTTTAGCCATTGTAAGCAGTGACATTTTAAATCTTTTGGTCACAGATAAGACTACATTAATATTTAAATGAGTTAGGGGGCACCCAAGTTATTACTATTTCAAAAATTCTTAACTCAAAACGTAACAAAAAATCAGAGTCATTTCATATTTATTCTGAGAAACACTGGCCTCTTTACCATTCCTAATCCAGAAGACAATCCAACAGCAGTTACTGGGTAATCCTAGGACCAATGTCACTCATTCTGCTGCCTGAAATTCTTACTTTCTGGTTTTGAAACCATTTCACCTGTCAAGTTGAGGAAAGCTTTGGGAAAAGCTATAAGACGACTATGTTTATCTCCTCTCTCCCCCCAGAAATTTTCCACCAACTCAACATTATTCCTAAAAGCAGGCCTTACAGCCACATCTGCAAAGCGGATGTGGTACTTACCTGATGTTGCCTATTTGGGTGCTTTTCTTTCTCCCCTTTGCAAATCAAGATGAAGGATCGTTGGGCTATGTTTTGTGTGGGGAGCCAGTTCCTTCCCACGATATCCTTTATTATCACATGTTCTCTAGCTCCAGCAGAAAAGTTTTTTATCTGACACTTTTTGACCGCATGTCGTGCGAGGTATTTCTTGCCATTGGCATTGTTTCCTGGATAGCGCATAGCACTATGGATCTTGTTGTTAAAAGGACAGCTGCTTGAACAGACGCTTCTTTGTTCTCACTTTGGGTGCTGAAAGCTATTTAAAAAGCTGCTGCTGTTCAAACTTTCATCTCTCCCGAAAAATTTCAGCCTGTGATGTCCTTTGCTCTGTTAAATCCAAAAACTATATGAAAGTGAATATTCAATATGAAAAGCCTCAGCTGCAACATTACTAAGGTATTCTACGAAGTCTTTCGGAACTGGATATGTTCGCATTTCATCTGATCCTTTTCAGTCAAGTCTCATTGTTGCCAGGCTATCAAGTAACTGGAAATTAATCTCTGATTTCAAAGTGCTTCAGAACTGAATAAAAAATACTTTCAAAGTACTTTGAAATCAGCACCCTGAATGATTGGATTCAAATCATTTAAAGGATATTCATAACTGAATTCTGAATTTTTCATGAGGAAGTAGAAAAAAAAGGGAGTGGGTGAAAGTCATTTATATATTAGCTTGTAGGATGACCCTCGTAAAATATTCCAGGATGAGTAATTCCTGATAATAGAAGCCTGCAGAATCGTACACATAATACACACATCTGGCATGTTTAGTGATCTGAAACTATATCTATCAAGGGCATGAGTGACGGGATATCCCCCCTTGTGCTTCTTGGCTGGAACCTGGAAGTGAAGTCAATAAAGTTGATCTGGCTTTGAAAAAGGAAGAGAATTTCATTCATTGCCAGGTCAAAATCAGTGATGTATTGCCATCTTCATCACAGTCTAGAACCATGATGGTAAACCTATGGCATGTGTGCCGGAAGTGGCATGCAGAGCCATCTCTCTGGGCATACAAGCTGTTGCCCATTGCTCTTCTGGTTTCTGGCACATGCATGCCCACTGCCCACCTGGTCTTACAGTTTCTGGCACGCATGTGCGCATGAAGACGAGCTGGCTGGTGCACATGCATGCACCAGAAACTGGAAGATCATCTTCTTGGCACATGCATGCACGCTGGGTGGCTGTTCTTCCAGTTCCTGGCACACACACACATGGGTGCTCCCATTTCGGCACTCGGTGCCAAAAAGGTTCACCAACACTGGTCTAGAACCTTCCATCAAGTTTTCTAAAATGTGAAAGAGAACTATCCTACAAAGTATGAGAACTCTTTCAGCCCAATCCACTTCACAGTGTTGCTGTTGTCAGGAAAATCAGAAGGAGTATTAGGTATGTTAAAACTATTCCACACTCTTTATTCAAGTGAATATGATCATTTTTCCATATGACTTGGTGAACTCTAAAATACCTAAAAAGAAAAGTGTTGGAATTAGCAATAGTTCTTTTCTATCTTGCCAATTAGATGCCTGGTTTGTGAACTCATGTTTGCATCTTCCTAACAAAGGCATAATCGCTTTTTCTGCCATGTATTCATGATACCATTTTCATCTCAGCCTCAGGCCATAGCTGAGGAAGCTTAAAGTCATCTTTTAACAGTTTCACTTTTAAAGCAGTTTCCCTCTTTGTTCATCATATTTCTTTTTTTTGTCATGGATACAATTTAGCACCCTTCACTGATTAAATGGTTATTGGTTCAATCAGGAATTGAGATCTGCCTGAATATTACTGGCAAGTTTAGGCTGCTATGGGTATTTTCCTTTCTGTCCTATTACTGGGAAATGTTCTCTATGGCCATTTTGGCTCCGTGGCTTTTGGAAGAAGCATCTGCTCAATGCAAAGCTTCCAAAAGTGCTTGTTAGAGTCTTAAATAAACTTCTTGTAAACAAAGTATGGTGCTCTTTTGAGGACTAAATTAACATTTTTTTTCTGACGGTACTAATTCTGAACTGGATCAGGATCAACTTAAACTAGGAAAGATATCCAAGTTTTACCACCTGTGATGCTGGTTCTGTCAACATTAGATGCTTTAATTTACCTAGCCTCAAGTAACATGAGGTTTTGTGTGGCCAAACCTTTTACTGTCCAGACAGACCTTGCAATTAATAGACTTGCTTATCATGTTGACTGTGAAGTCCAGGGGCAAATTTCATCCACTGCATCCAAGTCCATTAAATGGGATAGAGAGATGGGAAGGTTTGAATATTTGCATAGAATAGAGCTGGGAGGGACCTTGGAGGTCTTCTAATCCAGCCCCCTGTTCAAGCAGGAGAACCTATACTATTTCAGATAAGTGATGGTCTAGTCTCTTATTAAAAAACTACAGTGATGGAGCACCCACAATTTCTGAAGGCATGCTGTTTCAGTTTGTCCTCCCTTTGGTGCTTTGTAGAATAATTTGACCCCCTCTTCTTTCTATCAGCCCCTCAAATACTGGAATACTGCTACCATGTCCCCACTAGTCCTTCTTTTTTTTAGATTAGTCAAACTCAAATCCTGCGCCGTTCTTCATATGTTTTAGTCCCCAGGCCTTTGATCATATTAGTTGCTCTTCTCTGAACTTTTTCCAAAGTCTCAACAGTCTTTTTGTAGTATGGTAACCAAAATTGGTTGCTGTATTCCAGGTGTGGTCTTACTAGGGCTTTATAAAGCGATACCGTTTCCCCAAAAATAAGACATCCCCTGATAATAAGCCCAATCAGGTTTTTGAATGCTAAAATAAACCTCCCCTGAAAATAAGCCCTCCCCAAAAATATTTAAATGCAGAGCTGGAAATCAGGTAAGACAGCAAGAGTAGCCCCATCTTGCTCCATGCGCCCCAAAATAATAAGACCTCCCCAAAAATAAGGCCAAGAGCTTATTTTGGGGTTCAAAAAAATATAAGACAGGGTCTTATTTTCGGGGTTATTTTGATTCTATGCCTCTGTTTATACAACCCAAGATTGTATTAGCTTTTTGGCTGCTGCTGCAGACTGCTGGCTCATATTCAAGTGATCTTCCACTAGAACTCCGAGGTCCCTCTCACAGTTACTGTTTCTGAGCAACCATCCTGGCCTTGCCAACTCAGAATAACCCTCCTGACTTCAATGGGTCTTACAACCATATTTATTTCTTAAATTTACATGCTGCTCATCTCACACTACAATGAGATTCCGGGCGGCATATAAATTTAACAAATAAGATATTAAAGATCTCATTGTAACTTACTCCTGTTATCTTTTTGGCAACTCTTTGGAACATTGAGCAGCAACTGTTGAGCCAGATACTAGATTGCTCTAGTTGCTAATATGATGACACAAATCACTTATTATGCTTCACAATTTTATTATGAAATCACTGTCCCTGACTTCAACCATTTTTCAACAAGAATTGAGGGACGGATGGAAATGATAGGATAGTATTAATTGATGAATATGTTGATGATAATATGAATTTGATGCCAAAAACATTTATATAAGAGTAAGTTCCATTGATCCCAGAGTTTTAAAACATGCGTACTAAAATTTGTAGCCTGTAGTCTTTCATTTTCTGGCATTAGTTTCATTAGAATTGTTAGCAAACTGCCTGCATTTCTTATCCATGGCCAGTCAATTTGTGAAATGAATCATCTTCATAAAAAAATATTGTGAGAAAAATTGGGAAGGGCAGTTCTAGGACAAATAACCAGAAAGAAACACAGAGAAAACATTGTCATATTACTACTTCTGCCTGGCTGAGTTCTAAATTTCCTAAGAACTGGAGGTTGAATGCTTTCATAAAACAATTGTATTGTTAGTAATTGTAGCTGTTAGGTAGATAATTAACATAAATGAGCTCCAATCACTCTCTTTTAATGTCTAAGGAATTGATTTTTCTGGTGCACAATGCATTTAGATATGCTGTTGATGATATGCAGTTACGTGTTTATGAACTCTCAAAAGAAAAGGAACCAGAGGTACAAGATGCCTGTATTTCATATGTGTTAATTCTTAATATGCTTTATAATGAGATTAATATTTACAGCTATGAAAGATGTTCCATTGTAGGTTACACAGTGCTTTTGAATTTATCTTCAGAGGGTTGCACAGATCCAATAAAGCATTCAGTAGCAATAAAACAGATTACAATGAATTCATGAACCTAGTTTCCCTTGAGAGATGATATATTGTTTTCTTTTTCTTATGGGTTCTGCTTTTTAAGTATGCTTCAAATGTGAATCTTTAGCTCCCTGTACCCAAGGATCCAAAATGGGCCTTTTTAAAGCAGAATTGATGTGCTGAGTTTCTTTGTGCCTTACAGTTTTGTTAAGCCAAAAGAGAATTTGGGGATTGAGAGCTCCTTGTAGATTTAAAACAATCACAATGCAGATTTCAAAGATTAACACTTCCTCCCTCTCTCTTTCTCTCTGCGTGTTTGTCTCTCTCTCTATTGGAATAATGATGCAGGGAATGGATCATTGATGTCTGTTTCAAATACGTTTTTTTTTTTTTAGAAGCTTGATGAGAACTCGAACTGTTTACATCAGTGTAGGCTTGACTTTAAGCCTGTAAGGATCTACTTTTTTTAATTGGGATCCTGAGATTAATTAATTATAGCCAGATGTAAAATTAAGACTGAAGTAGACAGGTATACAATAACTAACAATGTCCTCAATTCAGCAATTTGTAAACATTACAAAAAACACATTCTGATTTTCTAGAGAATTGGCAGCCAAGATAAGAAACATAAGAAATTGAAAACAATCATCAATATAAGAACATTACAAATCTTTTAAGAAAGCTAATACGTAGGCTCTACCAGACACACTAGCCCTCAGTTCTAGGAACACAATCATGTCTTCAGGGCACTGCAAAACGCCAACAAGGTCAGGGCCAATCTGATCTCCATGAGAATGAGGTGCCACAGGGAAGGCACTGCAACAGAAAAGGTTGTCTTCTATCTCCCACTAGATGGCACTCTTTAAAGGATAAGAATGATACCATACCTCCTCTTCCAGGTAATGGGATAGGATGGATAGACATTATCATGAAGAAGCAATCCTGCCAATAACCATAACTGCTTGTGCTGTTTCTTTTTGTACCAACTGCAGCTTCCAAATGCTCTTCAAGGGTCGCCATGTAATGGTATCTGAGAATGACCTTGGGATACAGGGAGAAGAGATAAAGTCAAGAGAATGGACAGCTAAAAAGCAACTGGGCAGTGCAAACAGCTCAGAAGGGACCCTCCCTAGTTTCTTGGATTGTAAAGGGGACGGGGAAAATGTATTTTCAGACAAATATAAACCTCATGGGTTTCAGCACAAGAACCATTTTATAGGAAAGTAACAGTAGATAAAGACAAATGGTTTATCCAGAGTTATTAGAACATGGAGAGTATAAAATGAAATCAAGAGAGCAACTGGCTGCAAAGCAGGGGTGAAATCCAGCAGGTACTGACAGGTTCTGGAGAACCAGTAGCAGAAATTTTGAGCAGTTCGGAGAACAGATAGCGGAAATTTTGAGCAGTTCAGAGAACTGGCAAATACCACCTCTGGCTGGCCCCAGAGTGGGGTGGGAATGGAGATTTTGCAGTATCCTTTCCCTGAACTGGGGTGGGAATGGAGATTTTGCAGTATCCTTCCCCTGCCACGCCCATGAAACCATGCCCACCAAGCCACACCATGCCCAACCCACACCCACAAAACCAGTAGTAAAAAAATTTGGATTTCACCACTGCTGCATAGGGATTCAATTTTCAATAGTTTTCATATGCGCAGTTTAAGAGAAAGATTCGAGGTGGCTTAGGGCACAGAACTGAGCAACAGACAAAATTTGATCTATATACAAATTGTGAACACGTAATTGCTAATATGTATAAACTTTTATTGAACTGTGAAACAGAAGAAGAAAAAGTGCAAGACTATATGACAAATGAGCTAAGAATTTTGATGGAACATATTGATGGAACAGTGGGAACATATTGATGGAACAGTGGAAAAATATGTGGTTAAAAGGACTGATATTTACATTGCTGTAACTTAAAAGAAAAGTTATACAAAATGATACACCATT
This sequence comes from Pantherophis guttatus, assembly GCF_059756535.1. Lineage (NCBI taxonomy): Eukaryota > Metazoa > Chordata > Lepidosauria > Squamata > Colubridae > Pantherophis > Pantherophis guttatus. Next base: position 61,563,805 of record NC_142068.1, read on the forward strand.
GACAGTTGACTCCAGAAGATTTGTCTAGAATGTATGAAGATACTTCCAATTTATGTTGGAAATGTGGACAACATGTAAGCGTCATTTTATCATGTCTGCTGGTTTTGAAAAAAGAAAGAAATTTTGGGGTTCAAATACTTATAATGATACAAAGAATGTTAAAGATCAACATTCAAGAGAAATTAGAACTTTATTTGGAATGGAAGGACTGAAATATCCATATCACAGGATTAGTTGGTGAAGATGACAGAAATAGCAGAGATGGCAAAATTAATGTGTTTGATTAGAGGAAGATCAATAACTACATTTATTAGTACTCTGGAAAACCCTTATGGACTTTTTGCTGAAAAAAATAGAAAAATGAATTTGTGATTTATGGGTCTGAAGATTAGAAAAGGTAGCTTCTGGAAAGAACGAGAATATGATGTAACCTTAGAGAGAGGGTATGATATAAATCTATCTATAATTTCTATTAAGATGATCGGAAGCTGCTCCTTTTCTTTTGCTTCTTTATTTTGTTTTCTATATTTCTTTTTCACTTTATTATGACTTTTCTTCATTTTTCTTTAATTCAACATTTGTATTCTTATTAATTCTGTTGAAAAACTTCAATAAAAATGTTTTTTTTTAAAATAAAAAATGAACCTACAGCAAATAAGTGTCTACAAGGCCAGCTCCAAGACCTGACCAATATTGGATTTTCTCAATATTTTTAACAGCTCTGTCAAGGTTTTGTGACTAGTATCCTGTCGTGGTGATAAACCCATGTAACGTGTTTAGCAGAATAAATCCAGCTATTTAATGATTAGGTCTGTCGCTAGTAAAAACATCTATTATCCAGAATATAATCTTGGATTAAAATATTGATCGGGCATGTAATGCAGCTGGATTGCAAATGAAAGAACTCTTTGGATGAATAGGATTGAACAGAGAGTGGGTCTTTTTTTTAAAGCCAATCTAAAACCTCAGTTAGTGGCTCTACAAGCAGTAAAGAGGGTTTAATTTCCTGTTGCACTGTGAGTGGACAGAACAGACCAGTAATGCTTTTCAGCTGTGTACAATATCTCCCATCATAAAGATATTTGAGCAATGGAACAGTCAAAGGCTGGATGCCATGTTCATTATTCTGACAAATAACAAACTCGGATAGATTAATTTTAGTTTGAACTTCAAGATTGGGGCAGGTCCAATCTTCTGTATTTTTAGAAATTTATTGTTTCCTCTCTTTAGGTCTTCTCCTTCCGGTCTGATATTTTTCTCAGAATGCTTAATCACTTTAACTGCTTTAACAAGCAATTCTGAGCAGATAATTCTAAATTGTTCCTTGGGGTTAGGTTTTAAGTAAACCGAAATCCTCTCCCCCAGTTCCAGTCACCGTTCACCTACTTCGCTCCAGCATCAGTCTTAGTTGCTCCTAGTACATTCAAATAAATAAAATAAATAAATATGTCAAAATTCACCCCAACCTCATTCCCATTCCACATTAGATTGGTGGATGTTTTCCTAGCAGCTGGTGATGTTTGGTGAGAACAAAGGAGCAAAAACTGGAACAATGTTTCCCTTAATATGTTTTGGACACCTACATTTAGATCCATTTTGTATTATCATATTATGGCAGAATAGTGATTGGCAGTGAGGCCAACCACTATTGTCATAGCTTTCTGCCAGTTCAGTCTAGTGTATTGTACTTTACCTTAGACATGAAACAGAATCCAGAGTGTAGCATACATAGTAACAGATTGTACTCAGTCTTTACTATCAAAGAGATAAATTATTGAAATGATTTAACAAGAAGGGTAGTAAGCACTGGGCCACAAGCAACATTAATTTATTTCACACAAGACAAATAATGATTAAGGATACCTTTTTCAAGTATACAAGTGATTTATAAGATGTGGCTTCAGTTATCTACGCTATTATTTCAGAAGCAGTCCCATTGATTTTAAGAGGATTACTTCCAAATATAATGTCTGAGAAGTATGTTGTAAGGGCTTGCTCATATGCTTCCACTTGTGGTAATAAGAAAATATCTCTGGAGCTCTGGAATCATTCCCTGATCTTCTTTGCAAAGCTGGAATCAGTGAAATCTCTCATCCGTAAAAAGATTGTTACAATAGAAAGGATACATTACTGTTTGTGAAACAGAACTCCAGTAAGTAATTTAACAAGTGTTAAACATAAATAGTGTGAAACCTTTCATACATACCTCTATAATTATTTAACATACATACCTGTATAATTATTTCAGATTTATAAAAGTTCTGCATAGGCCTTATACTATCAGAGAAAATACATGGAAGAGTAGGCCACCTAGCATAATTTATTGAATAAGTACACTGTACTATGCTCTACAAAAGTGACTCAGGATTCCCATAGTGGCATCTGCAAATATTTTTCTTGGTTCGGATCAGTTCAGTTCAGTTCAGTTCAGTTCTGTTCTGTTCTGTTCTGTTCTGTTCTGTTCTGTTCTGTTCTGTTCTGTTCCGTTCTACTCTACCCTACCCTACCCTACCCTACTCTATTCTAATTATTTTCTTTCAATGTAAGTAAAATTAAATAAGAATCTATTATGCTACCAAAGAAAACATAAATCGCAAGTATAAACTTTATTTTAAAGGGTGTTTCTGAGTCTCACATATACCCCAGGAGCACTCTTAGAAAATAACTGTGACAATAGTCAGCATCTCAATGCTGTCTGTAGTGAGCCCACGTGCCCAGAAAGAAACTGGCAAAGGTAAACTGAAATGGTAGGAGAACATCCTGAGAGAGTAGAAAAAATAGTGAAAAACAGCATCAATTTACCTTGTAACAAATGACTGTTATATAACGTGTCATGCCTAGAACAGAAGCTATGTTATGAAAATGCCCATGAAATGCTCTCAAAATTCTAAAAGTGTTCACCAGCTTTAAAATATTGATTTGAAACTTTAACTAAAGTACATTTTCTTAAACCATAACTTTCAGGTGTTTTGGAACAATTGCTCCAGAAATCCCAAATACCATAGCCCATAGGCAACATGGTCAGTTAGCATAGTACTGGAGGGCTGATATCCTAACACAACAGAAGTTAGCTGACTTAAACAGAATATGAATACTGAAGAGATGTGTAATCTTCCAGTTAATCAGAGTGCCTAGCAGTTAGCACAACATCCAAATCTTCATCTCAAATGGATATAAACATGCATATTCCTGAAGATAGGTGTAAATCAGAAAAAATGTGCACAAGGCAGCTACTGCTGAATTTAGAAAACAGCTTCTGCTGATTTTATTTGTTAAGTTCTCCACAATCCAAGATTGTGAACCCACTTGAGCAGTAGTTTGTGGCACTTCCTCCTAGTACATGGACCAGATCAAATAAAATGTTTAATATTTCTTGAAAAAAAATATAAGATTTCAATATATATCAATACATACCATTCGTACTGGTATGAAATCTCTCAAAGTGGCCACAGCTTATATACAGAATCCAGAATGCTTTATACAGTCTTTGTTGCAAACTCTTTCTGCTTACCATTTCTTGTGTTGTGCTTCAGGAGCATCTTAGAAGATTGACCACTCAGGAAATCTACACATACCACTATCTTGGAAAAGTAACTCGAGATCATACAGTAATTAATAATGAAAGTCAAACAAAAGATTGCAGGGCATCTGAAGCCAGCAAGATATTAGCGTTAATCTTGACTGCTTACCTGACATTATCACAGAAAACTCATTGCTTTAATGGTGCATTTATAACCTAGTGCATTATTAATCTGTAAGAGAAGCCAGTTAAAATGCAACTGCAATGGAGACTGGCTGTTAGAAACCATTTTCTAATATTTTTTTTTAATTGGTAAAACGGCTTATGTCATGTCCTACTTTTCACTCTACAGTATTTGGCTGCTATTTTGTACATCACAGATGTCAAACTCACCGCATCACGTTGCTGTCACGTGACGTATTGCGACTTTTTCCCCTTTGCAGAGCTGGGGTAGGCGTGACTCATCCGGCTCACGGGCCGCCAGTTTGACACCCCTGTTGTATATGAAGGGATTGAAGTCGAGAGTGTAATGGCTGCAAACTAAACTGGAAATTATCTACAGTAATTTTCCAACAGTAATGGAGCTGCTGAATTGTTTAATTTAATCAAAGCATCCATGTTTGCTCTGCACTGACCTATCACTGGTTTATTTATGGCAAAGAAAGTCTTCCATCAGAGATGGAAAATAATGGAGTAGCAACAGTCTACATATTTATTCTCAAGAGTATTTTTATTTTCCAGATATCTCTGTTGCCAGAGAAATTGGTTTCCCTCATGAATGGCCAGACTCAATAATAAGCTGGAAATAAGAGACTTAGAAAAGCAGTGTATATGCACTCAGCTGTAAGAACACTACAAAATTCAAAATGATGCTTAAAATTAAGTTAAAATGTGGAATGTCTCCGATCTTCAAAAATATTTTTCTTCCAAATAGAAATGTGGGGAAACTTTTATGATTCTCAATTAAAATTAAATAGGCTGCTAAGGACCACATAAAACTGCCTCTTGTCTCAGAACACACCTGTTATATCACTTGTATGAAATACCATGTTAAACATCAGATTTACAGATGCAGGATAAATCCACTGTCACATGGGTAAATGAATCAGAAAGAAAGGATTTTTAAAAAAATCACACTTTTCTATAACATTCATGGGGTATCCCACAATTACACAGCAGTTAAATGTACTGGTCCATTTACTGAATAAATAAAAGATGCTTTACTACTCTCACTGATGCAATCTTTGTAAAATCAAGACATGCCAAGTTCTGGCTTTGGCAGTCAGCATAGTTTGTCCCTAAGACTTAAATAGTGTTGCCTTCTAATGTGAATTGGGCTGGCACACTGCATAGGAATTGGGAGGATTCTCCATTTACAGTCTTCCTGCTACAACCTCTCACACTCTTTGGGAGCAGAATGAGACAACTCGCCTTAGCCTACTCACCACAGCCAACTTGCCACAGGACAACTCACCGCAAGACGATTAAACGAATACAAAAGTTAAATTAATTTCAATGGAACTATGACCAATAATAATAAAATAATGTCAATCCAGAAACACAAGAGCTACAATAATTCAACGAAAACGTGGTGATCAAAGTAACTGAGTGAAATAATTAATATAGCATTGAATTGTCCTGCAGTGAGTTGTCCCATGACGAGTTGGCCATGACAAGTTTGCCATGGTGAGTTGTCTGTGGCGAGTTATGCACAGTGAGTTGCCCATGGCGAGTTGTCCTAGACCCCCTTGGGAAAGCCCCTTTGATATGCTACCATAGTTCAATCTATTCAGTCTATCCCATTCCTCTTTTCACAGGTTTAATTTGTGAGGAATAAAATGATAAACTTCCTCTGAGTATTCTCAATAGCTTAGCCTACACTGAAATGTATTAAAGTCCTTTCAGAAAACATGGGCTTAATATAATATATATGCAGTTAATATAACACACACACACACCTATACACACAAACAACCCCCCACCAAGTGGCAAGATCCTGGGTTTTGATTTATCACATACATCGTAGCAGATTATTTAGAGTATGTAAATTCCATAAAGCTCAAGATTTTTTTAAAAAGGAAGCTGCATAAAAAGAATTGAAAACTTAAGAGCTGTTTTTTAGACGCCAACTTACCCAGAGGCAAATCAAGTGCAAGTTTACAGAGGTAATATAGGTGATTGATGGTGACAAGGAAGAGAGAAAAGCAAAAACACCTCACTCACTGCTTGCACAGCAGGAGAACGACTGCCGGAAGCAAGGCAGCAGCTTGTCAATCTCTTTAGGCCTGGAGATCCTCAGCTGAGAAGATATGCTCTGTACCACGGCAGGACAGCCTGAGAAGCAGCTGCATTTCTAGCCCTCCATTGAGGCATTATAATAGGCTGAATTTTAGACCCCTGATCTGGATTGACAGGCCTAGATTCGATAGACAGTTCAGAGTTATATTTCCCTTTAATTCTTCCATATCTGAATCGTGTGGGATAAGAAATCTTTTTGTTCCGTACAAGGCCTGGGTTCCTTCTAGATGAGTGACCTTCAACTCCTAAAATTTCCCAACTAGCCATGGACAATGGACAGCAGATGACATCAGGTGTGCAAGGATGTCATCATGCAAATGACATGAGACACATACTGTACATTACATAATTTGCATCATTTGACCAATGTTGCCATGATGTACCTGACCTCCTCATGGCTTCTATCAGATATCTATGCAACCCATTGCTATTGCTGAGAATTCTGGGTGTTGAGATTCTCAATCTTAGGGAAGGTTGTCCTAGTAGAATAAATATGTTACCCAGCTGGTAAGGAAAAATGATGCCTGCATTTTTAAGAACTTGGCAGAAGAGCCCATTTAAGAAAGTACAGTTTGTTGCAAGTCAAGCCATAACTGTTGAGATGATCTTTCTGCTCAATTATGACAGAAGCCCTATCAACTTTTATAAAAAGCACTATATATTATAGTGGTGTTGATTTCACTTTAATACAGCTTATCTTGAATAAACCAACTTTATACATGTTTTAATAGAGTGGCATGGTAGCCTAGTGATGAAGATGCTCATCTCCGACTCAGAAGGTTGAGAGTTCAGTCCTAGGTAGAGGCAGATGTTTCTCTCCTAGGGCTCAGAGAAAAAAAAAAATCTGCTGTGAACTCCACGGGGCATCAGGAAAGGCATCCATCCAGTAAACGCTCAACTCCATACAGTCGCTCTAACTCTACCCTGAAATAAGAGATTACTGGGTCGTAAAAAGGGAGAATTTTTTATACCTGTTTTAATAATTTTTGGATGCATCTAAAATATTGAAGATAACAATTATTCCTCATTGACTCAAAAGAATGACTAGAGAATGAATACAACATGTTCCTTTGATTGGTCAAGAGGTAAGGCTGAGTATGTACTGCTTATTGGTGCATATTTTGAAGTAGGTACTTTAAGGAATCTGAAACTTTTCCAAACATTTAAAACTAGTAGCTTAGAAATAGAACTGACATGGGTGTCAAGGAATATACCTGTCCAAGTAGTGGGAAGTCTAGTTTACTAAGCAGAAGTTCTCAGTTCAGAGAAAGGTTAGATTGAACTTTTAACCCAATGCTGGCTCAGTATCATGAAAAAAAATCTTGCAGTTCTATTCCAGTTTTAGTATCGTTTACCTAATTCCATCCCTAAGACTTTCATATATTTATTTTATCTTTCCTGATTGGGATTCCACTATGCAAATAAAAGGTCATGACATGTTTAATATTTTATACTATAAAACCAGGGGCAGGTTCCAAATACCGTGCCATGGACTGGGAGGCTAAATACGCATTAAATTGAGAAGACAAAAAAAGAATGAAAATAATGTCTGATAGAGGATGTATTACTTGAATTAATTGAAGAAAGTATACATTAAAAGAATTGTAACAGGTTTGTTTCATTTTGACTGATGGGTTCTTTTAATTGCTATTTAAAAGAAACTTGAAATGGAACAATATCCAAACAATATTGACAACAACAACAACAAAAGAATCAAAACTTAAACTCTGAGGAATCATAGCTCATGTGAATGTAGGCCTTGACCAAGGGTATATGCTGCCACTTTTTGGTGGGGAAAAGAGACAAAACAAGTATTTACTTGTATTCTGGTGACACAAAGACATGCTAAAGAGAGCCAGTTGGTCTAGTGCAGTGTTGGTGAACCTTTTTGGCACTGAGGGCTGAAAAGGGGAGCGTGTGCACCGGAAACCAGAAGAGGAGATGATCTTCCAGTTTCCAGTGTGCACATGCACGCCAGCCACCTGTCTTCCAGTTTCTGGCAAGCATGCACACGCAAATACTAGCTGTCCGGTACGCATGCGCCGGCTCCGCCTGGCCTTTCAGGGCTCTTTGCATCTCCCTGCCCCACCCCGTCCACTGCCCCTGGTCCCCGTCGGGGTGGTAGGACATCCCCAATGATGAGCCAGTTCTGCAGCCCTGGACAGGGAGAGAAAGTTGGGTGGGGAATGCCGCCTCCCTCCACTGGAAAGCTGGAGCCTCTTCCCGGCCTTGGAGGTAAGGGGTGTTGACATTCCGGGGCTTGGGTTGGGGGCCAGCAGGTGGGAGAGCTTTGCCCCCAACTATGGCTGGGATGAAGCGCCCCCCAGCCCGCCACTGAGAACAAGCCAGCGCAGCCCCTCCCTTCCGAGGTAAGAGGCGTGCCTCTTACCTCGGCGGCATCTCCATGCATGAGAAGCTGCAGTCCTCTCTGGCCCTCCTGGGGCAGCTCGCCACCCTGACAGCAGTTCCTCCTCCTTTTCCTCCCCTTGTGGTGGCAAGAACAGTGGGCGGGGTGGGCAGCTGCCCAGCCAGCAAATGCTACCCACTGCCCCATGTGCTTGAGCTGGCCAGGCGCTCTGGATCGAGGACATGCATAGGAGCTGTCGATTGGAGGGCTGAGACTGCGCGAGAAGCCCACTCAGGCGGTGAGGGAGGGAAGCCCAAGCCCACCCATCCTGGCTGGCAACTCTGCTCCTCTTGCTCTTCTGGATTCCGGCACACTGGCCACCTGGTCTTCATGTGCACAGGAGCACCGGAAGAGCAGCACCTGGTGCACATGAGCACACCAGGAAGATGGACTTCCAGTTTCTGGTGCATGCATGCGCACTGGGCAGCTGGTCTTTGTGTATGCATGCGTGCCAAAAACCAGAAGACCAGGTGGCCAGCACACATGTACACGCTGGAAACCGGAAGATCATTTTCCTGGCACCCACATGCGCACCAGGCGGCTACACTTTTAGTTTCTGGCACTCCTGCGCATGTGAAGACCAGGTGGCCAGCGCAGCAGAACCCAGAAGAACAATGGGTGATGGCTGGTGTGCCAGGAGAGATGGCTTTGCGTGTCACTTCCGACATGTGTGCCATACGTTTGCCATCACAATGTAGTGGTTAAGGCACCAAGATAGGAACCAGGAAATGGTGAGATTTAGTCCCGCCTTAGGTATGAAAGCCAGCTGAATGACTCTGGGCTAGTCACTCTCTCTCAACCCAGTTCAATTCACTGGGTTATTGTGGAGAAAATAGGAGGAGGGAAGAATGTTAAGTATGTTTACTGCCCCAAGTTATTTATAAAATTAATAAAGACAGGGGAGGGAGGGAGGGAGGGAGGGAGGGAGGGAGGGAGAGAGAGAGAGAGAGAGAGAGAGAGAGAGAGAGAGAGAGAGAGAGAGAGAGAGAGAGAGAATAATCTTCTATTTTGTGATGTTTGTCTGTAATGAAATTAAGAGGAACAAGAGTGATAAATGTCCCACTCTTTTCAGTCTTTCTCCAGTACTCAGAGATCTCTGAACTGAGCACCTGCCTTTATTTTCTTATCCTTGCAGATATGTCCATGCTACTATTAGTGGATTTTTCCTCATTGCTCCTCTCCACCTTATTTCACCATTCGTCATGGCTGTAATATTAAATTTTTATCAAACTATTTTTAATAAAGAGTTCTGAGAATTCTCCCAAATGTAACTATGAGCCTCAATCAACACACTCCAGAATCTTATGGTTTTATATTTCCAAATTTTCTTTCAGTTACAATACCTGCAATATTGAATTGCGCTCCTCTTATCTGAAATGAGAAAAATGCAGCTTCATTACTGTGTAGGGCCTTATATTTCAGTTGGTTGAAGGAATATCAGAACAAAACTATTAAGAAAATCCAACTCCAACTTTGAAATTGCTGAATTCTTTATAACTAGTTGGCAGTGCACTACTGTAATTGAGCCAATAAACTTCTTAAAACATGGATTTTTGTATCACAAATCACTTTCTATCCTGCTTTTAATTACTTTCATTATTCCTTTGAAAATATTCTTCCTATTTTTATAGGTCACACCGACCTATATATCATCTTCCTCATTTTCTGCTTTTTAAAGGAATGAACTAGTAAAGGAATCCAAGTCTTGTTATATTAATTTGGCCTCTCATTAGTGTCTGAAATTCCTTCACATGTACACATTTTTTTCTAACAAAAATATTTTCTTCTTTGTCTTCCGCATTTCTGTATACAAGTTTTGAGAAGAAAGCAGCTGTTTTAAACTTCTGTACCTTACATGCAGTGGTCCTGATTTTCATTCTGAGTTTCGAATGAACAAAAAACAGCCTTAGGCTCCTCTAGTGATAGGGGTTTCATTGGAAGATTGGCATAGTTTTGAATACCTCTTTCCCTCAGGTGCATGATACATGAAACCTTCTATTCCTGTGTAATGGTTGAATAGGTAGTACGGACATAAGCAACCATTTATTTTAATTACCAAATGTTTTGGCTATTCTTGAGTTGAGGTAACTGTAATCTTTCTCATCTTCAGTCTAAAACCTTTTGAGATGGCTTCACCATCACTTGATATAAAGAAACACTGTTTGATTTTGGGAGAAATAGGCAAAACAAAGAATAGACTAAGAAAAATTTACTGTATTCTCTTTCTCCTTGGCAAAGCCAAGTGGAATGAGGCCATGAAAAATCAAAGATTAATTATAGTTTGGAGCCTATGTATAGTTTGAGTATTCTTTCATTGCTATCTTTTGTTATTACTTATCCTGCCTTAGAATAAAGCCTTAAATACTCATATTTAAGGCGGTTATCTTCGAGACCGCCTTCTGCCACATAGTTCCTAGCGACCGGTAAGATCCCACAGAGTTGGTCTCCTCCGGGTCCCGTCAGCTAAAGAATGCCGGCTGGCAGGCCCACGGGGGAGGGCCTTCTCTGTGGCTGCCCCAGCTCTCTGGAACCAGTTATCTCCTGAGGTCCGGACCATCCCCACCCTATTGGCCTTCCGAAAAGCGGTAAAGACCTGGCTTTTCCGGCAGGCCTGGGGCTGTTGATCTCACTCTTGTGATCTGGAGAGATCTGGCCATGAATGGCGTGAATGAGTTTTTAATGTTTTTTATTTTTAAATGTTTTTTATAATGATTTTTTAAAATGTATTGTGAACCGCCCTGAGTCTTTGGAGAGGGGCGGCATATAAATTGAATTAATTAAATTAAATTAAATTAAATTAAATTAAATTAAATTAAATTAAATTAAATTAAATTAAATTAAATTAAATTAAATTAAATTAAATTAAATTAAATTAAATTAAATTAAATTAAATTAAATTAAATTAAATTAAATTAAATTTTGCTGTGATCATTACTTCTTAATCCAAACGTACCTTGACCCAAACCTGCTGTATTTGTTCACTAAAAGCCAATGCTGAATAAATCAATAAAGCATTATTAATCCTTAGTATCATTATTATGAATTAAAGCAGGCTTTCCTCAAATAGTAATCCTTATTATTCCCATTTTGGCTAGAGTTGATTGGAATTGTAATCCAATGACTTTGGAAGGTACAGGGAGCCAATTTACCCAAGAATTTTGTCCTGCAATGTAATACCTTACTTGGAAGGAACATGATATATCATCCCCAACATTCCTCTGATTCTATTCCCCTTCAATATGTGGGTTTTCTCCAATAATCTCTATTACATTCATTTTGAGTAACTATGGCCTCTATGCACTATTACAAAGAGCACTTCAATACTGAGGCACTAGAGTATAATAATTTTCCAACTGGTGGAAGTTAGAGCTTCGAAGTATGGCTGCATAGAAGCTCAGTGGAGCTGCCTACCTGCCCTCTCTCTGTGTAGAGGTAATTGTGAAACTTGTGGCAGTTTCATCTTCTTTGAGTGCCAAAAAGGAGCAGGACATTATAGGGAGTGAAAGAAAATATGAAATAATGATTTACTGGGATTGGAATGTTCATAACTTCAGAATCAATCAATTGTTTTGATAATACATTGTCTAGTTCAGCACATTAAAATTCATTAAAAGCCATAAACAATGGGAAAATATTATTAAATTCATAAGAGTCTATACCATTTTCAGTCTTAAAAAGGCATGTAGGTTTAGATATTGAATTCAGCAGAATCAAACTACTCTAGATCTTAAAGCTGTATTACCCTGTATATATTTTAGAGCAAATATATTACCTGTGTAATGTTCTACATTATTTTTCTGTTTTCACAAATTACGAGTGCTCTTCCACATCCCATGCTGGGCTTTAAGTGCTTTAATCCATATGGAAACTGGTATGATTCCACTAGAGCCAAGAGTCCCTGTTTACTGAGTCACTTTCTGCCTTCAACTTCTGGTTTTTTAAAAGGTCATTGGACCCATTAATTTATTCTTAAGGACATTTAATCAAAGTGGAATGAATGAATGTAGATGACCTGTGTTGCTGTATCTAGTTTCTCCTGCCCTTAAGTTTAAAGACAGCTAAGCCTGAAATCCATCAGAACCTTTGATGACAGCAGACAAATTTGGGCGCTCTAGACCAGCTTTGCTGGCTGACGAATTCTGAGAGTTGAAGTCCACAAGTCTTAAAGTTGCCAAGATTGGAGACCCCTGGTTTAGACCTCTTCCATGATGAGTTTCAACTGAAAATCTTTTATACCCACAAATTACTTATTTAACAAATTACTTGTTGTAGAGGCTTTTCTTTAGCTTCTTCCAATGTCTCACCCTCTGCACTATTAAATGGCAGGTCCAGTAAGACTCCATTCACCAAGAGATGCTGTCCTTGTGGTCAGATTTAACCTGAGACCCTTTCACTTATATTTTCCACTGCCCTTTCTGTGCCAATTTACATGGAGGTATATTCTTACCACTTAACAAACACCCAATCTATAATAAAGCCCATTTATTACTTTCGGGACAGAACCCTACCATTTCCAATAGAGTTGTTAAGTTAATATCTACCACAATTTCCCTAAGAACACCTAAAATATCCTAAACTCAAAGGGATAACCTTATAAAGGCTTTTTCCTCCTGTTTCATTTTAATGTAGTTTAAGTTCAATATATTTCTAATTTTTCTTATGCTTGGCTGTATAGTGTTCTATTCTATTTTATTCAATGCTTCTCATTATCTGGTTTTTAAGTCTTAATTTAGGTTTTATATGACTGTTATATTTTCCTTGTTGCTTTTGAGGCTTTTAAAAAAAAACTTGCTGGAGTTTGATCATAATTAAACAAACTTATAAGCAAACTATATTCAACTGCTGGTCTACAATGACGAAGGTGCACAATACAAAAATATATATTACAGATATGAATTCATTAAGTTCTATCAAGAATAGAAATATTTAGCAGGTTTCTAAGAGGTATATTTGTATTACTTTGTATGTAATCAAGACAAATCCTTATTATATCTTTCTACCCTGCGATGAATCACAACCCACCCCATGCACTTGTCAATCAGCCTGATAAAAGAAGGTAAAAAAGACAAGAACCTAATTCATAAATTTATTCAATCTGAATATACCTATAAGATGTGTGTTAAGTAACTTTTTATATAGCATCATAAATTTATTAAGATACAAGATAAAAAATATTAGAGAGGGACAGGTTAAACAAGGAACTTACGATAAAACTGTATGTTTCTGGCTAAGGAACCCTGGTATGATAAATCTGTTTCATATACATATAGTAATGTTGGTTAAGTGAAGTGTAGTAACTGGGGAAATCTAACCTCAAGTCCTTTCTCAGCCATGGGTTAATTTGACTGGGTCAATTGGTCCGATACTTTGTCTCTGCCTGACCTATGTAATTGGACTGTTGTGAGGCAAAATGAAAAGCTGTAGTGACATATAAAACTGCTATGAGCTCCTGAAGGAATGGCAGGATAGAAATGCAAATAAATTTATGTTTAGAGATGGATCAAACTTCTGTGTTACTCAGGAGATGTGTCAGGCTTAAAACTGTCATGATTCTCTACCCAGGGAGAATTGTTATGTAAATATCTTTAATGTGCATCTCCCTCTTATGGCCATGAAGGAATCCACAAAACATCCAGTATCTCAGAAAGATGGAAGGAAAATGTCCATGGTGACTGCCTAACCAAGGGGTGTCAAACTCGCAGGCCGTGGGCCAGATGCATCACATGCTGGCCATGCCCACCCCCATTTTAGTGAAGGGGGGAAAGTTGTGATATGTCACGTGACAATAACATCTCATCACAAGTTTGACACCCCTGGCCTAACCAATATAACTCAACAGGGTTGGCATACTTAATTGAGTCCCTTCAATTAAGTAGTGTCATCTCTCCATGTCTTAGAGAAGAGTCTGACAAGATTGATGTAGTGTACAGAGTTAATAGTACTTTAAACATCTCCTCTAGGATTTAATATTAATTAATTGCTGTTTCTTTTTGTAAGAAGCCCAGGCAGTAATTCAGCTTTGAACTATGGCTTGAGCTGTTCCAAACCAAAGTAAACTGAAGTCCTTACAAGAAAATCCCTAACATTTCTTCTTACTTAATAAGCCTTAATAAAGGCTTAATAAAACCTTTATCTTTCAGCAATAGTACAATAGTCAAGGGCTACCTAAAACATATATTTAACTTACTGTCAAATAAAAGAGTCACCATGTGTGGGTTGGGTGGCTGAGGAAGGAAGGAAGGAAGGAAGGAAAGAAAGAGAGAAAGAGAGAAAGAGAGAAAGAGAGAAAGAAAGAAAGAAAGAAAGAAAGAAAGAAAGAAAGAAAGTTCATAGGACTATGGTATAATATTGTAAGTGCATGTTTTAAAGTTAGATACCAAGAAATAAGACATCAGAAAACAATCCAAATGAAAATTGTTTCTATGAACAGAGGAAAGGAAAGCACATTTACGTTTGGAAGGATTAATATAACACTACAGCAAATTAAATTCATAAATTAAACATTAATTCAAAAAAGTAATCTTGCAAAAAATTAAACATCAGAATATATACTATGAGGGGGTAGGTTGTTCTAGCTATAAAAGGATCCAGGGCTGGATTTAGAGCCTCTACTATTATATGGTTCACTGATTAACAATAATGTACAACTGCTGCAAGCAATTATGTATTTGTTCTCGAGCAATATAATAAGGATCACCCAATCCTGACAAACAATATTTAAAATCAGCTGTCCCCATCTGTTTTCTTCTCCAATAATTATCACAGAAAATATGTTAATCAAAGTTGCAATATTCTTGCACATTTAAAATGCTAAAATTAAATATTGACTCTGTACTTCCCAACCCGTGGTAGCCAAACACTGACAAAAGATAGTAATCCCAACTCATATTAATAAAATAATAATGGTGAATAGTATTGTTAATATAGGTAGTCTTCATTTACTGCCCACTTTTCAGTGACCATTTGAAATTGTGAAGGGATTGAGCAAGTATTACTTATGGATTGGTCCTCAAAGTTCCAGCTGTTGTAGCACTGTTGTGATTTTGGCACTTGGCAACCGGCTCACACTTACAATTGTTACAGTGTTCTGTGATCATATGATTGCCACTTGGATTTCCTTCCTAACAACCCCCACATTTTAGGATTATGATGGCTGCCAGGACTGCCCTTCCTAAGCAATGCAATCACATGATATTGTGCTTTATGATCAGATTATTTACCAATGACAATTGTTGATAAGGAACTACCAACTCAGACACACAAGTTAACAATTAACAGCCTAATCAAGGAAACCATCAAGAACACTGCCACCAACACTGACAGGGCAAGCCAGTAGTATATAAACAGAGAGGAAATGCCACCTCCTTCTAGCACTAATGATGTTACCTAATTGGGTAATGAAACATCTGCCAAGAAAACAACCAAGCTCAGAGAGCAACAGCGACTTCACAGTTCAACCCTGAGCTACAAATATTCTCTTTTATAAATGTACCCACAAACTTCTCAAAGTCTCCCAATTAACATACTCTATTTTTAGTCATCTCCAGTCTGGTAACATTAGCGCTGTCTTTAATAACTTCTACATCCTTTTCCATTTCCAAAGCAATGGCCATTTTGTTTTTAAGAATTTATGTGGAAAATTTAGCAGCTATATTGTGGAGTATGAACTCATTCCCTGAGTGAACAGAGAAAGCTAACAGGAGTTTGTTGGTAAAAAGAGTTTAAGGGGATATCTTAATAAATCTTCTTTCAGACTATACAGCAGAGGTCTTCAAACCAGCCTTAAGACTTGTGGACTTCAACTCCCAGAATTCTCCAGCCACCTCTGCTATATAGTGTCTACTTGGCTAAGAGTTTACAAAGGGTACAAGAAGAAATATTTTTTTCTACCTGTAGTGCCTTAAAAAACAAAAATGAAGCTTAAGTAGGTACTGCCTGTGTAATGCTATCTAATACTTCTCTTGGTTTTTGGAATCCTAAGCATGTGGCTGATTTTTTTTTTTTTTAGCTCCTTTTGGCCCATTAGAGATAGCTGGTGGGCTGCACTTTGCTAGGTGAATTATATGCATCCTGGATAATTTGGCTTATATGATATATTATGCTGAACAGATTTTAGCACTTTAAAAAAGAGCATTTTATGTAATGGCTTCATCTTCACACTGTAGGAATATGAAGAACTATAATTTCATTTTCTTTTTGCAGGATATTAAATCTGATGCACTAATGGGAACATAGCTGCATAAAATTATGCACTATCTTTATCTTAATTTCTGTCTGCTCATTGATATTATGACATGGGGATTCTTAATGGTTTTAAAACAGTGATCTTTCTTTTAATTGCCCATTGAGTCTTCTTCCTTGTCTTAGTGAAGGCAATATTAGTAAATCCATATAGTATATATGTATTTTATTATCTCTGTTAGCTGGAAGATATTATTTTATTTTAAATTATTTAATCTGATTAATTAGTGGTTTATACAGTTACATTTATCTGCTACAAATAAAAAGGGGAGTCTTACATTTTATTTTTTCATTGGTGCCTTTGTTAATATTATAAAGTATCTAGTAACCCTTTTAATTTTATATGTAAAAATCAATGAACTCCAATTTAACAGGAAATATAAAGGTGGTTTGCTTTTTAAACATCTAGTTCAAATTGTTCTGCACTGAAGGGAAAGAAATACTATCTATAAATTTTAAAAATGATGTTATTGAAGTGATATCGTCACTAACATGTTCTCTTAGAATCTTCTGTAGTTGAATTAATACAATCTGCTTAACAGCCTCGAAGGGAAGGGTGGAAGTTTTGATATGGCTGCTTTGAAAGACAGCTGCTTCAAGAAGGGGAAGGGTACACTCTACCCTAAAGAGTCATTGACTACCTTCCAAATCCTGCTGACTGAAGAGGCATAGCCCTACCCACAACTGGCACTCATACTGAGTACCAAATTCTCTTCATCCTTATCCACAAACTCAAAACAATCACAGACAACATAGGGATTGCATATGTGCAATATCTGAATTTGGCCATTTATTTGGCTGCCATTTTCAGATGCAGTGTAAGCTGCTTTGTAGTGTACGTCTTGGCAGCTCTCAAGCAATGAAAGGGGATTGATTGGATTCTTACACCAGACAAGCAGATCTCTGATTAGTCCATATCAAGGGAGTCTCAAAAAAACTGTTCTTGGTTGACACACTAGCCATGAAAGCCTACAGCAGTACTGTATAAAAATGTTTTATTTGTTTACATCTTCCCAATCCTTCCCAATTAATTTTCAGTTCTCATTTTTCCTGAGGTAGCTTTGAGGTAATGCTGTTCACTGTTGTTTCTATCTTTCTGTTCATGTGACAAAAAGAATCTGCATCTTCTCATTCTCTGTTTAAAATATGAACTGAGTTGAACTGGATTTTATAACTTTAACACATAGAGCATTAACTTGGATGCATCTAACATTTGATTCTTCTGAGATCCTAGCCTTCTATGAAAGTATCAGTCTTTGAGTTGCAGCAAGAATTAATAGAATCAGTAGGAATACAGTATTTATGGTATCAGACTGAACAGAGAAGCAGAAGAGAGGTTGGTTTAGTGGCTAAGGCACCAGGCTAGAAACCAGGAAATTGAGAGTTCTAATCCCACCTTAGTCATGAAAGCCAGCTGGGCGACTTTGGACCAGTCACATAATGCTCAGATGACAAGCTGGTCGATCAATTTCTGTCGTAACCAATGCATAAACAATTGATTTGAAAAAAACCTGAAACCAGACCATGTGGGGAAAATGCTAGAGAAGGGAAAACATGAACAGATCCCTATCCTCTATGTTATTTTCCTGTAATGATCAATGAGTTTAGAGATCAGCATGTTCAATTTTCAACTTTAAATTTCAATCAAGCACTAATAGATTTGCTGCTAATATTTCTCTAGAACTTTGATATAAACTTAGGTATATAAAATTGTTTAAACAAATGATTTACGCAATTATAAATGAAAAGTGGGGAAAGACATACAGCAAATGCTCTCTCCAATTGTCTTCCCATTCATGCTCAACATATAAGTATAAGAAAACAAGATTAATCAGATACAAAAATAGGAGAAGTAGAGCCAAAATATTTTTCTATTCTCCCTATATCCAGTTGTCCTACATGTAAGTTTATTTATTGTGTCCTGTCCAGAGTTGCCTTGGAGTAAGGCAGAATGAAATCAATCAATCAACCAATCAATATTAACCTTTTCCTTATGTACTACTGTCCTGAAAAGAATCCTCTTCTATTATTTGCTTTGAAGAGTGATTTTCCTTTCAATTCAAAAGGCATCACTGGAAATGAAGTTTTCTCCAGAGCTACAGGAATAAATAAAATGTTACATTTCATCCTCTATTGTTGCTGAGATCCTAATTATTTCCACATGCAAACATATATCAACCAGATGCTGTTTATATTTTTTAAAATCTGCATGTTAATTGCAAAGTGGCTCTACAGTATATAAAGCCTGAGTGAATCACTTTGAGAAACAGAATCTGAAACATTCAAAGTTATTATTCATCAACTTGAATAGAAAGTAGAATAAGTAAAAATTAATTAACCTTATGATGTTCCCTACTGGGTCTAATGATGTGTTATACCCATTAGCAACCTGGAAGGTTAAGTAATCCTGGTGTAACTGAAAGCTTCAAAGATGGCCTGATTAAAGATTTCTCCCCATTGACTCTTTCCCATGGACAGAATCTTCCAATTACAGTATGCCTACTGCATATGAATCAAGTATACATTTGCTTTTTCTGCCAAATGCTGGAAGATGATATATATGCTTCATCTATTGCTCACAAAATTTACAGTGTTGAAATATTCTGTTGCACATTGTTATAGGGTAGAGTTTTCAGGCCCAGCTTTGTATGTGGGAATTAAGGGAAATTGGGGCAGAAAATAGCAACTCCAAAATTATATTTGGCTTATATTTTTAGTTTTATTCTTGGATTCCTAAACACTCTGATATTTGTACATAGTTGTACTTACAGCCCTCCTGGATCAGGCCAAGGCCTATTTCAGTCCAGCATTTGTTTCTTACAATGGTCAAGAAGATGCTCCTAGTAAAATTGATTCATTGGATATGTGTGAAGAAGTTAGTATAATCTCTTAGTGACCCCATTGATATATTTTCTCCACTTGGTTTTTCAGGTCTTCCAATGGTGTCTAGGATTGTTGTTGTTGTTGCTGTTGTTGTTTTGAAAGATAGCAAAGACAGATTCCATTTGGAATCTAATTTGGACATTCATTATGTATTGTTATTATTCATGTTTATTGTTTCATTTTGAACTGATTTTCATTTTAACACACTGTGATGAATATTTTAATTTTTGGAAATATAGTTGACTATCCTAGGTTGAGTTTGGAAATTAGGTTTACATAAAAAAACAGGAAAGTTGCATATAAAGTGATTATATTAAGGAAAACTGAAAAAATTGGTAGTTTTTCTTTCAATACTTTGAGATAAATCTGATAGGGAGAAAATTTAGAATGATTTATGTGAGTTCATATGTAGGTAAGAAGGGGAACTGTTGACTTTCAAAATTAGAGTGCTATTTTTATAAAGCATATTATTCATGATGAATGAGAAGACAGCAGAATCACACCAATGAATAAGAAACCCAAAGATGAAGGTGAAGCTATCAACATCAACTGCTTGACCAATGTTTTTTATGTTGTTGGGGTTTTTTAATTTTTTATTTTTGTGGGGTTTTTTTTCTCATGACCTGCCCAGAATCACTGAAAGTTGGACAGTGTATAAGTTGAATTAAATAAATAAATAATGGGCAATTAGTGCCCCCTTCTTGTATCACACATTTAATGAATGCAAGACCAGGTTTTGTGACGAGAACGAATTATGAACCAGTTTGGGCACAATATTTCAAACTATACAACAATAACAAAAAATTCTAGGAGTACAAAAATAATGGCAGTAGTTGTATGCATCTTGCTTAATATAATCTATCAGACATTCCATACATAAATGTCCCTTCTGTGCCGTATCCACTCTTCCCTTAGAAATCAACCCTTCTAAAAGATCATGAAATGCAGTCACAACTACGCATTCGCTGAAGCACACAGTCATGTAATGCAGACACACATTTGCAGAATTCAATTTTCATTCTTGAATATGGGAGAGCCATAATGTTTTATACACTCAGCTTGCAAATATATAAATATTAGATCTCCAGTACACAAATATATCACATTATATGTCTTTTCTTATGCGGCTGTGAAATCCAGCACAGGTGGCCTATTTTAATTTTATCTCCACCACATCTAGTTTATATCTGATTTCCATTTTACATTACCTCATATATGCAATATGTGAAAACTTCATTATACACAAGTTAAAGCAATAACTAAACTGGGCAGAAAATACTTTTGGTAAATGAGGCTCCCTGAGGACAATAAGGTTGTCTCATGAAGACCACTTGAAACTGCATCTGCCTTTACAGTAAATTGCACAAATGTTCTAATTACCATATGAATCAGCCACTATGTTTTTCTCAATACAGAAAATAGCAGTTGCATGCATGCAATGTTTAATCTGAAAAATACACAGGAAAGCATGTTCATGTTATACTTCAGATTTGATATGGCGGCTGTTGATTTATTTTTTTTTTAAAAAGGGTAATTCTGAACACTATATTCTCTAGCTCAATTTAGGCATTACATGAAAGATAAAAACTTATCATGTGAGAGACCCCCCCTTCTCCAAAGGTGCTGATGATGTCTTAGTTGCAGAGGTACCAGTGAAGATTGAGTTTGAACTTTACTACGCATGGATGCTTTTGCAGATTAGATGTTCACAGCATGATTTTGGAATGAGAGGATTATTCCAAATATTTGCATCCTGATTTCCTTCCTCCCTCCCTCCCTCCCTCCTCCCTTCCTTCCTTCCTTCTTTCTTTCTCTCTGTCCCTCCAAGCAGATTTCTGTCATTATGAAATTGATTCTTTGATGCATACAAAAATAAGATTTGATACATTTACAAAATTCTATTCTATTCTATTCTATTCTATTCTATTCTATTCTATTCTATTCTATTCTATTCACACATGTATAATGCCTGAAAGAAATCCTGTCATTATTCATTCCATGATCAATGTCAGCTCAATATGTGAACTGTCATTCTGCAAAATTTAACTAATGTCATCCAGAGGCTAGATTTTCAGATAATATGATAAGGTGCCATCATCCATAAACAATTCTGATTAATATGTTCTCCTGGCAAAGACAGTACATACACTATTCAATTAATCTACTATAACTTTTCCCATCTTGGTGTTCCAAAAATACATTTGTCTAAGATATCTACCATATTTAGACAGTTTGTCAATTAACCATAATGTCTAGGATTTAAGAAAGTGATAATTTAACATATCTGGAGGATATCAGATCTAGGAAAAAAACAGTCTTGTGCATCCAATATTTTTTTGATAATGTTGAGAATAGATTTGTGGCACTGGAATATCATCTCCCCTTCTGACCCCTCTGCTAGAAAGCAAGCCAGATTTAATTAGCCATTCTAATATATTCAGCATAAGATGCTGGTGACCTCTGGTGGTATGTAATTCTTCATTCAACTCATTTTAAGAAACAAGGCTGCTTCCCCAATCTGGTGCTCTCCTTATTGGATTGCCACTCCATGTAATCCAATGCACGTGAATGTGCTAAATAAATAAAATACCTCTAAAAGCACCAGGCTGGGAACACTGAATTAATTATACATTTTACAATAAATTACAGTTTTTTAGGTTTTGCTTTTACCAATAGATGACACAGAACACATTTACTTGGACATTTTGCTCTGATCAATATTCTGCAAAAGTATTATCCTTGTTAGACTTTTGCCTATAATTCTGTGACATCCTTCATTGCAGTGGCTGCCAATCTTTTGGGCACCAGGGACCGGTTCAGTGGAGAGAGCTTTTTCTGTGGACCAGAGGAGCCTGGTTTCGTTTGCTGCCCGCAGATGGGGCTTCGCTTGTTTGCACGACCTGGTTTCTGGCATGCCTTGGACTGGGGGTTAGGACCCTTGCTTCATTGTATACCCACATGATTTTCCTTGGTTGCATTAGGAAAATTATATACAAGGCCATACACACACCAACAGGAAACCTGACCTATCTTGTTATCCCAACAACTTGAACAGACCTATTAGATATATTATCTACCATAAGTCTAGAATATTTTTTTAAAAGTCTCCTTGGTGTTACTAGTGGTGGCCTGGATTTTTGCAACCCAGTTGGTAACCCTGCTCAGTTCTGGATTAGGGAGGAGATACAGAAGCAGAGTAGAATTCAATATGAAATCAAGCGGAATCACATTTCAACTAGCCAAACTGACATTACTTGTGACTATTTAAAAATATACTCAGAAATAATAGTGAACCTGTACATGCACATGGATTCATACTATCCGTCTTTCAAGCTGTGGTGTGATCTTAAGAAAGTCTGAGGGGCATATCAGTTACATTTTTTACTATAAAGAGTCTTTGACATGCAGTCCAGGGGTGGGTTCTACTTACCTTTACTACCGATTCACAACGGGACCGCATGCGCAGAAACTTCCTGATGACGTCCGGGTCGGTGGGCAGAGCCTCCTGCCGGTTTTACTACCGGTTCTTGCAAACCAGTCTGAACCAGGGACAACCCACCACTGATGCAGTCAAATTAAACATTGCCCCAAATAATATGAAAAAACAATAAATGAAAATCTCTTAAAGCTTTGGTTAGGTCTGTTTCCTAGCAACCTTACCTGATCCCTCTGATTCGCTCCCCTCCCCCAAACAACAGTTTGTCTTCATTCAGGTTCATATTTCCTGCTAAGGTTTATTATATAGTTTTGGATCAAAATATATACTGAGTGCACAAGAACAATATCATTCACAAGGAGGCATTCAACCATACATTTGAAAAAGAAATGCAGTTATGATATCAATAGACAGTGTCTTTCTTATTCAGAAAATGATTCCTAAGAACTGAAAAATCTATATTGTCTGTCAATGGTTCTTTGTAAGGATGTATATGTTCAGCTGTATATATTCCAGAATCCATGTAAGAAAATGGTTATGTTCTTATACAGTAATAATTTACTGATTAAACTGTGATTAAATATGGTTTTAGGCCAAATTGCAACTACATTTAGACTTATTCTTGAGTCTTTTGCAATGTAGAAATGCCACACAAGACTAGTAAATAGCTGCATCTCACATACAAAGCACAGAATAGTACTAGAGTTGGTTGACAACTCAGTAGATAATACTGTATGCTGAGCTGTCAGTGATAAAAGGCAATCATATGCTTGACACAAATGAGGGAAGGCACTGAAAAGCAATTTCTAAATGCACATGAATCTCCATATTGACAACAGCAGTTAGTTGTTACAAACACGCTGTAAAGATAAGGCTTCTCATTTTGTAGTATAATTGTGGCACTGTCAGTCTTACCAGGTAGACTAGACAGCAAACAAAGCCAGATAAGTTAATTCTACCTTATGGTAAACCTATGTTAACAGAATCTTGCAAGTCTGAAAATACAATTCTCCTACCACTTCCTTTACATCCTGAGAAAGTAGGGAGGTTCACTTTTGAACCTCTTGATCTACCCAATATCCATCTGCAGGCTATGCTGTCTCTTATCTGGCCATTCCCTGTGTAGTATTTCTTCTCCCTGTCTCCCAAGATCTTTCCCATATACTGTTTACAGATACTGAAAACCCTAACCCTAACCAGTGGTGGGTTGCCCCCAGTTCGCATTGTTTCTATAGAACCAGTAGTAAAACTGGCGGGAGGCCCCACCCACTGACCCTGACATCATGAAAAAGCTTCTGTGCATGCACAGAAGAGTATGCACATGTGCGAGTAAAGTGAGAGAGAGAGCGCGGCCCTGTTGCGAACCGGTAGTAAAGGTAAGTAGAACCCACCCCTGAGCCTAACCCTAACCTCTCTATAATGTTTATCAAAGCTAAGTTGGACATTAACTCTGAAAGCTGTTACCAATTTGAGCAGCATTCACACTTTTTGGACTAATCTGCAAGATTACAGTGATATACAGTGGAATTGTATTCTGGGTGCAATCATAGTGAAACTGAAGTATGCTTTTCAGTAAAAACATGAATACTTCTATTATTACTATATTTTTAAAAAATCATATCTTCTGCTTATCATAATGATGCATAATTCAGTCTTATTCTAAAAACTTCATAAATAACAAAACAAAACAAAACAAAACCCCTACAAAGACCCATACAGTTAAAAAGTGAATTTTAAATAAAATGTTATATCATAATATACTGTTTTCTAATACTTGACAAGGATGGAGTCATAAAATCATAAAGTTGAAAAGGATTGTTTAGACCGTGACTGCTAAGGAATTCTGGGAGTTGAAGTCCACATACCTTAAAGATGCCAAGTTTGAGAAATACTAGTGTTCTGAATACTCTTAACATTTAGCAATAATCTGCCTTTAATTTAAGAACAATATAACAAATTCTAACATTAGATAGTTCTTAAAATTAACATGCCTTGTTTTCTCAATCTCTCCTTCTAGGATAAGTATAACCTGCATGATACTTGCCAGCAACTCTTTTGAGAATTCCAAAGAATCCTCTAAAGTGTATGGGACTATAATTTGGACCCTTTATTATATTTTTTACATCCAATTTACCAGCTTTTATGTAGCAAAAGGAATGTTTCAAGCACTGCAGTGGTCAAAGTTCCTGACGCCACTTCTCTGTCCACTTTTGGAATGTAGTCTTTGAAGTACTATGCAAAGCCTGGTACAACAAGAATAGCCATTATTGTAGAACTTAATGTTCATTTTCTTACGTTCTATTACATTTGTCTCAGATTGTCTGAAAGTTTCTTAAAGATACACATGATCAAATCTTTTTTTTAATCCTAGAAATTTAAATTCCTCTCTTTCCTATGACGAATTATCAAAACGATTCCCATTTTCTTAGTGAGAATAGTGCTTTTATTCTACTAGTAAGAATTTGAATTATTGTGTACTATTTTGAGAAGAATTAGTACACTATGTTAGCGTTAGAGACATAGATTTGTAATATTCTTTCGCATGGCTTCTGGTAGTTGGATTATAGTTTTCATGTTTTGCTGTTATGTCTGTCAAGTATATTTTTTGAATAATTCAATCATCAGGATAGCCTATGGATTCTTTGTCAGACCAAAAGATGCATAAAGGAAACTATCATCAATAATGAGAAAAATAGTCACTTATTTTTGAAATATGATCATATGTCAGGGATATTTTGTCACTGTTCTAGCTAGTACATAGTTGGAATCTTTTATATTTCCTACCACTTAATATATAGGCAATTTGGACTTTCGTGAATCTACTGTAGACAGTATGTTGCCTAACTTTATTATATAAATGGACTTACACTGGACAGCTATTGAACCATTCTTAGCTGGTGAATTAAGTCTCCAGAGATCCAAAGGTTACAAAGAATGTTTCTTGTACATAAATAGAACAATAAATTAAAAACATTTTCCTGTATATTCAGCTGTACATATCAGATTATCTATTATACAATCAAATTAATGAGGTTTCTAATAACCATTTCTTCCTGCCTCACCTCACCTAACGTATATTCAGTATATTCAGTTTTGGGCTTTTGTCTTCTGAAAATCACTATGGTTTATAGTTATTCCTTTAGCGCAAGAAGGGAAGAGACTTTACAAACACTATATTAGGCTTATAATGAATCTTTATGTCAATTCTTAAATTGAACAGGATTACTATTATAAATATGATAGAAAGATTAGCTTCTGAAATAAATACAAGGGGTAAATAACTATCTTGGTGAATTAGCAAGAAATGCAAGGTATGTGTTTCTCCTGAATGATGATTCCCTAAAGTGCAATCTTAGAAACTTTGAAGAACAATATTACTTATGAAAGAAGATCCAAATGAGGTTATCTGTAATTTCAAATGGTTTCTAGCAAGTTTCCCATTATTGTAGAACCGGGACCAATAACAGGCTCCTGATATATAACCTAGCATATTTAAATATTGATTTACAATTGAAAGCATTAAATAATTCATGAGGTTTTCCAATTAAAAAGCTGCTTGTTTTCAACCTGGTCTCTTTTGGCTCACTTTAATCTGAGTCACCTCTTGAATATGTAAACAAGGTAGTGGCTGGAGCGATTCTGGAATTATTACCTCCAGGTCTCAGCTTATACAATGAGATACCAGGGGAAAGACATCAGTGAATAATGGGAAGAGTCACATACAGCTGAATGTCTTCTGAGAATGGAAATCTCAGCTTGTGCTAGTTTATTACTAACACGGTATATTAATAATTCCTTCATTACCTAGCTATCTATAAATTAAGAAAAAAGACTAAATGTACCTAAGAGGGGCAGATATGATAACACTCTTCATCTATTTTAAAAGATTTCACACAGAATAAGGTTAAGACCTCAATTGTTTCAAAGGACAGGATTCAAAATAATGGATTTAAGTTGCAGGGAGGCACATTCCAATGATTGCTAGGAAAAAAACCTAATGATAATAAAACTCAACAGTGGAACCAATTAACTAGATATAGGTGGTGGGTTCCCATTCACTGACTGTGTTCATGCAGACATTAGACAGCAATCTGTCAGGGATGTTTTAATCTGGATTCCTGTACTAAGAAGGACATTGGATGCCATAGCCAAAACGTCGCTTCTAACCTTATTGTTCTATGCAATACTCCTCCTTTCTTATGTGCTATTACAAATAATTTATCCCAATATTTATCCCAGTATTATAAATAGTCCTCAATTTACAACCGGTTGCTTAGCAACCATTTGAAGTTCTGAAGAATCTTCCCAAAGGTATTAATTTCCAAAGTTCGAATGGCCGCCCCTTTTCAGTCTTGTGACTGTATGATGGATGTTCAGTAACCGACCTACGTTTATGATGTTTTATAGCATCCTACTGTCACGTGATAATGTTGTAAGACATCTTACCAAAGCCCAGCATTTTCTTTGGCAAAAACAGCTTTACAACTGTGGCATGTGCTTTACAGACACAGTGTTTGTTTTGCAAAGATGGTGTTCACTTTACGACTGTGGCTTTTGCTTGATGACCATCACAAGAAAGATTGTAAAAATGGATCCTATCACACTTTTTGGACAGGTTCCATTATGGATGTTAAGTCAAGGACTACTGTAGTAGAAGGAGAGAGCTGATAACATCAGAGCTATCCTGTATATTAAACATTGATGAGTCTCATTATCAAAACTTAATCTATAGTATGCCCTCATACAGGGGTGAAATTCACTTACCTTCCCTACTGGTTTGCAAATATGCTCGCTTCGGTCATTCACGCCATCGTCTGCACATGCGCAAAGCCTTCTGCGCATGCACAGAGGCTTAAAATGTCACAAAAAAGCGACGCTATGACATCCGTGTGGGTAGGCGGAGCCTCCCACAGCTGCCGCTAGCGGTTCACCCGAGCTGGATAGAACCGGCTGAATTTCACCCCCTGTCCTGATACCTCCCAAGGATTTCTCACTGCACACATAATAAAACACTTTTTCTACTATATGTTGTTTCAAGCATTTGCCATGATTGCAAAGAAAATAGATAATAAGTTTCCAATATTGTGTAAATGATATTCAATTATATTTTCATTCCCCTTGCAAGTGCTACCTGCATTTGCTGGGAATGAAGGAGGAGGGTTTTCTTCTTTTTTTTTCTTCCTTTTTTCTTTTTCTGCATCCTTTTTTAAACAATCTACAAAATCACACACACACACACACACACACACACACACACACACACACACACATTTTAATGTCTTCCTTTGTTCCATAGTTGCAAAATTTTTTACTGGTATAATATTTAATAAAATGATTGAAAAAAGATATACCTTGGGAGCCTACCATTTATGTTTCATACCAATTGCTGTTGAAAGGGATGTTAAGTGAATCACTGCATTTGTTAAGTTAGTAACATGGTTGTTAAATGAATCTGACTTCTCTTGCTTGTCAAAAGGTCACAAAAGGTCATCAAACTTTAAATGCGGCGTAATATATTTCTAGTAGAAAAACACACCATTGAATCAGATTTTCATTCTTCTGATTTCACTTTACCTGACTTTTTTGGGTTTTTTGGATACTTCCAACTCTTAATTGGGAGCAAAAGTCATCCTTGCTTTCTTCTCTCGGAGCCAGCACACTGCTTCTTCCTCATCTCCCTTCCTTGAAGAACAGGCCACAAAATTATCGTTTAATTATCATTCTTCCTTAAGGCTACACATAATAAAGGCAGAGAAATGTGTCCCAACTCCACTTTTTCTCCACGAAACACTTCACCATGCCTTATTTTTTTTTAGGGTTATCTTGAGGTCGACAGCAGGGAAACTTTTCTGTTCATGAAGATTTTCTTAATTCAAAACTTTAGAAAAAGTAACTTTTTTCAGACTGATGTCTTCATAGTTTGGCTGCTTTTAGAATAAAATCTATGGATTTTCTCAATTATGTTCATTAACAAAAGGAGGGAAACAGCAAAAATATTTCAACTTCTGTTTCCCAAAATTCCTTTTGTGTTAAATATTAGGAGGCCTACATTTCCAAAATAAAGTGTTATGCATCTATATTGTAACTACTATTTTTTTTAAAAAAGCCTCTTTACTACATCTGTTACATAGGGACATATATATATATATATTTGCCTTTGTTCTGAAAGAATGTGAAGGTGTGATAAAAGCAGGAAGAGCTTTAAATGTTTCTTCAAAATGAAAGGATGAAGTAAATGCAACAACGGTGCACAATCTTTAGAAGCTATCAAGGTGGTTTCCTCAAGATATAACCCACTGTGCTGGTCTGAAGCAAATTTCAAAGCAAAAAACAAGTTATTCTTATTTTAAGATGAAAAGCAAAATATCATATTTTGCTAGTAGGCTGCTCATGGCTTTTCGAAATGAACAATGAGCCATGGAAAAATTACATCTATTGCTGTCATGCATATTCATGAAGGCATGCCAAAGATATTAGTATAAAAAGATTTAATTAAAAAATCAATTCGTGAGAAGAGTGTTTTATTTTCCTGCAGCAGTTGGAAAAGAGAATGACCTACTAAAAAGACTGCTTTGCTTAAAAAAAAAATACTTCAGACCATTTCTGCTAGGGAATAAAGAGAAAATAGAGAGAAAATATGCCTATCATTCCCCAAAGCAGAGTCTAACAAAAACTAAGACTATCCAGTCCAACAGAAATCCAGATTGCTTCATTTGACCATAGTACTTATCCAGGGAAGGGCAACTGAAACCTCCATGACTCACATTAACCACACCAGATGCATCAACATTCAGGCAGCTGCCATTTCAGGGAAACAAGAGACTTTCTTGTTAAAATCTAGTGATCTCTCATAGAGATGAAGGAAAACCTACTCAGAAATATGGAACACAGGTTCTCTCTACTAATAGAGCTGGTGGACTATTCCAAGTTTGCATCACATACTCTTTCTGTGAGAGTTCCTTCCTTCCTTCCTTCCTTCCTTCCTTCCTTCCTTCCTTCCTCCCTCCCTCCCTCCCTCCCTCCCTCCTTCTCTCTCTCCTTCTCTCCCTCCCTCTCAGGAGTAGACCTTGATCTACCACCAAACCTCTTCCAAATTTCCCCCCAAAAAATCTCAATTTTTTACATGTATCTGAGGTAACATGGCTAAGTGGGACACGAGGAAGAAGTAGTGAAGCACAGACACTTCATTACGGTTTATGCAATTGAATTAACATTTATTAATGCATGGGTTCTAACATAATTTCCTTTAATATTACAGAATACCTATACTTGGTCAATACTTGTATTCCCTAGCACCAAATGTATTCATGCCCTATTTTTCTAGCCATCTTTCACCTACATGTTTTGTATTCTTCTCCACTAACCAACCTCTGGAGTATAAACTGGAGGAGTTCCTTTGCATTGCCATATTTTGAGTGATACCTGTAACACCCAATCAGCACAACACACATTCTTTAGCTCCATTTTCTTCTGTTCTGGCTTGTGGTCCCTTTGCTATATGGAGTATTTGCAGCATGAACTTAAAAAGGTCGTGATTTTCTTAGAAGTCAGAGCAAGGATAATTGCCATGAACAAAGTCACTTGTATGTTCTCTTTAGCATTTAGAAAACCAGGTGTGTAAACGTGTTACATATGCTAATAGGTACTGTGTCTTAATAATATAATTCTTTTGGCCCACTACAGCTCTAATATTTGCAGAGAGTTGCACCTAACAGCAGAATTTCTCATTATTTTTTACAATTTCTTCGTTAAAAATAGGTGTGATTGGGCCTATTTTTGTTCTTCCTGTTAGGGCATGATGTCAACAGAAACTTAGGAGATGGTTGCATCTACTGAGGTTGAGTCCCTGCCCAAAGATCTTTATAAATTAAATTCAGAACAGAGGGACAAGAGATGGAACAGGTAATGAAAAATAGGGAAAATGTATCCCAGCAGTTTCAAAAAGGGTCCTCACCTCAATTTTAGCTGGAATTATTTCTGTGCTGTGAAGTCTAGAGGAGAATCAGGAACTATTGTGCTCGGTCAAGTAAACAAGATCAGAATTTGCAGAGAGAGGAATATTTTCTCTTAGGATATTATTAGGCCCTACTTTAATTCTTTCATGGCCAAACATATCAACAGACATTAGTTATTTATCTAAAGAAATGCCCACAATTATAATTAATTGTAGTTACATAACTGACAAAAATAAACTTATTTACCAATCTAAAGTGATGTCATTGCCCTGGCTTGTCCCAAAGGTGCTTTTTCAAAAGTTTCTGGAAAGTCCAACTGCCTCTTGAAAAAGCACCTTTGGGACAACCATGACTTGGATGACTGAGAATCTTCATAGACATTTACTCTGGCTTAGGACTCAGATTTTGAGTTTGAATCTGACTCTGAAGACCCAGCTCCAATTGAATCTGTGATATGTCAACCTTAGGCGGAAACATAAGAGGCTGATCAAACATAGGAAACACCTGAGCAACTGGAAGAGTCAGAGGATGACAACCTAAAACCTCCCAGCCCACACAACTGACAAGTAGAAAGGAGAGCGGAATAAAGAGGATCTATTAAACTCCTCACCAAGCAAAGAAGTAAACCTTCTCATTAATGTCAGCTGCCTGCAGAATCTGCTCTGCTTCTTTTCTTTGCTGGAAACACCCAATAGCCAGCTTGTGTGTGACATTTGTGTGTGAATTCGGCTTCTTGGAGCTGTTGGCTGACAACCTTGACCCGGCTCTGAAACGTTGGACTGACTCTAAAGAATTCAGCATGCTCCCACTCTCAAACCCAACTTTACAGGCAAGCCTTGGCTTTGTTTACATTCCTGTGCTTCATTTACATTTCTTTGTTTCACTGTAAATTCTTCGGCTTAGTAGTAAAAATGACAATCATCGGAGAAATTGTGTGTGCGTATATGTGGCTGAAGCCTGCAGCAGGACCATTGCCTCCGTAGTTTATTTTTGCATATTATTTTTAACAGAGTGGATGGTGCACATTTAATTTTTTGCAATGAATTTTTAATAGGCTGTGCTGTTGTTGACTTAAAAATGTTTTCAGCAATCATACAAGACTGCAAATATCTCTACAGAGGGCAGTTTATCAGAAAGGTGAAAGATAAGTAACAACTGCAGTGAGAATAATAGATCCTAATCAACACAAAGCAATATATAAATGGCAAAAATATCTTAGAAGAATTTTAAAAAGCTTGATTACATATGCTGCATTTATCAGCAACAAAATTTGCCATTAAAAAGAAGAATCATACTGCAATACAAATTGTGTTGCCTTCAGCTCCTGAATGAAAGTCAAATATGAATGTGACAAGTAAAATTTGTTTATTCTACCCAAACTTTGTGTAGAATATTTCTTTTTCTATACAATTATATGGGGAGTACACATGTCCTCACATGTTCATGCTATCTGTGAGGATCATGAGGTTTCACTGGCCATGCCTCACCGCCAGTAATAATCATTAGCCTTATTGTTCCTTTTTTTTCAGTCATGAAATCTATATTTGGACAGATATATGTAAACATATCTCTAATATACAATAGGAATTTGGGGCCAATCTATTTAAAAGAGATCAGTTTGGATCCAGACAGTTACTATCCATTATTTAAATTATGTGAGTAGGCCAACTTCAAGGAAGTCTGGGAACTGTAATTATATTAGGAAGTTGCAAATTTTACACATAGATTTAACAAAAACAGCTTCCTCGCACAAGTGGAATTAAAAATTACTGCATAATAAATGTAAAATGTGAAGTTATTAATAGTAATTGTTCTCATTTCAACATGTTAATATGTCTTGATTCTTCCAGATTTAGTGAGAATTTTATCATCTGGTATCTCCTTCCTACTGATAATGGGCCTCAAGGTAAATAGAATTAAATACAAAACAATATACCGAAATGAAAAGGCTATATCAAATCACTGGAGTTAAGGCTTGTTTGTAGCTGCTATGTCAACAACAAATCTTGAACCAAATCTGGAATTTGTAATTTGTATATTTAAAAAATAAGAAAAATTAAGAAATTGAAGGTAAAATGTGTGTGTGTATATATGTACATACACACACACACTTAATAGACTCAGCACTAGATTAAGATACATAGCATGGTCAAGATGCAAAAGAAAAAAAGAAAAGTATCCCATAGTATTTCTGGAAGAAGCTAATGATCTGGCTAAAATGCCAGGTTACTGACACTTTCATTTTATCTTTGAGAAACCCTACAATAAAATTCTAGATGATGGGAAAATAGCAAATATTGTCTCTATTTCTTGAAAGAAGGGAAAGGAAAATTATAGATCAGTGAATCTGACATTAATACGATGGGAGATTATAACTGATTCTAAAAGATTGATCCCTTAAAAATCTTAAAAACAATGAAGTAATTAGCATAAATTGGCATGAATTTTCCAAGAACAGGCCTAGGTAAACTAATGTTACTTCATATTTTGATCTGATAATTTCTTTTAGCAAGCTAATTAAGTGGGGCATCACAATTAAATAGTGTAAGTACTACCCTATTTCCCCCAAAATAAGACATCCCCTGATAATAAGCCCAATCGGGCTTTTGAGCACATGGCAATAAGGCCAAGCACTTATTTCAGGGTTCAAAAAAATATAAGACAGGGTCTTATTTTTGGGAAAACACAGTAGCTGAAAAGATTTACAGGTAGTTCTTGGTTTACAATAGCAATTGGGGCTGGGATAGTCATTGCTAAATGATGTGACCGTAAAGTGAGACATTTTGTGATGTTTTGTGATCACATTGCTTAATAATGACAATCTCAGCACTCCCAGTTATAACCCTAAGACGCATGAGTCTTTAAGTCGGAAGAGATGGGAGTCTTCCAGGTGTCATGTAAGTGCAAGAAGACTGGGGATGAATGGTACAGCAGAGTGTGAGTGCAAGAAAGATAGGGAAAGGATGATGAGGCACAGTGCAATGACAGGAAGGCAGGGGGATGGGGATGAATGGTGCAGCATGGCCTGTGTGCAGGAAAGCCAAAGGAACTTACCCAGCTTACTCATTGACTTTGTTGTAATTATGGTAAATGTGAATTGGTGGCCGATTGCCCAAATTTGATCTTGGGAATGCTGCAACAGCCGAAACTTCAAGGACTAGTCATAAGTCCCATTCCATGTCTCTCCCCTGGACCTTCTATATGGACCCCTAGGATATGGTTGCTCCCATCCTCTGTGGTTAAGATGTATTCCGCAGCGGAGCTTCTTGGTCTGCGAGACTCCCCCCTCTCGCAGGCTTGGCCCTCCACTCTATCGAGGGCCTACCTCGATGACGGGCTTTGGAACCCCGAGAGATGGCATGCCACAAAGAGGGGGTTGTGGGGTTTTTTAAAATTGTCTTTTTGTAATCTTTTAAGGGGCTTAGGGCGGGGGGTGGGGAGGGAGGGGCATAGGTCAGGCCCGTTACAGGGGCACGGAACGGAAGGCGGGGAGCGGGGTGTGGAGGAGCTCAGTGTGGATAGGGTGAAGGGCAGTTCTATCAGGACCGTGGTTGGGAGGGGCAGATATGGCGGGAGTAGGGGGCCACATCAGGTGGTGGGGGCACGCACCCGCTATCTCCAAGCGGTGGCATGCCTCGGCCCCCATGACTCTTCTCGTTTCCCCGGCTGTCCAGAGTCTCAGAGCCCAGGCCTTAGACTGATGTTGTGCAACGCCAGGTCCGTGGTTAATAAGGCCCCCCTCATTTGTGAGCTAATACAGGAGGGGGGTGCGGACCTGGCAGGTATTACAGAGACCTGGTTGGGCCAAGAGGGGGGGGTCCCCCTCGTAGAGATGTGCCCACCAGGTTTCCACGCATTCCATCAGCCAAGGGCCCAGGGCAGGGGTGGGGGGGTGGCGGTCATTATAAAGGAAGGTCTTGATCCGAAGGAGGCCACTGTACCTCAGATAGCCGGATGTGAGTCTCTCCTGGTGAAGTGGGGCCATGGGATGCAGGTGGGCCTGCTGATCGCGTACCTGGCTCCCTGCCACGTGACAGCGGCCCTGCCCGAGCTTCTCAACGTTATTGCCGGGGTGGCGGTTGATACCCCCAGACTTTTGGTCATGGGGGATTTCAACCTGCCATCTACCGGTGGGGCGTCTGGGATGGCTCGGGAGTTTATGGCTTCCATGACAGCCATGGACCTGACACAATTAATTCATGGCCCCACTCACGCGGGAGGACACACTCTGGACTTGGTTTTTATCTCTGGTCAGTGGCGGAGTGGTCTGGATATAGGGGATATAGTTATTGAACCCCTGTCATGGTCGGACCATTCTCTCCTGAGACTGGACCTTTCGACCGCTGCACCCCACTGCAGGGAGGCGGAACCGACCAGGTGGTTCCGCCCCAGGCGCCTGATGGATCCTGATAGGTTCCAGAGGGAGCTTGGGCCAGTTCCTGAAACTCTGGCACACGACTCGGCTGAAGATCTGGTGGCTGCCTGGGATAGGACAGCCGCTGGTGCTCTGGACCGAGTCGTGCCTTTGCGGCCTCTGACCCGACGCCGAACCTGCCCGGCCCCTTGGTTTTCCGAGGAGCTGAGGGAGATGAAGCGCCGGAAAAGACGCCTAGAGAGTGGTTGGAGGGCGAGTCGCTCCGAATCCGACCGAACACTAGTTAGGTCTCATATTAAGACCTATCTAGTGGCGATAAAAGCGGCAAAGCGTAACCACTTTTCCGCTCTTATTGCATCGGCAGATAACCGCCCAGCCGCCTTGTTTAGGGTGTCCCGCTCCCTCCTACATCAGGGAGCACGGGAGGACCCCTTGCAAGGGCAGGCTGAGGATTTTGCACAGTATCTGCACGATAAAATCGCTCAGATTCGGGAAGGCTTGGACTCTGACTGGGTAGATCCCGGCGGGGTGACTGAGGCTGGTCTTGAGAATGTTACCTGGGATGAGTTCGACCCTGTGACTCCTGAGGACGTGGACAGGATCCTGGGGAGATTAAACGCAACCACATGTTTATTGGACCCGTGCCCCTCCTGGCTGGTACTGGCCACCCGGGAGGTAACACGAGGCTGGCTCCAGAGGATCATAAATGCTTCTCTGAGAGAGGGTTTCTTGCCTCCCGCCTTGAAAGAGGCAGTGGTGAGGCCCCTCCTCAAGAAGCCTTCTCTGGACCCGGCCGTTTTGGCAAACTATCGTCCGGTCTCCAACCTTCGCTTTGTTGCGAAGGTTGTGGAGAGTGTGGTTGCGCAACAGCTCCCACAGTTCCTGGATGAAACCGTCTATCTAGATCCGTGCCAGTCCGGCTTCAGGCCTGGGTACAGCACGGAGACGGCATTGGTCGCATTGGTGGATGATCTCTGGAGGGCTCGGGACAGGGGTTGTTCCTCTGTTCTGGTCCTGTTAGACCTCTCAGCGGCTTTTGATACCATCAACCATGGTATCATGCTGCGCCGGCTGGAGGGACTGGGGGTGGGAGGCACCGTGTTGCGGTAGTTCTCCTCCTATCTCTCTGACCGGTCGCAGTCTGTGTTGGCAGGGGGGCAGAGGTCGACCTCGAGGCGCCTTGCTTGCGGGGTGCCGCAAGGGTCGGTCCTCTCACCGCTCCTGTTCAACATTTATGTGAAGCCGCTGGGTGAGATCATCCGTGGTTTTGGGGTGCGATGCCATCTGTACGCTGATGATACTCAGCTGTACATTTCCACCCCAGACCAACCCAATGATGCCCTCGAAGTGATGTCCCAGTGTCTGGAGGCCGTGCGGGTCTGGATGGGGAGGAACAGGCTTCGGCTCAACCCTTCCAAGACCGAGTGGCTGTGGATGCCGGCGTCCCGGTATAGCCAGCTGGTGCCATCGCTGGCTATTGGGGGCGAGTCACTGACCCCCACAGAGGGGGCTCGCAACTTGGGCGTCCTCCTGGACACACGGCTGTCTTTAGAAGAGCATATGACAGCCGTGGCCAGGGGGGCTTTTTATCAGGTTCGCCTGATACGCCAGTTGCGCCCCTTTCTGGATCGGGACTCCTTGTGCACAGTCACTCATGCCTTGGTTACGTCACGCCTGGACTACTGTAACGCTCTCTACATGGGGCTCCCCCTGAGGAGCACCCGGAGGCTCCAGCTGGTGCAGAATGCGGCCGCGCGGGTGATTATGGGAGCGACGTGGCGCTCCCACGTAACACCTCTCCTGCGCGAGCTGCATTGGCTCCCGGTGGTCTTCCGGGTGCGCTTTAAGGTGTTGGTTCTCATCTTTAAAGCGCTCCATGGCTTAGGGCCAGGGTATTTGCGAGACCGCCTGCTGCTACCAAAAACCTCCCACCGGCCAATACGCTCTCACAGAGAGGGCCTCCTCGGGGTGCCGTCGGTCAGGCAATGTCGGCTGGCGGCCCCCAGGGGAAGAGCCTTCTCTGTGGGGGCACCCACCCTGTGGAATGAGCTGCCTCCTGGAATACGATTGATCCCGGACCTCCGGACCTTCCGTAAAGCCCTGAAGACGTTTTTATTTCATCAAGCCGGCCTAGCCTAAATGGTTTTTAATTGGGATTTTAAATTTTATGGATTTGGGGTTTTAAATTTGGGTAGCCAATGATTTAATTCTTTTAATTATCTTAATTTTTGCATTTGTATGTTTTTTAATTTTGGCTGTTCACCGCCCTGACTCCCTTCTGGGAGAAGGGCGGTATACAAATTAAATTAATAAATAAATAAATAAATAAATAAGTACCTATCTGAACTGTTGCTGAACAAGTGGTTGAGAAGTGAGGACTATCTGTGGGGCCATTTAGCTGTCAAATTAGAAAGAGTGAGTAAGGGAGTACAATAGCAAAGCAGATTAATGCATATAGTAAGGGAAACATAGAACCATGCTCTAGGTGAGCCTTTGCCACATTGGTATTCTCAACATGGTCTGGACTACTCATTATCCATAACCAGATCCCCTAACTGGAAAATCAGATTTGCACTAGACTGGCAGCATTCTCCTCCTCTTCCTCCAATAAAATAACTCTTCTCTCTTAATTTTGTAAGAATCTGGACTGATCCAATAATGGACTTCAAAAACACTGTGAATCCAGGCAGTTCAAGAGTTCAGCCTAGTTCTTAAACAGAATTCTTTAAAAGTATGTATATGTTTTTCATCAGGCACAGGTTGGTTGATAACAATATAGTACAGGTAATCATCAACTTACGATCATAATTGAGCCCAAATTTTTTGTTGCTAAGTGAGACATTTGTTAAGTTAATTTTGTCCATTTTATGACCTTTCTTGCCACAGTTAAGTGAATTGCTACAGCTGTGAAGTTAGTAACACAGCTATTAAGTGAATCTGGCTTTCCCATTGGCTTTGCTTGTCAGAAGGTCACAAAAGGTGATCACATGACCTCAGGACAT
This sequence comes from Pantherophis guttatus, assembly GCF_059756535.1. Taxonomy (NCBI): domain Eukaryota; kingdom Metazoa; phylum Chordata; class Lepidosauria; order Squamata; family Colubridae; genus Pantherophis; species Pantherophis guttatus. The sequence continues at coordinate 61,601,922 of NC_142068.1, forward strand.
TGCAACGATCATAAGTGTGAATCAATTCCCAAATGTCTTCTTAATTTTGATCATGAAGATGCCGCAATGGTCATAAGTGTGAAAAACAATCATAAATCATTTTCTTTCAGTGTTGTTGTAGCTTTGAACAGTCACTAAATGAACTGGGCCTGGTGGCTCAGCAGACTGATAGCATTGTGATTAACACCAGCTGTCTGCAATTAGCCATCTGTAAATTTGTATTTCACCAGGCTCAAGGTTGACTCAGCCTTCCATCCTTTCTAAGGTAGGTAAATTGAGGACCCAGTTTATGGGGGCAATAAGCTGACTTTGTATAAATATACAAAAGTATGAAGGCTATTGCTTAACGCATTGTAAGCCGCCCTGAGTCTCCGGAGAAGGGTGGCATATAAATCAAATTTAAAAAACAACAACAAAAAAACCTGTTAGAAGTCGAAGAATCAACTTCTAATTTGCAAAAATAAATTTGCATGAATAAATTTGCATGAATTTGCATGAGTAAATCATGCAAACCAAATATTTTCTCTCTCAGAACGCTATATTAAGGGCCAAACAGTTATATCAAGGACTTTCAAATTTAATCCCAGTTTCCAAGCAAGATTCCATGTGACATTGTGTGAAAAACTATATCAAAGTTTATACATTTAACTTGCAGACCATTTATTCCATTGGCTAATCATATAATTCAATTTAAAAAGCAATTAATTTTGTCTAGCATGATTTCTCTATAATCCTACATAGAATTATTACTTTTCAAATTAGCACTTTTGAAATCTGTCACTGTTTGCTGCTGCTGTCTCTAAAGTGACCTTATATAACTATATTTACTCAGAGGCAGAATGACTTTTTCAATTATTTGAAATATTTTTCTTTCAGAGGGGAAAATGGCAGTTCAACCATCTCCAAAGGGAGTTTGCATTATAGCTTGTTTCATCCGCAGTAACTGGGGAAGGCCTTTTTCTTCTTCCAGATTTGAGGAAACCTAAAATCAGGATCTTCGTCTGGATTGTGGTTCATCACAAGCAACACATAAAAATCTTGATTGGTGGGTTAAGTAACAGAGAGGCGGGGTCTTCCACCAAGTTTGCAGCTGTGATGCAGCCTAAATATATGGACATAGAACCAACCTTCCTTGTTTCTAATGCACTTTTCAGATTGTAATTTCTTCTTCAGTTGAAGAGAGACTTTTTTCAGATACAGATAAATGTGTCTTTTTGGTGATTTCAGCAAGTTGTTTGAAGTTATAAAAAAGGCAAGATGATATCCACAAAATTAAGCCTCAAGGACTTGTTTTATAAATGGCTGGATAGTAGAGTTAGAAATTAGGAGTGGAAAAAGTACTACTATATATAAATAAATTGATCCAGACATTAAGCTATTCACTAAACACTTATGTATGTAATGTGAACATATATAAATAAACTGTTAAAAAAAATTAAGCCTCAAGGACATAATCAAAGTTATTCCCCTTTTTAATTATTTATTATTTAATGTATTTATTACATTTATTTGCCCCCCATCTTGCCACAAGGCAACTGAATGGCTTACAACATTACCTGTGTCATGTGAAGCATGTAAAGTGATGGGTTTTATATGGTTGTGATTACTGTCTTCTACCTCCTTCGCTGAAACCAGGTTGAGCTGCAATAAAACAGCGAGCATTGCTTGGTTTCATTTCATTTGCCTTGTTAAGAATGGAAGTGTGATTTTTCAAATTACTCATATCAAAAGAGAAGCTGATAATGATATGGAACTTGGTAATACTTACTCTAATGTACTATAATGGAGCTAGTGCTATAGGCAATTCAATTAAGCAAGCATTTGAGATTAGACAGTTTTCCATTTTTAAAAATAAGTTAGCATTATTTTTAAACAAAAATGTTTTCATGCCATGCTACCAAGTACATACCCTCTGACTACCAGAAAGAATAACTAGGGATGACATGATAGCAGTGTTCCAGTAACTGAGGGGTTGCCACAAAGAAGAGGGAGTCAAGCTATTCTCCAAAGCATCTGAAGGCAGGACAAGAAGCAATGGGTAGATACTAATCAAGGAGAGAACCAACCTAGAACCAAGGAGAAATTTCCTGACAGTTAGAACATTCTGCCAACAATTGGCAGAATGACTTGCCTCCAGAGGTTGTGAATGCTTCAACACTGGAAGTTTTTAAGACGAAATTGGACAACCATTTGTCTGAAATGGTGTAGGGTTTCCTGCCTGAAAAAGGAATTGGATTAGAAGTTCTCCAAATGCCCAAATTTGAGCTTCCAACTTTGTTATTTTGTCTGTTATTCTGTTATATTTTAATGGAGGTTTCATTTTAGCTTTATTCAGAGTTACTCCACAAGCACTGCTTACCTACAATCAGCATTTATTTCACGGAGGCCCAGTAGACTGAACAGCAGCTGTTTGGGTTGATTGCATTCTGTGGCTTCAATCCATTTTTACAGAATAGCAGAAAGCTGCTATGCACACTTCCTCATCCAGCAGCAAGCATCCCATTCAGATCACTTATCACCTATTTGAGGACAGAGAAAGTGAAGAGAATTAATCCAATCCTACTCTTTTTCTGCAACCTGTAAACAGAAGTGGGATAGCATTAAATAAAGTCCCTCTTTCAAAAACTGTAATGGATTTTTTTCCCTTATTGAATGAAAATTCTTCTGCATTACAAACTAATGAAATACAGTTGTGCAATAATATATAAGGCAAACAGCAATCTATTAAAATACTATAAACTTTTATGTTCTAATATTTCCACTAGCAATAATTTGAACATCTGCCGTACAATATTATTTGGACAAATTAGCATCAAATTAAAAAAAAAAACCACTTCCAAGAGGAATGCTACCAAAAAAATCAGACTATTCAAATTAAATAGAAGCTGTCAGCTTTGATCCATGGTCGAGGTGATACAATATATTAAACTGTGTCTATCCCAGGATTTTTCCATGACTCAGTAGTAGCCTCAGATTAACAGAGAGCCAATTTCATTTTAGTAGGCTTAAATAGTGTCAGTTAATGATTCTTTGAAAAAGAAGCAATGACTGTTTCCTAAGCAGCATTGCCCCGTTTGCATACTGGGCTCCGTGACACTCAAAGAGTGGAAGAAGACAGCCAGCAAGTCTTTCCATGATTGACATCTTTTATGTAGGACACTGTCAGTTTTATATATTTATGCCCTGGAGAAATAAATATACCCTGGTGAAACCCTAAAACTGGTGACGGAGACCTATTACATAGCGTAAAATAGGATTACTGAAGTTGTAAACTTCCTAAGGGACAGCAGAGTTTACTGGGGAAGTACATTCTTTCAGGGCTGATTGTCAGTATTGCCCTGGGATTATATACCTGCAAATTAAAAGTGGCAGGCCAGGTGACAGATATTTTGCACTAATATAGGCACTGGTTTAGTTTGATTTTGTTTTAAAATGTTCTGCTGAAATTAGAGGTGGTTTAGTGGGCTGGAGCTTTTTTGTTTTGGCGCTTTTTGTTCCCATATCCTCCTTTTTTACAGGAGATTTGGAGCCCTCCATTCATTAAGATCCCTCAGTTTCATGGAATCAGGCTCACCAACATAGGAATCATGTACCTCAGTTCCATATAATAAAACTGGCAGGTCATTCTTTACTTTGTGGTTCAAACAGTTCCAAGATTAAAAACGTTGATAAGGTCATTAAGTCAAAGAAACCACAGAGAAATTGTTCTCCAAAAAGGAAGTAGCTTTTTTTTTCTGCTTTACTAAAAACTGTAACAAGAAACTAAAAAAAAAATTGTGAGAAATGTTGCTTTTTTCCCCCTTTAGAAAATGAACAAATGTGCTCTAAACATGCATTTGATGGATTTTTAACTGAATAATTGGTGATGTCTAGGAAGATAGGAAATTCCATGTAAATATATAAAAGCTGATGCTGGATGAATAAAAGTGGCTCTGTGATCATCCCTCTTAAGACAGAAAAAAAACCCTGTCTAGGCTTGTGGTAATGTCTTGACCTCTTGAACATCCTGCTTAACATAGGAAAATGTTAGTTGTGAGATGACACAATGTCCTTTGCTTCTTATGTATAAAAGCCCTAATCAGGCATGTCATCAAATAGATTTTGCACAGAGCCTAGGAATATGTAGGTGTTTTTTGCCCAGAGTCTAAGAATAAACAATGGAGTTGTTTACTGCAGAATCCAGATTGGCTATGTATGCAATTTGCATGCATACGTGTAAGTAGCCTCTTCTCTTGGATAACAATGAAAGTACGAAGATATAAGGATTAATTTGCTTCTTCTTTGCTGCATTTTAATATATAATTTCAAATCTTGTAAAAAAGAAATTACAGAAGCATATGCATTCCTTGCCCTTTATGACTTAATAATTGCTGTAAAAACTTTAAAATTATGATTTACAAATACTGCATGTTACCACGAGCACTTCCTTTTTCTTAAATGGATATGAGTTGACACAGCAACAATTTCAGTTCTATGGCGAACAAGTTTTTTTCCCCCCAGGCCCAATTTTACTTTTAAAAGTCTTTTGTCTTATAATGCAAATGAACAAAACCAATATAGAGGAAGAGCAGAAATCTTGGCACTTCAAACACTCTAGATAATATTTACTTCTAATTCAAAGGAACACATTTCTACAATCAAGAGACAAAAAGGCACAGCATGAAGGAAAAATTAACACCACACAACCTTTGTGAATATTACCTTCCAGTGAATTTCTTATTCCAGAGAAATTACAATTTCTCAAAACACTTCTTAGGTTAGTTGTCTGTTCTGAAATATAAAACATGTTTATGTGAGTGCATTTAGAAAGAGAGAGAAGGACACACAAACAATTTTTGAAGAATGTTTTCTGAATAGGACTTTGAATTACATGTTATTGTATGACTATAATTTCCATAGCAACAGATACAAAGGGGACAGGTGAGAGGATGCTAAATAAAGGGACAATTTATGCCATAAAATTAATGCTGATTTAGTCTGATGGATCAGGCAGCATCTGTTTCATTGTAATAAGTATATATTGAATATTATCAATATAATACATCCTTCTGAATAAACATCCATAAAATTGGGCTGTAAAAAAAGGCACTATCTATTTGTGTGCTTATAAATCCCATTATATTAGTTTAGGTCACAGTAAAATATAATAACTGTTCCCAAGGTCTCTGTAAGCAGTGGCCATTATCTAGCTTCTAGCAGTTTATAAAATAGGCACCGTTGAACCATGCTGCATGCTTGTATCTGTCAAGCAATTTTTTCAGTTAGTTAAGCATCCTGATCAGATTGTGTGTTTCAATTAATCCTCAAGGGAACACATGCTGCAACAGGCTCATGGTACAATGTTAAACATGGCATTTTTCTGCAAACCTGAATGCATAGAATGATAAAACAGTGATAATGGCAAGTGAAGAAGCTTGGACACTGCTGCAGTTGTTTCATTTTTATTTTTGTTTTTACTGTTAAGAAATTAACTACACCCAAAAGGAAATTAACAAGGTCATGACAATTTGAAAGGGGAACAAATACTTTTAACTTTTCAGACTATGGTTATTATTCTGTCTACCCACACTTACTAAGAATTTCTTTAAGCAGCTGTCAGATATTGAAAATGAAGATAATTTGCTCTTACAAAGCAAGGAAAATATACACAAAAATGCATATAGCTGGCTATTTGCACTGTGAGATAGATACATGGTTAAAAAAAAGTAATTGCATGGTGGAACTCATCTATTATAGAATATAACAAATTTGAGAAGTCATAATTCTATTTTATTCTGAGATAGTTTTATTAACTTCACAAAATCACCCATTCTTTCAAAATATACTAAATTGGCATTGTATATGTTAATGAATGGAAGGATTTCATATGTTTTTTTATTGGATGGAAGAATGTGTCAGCATTCCGAGTAACACATCCATTGAAAGCAGAACTCCGAGGCAGGTAGATTCCTCAAATAACATGTTTATTGGATACATCATTTTGGCACAGCTGGTGAAATCCAACTCTAAAAGTTCCCGTGGTTTTCGTCTAATTAAAAGAGCAAAATTTCCCCCTCCCAGTGGTCACATTGTCCAATGGAAGTAGCTGGCAGGCTGCTTGGTCACTCTTCTCCTCCTCTCACAGTTACCTGTTAAGATGATCTTGGTTCCCACAGGAAAACTTTTTGTTTTGACGGTTAGACGGTCTATCTACTTCCCCCCTCCCTTCCCTCTCTCAGGGTTCACGGCAACTATGGGGCAGCAAAAGATGGCTTCAGCCAGGTTCGCTTCAGAGTCGACAGAATGGCTAACCAAACTGTGGATGTACACTTAAACAAATAACTTCATTTTTAAAAAGTAAATCTGATATAGAATTCAATTCTATTTGGAAACCATTTTTAGACTACAATTTTATATACATAATTTTTCTACATCCAAAATGCGGGTTTTAAAATTTATATTTTAACTTGACATATAATCTCCATAGAATTTACAGTGTTGTCTTAATGTATTATTTAACAAATAACAGAGTTGGAAGGGACCTTGGAGGTCTTCTAAATCCAACTCTCTGCTCAGGCAGGAAACTCATTTGAGACAAATGGCTGTTCAATCTTTTCAGACAAAAAGTGATAGATTTATCAGTTATAGATTTTCTTTCTCTCTCCCTTAATGACTTCAGCTATATTAATCAAATACCTTTAAAGGACTGTTTGACCACAACCACACAAGATATATGTGAGGAAAAACTGAAGCATTTGAACTTTAAGACAATTTTTAACTATTGGTGGCTCTGTTATTTTCTGGGGTAGCCCATGTTAGAGGAAATATTATACAGATGGAAGAATGGATTCTATTAAATATTGACGTATAGTAGAGGCTAATAACCCATTGTCATTTTCCTATAATTCAGTATTTACTCCATGCTTTTTTGAACAAAGAGTATAATTTGGAAGAATCTCTGAAGTTATTTTTTTATGATCAATGTTCATTTTATTTGTGCAATGTTTAATTATGTGGAATAATTGTCATATAAATTAAATTTTAAAATGTAAAATGTAAATATGCTACTATCTCTTAAGGATTCTTTGAAAATAATAGTTATATTTATAGTGTTTTGAGAGTATAAATTGTCAACTATAGTATAGAAATAATTCATTTTTTCATTTTAAGTTTATAGCTCTTTGGATTTAATAAAAAACTTTGAAAAGAGCATTCTATTTTGTGTATATTCCCATCAGTCTCTCTGTTTTTATGTTTTATAAAATATATGTTTACATATATAAAGTTGTATATAAATTTTAAATAACTAAATATTGTTACATGTGTATGCATGTACATAAATATCCATATGGTGCAGGCAGTAAGATGTGCTCTAACTTGCAGTAGTTTTGGAATTGTAGTACCTTTAAATTTAAATCCAATATATTTTAAAGACAAAATAGTAGAGTTCTTATTCTTGATAACTATATTATACTCTGTTGATTAAACCATCCTAGTGGCAAAAGGCATTAAAATGTAGTACAGTCTTTCTGAAATGCTGAAATTGTCAAATGAAGAAGATTTGAGATTGGAAAGATTTTATCCTAGAAAAGGAAATATGCGTTACTATATCAGATCTATTATCAGAATCCTACTTGTAAAAATGCTTTTGACAGAGAACAGCTGAAAGTGATTTGTAAAGAAATTTCTCTGAGACCTCAAAGAATTAGGAGTTCCTCTGGAACAATGTCAAAAGTAGAGCTTGGAGATACAGTAAGAAGAAATGGCAGAAATAATCTTATTTCTCAAGCAGAAGCTTCTACATGATTAGTTTTCCATAAATAGCATAAACGCTTTAAGACATTAAAAGAACAACTCTTTAAGAAATTGTTAAAAGCAACTCTGAATCCTTCCTTTTGCAATCCAAACTTCTGCATCCAAATCTGATTTGAATTCCTTCCTCATGCATCAGATTCAAAGTAAAAACTAGGAACAATTATTTGATCAAAGTCAGATAAAACAAAATTCTGTATTGCACATTTCATGTTTTAAAATAACCTTTTCATTGAGATGATGTATTTTCTGTGTTTATTACAAAAGATCTTTCATCCAGATAGCTGAGTTTCACTTTACCTTGCTGCAGATATATTTCCAACAACTAGGGGATTTTCAAACACTAATTGTAGCTAATACATTTTTGTAATTTTAATATTAAACATCTCCCTCATTAATACATTGATTGTAATTTCAAAAAAATCATGCAAAGATGATACTATCAAGGAGCTGGCTTTTTAGTAATTTCTGAAATTTGCATGATGAGAATTTATTTAATTTTATTCTAATGGTTATTCATGAATGGGATACAATGCTGAATAATCACTAGGTCTTATCTTTTCTTTTGGTTGAATAACCACTGGTTATAGCCAACGTATGCTAGAAATATGCTATCTAAAATGGTAATCCACTCTGGTTTAAGGAGTAGTTGCAGGACTGTTTCTTTCTCTCTCTGACAAACAAGGGTATTACTTGTTTTCCCAAGATGATTATTTTTCTCAGTGTTGGAGCTTATGAAAGTGTTTATTGCTCTCGTTACAAAAATACTGTTGCTCCTCACCATTTCAAAAAAACTTTTTAAAAAATTTCCTAACTGAGAGAGAACATTGAGAACATATATTTTTGCTATCTGATTTCACAACAATCAGTCCAACATTAATTTTTCCCCACATTTTTAACTAATTCATATATACCAAAGTGGTTGAAAATTACCATTCCAATAAACCTTTAATAGATTATGCAATATTTTTCAAGGCCATAAATTATAAAATCCGTACCTTCCTGGGATATCGCTTGATACTGATAAGACAGTATACAAACTTTTTAACAATTCAAAAATTCTTGCTGCTAAAATGTTGATATTTAGTTCCAACATGCCATTTTTCTAAATATATGGTGTGTGTTAAGTAAATAAGCTAAATGCTTAAGACAGTTAGGACTGATAAACTGAAGAAACAAGAATGGTAATATTTTCACATTAAAAGATTAACAAAGAACTCATTTTACTTTATTTAATGCCAGCTATTTGGGGGGTGGGGTATTTTATGGACTTTGCCCAATATTCAGGACAACTACTACAATTTTAATTGAAAAGTTAACTAGATTTTATTCACAATTAGAACAGAATAATTCTGAAGAGGCTCAAGAATAGAAATCACCAGCTCCTACATGTCCTCTGTCCATTTCCCCTGAATATTAAATGGGTAAGTAAACTGGGCCTTGTAAAAATAACTTTTAAAAGCTTGATGTTATATTGTACAAGAGTTTGGGAAAGAAAACTATAATTTCATAATTGCAAAACAATCTCCCATAGAAAATGTAAAAGATAGAATTGTATAATGAATTTGCCATTGGAATCAAAAGTTTGAAACAGTTAAAATAAAATAATTTGTTTTATTAAAGAAAACAGATGCTAAAAAAACAAAGTATAAGTGCTGTATATAAGAGATATAGGCGATGCTTGCAATTTTCCTTCAAGCTAAGCTCAATAGGTATGTGAAAGGAAAGATGAATAGGCGGGAAGGAAAAGTGAGACGAAGACAGAATGGTTAGCTGATGAAAGGTACATGTAAGGGGAATTACAATTAATCCTCAGATATTGATGGTTAGGTTTATCATTGCTAGGCTAAAACCCACATGTGTTACAAATAAACTAGTGGCATCTTCTGCATATAATAAAAAAAGGTTTGTGGGTTAATTTAGAAGCATGAATGTCTAGATTTAAATTGCTATAGAAGTGAATTTGTATACATACATAGTCTGCAGGTGTATGTGTGTGTGAGAGAGAGTAATAAAGTGTCTTGCAAGACTGGGTCTAAGTTATAAAAAAAATCTCTTATGCAAGGATATCAGAATCAATAGGTGTTTGTCAACAGAAATGTTAACTTGATCCATAGCAAACTGCATGATAAGGAATGTAAAGACACTATAAATCAACAAATACTTCCTAAACACGGTATTTAGATATCTATTTTTCAACAAGATGTGGAGGACTAAGTAGTACTGAGTTGCTAACTCAATCTAAAGCCTACTTGCTTTTTTACTACTTTTGCTCCTGGATAATCTAATCCTCCAGTTTAAGGACTAGGTACACTTTAGTGATCATAGTGAGTAAAATAATAGACCTATAATTTGATGGATCATCTCTATTGCCTTTCTCGTAGATGGAAACAATAGTGGATTAGGCTGTTCTGTTTACAAACAGTGAGCCCAGAACTGCATATTTGTCTTAAATATCTCTTGAGTGATAATTCTCTAGTATCTTCTCTGCTCACAAATACTTTATAATCTTTGGGATTTCAATAGCCGAAAGTGAGGGAGGGCATTGATGGATCTGAAGCAGTGTTGAAAGGAGTGTGTCCAGTGAACCACACAAAACATTCATATAGATTTCTTAAAGTACTACAGGTATATGGCAATTGAAATGGGAAACTGAAATAGCCAGCACCAGGAAAAAAAAAAAAACCCACTAAAAAATAATTACAGTTTGTTCTAATGGTATTACCCATTTGCTACCAAAATTTTTGGAAAGTTGCTTTTCTTTTAATACTTTTTCAAATTAAAATTTGATGGGCATCAAGGAAGGAATTATTCTTGAAACTCCTAAATGAAAAGATGTTTATTTCAGTATAATATGTACTTGATCAAACCATGACCTGCATTGATATTTTTTGAGATGACTTTTACTGGCTAGGCCTTGTTTTAATAAGCTTAAAATTCAGTGAAGAGAGAAGTGTATTTCTCCTGTTTCTGAGTTGTTAAATATTCTGGGTCAAAGCATTGCATCTGAAAGCCTTAGGGTGATGAATACCATCAGGGAAAATAAACCAGGTAATGGTGACTCCATTTCACCCTTTTAATCTTGATAAGAGTGCAGCCAGGCTCCTCTAATGAGGTTGGAGGTGGGCAGATTGCTCTACAAACTAAGGATGTAGGAAGGTTTTCTTAAGAAACAAAACGCCAAACTCACCAGTTTAATGAAGAAAAAAAATAGACTTGAGAGAAGATCCCCACTATATTCATATATTTATTCTCAAGCAGTACTTTCATTCAAATTTAGCCGAGGGGTAGTGGTGGAGGATCTGAGCAAGAAGAAGAAGAAAAAAGGGGAAGACCTGGAGGACGTGCCAGGGGTTCAAGTGTTGCTTGACCAGAAGGATGGTAGGAGGTTTGTATGTGGGTGGATGGGTGATTGGTGGGGTACATTCGATTCACTCTTGGCTCCTGGCCATTGTCTTCTCCCGCCTGCCAGACCCAGCCGAGAAATCGGGCGGGATGCCCGCCGGGGGCTGGGAGGATTTCGCTTTGGCTGAGATACCCTATTCTCAGCCGCGCAGCCTGAGGGAGTTTGCCGGGGGCAGCCAAACAGCCGCATCACGAGCGACGGATCCCCGCGGCCAGGAAAGGGCTCACCCCCTTTCTCCTCGCGCTTGGTGGGTATCCAATGGGTCATAGTTGAGGGGAGCCCGAGCCTGCCAGCCGTCGAGAAAAGCCGAGGCGAAGAGTGATGCAAGAGCAACGCTGCTAAGCCGCCATTTTCCAGCCTCTGTTGCGGCCACCCCGGGACAAGGAAAAGAAGAAAGTTTGCAGGCAACGGAGCGGTCATGTGGTGCAGGCGGAGCCAGGGATTGGGAGGCCCTGCCTGGATAGGAAACCCAGGCGGTCGCTGCGGACGGGAAGGAGGTTCCCTCGGCGGCACCGTCACCGCCGTTAAGCATCCTTCCTCGGGCTGGCGGGGCCCGTTTCCCCTCCTCTTGAAAAGTCGCTTCCCTTCCTGAGAATGACACTTCCCGGTTCTGAAACCGCCCCGCGTTGCTTCACCTTTCCGTGCCTTTAGCCACAAGTAGCCGCGCTATCCTCTCCCGGTGGAGCGGCCTAAAGGGTGACACGTCATGCTTTTCACTTGTGTAGGAAACAAGACGTCTAATTCCAGAACCAAATAAATCTCTACAGTTGTAGATTACACAAGCAATTCTTGTAGATTTGATTTGATGTGATGTGTGTGGGATCATCCTTCCAAAGAAAGCAAGTTTGTACACTGGCTGAATGTTGAGAAAAGTCTAGCAATGTCTTTTTTAGGAGAGGGACATACCACTTGAAAGATGAAGGCAGATGGTACCACTCCCTTCAGATATGGAAGCATTCATCACCTCATGGATCCAACTAGATACCACCTCCTGGGAAATGTGGCAGCTCTGGCCAAGAGAGCCATTGCCCCAACTGGTCGTTTACCTGGCCATGACTCTTTTCTCACAGAGGTTCATGCATTAATCACTTCGTGTTTGAACTAATACATTGCGTTCTATATGGGACTGCCCCTAAAAAATCACTGGTTCAGAATGTAGCTGCATAATGCCCTCAGTGGAAGCTGCATTGGTTGCTGGTGTGCTTCAGAATGTTAGTCAAGGTGCTGGTGGTAACCTGTAAAGACCTTCATGGCATGGGTGGTGATTATTTGAAGATGATTTGAAGATCACCTTTCTTCCATCACTTCTTCCCATTTTGTAAAATCCATCAGGTTCATGTCCCATACTGAAATAATGACATCTAATGTCAGTGCCATTAAGCCTGCATCTGGAATGATATCCCTTCAGAATGTCTATGGAAATTCTCAGTCATCCAGATCATGATTGTCCCAAAGGTGCTTTTTCAAGAGGCAGCTGGACTTTCTGGTTTTTCTTTGAAGATGTTTCACTTCTCGAATGAGAAGGGTGGATCCTTTCTAAGTTTTTCTTGTCTATTATACAAACATAGGCTGTCCCCCAGGGGTGAAATGCTCCTGGATCGGAATGGATTGCCTGGTCCAGTAGCAATCATGGCCGGTGGTTTGGCGATCCCGTAGCATGGTGGAGCAAAGCTCCACCCACCCGCCTGGGTGTCATTACTTCCTGGTTAAAACCAGGAAGTAATGTTCTTTACCTTCTGCGCATGCACAGGTCTGCGTGCACATGTGACGTATGCGTGCGTGGGCGGTGCATGCGCTTCTGAACCAGTAAGGAAGGTAAGTAGATTTCACCCCTGCTCTCCCCTCACTTATCCCCTAGGCAGCATCTCCCTCACCCTCATCCAAGGTCATTCTCACATTCCAATACTTTCCCTTGACATCTTTGAATGAATTTTGGCTGCCATCCAAAGATTGTGCTACTTGCCTTCATTCCCAGGGATGTTTAATACCTGGTTCTCCTCCAGGTTCATGTAAGTTGGTACAAACCCTAGATTCAGAGTGATGTGGGCTCCAGCTTTGCTGTAAATATTAGTTTGATTCTCAAAGTATTTCATCCTAGATGCTCCTTTTCTGCAGGTGCTACTGAGAAAATGACTTGGGAGAATTGGTGTCAGGTTCACAGTTTATCTTTCACACTGATTAAATTAAGCCCCCGAGAATCGTTGGATAAGAGATGGGTGGCAAATAAATTTTCTAAATAAATAAATACTTTGATATTCCTTGTGTTTTTAGAACTGAAATCATTGAAATATAGTAGCAGATGATTGATAAACATTTCCCTAATGCAAACATAATTAATTCAATATATCTCATTGATTTTTTGAACTGAAACAAACATATGTTAATTTATAAAGAGTGGGTATGTTATATTGTTATTTTACTGGCAGTTCAGTGATGCAAAGTAGGTGACATAAACAATTTAATAGAAAGCCTGCATGTACATAAATCACATTATTATAGTCCATATTAGTTCCACGCTGAACATACTAAGGCTATGTTTGCTATGACAACTCATGTTTCAAAACAGATTTTAGTCTAATATTAACAGAAACAAATTCAAATATTAAATACTAAAAATTAAATTTGGTGGTTGTTTTCTCACAAGGTTAATCTTTATCTAGCAATCCATATATAGGAGGTTGATTAGTTCTCCGGGAGGCTACTTTACTATCTTCAGCGAAGTAAGAATCTGTCCATCCAACTCTTAGTAGGTATAAGAAATTCAAGGAATCAAGTGATTCCAATACTATGCAACCTGTTCTTCTTGCCAGTGTGTCCCAAGATGCTTTTCCAAAAGACGTTCTCTTGGTAAGAAAGTCCAGTTGCTTTTTGGAAAAGCACCTTTGGAACAACCATGATCTGAATGATGGAGAATCTCCATGGACATTTTTGCCAGTGTGTTTTAAAGTTTAATTGAAATTAAATCAAGTCTTAGTTTTAAGATTTAAAACTTTAAATATTAACCAGTTAATCTGATTGAATTTCTACTTTCGTTCAGGCAATCTGATCATGCTTTGAGGTTGCCAAAGCTCTACTTAAATATTCCTTCCTGAGAATAATTAGGTTGTTGTTCTGAGGCTGACAATAACCCCATGCCTGTGAAACTCATTATGGAGATAACACTGGGTAAGGCATGCTCTTAAAATATGTATTTATCCTCAATGGATTGTCTCCTAAATATTTTATTGAACTACTGAATATAAATTGTTTTAAATTATTATTAATTTTAATATTTATATTAAATTCAGTACTTTAATCTTACTATTGTATTTGCACTTTTCTTTTTGAATTTGCTGTTATTCATGTTTTATTAATAACTGACAATCATACTCAGGTTTCAGTTTTCTGTCAGTCTGGTGACCCATAAGCATTTAAAGATATATACATAAAATATTATTTTACATACTTCACCAGATTACTTTTTAATTTTTTCATGCTTCTCCTCCAATAGTTGTAGGAAGAACTAAAACAAGTTTATCATCATTATATATTTTACACCTCCTATAAGTGATTTGATTCTGCAATTAACTTCATTCCAAAACACCAGGGAAACTTACCAGATGAAAATGTTGATGTGTGTGTGTGTGTGACCTTTAGAAAATGTCTGAAATGTGGAATTTTCATTCATTTGTTCCTCTTCTTAAAAGAGAATATAACCTTTATGTATTTATTGTGCTTCTCCCCGTTATTAAGTTGTAGATTCTAGATTTCAGATTCTGAAGGTTAGCTGTATTACCAGTCACAGCCAAAAAAAATAAAAGCTGAAGCTATTGGAAAATTGAGTGATAAAACAATAACCCAACAATGATATTGACAATATCTCATTATAAATTAATGAAATATACACTTTAAATTTATTTAAGAAACTTAGGGAATACTGTCATTTCTTAATAATTTTATTGCAAAAAAGGAAATTGTAGTGCTCATGATTGAATATCTAAACTATAATTAAGTTCAGCATTATTTATTTAAAATTTAGGTTTATAATGCCCCACAGTTCAACACTCTGGGCAGTAAACAAATTAAAAACAGATGTAATGCAAAAAATAAAGTATAACTATAAACATAAGAGAGAGCTGAAATACAGGTAGTCCTTGATTTATGACAATTCATTCAGTGAATGTTTGAAATTATAATGGTGCTGAAACAATGGACTTACAACCTGTGCCTGAAGTTATATGATCTGGTATTTGGCAGCCACTTGCATTTATGACTGCAGGGACTCTGCAACTCTCCCCACCTAACTCTCCCTTCCAATTTATGTCCTGTTAGCGACCCCACGTAACAGCACTTGTTGGTGGCAGCAGCACAGGGTCTGGAGCTGAAGTAGTCTGTTGAGCAATCCTCTAGATCTCTATTTGGGGTTTGGGAAAATGAGGCTTTCAATGAATTGCAAGAATGAGATGCCAGCTTGGAGATCGGCTCAAAATGTCCTTGGTAAGAAGGCTTGGCACAGCCAGCAGCTGCCTCACACAGGCTGGGTGCAACTGTCAGCATCTGGAGAAAAAGGCAAGTGTGTTCTGAAAGATCTTATGGAACATAGAGAAGTGGCACAAATGGGGCTTTATGGAATGATGCTAGCATGGAGGGCCATGGTGTGGGGCCTGATGTGACATTTCATTAATGGCAGTGGCAAGTCAATGGATGAAAGTAGAGGCCTAGGAGCAGTGGTGGGATTCAAATAATTTAACAACCGATTCTCTGCCCTAATGACCAGCTGGTAGGCGTGGCTTGGTGGTCATGTGACCATGTAGGTGTGGCCTATTCATTTCATTTCATTTATTAAATTTTTATACTGCCCCTCTCCTGAAGGACTCGGGGCAGTGAACAGCCAGGATTAAAAACATACAATATAAACATTAAAATACTTTAAAACATAATTAAATCTATATTGGCTTCCCCCAATTTAACCCATAAAATTAACCAATTAAAAATTTTAAGCCAGCTCGGCTTGCTGAAATAAAAAAGTCTTCAGAGCCCGGCGAAAAGTCCGGAGGTCCGGGATCAGTCGTATCCCTGGGGGTAGCTCATTCCAGAAGGCGGGTGCCCCCACAGAGAAGGCTCTTCCCCTGGGGGTCGCCAGCTGACATTGCCTGACTGACAGCACCCTGAGGAGACCCTCTCTGTGGGAGCGTATTGGCTGGTGGGAGGTTATCGGTGGCAGAAGGTGGTCTCGTAAATAACTGGGCCCTAAGCTATGGAGTGCTTTGAAAATGAGAACCAATACCTTGAAGCGCACCCGGAAGACCATCGGAAGCCAATGCAGCTCACGCAGGAGAGGTGTTACGTGGGAGCGCCATGTCGCCCTCATAAGTACCCGCGCGGCTGCATTCTGCACCAGCTGGAGCCTCCGGGTGCTCCTCAAGGAGAGCCCCATGTAGAGAGCATTGCAGTAGTCCAGGCGGGAAGTGACAAGGGCATGAGTGACCGTGCATAAGGAGTCCCGATCCAGAAAGGGGCGCAACTGGCGTATCAGGCGAACCTGATAGAAAGCCCCCCTGGCCACAGTCGTCATATGCTCTTCTAAAGACAGCCATGCATCCAGGAGGACACCCAAGTTATGCGCCCTCTCCGTGGGGGCCAATGTCTTGCCCCCAATAGCCAGCGATGGCACCAGCTGGCTATATCGGGACGCCGGCAACCACAGCCACTCAGTCTTGGAGGGGTTGAGTCGGAACCTGTTCCTCCCCATCCAGACCCGCACGGCCTCCAGGCACCGGGACATCACTTCAAGGGCATCATTGGGGTAGTCGGGGGTGGAGATGTACAGCTGAGTGTCGTCAGCGTACAGATGGCACTGCACCCCAAAACCACGGATGATCTCACCCAGCAGCTTCACATAAATGTTGAACAGGAGAGACAAGAGGACTGACCCTTGCGGCACCCCACAAACCAGGTGCCTTGAGGTTGACCTCTGCCCCCCAGCCAACATGGACTGTGACCGTCGGAGAAATAGGAGTAGAACCACCGTAAAACAGTGCCTCCCATTCCCAACCCCTCCAGCCGGTGCAGCATGATACCATGGTCAATGGTATCAAAAGCCGCTGAGAGGTCTAATAGGACCAGAACAGAGGAGCAACCCTTGTCCCGAGCCCTCCAGAGATCATCAACCAACGCGACCAATGCCGTTTCCGTGCTGAAGCTGGACTAGAACGGATCTAGATAGACGGTTTCATCCAGGTACTGCGGGAGCTGTCGCGCCACCAAAAAGCGAAGGTTGGAAACTGGACGATAGTTTGCCAAAACAGCTGGGTCCAGAGAGGGCTTCTTGAGGAGGGACCTCATCACCGCCTTTTTCAAGGTGGGAGGCAAGAAACCCTCACTCAAGGAAGCGTTTATAATCCTCTGGAGCCAGCCTCGTGTAACCTCCCAGGTTGCTTTCAACCTCCCCAGCATCCTGTCCATGTCCTCGGGGGTCACAGGGTCGAGCTCATCCCAGATAACATTCTCAAGACACACCTCGGACAACCTGCCTGAACCCACCTAGTCAGAGTCCAAGCCTTCCCGAATTTGAGTGACTTTATCGTGCAGATAATGCGCAAAATCTTCAGCACGCCCTTGCAAGGGGTCTTCCCGCGCTCCCAGATGGAGAAGGGAGCACCCTAAACAAGGCGGCTGGGCGATTATCTGCTGACGCAATAAGAGCGGAAAAGTACTTACACTTCACCACTTTTATTGCCACTAAGTAGGTCTTGATATAAGACCTCACTAGTGTACGGTCAGATTCGGAACGACTAGCCATCCAACTACTCTCTAGGCATCTTTTCCGGTGCTTCATCTCCCTCAGCTCCTCGGAGAACCAAGGAACTGGGCAGATTCAGCGCCAGATCAGAGGCTGCAAAGGCACGACCCGATCTAAAGCACCAGCGGCCGCCTTATCCCAGGCGGCCACCAGGTCTTCCGTTAAGTCGTGAGCCAGAGTCTCAGGAAATGGCCCAAGCTCCATTTGGAACCTATCAGGATCCATCAGGCGCCTGGGGCGGAACCATCTAATCGGTTCCGCCTCCCTGCAGTGGGGTGTAGCGGTCAGAAAGTCAAGTCTAAGGAGGGAATGGTCTGACCATGACAAGGGTTCAATAACTATATCCCCTGTATCTAGGTCATTCAACCACTGACCAGAGACGAAAACCAAGTCCAGCATGTTTCCTCCTGTGTGAGTGGGGACCTGAATTAACTGGGTCAGGTCCATGGCCGTCATGGAAGCCATGAACTCCCGAGCCACCTCAGACGTTTCACCGATGGACGGCAGGTGGAAATCCCCCATGACTAAAAGCCTGGGGGTATCAACCGCCACCCCGGCTATAACGTTGAGGAGCTCGGGCAGGGCCGCTGCCATGCAGCAAGGAGCAAGGTATGCAATCAGCAGGCCCATCTGCCTCCCATGGCCCCACTTCACAAGGAGAGACTCACAACCGGCTATCTGAGGTACAGTGGCCACCCTAGGATCAAGACCTTCCTTTACAATAACCGCCATCCCCCCACCCCTACCCTGGGCCCTCGGCTGATGAAATGCGGGAAATCCGGTGGGTACATTTCTACGAGGGGGACGTCACTCATGTTCGATGGCGCTTCGCCTTAGCTGTTACAGTGTAATAAGGGTTAACCAGAGAGGCAGTTTCTGTAAGCAGGGCAATAAAGATTAGGCTAGAAAAGACACCAGAATGTTTCCTTTCTGCCTTCCTTACAGGATTAGCCCTGTAAAGTGGAAAAAAACAAAATAAGATTTCTTTCAACAACCAGTTCTCTGAACTGCTTAGAAAGTTAACAACCGGTTCTCCCGAATAGGTGCAAACTGGCTGAATCCCACCACTGCCTAGGAGTGGTGGCAGTTGATTGAAACACATGTGAAGGTATTTCCAGTCCAGGAAAATTGGTAATGAATCTGAGCAAAGTCTTTCTTTCTTTGAGTAGGAGCTGTGAACCCAGGAAAACCAAAATTGCACACTGTTATATATGGGAAAGTGCCACTCCATTCAAAACCAAGCACTAGAATACTCATGCACAGTATATCTCCATGCTTTACTCAATCCAATTCTATTAAACTTTAATCAAATACAAAGAACATTTCAACCCAGGAGCATTCTGACTTTAGTTTAAACAAACCAGATGAAGAATTCAAAGAATGGGTTTTGTCTTTATGTAAATGTATTGTCCAGAATAGGAAGTGATGTATGGTGTTCCAGATGCAGCCCAACTCTATTTTGGACATCTCTATTGAAAGTACGTTGAGCACATTGTTTGAACGCAAAACATTAGTTTATATTTATTTGCTAGATTTATATAGTATATGTTTCACATGGCGCACATAATAAAACATATAATAAGTTTCCATAAAAACATTTATGGCTTAGCATATTTTATAAATCTAGAAAATTCACATGCTGATTTTCTTAAATATGGCAAAGGCTGTATTTTTTCATTAAAATCTCAAAGTAGGATTGTTTTTCGTCTTTCGGTTGCCTTCCATATGCATTATTTTGGTCATAGACATCTGGAAGTTTCCTGGTTGCCATAGAACACCTGTGGGAGTGGCATTCATGCATTTTGGGCGAGGTTTGGTTTAAATCTTGCAGTAACTGAAAATAACAACTTTTATCCCTAGAAGAAATCCAAACTAAGAAGATACAAGTCATGTGATAAAAGGTAGTAATTCAATTAATAAGCATTATTTTCCACAAATTGATTTAGAAAATAGGACACAAGCATGAAGCCATACCAAACACAGGTTTCCGTTCCTTCATAACAATTGATTTTATGTGACTTATCATTTTTGTCCAAGGATCATTTTAGGCAAAAAAAGGTTATGCAATTTATGCATAATCAATTTGCATGAAAAGTTTGGAAATATGCCAAGCCTTCTGCCAAAATGCTTCCACACTTTCCTGTCAAATCTCTTTCTGTCCTCACGCCTGCATTTACCATTAGGCTGTGTGATTCTAGTACTGCAAAATATCCTGTTTCACACTTACCTCCATAGCCGAAATATAGTCCTCGACATATGACCACAATTGGGACTAGACTTTCTGTTACTAAGCAAGGCTGTTAAGTGAATCACACCCAACCATTTTGCCACAGTTTAATCACTCAGTAGTTAAGTGAATCTGGCTTCCCGCATTGACTTGGCTAGCTGGGAATGGTAATCACATGACTTCAGGACCCTGCAGCCATTGTAAATACATGCTGGTTGCCAAGTGCCTGAATTTTGATTATGTGGCTGTGGTGATGCTGCAATGGTCATAATTGCTAGGACTGGTGTGGTTGTAAGAGGGCTTTTTCAGTCTGTTGTAACTTTTGCTTAATTTAAGTCAACAACTACCTGTGCAACTATTACTGTCGGGTCAAAACTCCCTTGCCCAAAATGAAAAGGACCAGGACCCAATTTGGACATCCTATATCATGCAGAGTCGGTGAAAGATCTTCAGCATTAGAAAGGATGAACCTACCAAGCACACTATAATGAAGAGAGCTAATAAAATTGGTTGCTTTGTCTGCCATAGAATTGTATTCATTAGAAATCCAGATGAAGAAAATGCTTTTCCTTTTCATAAAACCAGACACAAGAGGAGGTGTTTCAATAATAAGGCTGTAAAAAATAAGTACACCTGAAGATATTTGGCTGAAAAAACTTAACACCACATCTAGCAACTCCTTTTTTCTACTGGCTCAGCCTCTTGCATTACATGAACTCTCTCCATGCAGGGTTTTGGGGGAAGCAACGGAACCCTCTATATTCCTGGCTACAGGATTCATTTTCCGTGTAACCTATTTCCTAGGTTCCCGGGACCCTCTGCCCTTACTTAGATGAATCCCTTGGGAGAGGATAGCGCGGCTACTTGTGGCTAAAGGCACGGAAAGGTGAAGCAACGCGGGGCGGTTTCAGAACCGGGAAGTGTCATTCTCAGGAAGGGAAGCGACTTTTCAAGAGGAGGGGAAACGGGCCCCGCCAGCCCGAGGAAGGATGCTTAACGGCGGTGACGGTGCCGCCGAGGGAACCTCCTTCCCGTCCGCAGCGACCGCCTGGGTTTCCTATCCAGGCAGGGCCTCCCAATCCCTGGCTCCGCCTGCACCACATGACCGCTCCGTTGCCTGCAAACTTTTTTCTTCTCCTTGTCCCGGGGCGGCCGCGATCGAGGCTGGAAAATGGCGGCTTAGCAGCGTCGCCGGCGCCGCCGCGTCAGTCCCCGCCTCTCCTCCCCGGCTTTCCCCGACGGCTGGCGGGCTCGGGCTCCCCTCAGCTATGACGCGTTGGATACCCACCAAGCGCGAAGAGAAATACGGCGTGGGTGAGCGCTTTCCCTTTCCTCTCTCCCGCCCCTCCGCGGGGATCCTTCGCTCCTGGTGCGGCTCCCGGTGAACTTCCTCAGAAGTTGAGGCTGCGCGGCTGAGAAGCGGGTCTCGCAGCCAAAGCGAAATCCTCCCCGCCCCTGACGAGCAAGTGACTCGTCCTTTATCCCTTTCCTACCCGACGCCTCACTGGGGCGCTTTTGAGGAAGGGTCGAGGCTGGCGAGAGAAAGCGGCTTCATCCCTTCTCAAAAGGCCCGCGCTGATGAGGGGTTGGGAGGTGGGGATTGAGGGGCTCTAGTTTCGCTTCACTTTACATTTCCTCGGCCGAGAGAGGCTTCTATTTCCTATCTCCTTTCGTTCCGAGTCTTTCTAGCGAAGTTTGGAGTTATCTCTTCTTTGATATCTTAGTCCTTTCGTTATTTTCCCTTTTTGTTGCTTTTAATTTACACGCCCCCCATGTCTTCCACGACTTCGTTAGGGAAACGAGGTCCAACTGAGCTGCACTTTTCTAACCTGCAGAACAGGACTCAAGTATCTCCCAACACCCTCTTTTCCCATTACCTGCTGAATTCTCCTTTCAAAAGAAAGGAAGTGGAAATTTTGTGTCTACTGTTTTTTAAATCTTCCTT
Source organism: Pantherophis guttatus (assembly GCF_059756535.1). Classification (NCBI taxonomy): domain Eukaryota; kingdom Metazoa; phylum Chordata; class Lepidosauria; order Squamata; family Colubridae; genus Pantherophis; species Pantherophis guttatus. The sequence goes on from NC_142068.1 coordinate 61,624,072, forward strand.
CCTCAGACTTACTTTGATATAGAATACACAAGTAGGAATGATATCCTGTTGGATATTCCTTTTTTTCTGGAAATCTGGCTAGTGATTGGTGCCATAAATTGAATATGGAGCCAGAATTTTTTTAAAAAATATTCTTCTCTGCAAATTTCCTGATGGAATTATAATTGAGTCCCATTTCAGGACACACTAATATCTTGCATTATAGGAACTCAGCCTGTCTTGTTAGTGTTCAATGTTGTCATGAACATGCAATTATATTGTCTTGAGGATAGGTATGCAGAAATAAACAAAATTGAAATTCTTACCAGATTAGTGAAACCTTAGTTGATTTATTGCATGATTTAAGTAATGGGGAAAATAAAATAATAAATCTGAATGAAATGGATATCTTCTATTAAGATGATGGTTACATCAGAAATTACGTCAGAGGTACCATTTTCAGCTAGGTGTGAAAAAAGAAGGAATGTTTCATTTAAGAAAGGACTTGCCAGATGCAGAGTTTTAAATCTGGCAGTGCAAGAGTACATTATTATTCCCATAGCTGTGTGCATAGATCATACTAAGCCATAGTTTGTTGAATAATCTAGGTTTACAACCCTGATTTATTTCAGGTTTCAGAATACTGTTGTTTGTAGTCTGAATAACAAACTAGTGAGCAATAATTAGGTCGACATGTATTTTCAATTTGTGCAGTTAATAAATGTGTTGCATCCAGAATATTGGATAATTTATTAAATCACAGTTACATTCACAAAAAACAAATATACCTTGAGAGCATAGCTTGTGGTTTTCTAGATGTGAGTGTGCTACATTTTTAAAAGTTTTTTTCACTATTGCCATACTTATCAACTTTTGAAGAAATGCAAATTGTGCCCACCCCTGTGATATATTCAATTACCCAATAAAGAAGCTATTCTTAGTTTCTGATGCTTTTTCCAAACTAAGTAGAAAAATAACAGCATTGGATGATGGAGTTGAGGAAAGAGAAGTACAAAATTCTTTATTCTTCTATTCTCATGAAACATTTGCACTTACTCAGGCTCTTCTCTCCCCCCCTCCCCCTTCTTTCTCTGCCATATGTCTGCTTTATTTGTGTGGATTTTGAATGAATCCATGGTAGGAAAGAAACATAGCTGTTGTATCCTATTAATAGCTTCAAAATCTGATGTTTAGTGCTTGTTTTAACAATATGCATTATCTGTATAGTATCTAATTTTATCCATATTAGGACTGTTGGAAAGTATTGAAATAATGAACATGAAATCATGCAATAGTATTAAGTATATATATTAGTAAAAATAGCAGATACTGCTAAATAAACTTTCATAGTATTACGGAGACCTGGTTGGGCCAGGAGGGGGGGGTTCCCCTCGTTGAAATGTGCCCGCCAGGTTTCCAAGCATTCCATCAGCCAAGGTCACAGGGGAGGGGTGGGGGGGTAGCGGTTATCATTAAAGAAGGTCTGAGACCGAGGGAGGCCACTGTTCCTCAGACGGCCGGCTGTGAATCCCTTTTTGTGAAATGGGGTCATGGGGTTCAGATGGGTTTGCTGATCACGTACCTGGCTCCCTGCCACGTGGCAACAGCCCTGCCCGAGCTACTCAACGTCATCGCCGCGGTGGCGGTTGATACCCCTAAGCTTATGGTTATGGGGGATTTCAACCTGCCGTCCGTGGGTGAGACGTCAGAGATGGCTCGGGAGTTCATGGCTTCCATGACAGCTATGGACCTGACCCAGTTAATTCATGGCCCTACCCACACAGGGGGAAACACGCTGGATCTGGTTTTTGTCTCTGGACAGTGGTTGAGGGATCTTGATATAGGGGATATAGTTACTGAACCCTTGTCATGGTCAGATCACTCTCTCCTTCGTCTCGACTTTCGAACCGCTGCACCCCGCCGCAGGGAGGCGGAGCCGGTCAGATGGTTCCGCCCCAGGCGCCTGATGGAACCTGACAGATTCCAGACGGAGCTTGGGCCATTTCCTGAGGTTCTGGCACACGCCTCGACTGGAGACCTGGTGGCCGCCTGGGATAGGGCGGCTGCTGGTGCTCTGGATCGGGTCGTGCCTTTGCGGCCTCTGACCCGGCGCCGATCTCAATTGGCTCCTTGGTTTACCGAGGAGCTGAGGGAGTTGAAGCGCCGGAAAAGATGCCTAGAGAGTAGTTGGAGGGCCAGTCTTCTTGAATCTGACCGGACACTAGTAAGATCCCACATTAGGAATTACTTAGTGGCGATAAAAGCAGCGAAATGTAGTTATTTTGCTGCTCTTATTGCGTCATCAGATAATCGCCCGGCCGCCCTCTTTAGGGTGACCCGCTCCCTGCTCCACCAGGAAGCGCGGGAGGACCCCTTGGAGGGTAGAGCCGAGGATTTTGTTCAGTATCTGTATGACAAAATCACTCAGATTCGGGAGGATTTGGACTCCGACTGGGTAGTCTCAGGGGGAGAGACAGGGGCAGGTCTTGAGAATGTTATCTGGGATGAGTTTGATCCTGTGACCCCTGAGGACGTGGACAGGATTCTGGGTAGACTGAACGCGACCACTTGTTTATTGGACCCGTGTCCTTCCTGGTTAGTACTGGCTTCCCGGGAAGTGACACGAGGCTGGCTCCAGGGGATTATAAACGCTTCGTTGAGTGAGGGTGACTTTCCCGCCGCCTTGAAAGAGGCGGTGGTGAGGCCTCTCCTCAAGAAGCCTTCCCTGGACCCGGCAATGTTGGTAAATTATCGTCCGGTCTCCAATCTTCGCTTTGTTGCGAAGGTTGTTGAGAGTGTGGTCGCGCAACAGCTCCCCCAGCACCTGGATGAAACGACGTATCTGGATCCGTTCCAGTCGGGCTTCAGGCCCGGGTACAGCACGGAAACGGCATTGGTCGCGTTGGTTGATGATCTCTGGAGGGCTCGGGACAGGGGGTGCTCCTCTGTCCTGGTCCTGTTAGATCTCTCAGCGGCTTTTGATACCATCGACCATGGTATCATGCTGCACCAGTTGGAAGAGTTGGGGGTGGGAGGCACTGTGTTGCGGTGGTTCTCCTCCTTTCTCTCTGACCGGTCGCAGTCTGTGTTGACAGGGGGACAGAGGTCGACCCCGAGGCCCCTCATATGTGGGGTGCCGCAAGGGTCGGTCCTCTCGCCTCTCCTGTTCAACATTTATGTGAAGCCGCTGGGCGAGATCATCCGTGGTTTCGGGGTGGAGTACCATCAGTACGCTGACGACACCCAGCTGTACATCTCCACCCCGGATCACCCCAACGATGCCCTTGAAGTGATGTCCCGGTGCCTGGAGGCCGTACGGATCTGGATGGGGAGGAACAGGCTCAGGCTCAACCCATCCAAGACCGAGTGGCTGTGGTTTCCGACGTCCCGATATAGGCAGTTGACGCCATCACTGACTATTGGGGGCGAATCATTGGCCCCCACGGAGAGGGCTCGCAACTTGGGCGTCCTCCTGGATTCACGGCTGTCTTTAGAAGAGCACTTGACGGCCGTGACCGGGAGGATTTTTCATCAGGTTCGCCTGATTCGCCAGTTGCGTCCCTTTCTGGATCGGGACTCGTTACGCACGGTCACTCATGCCCTCGTCACCTCCCGCCTGGACTATTGCAACGCTCTCTACATGGGGCTCCCCTTGAGGAGCACCCGGAGGCTCCAACTGGCGCAGAGTGCGGCCGCGCGGGTGGTAATGGGAGCGACATGGCGTTCCCATGTAACACCTCTCCTGCGCGAGCTGCACTGGCTCCCGGTGGTCTTCCGGGTGCGCTTCAAGGTTTTGGTTACCACCTTTAAAGCGCTCCATGGCTTAGGACCCGGGTACTTGCGGGACCGCCTACTACCACCAATAGCCTCCCACCGGCCGGTACGCTCCCATAGAGAGGGGCTCCTCCGGGTGCCGTCAGCCAAACAATGCCGACTGGCGGCCCCCAGGGGGAGAGCCTTCTCTGTGGGGGCACCTACTATCTGGAACGAGCTCCCCCCAGAGATACGGAGGATCCCGGATCTGCGCACCTTCCGCCGCGCCTTAAAGACCTTACTATTTCACCAGGCCGGCCTGGCCTAATTTTCCCCCTCTTTTATAAAAGATTTTTAAAATTTTAAATATTTTTTAGTATTTATATATTCAATTTTAAATTGGTTTTAAAAGTTTGGGGTTTTAAATTTGTCGGGGCCAAAATTATTTAATTTGATTTTATTCTATTTTTTAAATTTTGTATTGTATGTGTTTTTATTGTTTGGCTGTGCACCGCCCTGAGTCCTTCGGGAGTAGGGCGGTATAGAAATCTAATAAATAAAAAAATAAAAAATAAATAAATAAAATAGTGCATCACTTGTAGTTTTGTTTCATGTAATACCTGTCTTGTGCAGGAAAAAACCCTATTTGTTGCTTTTCTCTAACCCGGTTCACCAAGTTAAGCTATTATTAGTGGTGTGAGATCTGGACTGCAAACTAATAGAGAATTAATAGAGCAACCCCCCCCCCCTTGAAAATTCTAACTCTGTCTAATGGTTTTAGGCACAGATCTGATTACCCTAAAAATAATTGTGGTTATACGGTAGTAATTGACTTAAAATATTGTGCATGCTGTATTTAAAGTATTATTTATGCAATCACATGCTTTGTAAATCATCTATAGTTTATTTAATACATTATCATTAAGCAAACCAAAGAGCAAATGGGCCCACATGCTATGATAACCCACATTATATGGAATAAGCCACACTTGGAAAATGTATTCTTGTCAAGTTTAGATGAAACAAATTACATCACTGTTACTATATGATAGGTGAAACTACATTGAATGGCTCATATGCACCAGGAAACATACTTTAATTATCCAACTGCAAGGGCAGGGGCCTCTGAAGAATGTATGCATCTTGGTATCAAAGTGCAAGTGCTGCCTCTTAAGTACTTTCATAGCTTATTACCCATATTTTAATCTACTTTTTTCCTTGAACCCATGTGTCCATGTGAGTAGTCTATAGTTCATTCTATTGTGTGAACCCAAAATATTGACTTGCTTAAATAAACTATGAATGACCTTCAGTTCTTAATTCTCTGACCAGAAGAATGGCCCAGAGTTATAGCCATCGTAGCAATTGTGATCAAAATTCACCTTGGGAGCTTCAACTCCTTACCACCCACCTATCTCCCCCATCTATGCCCTTTTGTCCCCTGCCATCCTAGCTCTACTTTGCCATCTTGTTGCTCCTGCTGCTGACCAAACATGCCAGCCCTTGAACATGCAGGTGCTGGCTACACACTTTCTTCCCCAGGTCATGCATGTGGTTTCTTCATGAGGAAAGTGAGCCTCATGTGGCCAGAATCTGCCTTGTAAAGCTGGGCACAACTCAGTCAACAGCAGGAGCAACAAGATGGAGATGGTCAGATGGAGCGCAGGGTGTAGAGAGTGGCTGGGCTGGGCTGGCTGTGGCTCTGGCTGCACTCTTGGGACTGGATTTCATATGGCAAAGGGTTCATTCTAAGTTGTTGTTCAGGGGCTTCTTGCAGCCTCAGAGCTGTGGTGTACCAAGAAGCCCCTTCACACTGCTGGGATGGACTAAGACTGGATTTTGTGCTGCAGTTTAGGGGCTTCTTGCAGTCCCAGAGCAGCAGTGTGCCAGGAAGCCCCTATGCCACAATGTGGCAAGTACACACACAGCTATGTGCTCTGGGGCTGCTTGCTGTCCCACAAGGCAGGATGCAGGACGGCCAAAAGGGCAGAGACGGGGGAATAGACGGGGGGGGGGATTGAAGAGAAGGCAGTCCCTTACCTTACTGAGTCTCATGGTTGGGAGAGACCCAAAAGGCTTGGTTTGAAGTGGGTCTCAGCTATTGACTGGTGGAATTTACTTAATGCCAATGCCACAATTGCTGTTACTAAGCAATGCAGTCATGTGATGTCTTGCTTTACAATTCCATTTTTTAGAGATGGTAATTCAAGTGCTAATTATGATAAGTCGAAGACTACCTGTACTTTAAGTGATGGAGACATTCATCTGCTTGTAATGTAGTACTGTTATAAGGCAATAAGATACCCTGATGATCTGTGAACGGGCTGGTTCTCTAAATAATGTCATTAAAGAACTCCTGTTTCTGATTTATCTTGGTACATTCCTCCTATTATCTTCTTGGTTGTGAACGATTAAGGGATACTAGTAACATAGGCTTCATTTCATATGCTCTAACTGCTGGTAATTGCTAGGTCTGAACCTTGATTATCCAATTTAAATTCAGTATTTCTGAGGTTCAGGTGTCTGTTACTGCTTTCACTTGATTAAATAAAGAATTAGTTATACACTGACATTGTTTTCTGATTATTGACAGAAAATTTTACTTACTTGTACATATACTACCAGGTTTGGTTTTTGTGGTATTTGTTGCTTGTATCATACAGTATCTATCCAGAATTCATTTTGAAGCAATATTTTTAGAAAATATTCTGCCACCTTTAGAGTATCTGAGAATTCTTCATCAGGCAAAACGAAGGGTCCCACATTTTTGTGAGCCAATAGACCCATTAGAGAGCACATTGTAACTAATCAGACACATTGATTACCCTGGTAACTGTAGTTAATTATCAGGTTACTGTTGTCATTTTTTCCTGGGAATATAAGTATACTTCCAAACAAGATTTTGATTGTAGCTATCTTTCAGTTTTTTAAAATGCAGTTGAAATTGTATTGTGATTGGTATTTTGAGTTAGACATAAGCTGTCACCTTATTGAGTTTATGGATGATACTAAGCTCAGTATTGCAAAAATCAAATGGTTATGATCTTTTTAAGGTGGAAGAATGATCAAAAGACAAATATGGTTCATTTTAAATAAATGCAACATTATTCATATTGGGTCATTAGATACAAACAAACACTGATGGGGCTTGAGCTGTCTCACAAACCAGTAAAAAGATCTTGGGGAATAGTGGATAGTGAAGATGTAAACTGGGGGGCGTGGCAGTTGTGAAAAAGGCAAATTTAATTTTAGGGGTTATTAGGAAAATAGTTGATACAAAATGTCATCTTTGTAATATAAAAATAGTTCTTGTTCCTACATTTGAAAAATATAAATAGACTTGGAAACAACACAGAACAAGGCAGTAAAAATAATCAGAGGGCTCAGTCTTTTTTTCTTCCATAAGAAAAGGACATTTGAGATTCTTGCTTGGAAAAGTAGGTGATTGAGGGGATATATGACTGAGGTGCATAAAATCATTTGTGTTGTGGAGAAAAAAGTTGAGTGAAATTTTCTATCATCCCTTCAAACTCTAAGCAAGGTGGTCTTAAAGTATGACATTATATGACTGCACTACTTAGCAACTGCAGACCTGGAAATCCCTGGTTACTGTTGTTAAGTGAGAACTGCATGGATCATTAAGTGATGACCTCATACGATCACAACTTCCGACTCCCTGCCCACTTCCCCTTTGACTTTGCTTGACTGAAGCTGGCAGAAAATGCTGCAAATCACAATTATGTGATCGAGGAACACTGTTGTAATTAGAAATCTGATGTAAGGGATGGTGGCTATGGAAGGGGAGGTGGTATGATGGACTATGGTGAAGTTGCAGTTTCCCAGGAAAGAAGCACATTCCAAGGAGGAGGGGATGATAAAAGGCAACACAGTCTTTTATCCCACCTAGAGCTGGATCGGATACAGAGGAAGAGTGTTAGGGTAGCCACTCCCTAGAAACTCCCAGGATATAGCCTTTAGGGTGAGAGTAGTATTGTTTTAGTCTGGCAAGATTCTGTCTACTGGTGTGAGCAAATAAAGAACTGAACTTTGGCTGAATTGGTTCTATGTCATACTTGGGCTGGGCTAGCCCAAAAACAATTATCACTTTTTCGGCACTGTTGCAGGTTTGAACATCATTGAACAAATGGTTATTAAATGAACACCACTTGTACACTGGTATCCAAGAAACAAGATGGTGGATTATCTGGAATTGAGAGAGTACAGTGCACAATGCTTTGTATATGAAAGAAAAGGGTGCTTTGGAGTATACAGGAGTCTACAGATAGCACCTGTCTATAATCCATTAAAGCAGTTGTATTTTCCCCAGATTGCACAGCTCTAATGGAGGAAACTACACAGCTCTAATGCAAAATTCTCTTAAATTGGACTTGATTTCTATGATGACAGACACATGTAGTTGATACAGATTATATTCCAAAATATATTGAATATTTTAACAGCCTTTCATGTTTTTGTCTTGACTATTCAATAATGTTCACAGCTTCTCTATTAAAATTTAATTAGTGTTTGATAGAAAAAGTGAGAGATTTGTGAAATTTATATTCTGCAGTGATGCTGTTTTTGAAGAAATATTTTTCACTTCATTTAATATACCTGAATCAGTTTATATTCATTTGCATGTAAGTTCTTTCTGAAACAAATAGAATATATATATCCAAATATATTCTAATTAACTAGTATGAAAATGAGAAAGAAATTTTCTTTGTAGAATGAAATCTTAGTAAGACAGTGCAATATATTGGGCATTACTCCTTGTAACACTATTACTTGGTGTTATTGCTGTGATTGTTTTGCTTGTTTTTGACTTAGTATGATATGTATGCTTGGCATTGTGATTTGGAAATCCTGAGTTATTGCTTAGCATCATGTATGAATGCCACCAGTTGAGTTTTTTTTTTTAAAAAATGTTATATTGTTTAGTGTGATAGGAAAATTCAGAAATAGAATTGGGTGTGAGAGAGGGAGGGGTTATTTAGTGCTTTACAAACCTCAACTTGATGGGTTAAGACACTGTGTTAAATCCAAAACAAACAATAGTGTGATGTCTGAAGCCAATCCAACTTCCAAACTACATAGGTATGCAGTGTTGGAAAGCAGGACCATGTTTTATACTTGAGCTATAATGTGGTTTGTTTGATTTTGACTTTGCGTATTATGCAAAAGCAGATAATTGTGATTTATTCAATACATTTGATTAAAGAAACCATGGCTTAGCACAGTAAGAATTAGACCAATGTATCTTGACAGATGGACAATTAATATATATTAAATTATAATATGGAATTCATGGAAGCTTATTGATAAACTGCTTCTTATTGTAGGGGATGTTATAGGGCTGTTTTCATGGCAGTCATTGCAATCTCAGTTGGGATATTCTTCCTAGTCCTGAACATGTGAGGCTCCAGTCTCATATAAAACAAACAACTTTTTATTCAAAATAATTTACAAGTAGTGTCTGTTCTACTTTACAAGAAGTATTCTGCATGATTTGTGCATCTCAGAATTGTATATGGAGCATTTTGCCCTGATGCTATAGTGTATATACATAATTTCTGTTCTATAAATCATTTAAATCCCAGAAAGAGATTCTTGATTTAAAATAACACTTTGTTGTTATACTTGTCATGATTCTTTGACATGGGAGAATTGCTGTATTATTAGTGTCTTTTATGGTAAAATTTGAATATGAGTTAGTTAGGTATTTAATGTGGAATTCCAGATTATTAGTGTAAAATCATTTCAGTCAATCCAGATAAACAAGTCACTGTACCATCTGCAAGAATGAAAAAAGAATCCATTTTTTTGCCTTTATTTGAATGAAATGCATTAAAGAGGAGCAGACAAGGATCCCATAGTAAACCACTATTTTATATGCAGAGTGGGCAGCATCTCACAAAGAGTCAGGCTTTAATCAGGAGGAGGCGGGAGACCAATATTCAGAACCATACTCAAAGCATTAGGCCAAAGGCAGTAAACCTTACAGCAGGAAGGAAGTAGTAAGAAGGAAGGAATGCTCACAAATGCCTCAGGAGATGCAACAGGCAAGCCTAAGAAGGATGACACTAAAGAATTTAGATCCTTTACATTACTGTTCAGAGTAGGGGGAACCAACAGAAAAAGTTCCAGGTTGTGGTAAAAGGTGGCAAATCAAATATTGCTAAAATCAGGTGAACTGGAATTCATGGTTGGAATATAGTACTGAACTATATAGGGATTTTTTTTTCCAAAAGAAACAACTGAATATAATCTGGTAAGTATTCTACATTTCAAAAGAACTGACTTTAATAATTGGATAGTAGGAAGGTTTCAGTACCTTGAAATCCTGAGGGGAAAAATAGTGTGTGTGTGTGTGTGTGTGGTGGGAGTGGGCATCCTGAAAAATGAGATAATTAAGTTCCAAACATAAATACCAAAGAGAAAAGGGAAGAAAGGTATTTAATGAGACTGGTATAATTGCATAATGATCCCTCTAAGAAATTGAGAAATGAAACGGTCTATTTTAAAACAAATGGAAGGCATGCAACAAAAGAAAATTAAGAAGTAGCCCTAATCTATAAGGATAAGAGCTGGAAGACTATGGCTCAGAATAAGATGAGGCTTTCAATGAATGCCAAAAATAACAAAACAGTTTATTTGTTTAGGTGTGAAACAATAGGAAGATCTTGGTATACTGGCTGGAGAAGATAGCAATATGGTGATGGACAACAGGGAGAAGACTGAATTGCGTAATTTCTATTTTGCATCAGTCTTTTTGCTGAAGGAAAAGTGGTCCAATCTGTCAGAAACTGTGTCATAATGAGCAGAAAAGAAATGCAGATGAAAATAGGCAAGGAAGTGGTTTGATCTCAAAATTATTAAGTGTAATATTTTGAGAACTATTTCTGGATACTGGAGAAGGGGTAGAAGAGTTGGCTTTCAGTCTTTTAAAAAGGGGAAAAAACAGGAAATTGCAAATCAGTCAGCTTGATGTTGGTACCTGGAAAAATACTAGAAAAGATAATTAAACAGTGGGTTTGCAAGCCCTTAGAGAGAAACAAGGGACAAACAAACTAGAAGTTGGCATGAGTTTCTTAAGAATAGGTTGTGCCAGACTAATCTTTTTTATTTTTTTTGTTATGGCTTTTTGTCAAAGTGAGTTTATTAGTAGACAAAGTGAATACATTAGTAGACAAGAGAATGCTGTGGATGTTGAACATCTAGACCAGGGGTCGGCAACCTTAAACACTCAAAGAGCCACTTGGACCCATTTCCCACAGAAAAAAAAAGGGAAGAAAGGTATTTAATGAGACTGGTATATTTGCATAATGATCCCTCTAAGAAATTGAGAAATGAAATGGTCTATTTTAAAACAAATGGAAGGCACACCGGAGCCGCAAAACCTGGGTGGGCGTGGCCAACTCGATGTCACTCACCCAGTCACATGACCCCTCCTAGCCATGCCTACCCAGCCACAAAACCATTCTGTCTCTCTCCCCTCTCCCTATCTCCCCCTCTCTCCCCTCATGTCTCTCTCTCTGTATCTCTCCCTCTCTTCCCCTCTCACCCCTCTCTATGTATCACTCTGTATGTGTCTCTGTCGCTCTCTCTCCCCCCATCTCTCTCTCTCTCTCTCTCTCTCTCTCTCTCTCTCTCTCTCTCTCTCTCTCTCTCTCTGTGTCTCTCCCCCTTCCTTAGGGTTACCATCTTTCTCCTCCCACTCCTCTCGTGATGCCCTGGTTGCCTGTGGCTGAGCTGGGAGTGTGTTTACAGGCGGGATGACCCTCCCCAAGCGAGCACCAAAGCACAGCAAAGCCATCCATGGGGAGGGTCTTAACAGGATGCGGCTTCTTTCCTGCACTAATGCTCCGGCCGTCACCTTGGTGTTTCATCCCCCACCCCCGGCAGCTCTTCGGCCGAGTGTGGAGGGTGCAAACTCCAGCATGCAGCGGCAGGAAGCAAAGGCTGCCTTACGTGCAAATGTGGCTCAAAGGCAGGTACAGGGCAGCTTCTCTCCTGCACTCGCCTCCTCCTCCCACTCTCGTGACACCCTGGCCGGCTGTGGCTGAGCCGGGAGCATGCACATATTTTATTTATTTATTTATTTATTTATTAGATTTTTATACCGCCCCCTCTCCCGAAGGACTCGGGGCGGTGAACAGCCAAAATTAAAAACATACAATATAAACAATTTAAAATACGTTTAAAACAGAATTAAATCTAAAATGGCTCCTCAATTTAAAACGCCTTACCCATACCCCTATAAATAAGACGAATTTAAAATTTAAAAATTTAAAATTTCCACATTTAAAAAGGGGGAAGATTTAGGCCAGGCCAGCTTGATAAAATAGAAAAGTCTTAAGCGCGCGGCGGAAGGTGCGCAGATCCGGAATCCTACGTATCTCCGGGGGGAGCTCGTTCCAAATCGTAGGTGCCCCCACAGAGAAGGCTCTCCCCCTAGGGGCCGACAGCCGACATTGTTTGGCCGACGGCACCCGGAGGAGCCCCTCTCTATGGGAGCGTACTGGCCGGTGGGAGGTTATTGGTGGTAGCAGGCGGTCCCGTAAATAACCAGGTCCTAAGCCATGGAGCGCTTTAAAGGTGATAACCAGAACCTTGAAGCGCACTCGGAAGACCACCGGGAGCCAGTGCAGCTCGCGCAGGAGGGGTGTCACATGGGAACTCCATGTCGCTCCCATCACCACCCGCGCGGCCGCACTTTGCGCCAGTTGGAGCCTCCGAGTGCACCTCAAGGGGAGCCCCATGTAGAGAGCGTTGCAGTAGTCCAGACGAGAAGTAACGAGGGCATGAGTGACCGTGCGTAGGGAGTCCCGATCTAGATAGGGACGCAACTGGCGAATCAGGCGAACCTGATGAAAAATCATATGTGGGGAGACCCTTAAGCAAGCTGCTGCCTGCCCTGCGTGCACCTTTCCTGAGCTTTGGCACTTGCTTGAGGAGGGTCTCCCTGCGTGTGGACACGCTCCCGGCTCAGCCACAGCCAGCCAGGGTGTCACAAGGGTGGGAGGAGGAGAAGAGTCAGTCGCTCGTTTATCCCCCCCCTCTCCCCCTTGTTGCCCGAGATCAGCAGGCCAGATTTGGTGAGCCGGTCGCACTGCCGCCGCCTGGGAGGAAAAGAGGGAGAGGAGACGCTGTGAGAGAGCCCATTTCTCACGTTCTCCTCCCAGGCAGCGGTGGCGCATTCAGCTTACTGAATCTGGCCTGCTGATCTCGGCTGGCGAGGGGGAGAGGGAGAGAGAGAGGGATGAACGAGCGAGTGATCATGTGCCTGTCAGTTGGCTTCTAGCCCCAGAGAGGGCAGAGAAGGGAAGCAGCCAGGCTGCTGTTGCTTTTCATTGGGGCACATGGAGCGAGACAGGGCTCCTCTTGCTGTCTCTACTCCCTCCCTTGCTGGGCATGGCAGGGCTTACTGCCCCTCGTTTAGCCACCCACCCCATTTATCGAGGGGTGGGGCGGGGAAGAAGCGAGACACATGGAGCAAGATGGGGCTCCTCTTGCCATCTCTTCTCTCTCCCTCGCCAGGCATGGCAGGGCTTCCTTCCCCTCACGTAGCCACCTGCCCCCTTTATTGAGGGGGGTGGCAGGTGAGGAGGGGTGGGGTGGGAGAGAAAGGGTATTCCCAACTGCCAGACCGACTGGCTTCTTTGCGGTATCTCTTTCTCTGCCTTTCAGCGTCAGCCGTCAAAAATGAGGATTTTCTGGGCAGAAAATCTTTTCCCACCCATCATCACCAGGTGCCCTCACTTCCTCCAAGCCTTTCTTTGCCTACCGGTATTTGATTTTCAGCTCCGTCGCGTTTCTCACTGTTGTGTGCAGGGAGACAAGTTTGTGGGACTACCATAAAAAGAAATTTCTTGTGAGACGTTGGAATTAATTGATTGAACAGCTTCAGCTTTGCCTTTGCCAGGGCGGTGGGTGCTAGAAGGGCACTGTCCCGAAGCTTCCCTGCTGCTTGGTTTGGGGTGGATAGTGTCTGGCAGGCCCAGGTGTGGTAGGCAGGCGGGTGGAGCGGAGAAGAGAAACGGTGCAGAGGAAACCCTTTCAAACCGTGGTCACTGCCTGCTCCATAGCCACAAGGTTGCCTGGCGCCATGGGCAGGGCTGGGGCTAGCAAGAGTGCGCTGGAGAGACAGAACCCCCAGCCCTCGCTGGATCAGCTGATCCACTGGTTAGCCATGAGATGACCGTGGAAGGGAAGGGCTGCCTCCTGTGCTGGCCATGCCTACCCCCTTCACTAGGGCTTATTTTTGGGGTAGGGCGTATATTACCCCCCCCCCAAAGATTGGGCTAGGCCTTACTTTTTGAATAGGTCGTATTTTTGGGAAAACACGGTACCTGTACAAAAAGTTATAGTTAGGGTTGAGGTTTGCCAACCACTGGGCTAGAGTAACAGAATCTTAAAAACATCACAGCATTTCTCTTTCCTTCTCTTGTATGAAAGAAAGTCAAAGTGGGGTCACTTTGTTTTTTTCCCACTAATGTCTTCTTTCTTTCATTGATTTAATTCATATTTTGCTAACCACTACCACTACTTTGTTTATCAAAGGTTATCTCTGTGGTTCTCTAAAAGCTTGGAGGCTGAAACCTGTGAAGAATCGTTAAAGGAAGTAGTTATGTTTAGCTAAAGAAGAAAACGCTAAGGGGAGACATAATAGCAATCTTCCATACTTGAATGACTGTCACAGAGAAGAGGATGTAGATTTGTTCTCTGTAGTGCTCGAGGATAGAACCAGTGGGCAGCAGCTTTACAGAAAGAGCTCCAAACTCTAAATAAGGAATAATTTCCTGACAGCAAGAACTGTTAAGCAGTGGAACAGCCTGTCTCCTGGAATTGTTGATGCTCTGTAACTGGAAGATTTCAAAGAGACTTTGTTGGAGAGTAATTTGGGATGATGTGAGGATTCCAGCCCTGGGTAGGGCATTGGACCAAAAGTCCTCCAAGATCTCTTTCCAATCCTAGAATTCTACAATGTTGTATAAAAATATTTGGACAACGTTATTGTTTTATTCAATCAGGTCCTGAGGTTAAGTAGATTTTTTAAATTGAATATATATGGGGAATAGACATGGGCGAGAAGGACAGAAATATTAAAGTCCGGCATAAAATAATATCAGAATTTCAGTAGCATCATTTTTATTGGATATAGATTGTGTGATATATACTATGCTTTAAAATAGTATCAGAGTTTCAGTAGGATCATTTTTTTGGATATGAATTGAGACATGTACCATGCTTTAGAAAAAGAAAGAAAATTTAGCTGTATGGAATTTGAATAATTTGTCATTAAAACTAAGTACAGTTGGGTTGTTTCACTTAAAAACAATGTTAAGCTTGCAACAGAATAGTTCAGTGTTTATTCTTTTATTGTAATGGAAATTTTGTCTATTGTCCAGTGATCTTGAAAAAAGTAGCACTCATTATAATAGTTTTTTTTTTGTTTTTTTTTTACAATAGCTGTGAATGATGATCATGTCCAACAATGTGGCATGCCTCTAATGAATTTCAAGGGTGTGGGAGTTGAAAATAAATATATTGTTGCTAACAGAAGGGAGAAGAACGAAGTGAATATAGATATCATTTTCCTGCAACTGATCGTTTTGAAATCTGTTTTCTGCCTCATTGGGGTTTTTTTTTTTTAAGAGTGACTCAGAAAGACTTACTTCTGTGTAAAGGTATATAGGGTTGTGCTGGTAATGTTTGTTAGTTGCAAAGTCGTATCCGACCCATTGTGACCCCATGGATAACATTCCTCCTGTCCTCTACCATCCTCTGGAATCCATTTAAGCTCACGCCTACTGCTTCAGTGACTCCATCCAGCCACCTCATTCTCTGTTGTGCCCTTCTTCTTTTGCCCTCAATCTTTCCTAGCATTAGGCTCTTCTCCAGTGAGTCCTTCCTTCTCATTAGGTGGCCAAAGTATTTGAGTTTCATCTTCAGGATCTTGCCTTCTAAAGAGCAGTCAGGGTTGATCCGCTCTAGGCCTGACTGGTTTGATCGGCTTTCAGTCCAAGGGGCTTGCAGGAGTCTTCTCCAGCACCATAGTTTAAAGGCCTCACTTCTTTGGCACTCAGTTTTCCTTATGGTCCAACTTTCACAGCCATACATTGCAACTGGGAAAACCATAGCCTTGACTATACGTACTTTTGTTGACAGGGTGATGTCTCCACTTCTATGCTATATGCTGTCTAGATTTGCCATAGCTTTCCTCCCCAGGAGCAAGCGTCTTTTAATTTCTTGGCTGCAGTCCCCATCTACAGTGATCTTGGAGGCCAGGAAAATAAAATCTGTCACTACCTCCATTTCTTCCCCATCTTTTTGCCAGGAATTGAGAGGGCCGGATGCCATGATCTTAGTTTTCTTAGTGTTGAGTTTCAAGCCAACTTTTGCACTCTCCTTCACCCGCTCTTTAGGCTCTTTAGTTCCTCTTCACTTTCTGCCATTAAAGTGGTATCATCTGCATATCTGAGGTTGTTGATATTTCTCCCGGCAAACTTAATTCCAGTTTTTGATTCACCTAGCCTCACCAAATGGTGTATCATATGGCAATAATTATTGACCCAAGTACCTCAAATGGACAGACATACAGAATGCCAGGATTCATTATTTCCATGGGAATGAAATTTATTATGGCTGCTTTCAGTGCCACTGTGCTGCTGTAGTCAGTGGTAGTCATGTGATCTGCATTTCCAGTTTTCTCTGACAGTTTCCCACAAGTTAGTAGGAAAGCCAGTAGGGAATGAGGAAGCCAGTAGGAAATGTTGCAAGTTGATCAGGTATGCTTCTTTCACATGCACAACTTCTTCTGCCACTCTGTGCTCATGTCATGCCAACCATTTGTGTACCCCTGTGCTCCCATGCCGACCTGTGTGACATCTCTTCTGCATCCCATGCCTTCTTTTTGACCTGTGTGGCAACCCTTGCACCTCCCTGACTTGTGTGACACCCCTTGTACACCCTTCCAGACTTGCCAATACATCAGCTCTTGACAATACATATTAACTTACTGATCGTAAGTTTATTAACTAATTTAGACATTAGGGAAATTTATCTATTCATTGAAGGATTCCAATGGTGGTCATCTGGCTTCCATTGAATCACATATATGAAAATGGCAGTATAGAATAATATGATTGATCTGAGCAACAGCTGATCATATGACTAAATCTGAGCTGAGCTGTAAACAGCTCAGCATAATTCTGGAGTAACTGGCTAGCATTCTCCTTTGATTGGGATAAGAGCCTATCAGATTTTTTCCAGTGAATCTCCAAACATTTATCATGGAGACATTTATCATACATATACATTTATCATAGATAAGTATGTATGTATATATACTGTACTAGCTGGATACCCATGCTTCGCTACTTATGACCATTTTTCACACTTATGACCATTGTAGCATCCCCATGGTCTTGACAAACTCTCATTGTCATCATCACCAACAAAGTATATCTGGAGAAATGAAGGCTGCTGCTGGGGCCCCGCCATAATACTCACTATCCTGTGGTAGACCTGCCCCTGCACTTTGAATGTTGGCATAAAATTTCCCTCCTTTACCTCTCTGGCTCCAAAAGATCTCTTTTTGAAGCATCCATTGTACTTCTGGGCAGCAGAAAGACAGTCTTTTCCCTTTAACTGGTGTCACAATAGAAGGAACAGATTCGTCTGAACTGAGGAAGTCAGTGTAAGTGAGTTGGGGCTGGGACACTATGCAGGAGAAATGCTGCAGAAGGAAGCATGAAGTGCTCCAAAATCTCCTGGTAGACATCTGCGTTGACCCTGGACTTAATGAAGCAAAGTGGACCAACACCAGCAGATGACATGGCTCCCCAAATCAACACAGACTGTGGACCACACACTGGACTTCAATCATCTTGCTTCTCCATTCTTCCTCCAGACTCTGGGTCCTTTGATTCCAAATGAGATGCAAAAGTTGCTCTCATCAGAAAAGAGGACTTTGGACAACTGAGCAACAGACCAGTTCTTTTTTTCTTTAGCCCAGGTAAGATGCTTCTGACGTTGTTTGTTGTTCAGGAGCGGCTTGACAAGAGGAATACGACATTTGAAACCCATGTCCAGGATCCGTCTGTGTGTGGTGGCTCTTGATGCACTGACTCCAACCTCAGTCCACTCCTTGTGAATGTCCCAACACTTTTGAATGGCCTTTTCTTGACAATCCTCTCCAGGCTGCGGTCATCCCTGCTGCTTGTGCACCTTTTTCTTCCACACTTTTCCCTTCCACATAACTTTCTATTAATGTGCTTTGATACAGCACTTTGGGAACATGCAACTTCTTTTGCAATTACCTTTTGAGGCTTTCCCTCCTTATGGAGGGTGTCAGTGATGGTTTTCTGCACAACTGTCAGGTCAGCAGTCTTTCCCATGTTTGTGATTCCTACTGAACCAGACTGAGAGACCATTTAAAGGCTCAGGAACCCTTTGCAGGTGTTATGGCTTACTTAGCTGATTAGAGTGGGACCCTTTGAGCCTAGAATATTGAACCTTTTCACAATATTCTAATTTTCTGAGACTGTGAATTTGGGGTTTTCATGAGCTGTAAACCATAATCATCAAAAGTATGACAAATCAAGGCTTGAAGTATCTCGCTTTGCATGTAATGAGTCTATCTCATATATTATTTTCATCTTTTAAGTTGCATTACTGAAATAAATGAACTTTTGCACGATATTCTAATTTTTTGAGTTTCACCTGTATATATACTATATACACTATATATACTATATATACTGTATATAATCTTTATCTATCTATCTATCTATCTATCTATCTATCTATCTATCTATCTATCTCCTATATTCACTAGATGTTTATGTGATGTACACTAGGGTGACATTCACTCTGTACTTGCTATTTTTCACCTTTTGGCAAACATATAAGTACTAGATTGCCCATGCATTACCATTTTATGTTAAAGGCTTTGCTGAGGTCCAGAGAAACGGTCTATAGCATTCTTCCAATTTGCAATGCTAGTAATCTATGAAAGTGTATCCATGTTGCCACATTGAAGAAATTAGTGTGAATTAATGTATCAGTAATTGATAGTGTATCATTACTACAGTCATAGCCATAATCTTGTTTTGTAGATAAAAGCCTGCTTCTAAATGTTATATATTTTCTTATGTTACTTAGCTATCTGTAAGAATAATCCATACTTCTCCGCTAGTCTGATATCATGGATTAGCTTGTCAATTAGTCAAGTGCTGATTTTATATCCCCACATAATAGATTGTACTTACTTTAATTCACTCGAAAGCTATGACTTAAAGTCAATTCAT
The DNA here is from genome assembly GCF_059756535.1 of Pantherophis guttatus. NCBI lineage: Eukaryota > Metazoa > Chordata > Lepidosauria > Squamata > Colubridae > Pantherophis > Pantherophis guttatus. Next base: position 61,643,118 of record NC_142068.1, read on the forward strand.
TTGCAATCTTAATCTTTTAAGTGTATATCTAACTTAAAGTAGGAGTATCATTTTGTAGCAGAACTTCTGTATATAAATCTTTGAATATATTCATTGTTTTTTTTAAATTTATACGGCAGTTTTAAGAGTTGAGCAAAAGAAAAGAGTTGAGTCTTTTCTTTTGAGCTATACATTCCTATTCAAGACTGTTTTTTTTTCTAATCTCTTTAGTTCAAAAGAGTTACTGCTTGTGATATGTATCTCAATAACTTATTTTCCATATCTGTAACGCTTTGTTTTCAGTGTGACACTATATGGTGTATAAATGTTCCTGAAAAGCTGTTTTCCTTCTGTGAAACCAATCTTTAGGGTTAGATTTATAAATCACCCTGAATATTCATTGCAGATATAAAGGAAAATTACTGCCTTGGAACAAAAAGCATTGTAATTCGTTTTATAAATATTATCGCAAAATGCAGTTGTAAGGGTGACTCAGCTTCATATCCTGGAGTATTTCATGCAGGAATATAGATGAGCCAAAAATTGTTTTAATGGGGGAAATGCATTGTTTCTTAACAGGATGAGTACCATCAAAGACTCCAAAAACAACATAACCATACTAATGTGATAAAATTCTTATTAAAGCCTGCCAAGCAAATATGCCCCAATATTCTGTTTTGTGAGACATTTTTGTCTCTTTGTAAAACATAATATGACTTACCTGTGTATATATGACAATTACAGAAATGCAGTAATTGTGAAAGCATGCATTTGTTATTCTTTGTACTTTTCCTTCTTCAAGGTTAATATTATATTAGTAGCATTAGTAGAGATCTTTGCTGTCTTCTTGCTCCCATTGCTGTCAATATGTGCCTGTCCTGGCCCTTTAGAAGGCAGCTTCTGGCTGTGAGGCCATCTTCCACAGGCCGTGCAAGGAAACCAGTGTGCTGGGTCTTGGGAAGAAAGCCTCATGCAGTCAGCAGCTGCCTTGAAAAGGGCCAAGGTAGGCATGCTGGGTCAGCAGCAAAGATCAGTAGGATGGCAAAGGCCATGGAGTGCATGGTGGGGGAAGATAGGTGGGTGGAGAAGTTGAAGTGCCCCTGCAGTTGTGAGTGCTGGCTGGTTGCCAAGTGCCTGAATTTTGATCATGTGACCCAGGGCTGTTGCAATGGCTGTATTTTAGGGGACTGGTTGTATGTCCCTTCATTCAGCACCTCTGTAATAATTGCTGAATGAATAGTTGTAAGTCAAGGTCTACATATACATGTTTCTATATTTCACTATTCCTGATGATTAAAAGAATTATAATGTAGTAAGTTCCTGAGTTAAGCACACCCTAGTTTAAGAATGACCCATAGTTAAAAATGGAAGCTTTTGTAGCAAATTTCAAGTTGAATACACACAGTTCATTACACAATACTACTTATGCACTATCATACAATAGAGTAATACTGTTCTAGCTTACATAAAAATTCAACTGAAGAGCAGACCTTAGGAATGGAATTTATTCTTATAGTTGGGGCTACCTGCAAAACAATAAAAATACTATTATTAACCAAATGATAAATAACATTGCACCAGTTAGCTATGGTCAGAGACAAAATGATCTGTTGAATAATAGTGATTTTATAGCCTCCCTGAAAATGAGCAATGAGAAAGTAAAACAACTATTCAGGGAAAAATTATTCTAAAGCAAAAGGTCTAAAACAAAGGAGCATAGCCTCTGCAACCCCTCCCCTGCCTCTTGGTGGATTGGACATTAAGCATTCCTTCTTTGAATAAGCACACCTCACAAGGTGGTTATAGAAAAAAATAGGAGCATTATGTATATTACCTTGAACTCCAAAATGAAAACGTGGGATATAAATCTAATAAATAAATAAATACAATCTCATGTTAATTAATTAGAATAATGAATATTGTCCATATAGTCTCCGAAGTTGCACTAATCTTGAGGGCACCTAGTTAATTATAATGATAGTTTTAAGCTTAGGTCAATTCAAATGCTTTAATTATCTCTAAGGAAGGAAGAGAGAAAATGGACTCCTTTGTAGCCATGTCTAGACTGGATTCGTGGTTGTACTAAACCATAATATGATTTGTTTGGTTTTATTTTAGTGTGTTCTGCAAATCCAACCAATTGCGGTCTATTCTGTAATTAATTTGTAAAAAAACATCATAGTTCAGATTGATGTACCATATAGTTTTTGAATTCTGTGCCTACATATACCCCAAACCATGTAATTACTGGATTTTTTCATTATTGTTTTGGTCTTCAATAAGGCCTTATTTATGTAAGACTTAACATAAGAATTTGATTTGAGTTTCACATCTAGCTTTCAGAATATAAATTCAATATATATATCACAACAATAAGGATTCATAATAAACTCTGATTAATTATAATGGTCTGCTATAGCAGAATAGAAACAAGTAAATCAAATAAATATTCATTTTCATACAATATTTCTTTGGTAATTACATAGAGGATTTCATTTCTGGCCTTTTTGGTTCCATTGATTTGCTTGAATTACCTGTATATTTCAAATTAATAAATAGCCATTTTATTATGTACATATAATTTCTACTTATAGTAATTGCAGTATTTGACAATCTTGCTTCAGTTAAAAAAAGAAAGGAATAATTTAAATGAAGAGGATTGGTGGATTCTTAAATTATATAGTTCATTGCATTGTGATGGGAATGATACAGAAATACGTTTTTCATAAACCTTCAAGGTGATAGCCTATGACTGATCTCTGCACAAGCTGTTAATTATTATTATTCATCTTTTCATTCAGGTCACAAATTCCTCATGTTTCTCAGCATTATCCAGAACTCTTAGAAAGGATTAAATTGACTGGTTTAAAATGGATTAAAAGCACATTTTTAAATCTCTGTCCATTTATCTTATTCACCACAATAATAGTTTCTTAACAATTGAATTATTCTTTTATATGCATATGTGCACCTATGTCTTTTTAAATAATGTACAAATTTAATTTAAGAGCAGCTGGTATTCAGATAATAGACAGCTGCCCCGAGGCAAAATGCTAAATTCTGGGGAATATATGGATTATAATGTGACAGGATCTCTTCAGTAAATTATTGACTCCATTATAACATAGTCCATAATAAACAGGGTGGGGGTGGGGGGAGATAATCAGAAAGAATCAGTTTATATTATCTGTTAATTAGAAGTAAAAAAAATGGATCTGCCTGTGCTAAAATCAAGGGATTATTTCATAAATTAAATGTTTTTTTTAAAAAAAGAAGTAAAGGTTTCCCCTGTCCAGTTGTGTCAAACTCTAGGGATGGCGTTGATCTGTATTTCCTAGCCAAGGGACCCAGCGTCCATGGTCGTGTTAGTTGCGTTCTTTTAGCTTACAGATAGTTGCTGAGACTCTTAAACTTAGATTATGAGTTGTCCTGTACTTACATATAGTTCACTATTGTTAAACATTAACTTAATGCTTTCAGTTTCACTTGATTATTTAATGGACCTGTTTTGTTAGTCACAAGCCAGTCCCCATCCTAGAAAAAATCTCCTAAAATCACAATATTATGGAAGGCTTTTTCAACTACATTTGTTCCTCAAGAATCTGTCTTGCTTAGGTTTTCGCCTCCCTCAATCTATATTGAGCATGTTAACACTGTGTGGTTTCCATGGTTTAGCTATAAATGTCTTGCTTTGCTGCTACAGAGAGGTACATGGCTAGCCTGTTTGTAATCTTAACAGGTTTTTCTGTAAGGAGAGAGCAATGATTAAATTAGATTTCTTGAAGTGAAAATATAGAAGGAGTAAAACATTGGAAGTCTACTCACAGGAGCAAAGGTCCTAACTCCCTGTTACAGAAACATTTTTATAAATCACTCTGCTGTGGCAATTTTGTGGCAGGAAAAAGAACAGATATTTCTTAGGAGTTGTATTTGAAATAGCTTTTGTTAGTCAGAGCACTTGGGTGGGAAGAAGATTTGAACTTGATCTTTTTTGTTGAGCATCAGTCTTTCTCATTGTTCAATGGAGGCTGTTTGTTTTTGTACTTGGGATGATTAAGGGTATTAAGAATATGCTTGATTAATGCTTATTAGGATGATTAGAGTGATAATTAATTTGTACTTGTTTTATCATTATTGGGGTTTTGTACGATATTGTTTTTGCTTGGAACCCACTTAGAGTCACAATGATTGAAATATCATAAATGTTCAAATAAATGAAAGAAATACTTGTCTCACAACGGAATTTAAAACAGGAAATATGTTAAAGTGCTGGCCCAGATGGACGTAGCTGATTTTGTTGTTAGAATGCTTGGAACTTTAAAAAATACATAGATGGTGACCAAATATGGAAGTTGGTAGCTATTAAATATATACTAGATAGGGAAATGAAAACTGGATTGGCTAGTCATTTAAAAAAGAAAAGATATATATATATATAACTCTCACCAGGGAGTTTTCTCCCCCTGCTTTCCTAATTAAAGTTTTAAAACTGATTACAGTTATAATTGGAGCTGTTAATCTGTCCTGTGGAGTGCACTTATGTGAATAGTCATATATTCTATCTTCTGATATTAAGCAATGACCCTTCCCTACAGTTTACCCTTCACCATATCTAATCTGTATAATTCCCTTCCATTGGTATATGCCAATTGCAAAACACCCAACAATTTTTACAAAAGAAGTATCATTAATATGTACTGTATGTAAAGAAGTCTCTAATGTTGCAGTCCAGCAGGTTTCGTTGAAGTTATTAGAAATTTTGTTGTCCTACTTTGAAGCCAGAGAGATTTCAGATTTGAAAACCTAGGCCTAGTTCCTGTCTTCAGTAAAATCTGAATGTTGAATCCTGTGATGATAAAATAGATATCATTTAATTCAGCCAGTGATAGAAACTGAGTTTATGATTTCGTTCAGTAAGAAAAAGATTAAGTAGTGACTCAAGAATATCATAGGAGAAGGACTTAAGGAAAACATTTTCCATTTTTCTTCTTGGAAGCTAAAATTCCTTGTGAATATTGTTAATTTATAATTGTAATAGAATGTTCCGCAATAATTTATAAAACCAATTTTAAAAATCAAATACGCACTTCCTTCTTTTTTAAATGCCATGAAATGGTATATTCACACACATATACCCTTACATAGTTAATACATAATGTACACAGTTGATATTATCTTGTTAATTTATACATTTAAAAAACTCCATGGATCTGCCTGTACAAAATCAAGGCATTATTTAATAATTTAAATGTTTGTTGTGTTCTTTCAGTTAGGCTTTTCTGTATAGTTATAAAGATACATTTCTTTGCAAATCACAAAGTATTTTTACTTGAGAAAAAAAGCTCACACTTTATTTTTGCTTATTCTGTACTATTTGCTGAGGTGGGAGCAATTAAACTACAATATTGGTAGAGTTTTATTTATGTGCCCATTCTGATTGTCTTATATGTCATGTATTTCTCAGCAAACCTGTAATGTTCTTGTTAACTACTGATAATTTCCCTTGAGAACTGCCATATTTTATATACTATCAGTCATAAACCGCATATTGGTTAAGATACTTAAGCAAAATGCTTTGGCAAGATTTTGTGCTAATCAAAGTGATTCAGCATGGCATTGAAGCAGTTGAAAAATCCTGTGATATTGCTTCTTATGTGCCATGCAGTGCACTGAAAAAAGCAGTTATATTGATGTTTCTGTTACTGTGAGTAGAATGCTAATGAATACAACCCTGATAGTTTTTGTCTGTTTGTGCAGTTTGTGTTTGAGTTAGCTATTTACTGAGTTAGCTGTGCTACTAGATCTACAAAGCGGCAATGGCATCTAGCTGGTTAAAGTTTATGTTTTTTGTATAACTTTTAGGAAACATTCCGCCACTGCTTGGTTTTATAAAAACATAAGCAATTATACTGCATGCCCTCTTATTTGCCAGCTGGTGATGTAGTTTATTCATATTTTTGTAGCAATTTTCACAGCTATTACTTGGGAGGACAAGATGGTTTGAAAGTTTTCAAGAAAATCTCCCTGTTGTAACATTGTATTGATGTGTCTGTAAATTTCAAGTGATCGATTCTACGACCTTTTCTAGAGAGCAGTTCGCTTTTTCCATTCGCTGGCAGCAACATCATAATCTATTTTCCTCTCTATAACTGCATGAAGTTTGATAGAGCTGTGTTAAGACTTTACAGTGGTGTGATAACTATGTCCCTAATGACCCTGTGGATTACAAATGGGAAACTGAAGTAATAAAAACAGTGTTTCTTATTTTGAAACATTATTTCTAAAATTTCCAAACTCACATTCTATGTATTAGGTAATATTGGTTACTAAAAGAAATGTTTTCTTGATATATTGATACAATCAATTCACAAAATAACTTAGTAGTTTATCCTGAATAGGCTACTTTGGCTGCACTTATCCTGATTTAATTCTGCTTTGAATAGAACACATTAAAGCAGAGGGAGAGGAAGTTTGATAAAAGACTTGAAATGGTATTTAAAATTAGAAATTATTGCAGATTTGTGATTTGGTTGTGATTTTGTTTTGAATTTGAAATTATAAACCCTCTTTTATATTCTCCCATTGAAATGTTGGACCACTGGCTGGGAATTCTGGGAACTGTAATCCCAGCGAATTTGAAAGGTTGCATGATAAAATATGTCATACTAATAATATCTAAAATATAGACACAGCTACAAGTATTTACCTTTCTACTTTCCCCCCAAAGATTCCCAATTTGCTGTGAAATAAGTTGAAACCGATACAAGCAAATGGCAGTCATCATTTTTTTATTTCATAGTCCATAAAGCAGACATTTTGTTTTGATGTATGACTTAACATATTCTTGTAAATAATAAAACAAATTGAAATGGCATGGATGTAATTATTGGTAACAATTAGATGTTCAAAAACTTTATTGGATTTCATTGTTCTCTCAAGCATACTGTTTACATTAATTAGTATCACAAGTGTCTTTAATCGCATTATCAGTCACTCAGCCTATTTGAATGGAATAAAGTACCTCACTCAGGCATTTTCTGTCATTGCATTCAGTACAGTGAATATAGATAAGAGAAGGAACAGCAGAGAATTGTCTGAAGAGGAAAGGAAGAAGGCCTTTTGTAGCCTTTGCTGTTACCATTTCTCTAAAGCTTCATGTTCCTGTGACCACAGTCGCTACTGTTATTAAAAGACCATAGCCAGCCTGGATGTGGCCACAAGAGGAAAATTAACCCCAGACAGAACAGGAAGAAAGTTTGAATGGTGGAAAAATGAAAAACAAAAACAAAGCTTCAATAAAGATCCTGGCTGACCTCCAAAATCAAGGTACAACAATAACAAGTTGTACCATACATCACTGTCTTACTGAAAACGGCTTCCACAGTAGAAGATCCCACTTCTGAAAAACAGACACAAAAAACTCAGATTGGAGTTTACTAGAATATATGTTGTCAAGCAGCAGTCCTTCTGGGAGACTATATCTGGACAGATGAAACAAAACTAGAACTTGTTGATAAGTCACACTTGCTCTATGTTCACAAAATAAAAACCAATAGTTTAAAGAAAATCCTTACAACATGGAAGAGGCTCTATAATGTAATGCCATTGCTTTGCTGCCTCCAGAATCAGATGCCTTGAATCTGTATGGGCACAATAAAATCAGAAGACTATCAAGATGTTCTGAAGTGAAACATAATGCCCAATATGCCTCAGTTGCAGGGCAAGGGTCTTCCATCAGGATAATAATACACAATATATGTCCAAGAGAACCAAAATGGTGAAAAGTAAACATTGAATTATTCTGAAAGAGCCTGCCATGAATCCTGATGTCAGTATAACAAAACATTTATGAAAAGCGGTGAAACTTATAGGTGGGAGAAGGAGCCCATCAAACTTAAGGCAACTGAAACAATTTGCACAAGAAGTCTGGGACAAATTGCAAGTTGAGAAATGGAGAAGTCTTATTCAGAGCTACAGAAAATGCTTGATTGAAGCTATTGCCTCCAAAAAGTATTGCCCCTTAACCAACAACTCTATACATGTGTGAGCTGAAGACACATTTCCCACTCTGGATGCACACTAGGATCTAAGTCATTTGAAAGTGGCCTGACACTTAAAATAATATTACAAAGACATTTTAAAACATTTGCAAATTCTAGTCATTACATTTTAATTGTCTGCTATCACTGCAAGTATAGCATAGTAGCCCAAAGCTTTCAGAGTTGCTAAATAACTAGTTTTATCTCCGTGCAGATGGTTTCCCTCCCCCTGTGATTTGACTATATGATGTAAAACTGGAGGCAGTTGAGAATGAAAAGGGTGAGGGACCCTCATTGTTAAGTGGTAATTTAGCTTTTCATTAAAATAAAAATGTTGAGATTTGAAGAGTTGGGTTAATTTCTTTTTTTTAGGCACAGAAGCTTGTGTTAGGGAAAGTCTGTTTGCCACTGCCTCAGGGTCCTTAAACAATCTTGCTTTAAGAAAAAAGTCTCCTAACAGAAGGTGAAGAATAAAAATAGTGCCTCTTACCAAATTAGATGTCTGAAGCATATACAAGTGGATTATACAGTATAGGATTAGGCCAGCCTGGTGAATCAAAGGTGAATCTTTGCAGCCTGGCATTTCAAAAAACCAGAAAATGCCTACTTTGACTCTGCTGGTATGTCATCCTGAACAAAAGAGAAACAATGCCCTCTCTTGTTCCTATATAGGCAACCCTGAACAGCAACAGTCAACCGCAATGCCAAAGCTTGGCCTGAAATAAAGGCCTGGTCCTTGACCTGAGCCCTACCGCCACTCAAAAAGGCCACCTTGTGTCATCCCCAAGAAGTGTGAGCCTTGGGGAACAGTGTTATTGCCTGTGAACAGCACTTCATAGCCTCTGCTGTACCAATACCTTTAGACACTGTTCTCTTTCTGTTTAAAGGCCCCTGTGGCCTATCTGAGGCTGATCCGGATCACATGAGGCCTTCATTCTTGAGGTGACTTTGGAGAATGCTCTTTTGTGGCCTCTGCAGCCGCTGAAAATTGTGCAAAAGTACATCCCATTCTCACACAGTTTTCAGAGGCTGTAGAGAACTTAGCCTTCTTGTATGAGTTTTATGCGACTTTGAAGAGTCCAGAGCACACCTCATTCTTGTGTGACTTCTGAAAATGATGAAATAACAGGGTGATGTTTTGGGGAATAGTTGTTGGGTATTGCTGAACACTGGCTTGTCATCTAAAACATTGCGGTATGCCACCTTTCACATACATGTCAGAGGTTTGCCATCATTGTACTAGACTGTGCAACAGTTGAGGTTCAAAGGAGAAAAAATGGTTTGAAGTTTGCACAGGTGTACACACAGCACCTATCAGCGCTTCTTATACCAAATGTTTTTCTGCCCAATTCTAGCAAAAGAAGTTTGTTCTTTACGGAAAAGTCAGCAGGTGCTACTTGTGTCCTCATGTGTGTTCTGTATCTTCTCCTTCACATCTAGATCACTGTAGTCTTAATATCAGCATTCTCACAATAGCTTCAAAAACTTCTCCCTCTTTTCAATATTCACCAAAATAATGTTTTCAAAATATTCACATTTCTATTTTAAGTATATACCATTTTGACATACTGATTATATTTAATACCTTTTCTATTAATATGGATGGTTAGCACAGGAGAGATTTTTGTTTTTGATAAAATCTGGACATATACTAGTCTTTTTATAAGGATGTCATAATGACTGAAAGCTTAGTTTTACATTAATCATTTACTTATGTGTCAAGCTTACATAATGCCATTTTCTATGAGACTTTTTATCAGCTGGAGTTGAACTTTTAAACATTTATTATTTTTGGCAGCCTGAAGCTGCCAAACAAATGGGCAAGTGTCTTGAGTTCTTATTTTTTAAATGGGTAGGATTTTAATATATATATATATTAAGCTTGCCCTAAAAATTGAATGCAATATATTCCTTTTGTTTTCCACAGAAATTGGCAAAATATCGCATCTCCGATATTGGCAACTTGCTTTCATCTTTGGCAGTGGATCTCTCTTGACAGATTTGAGTGGGTTCCAACCCCTGCTTGGGTTCAGAATGCTCCAAAACTGGAAAGTTTTAAAGCCCCAAAATCATTCCAAGCATAGATGTTAAACTCATGAAGTAACAGCTGGAATGAAATATTGGAAAGTAGATTACAAATTTCCATTTTTTTCACCAGAGAAAACTGGAAATATTGTAGATTGACAGCAACTACATAAGAATGAAAGAGTTATTTACAGCAGGTGTCCCTAACCCCTGGTCCACACACCTGGGCCTGCAGCCTACCAGGAACTGGACCACACAACCGAGTGGAGGCCCATCCGTGCACACACAGGATGCAGGCAGTGCATGAAATCTTGCTCCCCAGATCCAAGGAAAAACCGCTGTCCAGACAACTGGTCCCTGGCGCCGAAAAGGCTGGAAGCCACTGATCTACAGTATCCCCTTACTTCTTCATCTGAGTTAACATGTTATGTAGACTCAAAAAGTACTTTTTCAAATTGTAGGATTCCCAATATTTAATGAATTATCAAGGGCCCTTTGAAAAAATACTTCCCAGTCTTTTGGAAGGACAGTTATCAGGTTTGTTTCCTCATGAATCAGAATCTTCTAGTGCAGTGTCTGACTCATTCAAAAGCTAGAATTTGTACAGAATATGCACAATTACTGTACTTGCATGAACTGACATCCTTTGAGTGTTAAATGGGCTTTTTCACATGTTGAATGCTTGAGAACAATAATGCCAAAATGAGACTTGTGATGAATTTGATAAAAGGCTTCATGCTCACCAAATTATTTTCCTGTCTGTAATATCCTGGAATTAGTGTACTCTTTTAACCTCACAGAATAGGATATTTCTCATCCATATATCATAAAGTATACATTAAAAACGTCTATCTGAGATCAACTTGAATTCCTGATAAATTCATGGCCACATACTTTTTTTTTAGTCATGATATAAAATGCTTTCTTGACATACATTATAACAATAGTGTGGATGTTCCCCAAGTTTTTTTGTCTAGGTTTTGAGTGGGCCCAATCCAGTTTAGCTCAGTGAGATCAGCCATTTTCATTTATAGATATAAACATGCCAGAATATCATTTGAATATCTTTTTCAAAGCTTTCATTGCTATCATACAAAGTGCTAGTGTCAGCCTTTAAAGCATATTGAGATGAACTAATCCTACTTTATTGTAAGATTATATTAACAAAATCTTACAAGTCTGAAAGTAGATTTCTCCCCTGTTGTCTTACAGCCCAACTAGGACGATGTTTTTCACCCTCTTGTTCTGACGTAGGCTTCCTGAGAAAGCATAAATCACAATCTTAGTCCCAAAAACCTCTTTTATTGAGATGGCTGTGAATTATGGTCATTCACAGCCCGTAATGATTCATAAACAGTCTGTGAAGATTCTGACAGATGTCTGCTCAAGTTGACACAGTCTTTCAGGGTAATGTTGATAAGCACCCACCTTTATCTCCCTTGAAACGCTGCCAGAGACCTAATTGCCAATTAGTTTTGCAAAGCCAAATGGAGCACAGAGTCAAACTGACTTCTCAGGGCTTGAATTGAGTATATGAACTAATTGCTTCCTGCAAAGGCTCACGTCCGTTTGCTCCTCTTTTATGTCTTATGGGAGGGGCCAATCATCTCCAAGCCTTACTCCTGAGTTGCCCTTTTTTTTCTTAATCGTTCTTGCCTTCTGGCAGCTCTGTGCATATGCACACTGGGAACAGGCTCACACTGTTCTTCTGCCTTGCTGATGTCAGATTCCAGAGACTCCGGAGGCAGCACATAACTACCAGATGGCTCTGCCCCCCTCTCTGCATCTGATGCAGAGCCCTCGTCTGAGCTTTCCCCAGACTCCAGGACTGGCCCACGTTCCTCCCCAACCTCCTTACTGTCCGAATCTGCTGCCAGCTCTGCTGGCCACTGGTGGGCCTCTATCCTTCTGTGGGCTAAGCTGCCTCTTATTGGACCATTCCCCCTGGCTGTGGTTCTTCCTTCATCTCCAGAGGTCATTCTCACATACCAATACAGCTAGCATATGGCATGTTTCTTGACTTCTTATTTCCTTACTGTTGATAATTCTAAAAGGCAAAAGCTTTCTTCCACTTTAGCATTTTCATACCCCTATTATTAGTAGCAATAGCAATAGCACTTAGATGTATATACCACTTCACAATGCTTTACAGCCCTCTCTAAGTGGTTTTCAGAGTCAGCATACTGCCCCAACAATCTGGGTCCTCATTTTAGTGACCTGGGAAGATGGAAGACTCAGTCAACCTTGAGCCAGTCAGGATCGAACTGTTGACAGTCAGCAGAATTAGCCTGGAATACTGCATTCTAACAATTGCATCACCACGTCTCTTAATAGTAGTTTATTAGTAAGAGTCGTTGGCTACAAGATGGGCGGCAAATAAATTTACTAACTAACTAACTAACTAACTAACTAGCTTGTTAATTTGTTATGCTTGCTCTGCCTGATTTGAATGGTATTACTGCTGTTATGGTCCTACGCCTCTTAGATGAAGATAGGAATTAGAAACATTTTCCTTTGATAGCTTGTTGACATACAGCTTTTGAATGATGTATAGCTGATAGAGAAAGGAAAACCCAACAATTAGCAGAGTTTACAGTATTGACAGTTTGCAAGTCTCTGGATTTGTTTCATATCTCTTGTGAATATTTTTTTAAAAAATTTGATTTATACGCCGCCCTTCTCCGGAGACTCAGGGCGGCTTACAATGCATTAAGCAATAGCCTTCATACTTTTGTATATTTATACAAAGTCAGTTTATTGCCCCCACAATCTGGGTCCTCATTTTACCTACCTTAGAAAGGATGGAAGGCTGAGTCAACCTTGAGCCTGGTGAGCCTGGTGAGATTTGAACTTGCAGTAATTGCAGGCAGCTGATGTTAATAACAGTGCTTTAGTCTGCTGTGCCAGACTAAAGACTACTTATTTGAATAATAAGTAATAGTTTTCACTATAGAAATCTATAGAGGATACCTGAAAAAGCATATGGTGCTGAGGGTTTGCTTGAAAGCATAAGGCATAATGTCTGAAACTGGCATGGAATATAATATCCGAGATAAATGTTGTTTCAAGAAAATTTGTTCTATTACATCAAAACTTAAGGATGTGCATTGTAAATTTTAGCCAGTAGGTGCACATTCTTGACAGATTCAGCATTTTCAGGATTTATGTGTGTGTTCAGATTTCTTGGTTTGAAATGAATAGAGTCTCTTGAAGTCTCCAAGAATAGTCTCTTGGAGACATTAATTTTGGCTGGACGTGTATTTGATTTGTGGAGAGTAAGATCATGAAAGATGCATTCAGTCTGCCTGACTTGAATTATATTTTGCTTGTCAGTGGTGCCTAAAACAGGAATTTTATGAAGGGCAAAATTAGAGGACACTGCATGTGAAAGAAAAGTGGATTGTCATATAGCAAGGATGCTCAGAAGCATTGATTATGGAATGGAGTCACTCCTTGTTAGAGGTGGTTACTAAAACTGATACTTTCCTGTTGAGGAAGCAAATATATTTTTGGTTTCGAGTAAACACCTTTCCTCTTCCTCCTCCTTCATCAACAACAATAGTTTCTTTTTAAAGGTTTACTGACAATGCCTCTTGTTTAAGTGTCTGGTTACATTTCTGAAGGTTAAAATGCTATTGGGCAGGAAAGCAATGTGAGTTCTTATTCTTCAACTGCTTGAGAAAACATTAGTGGCACAAACTGCAGCTGTTGGCAGAAAGTTTCTCTCCAACAGTTGGCTTAAGTGAAAAGGAGAGCCAGAGGGATTGCTAGGGCAGATTTCTTTATTTGTACTACTTGTTAGAAGTGGCGTGATTTTGAACATCTAAAAGGATAGATAGCTATTCTATTTTTGGTTTCCCCTCCACAAAAAAAGTCCATTGTTCCTTTTGCCACAGTTCTATATAGTAGTATTGAATATTTTACTAATTGCTTTATTAATGAACTTTTTTTGGGTGTGACTGAAAATATGTCTTAGCTCATTGAATGTGCGAACAAAGGCTTGAAATTATGGTTAATGAAAGATATACTGGTTAAAAAATGTTTTAAATGAATGTATTGTTGGAATAAATAAATGCTTGGAGCAGTTAGAAGGTCACTGCTATCTTTTCCTGCTAATATTTCATGTAGCTCTAGTAAAATGCTCTTTTGTAGTGGGAGGGGGATGTCTGTGTGTAGCTTTATATAAACTAACAGTTATGTTCAACTATATGGAGAACAGGTTGGAAAATTGGAAGAGTATGAATAATAAAACAGCAATGAGAGCCAGGCACTGGTTACATAATGGAGCTGGTAAATTCCATATTTCCCCTGTTTAATTCCTTCATCTATAAAATGTCACTTTATATTAATTAGCATGGTGAAGAACTGTTGGAACTGTTATGCATTTGAGGCACTTGAGATAGAAACCCAATAAAGTGAATTCAGTTGCATTAACCATTGGAGAGCTTATAAAATGTAATTTGTAGTCAGGGTACCATGTTTATATTGTTATCTCCTCTCTCTCCCTCTTTTACATCTGTGTTAGTAGAGAATTGTGAGTAGTTTCTTTCTTCTTAAATCATTTTTTTAGTATTTCTTATACTCACCTGTGACAATGGGTTACAAGGACATGAATTTCTTACTCAATTTAGTGGCCACTGAAAATACACTCTGAATTTATCAGGAATAACAATATACTATTCAGGTTCTTCGTTGATATTTTAAAAACTCTGATGCCACAAATGGTGGCCTGTCAATTTTACAAATGTATTTTATTGTGCAACTGCAACTCGTATAACAAACATTAGGCTTGATATTGGCATACCCATTTGCAATTGAATTTGTGAATAATTGACAATGGGTGAACAAACTCTAGTGATCACAAAAGTACAAGTATTAGTTTTGCGGTGAGTGACTGAAATAAGCAAGATGTATTCATTTCATGTCCCAATCTTATCACTTGTGTTTTATACCTACTGTATTGTTAGCATCATTCAGTGTGGAAAATTATTGAAATAACAAAAACAATAAATTTTTCTTTTGGATTTCAGATTAATGATGGCCTTTATTGAAACAGGAACTATTAATTATCACCTTTATCTGATACTCAGATAAATTTTGTACAGGTAGTCCTTAACTTACAACCATAATTGACCCCAAAATTTCTGATTCTAAGTGAGCAATTTGTTGAGTTTTGCTCCATTTTACGACTTTTCTTGCCACATTTGTTAAGTGAATCCTTGCCGTTGTTAAATTAGTAACATGATTGTTAAATGAATCTGGCTTCCCCATTGACTTTGGTTGTCAGAAGGTTGCAAAAGGTGATCACATGACTCCGGGACACTGCAACCATCATAAATGTGAGTCAGTTGTCAAGCATCCAGATGTAAATCACATGACCATGGGGATGCCACAACAGTCATAAGCATGAAAAATAGTCATAAGTCACTTTTTTCAGGGCCGTTGTAAGTTTGAATGGTCACTAAGTGAACTGTTGTAAGTCGACGACCATCTGTACCTCTGTAACTTCAGAGCACCTTATCAATTTTTGGGAGTATATTGAAATGGAAGAGATTTCACAAGAAGATAAAACTAAATTGGCACAAACAGTAGTATTTCAAGAAAGAACAAAAACGCTGCAATTTAAAAAAAAAAATAGGGAAAGCCTTCAGTCCAAATGAACTACCAGTTAAACGGTACTTTACAGATTTATTGAAAATCTCTTGTGTCTCATTTAATCTTTATATATCTCCTTTATTATGAAATTTATATTACCGTAATGTTAAAATCTGAGAAAGATCCTTAAAGATGTGCAAGCTGTAAACCAATATTTTTGCTTAATGTTAATATAATATATTAACTATAGTACTAGCTATAAACTGAAGAAGCTTCTTGGGTGAGAAGCAAAAGTTTTCAAGGGAAAAAAAAAACTTAAGAAAGTCCAGTTGCCTTTTGGAAAGCACCTTTGGGACAATCATGATCTAGATGATAGAGAATCTTTATAGATACTAGCTAGGAGGTTACAGAAAGTAATATAATCTGTAATTTATTCATTTTATCTGGATTTACAAAAATTGGAACAAATACAGTAGATCTGAACCTGCTTTTGAGATCTACTATACTTATAGATTATTGTAAAAGTAATATTAGAGATTTCATAAAGTATTTGGCTTTATATTTTTTCCCTGAAATATTAAATATAATATTTAATTCAAATATATTGAATTAAACATGTCTAAATGCATAGGTGTAATTCTCCATTGAGAGTGGAGACAGCAGCCAGGATGGGTAGCAGCAGCCAATCAGCATGAAGGACTGGGTCTATCAATAATATTAAGTCCCGCCCTTGTTGCCGGGCAGACCCGCTTTAGACTCAGTCCTTCAGCTTGATCTGGCGTGTGGGTCTTCAGCTCCTATCCTTTTCTGGCTTTTTCGCTCTGTTTGCATGGTTCCTTCTGGTTTTGACTTCGGATTCCTCGACTACGTATTATTCATTGCATCCCTGATCGGTTGGCTGACTCTCGGACTGTTTACAACGTTTCTTGGTGGTATTGTGATATTTAGCACTTCTCCCATTCACGGGCCGTTTGCTTCGCTCCCGTTCGCCCCTGGGGGGGGGGGGCGGCGATAAATCGCTGTTTGGCGCTCAGCGTTGTACAAAGGACTGCTTCGTTCGGCTTAGTTTGCCTCCTTTGGCTGGGTTCGGCTCGGATTGCCCGTTTCAAGTCGCGGTGGCCATTTTTCTCCGTTTTGGATTCCTTGCCGCCCTTTGCAGCTTTCGGACTAGCGAGCGGCCATTTTGCCTGCCCTCAGGAGGTTTGGCTTCATTGTGAGGGCGGCATCCATTTTGAATACTAATTTGCCACTTGCTTCAACGTGTTGCCATAGGAGAACTCTCTGCCCTCAGTAGGCTTTGGCTTCAACCCTTGGGCGGCGGACATTTTGTTTACCCAATTTTATTTTTTATTTTTTCTGCATCGTGGATTCAGTCCTTTCTCCGTGGCCTTGAGAACTTGGACCCTTTTGTATATCATCTTTGATTCTGCTTCTGACAGACTGCATTGTCCTCTACAGCCCTTCACCAGCACAGCAGGCATTGTGGAGCTCTGTCACCCAGCACAGCAGGTTTTGTGGAGCTTTCACGCCCCCTGCCTCATTTGAACTGTGACATTTCTAAGGGCGGTTGAGTGGAGGCTATCACTCCCATATTGTTGTTAACCTGCGCCCTTTGGACTTGTGGGCTTGTTGAGATCATCTGTGCTCCCTTAGGGGACCTTTGCCAGCATTATGCCCAAAGCGCTCACAAAATCAAAACACGGCCGCAGGGCCGGTTCCTCTGACAATCATGGCCCAGACCCTCTGCCTGCTGCTCCACCTTTGGCTCGGGAGGCCTCTCAGGAGCCATCCCCAGTCTCACATGCGCCTTGCGCCCGTAATAGGCCTGACAAACATGGCCATATATCCAGAGCTGAGCGAAGGAGGGATAAAGTGTTAAAGAAATTGTGCGACAAGGCCTGCGCAAATCTTACCTGTGCTGGCAATCAGGCTTCTTCAACGGGCGAGACCTCAAGTCGAGCAACGGTCCCTCGTTCCATCACTCCGGACCAGATGTCTCTCCAGGACTGTCCTGTAACCATATCTGCTACAGATCTCTGGGGATCTGAGGTCTCTGCCCAGCCCGTTTTCTCTCAGCCGGAGCCTTTACAAAGTCCTTCCTTGCCTGACCCTCCTGCTTCCTCTGCTCCTGAGCCTCTGTCATTGCCTCCTCCACCTGCAGTCTCTGAACCTCAGTTTGTGCCCGGACAGTTTCCTGGCCAACTTTCTCCGGAGCAGATCCAACGTATGATTGAGGCTGCGGTGCAGAGGTCCCTGGACGCCCGTTCCTGTGTTTCCAGCCGTGCGGGGTCAGTGAGGTCGGTTTCTCCGGGCCCACCTGAACGTCCTGCCTCTGAGAGAGTCCATCGCAGAGCCTCTGGCTCTCCATCCTGCTCCCACTCTAGTCATTTTTCGACTATGACGGATGCTGAGCTCAGCGATTCAGGCCTTTCCGACGATGACAACCTTCCGCCGGACCAGCCTTCCTTTACGGGGTTGTTTCCGCAATCATTATTCAAATCATTGCTATTTAAGGCTGTTTCCACGGCCCGCATGTCTTCTCCAATTGTTGATCCTGTGCATTCCTCTTCAGCTGACGCGCTGGACCCCATGTTTGCCGAGCCGGCTAGGCCAACTACATCGGTGCCTACTCCACCCCTCTTCTTAGATACGGTTAAACGACAATGGTCCTCTCCAACTTCGGCTGTCCTGCCTTCGGCTAACGATCGACGAAATTTTAATGTGGCTACGGAATTGGACTCCATCCTCCAAATTCCTTCTGTCGACACTCCTATTGCCGCCTTACTGCCTAACGTCAACGTTCCAGGGGAGCCGGATGAAGCTTTACGTCCTGATGAACGGCGATCGGACTTAGTCCTGCAACGGGCCTTTCAAGGATCCGCCTGGGCTATTCGAGCCGCTACTACGGCCTCATTTTTTAACAGGACTACTCTGCTCTGGTTACGACAGTTGCAGGAGAAATTATCACCAGAGGATTCACGGATCAAGCAGGACCTGAACAAAATTGTTGCTGCCCTGCAATTTTCGGCGGACTCTTCCCTAATCGCCTCCCGTTTCGCTTCCAAGGCTCTGGCCTCCTCTGTGGCCGCCCGCCGTTTAGTGTGGTTGCGTCACTGGCAGGCTGATGCCAGACATAAATGGCGTCTGGCTTCCGTTCCCTTTGGGGGTACCAAATTATTTGGGGATGCGTTGGACCCGTTTCTCACGGAAACGAGAGACAAAAAGAAAATCTTGGCCCCTATCTTCCGCAGGGGGGAGTCCCGTTTTTCGCCTTATGCCCCTCGTTCTCAATTTAGAGGTAACGATATGGGTGGTTCTTCCTCCTTTGGGCCCTCTCGGCCACCTCCTAACCTTAATAGGTTCCGGAGTGCGCAGGATAGATCGGCTCGGGGTCGGTCCTTTGTCTCGAAACGGCCCTTTCGGGGGGGAGGAGGTCGTCCCTACCGACGCCGTCGTTAGTTGCATCTCAGATCCTCCCATTGGCGGCAGGTTGGCCCTCTTTGCCGCTTCCTGGGAGAGATCAACCTCTGATAAATGGGTCCTGGCCACTTTAAAATCGGGTTTGGCCATCGAATTTCTTTCCCCTCCTCCGAGTGCCTTTGTTTGCTGTCCAATTTCTCGTAACCCGGAGAAACGGGTCCTTATGGACTCTGCGGTTCAGCATCTCCTTTCCATCCGTGCTATCCAAATTGTTCCCCCCGACCAACGGGGTACGGGTTTCTATTCCCGGGTGTTTCTGGTGCCCAAATCCTCGGGGGGGTGGAGACCCATTCTGGACCTTAAGAGATTGAATCGGTATGTGGTATACCGGAAATTCAAGATGCAATCTTTAAAATCAATTCTTGACGGTGTTAGGAGGGGTGATCTCCTATCCTCTATTGATCTAACGGAGGCCTATTTGCATGTTCCAATTTGTCGTTCTCATAGACGTTATTTGAGATTTTGTTACGGGGGGGTCCATTATCAGTACAGGGCCTTGCCCTTTGGACTTTCCTCTGCTCCCCGTACCTTTACTAAAGTGTTAGCGGCCTTGGCGGCCTACCTCAGGGTTCGTTCAGTTAGGTTACTTTGTTACCTGGACGATATTCTTGTTTTGTCCTCTTCTCCCCAACAGGCTGTTCGGGATCTCCAGCTGACTCTGGAGACTTTGGCTTCTCATGGTTTTTCGATTAACCTTGAAAAGAGCCACTTGGTTCCCTGTACCTCCCTGGTCCATTTAGGGGCTCTTATTGATTCTGTCCAAGGGAGGG
Source organism: Pantherophis guttatus (assembly GCF_059756535.1). NCBI lineage: Eukaryota > Metazoa > Chordata > Lepidosauria > Squamata > Colubridae > Pantherophis > Pantherophis guttatus. The sequence goes on from NC_142068.1 coordinate 61,663,006, forward strand.
TATTTCTATCATCAGAAAGACAGGATAGCCTGAAGGGCCTGATTGATAGGATTGAGAGGTGTCGTACTGTCTCCCCTTTTGTTCTTTCCCAGCTCCTAGGGAAAATGATTTCCGCCATAGCCATTGTTCCCTGGGCTCAGCTCCACACTCGGGAGCTCCAATGGTTTCTTTTGCCCTTGCAGAAGGCGGGAAGAGCCACCTCAGCGAAGCCGATTCCTGTTCCCCCAGCAGTTCGCAGGTCCCTCAAGTGGTGGAAATCTCCAGCTCTGTCAGCCGGCTCCCTCTTCTTCGAACCTCAACGGGTGGTGATCACCTCGGATGCCAGTCTCCACGGTTGGGGGGCTCATTGTCAAGGGCAGATAGCTCAAGGAACTTGGACGGGGCGGGATGTTTCCCGCCCGATCAACTGGCTGGAACTGCGGGCTGTCTTCCTGGCCCTCCGGGCATTCCGTCACCTGGTGACCGGGGCACACGTGCTGGTCCTCACGGACAACGTCACTGCAAAGGCTCACCTCAACAAACTGGGAGGCACCAGGTCGAAGTCCCTGCTGTCCGTGGCTCTGGCGATAGGCCTCTGGGCGGAACGTCATCTCAGCTCTCTTCATGCAGAGTACATTTCAGGGATCAACAATACTCAGGCGGACTGGCTGAGCCGTCAACAAGTAGATGCTGCGGAGTGGCGGCTTCATCCCCGCATTTTTCGAGCTCTGATTCTTCGGTTCGGCTCTCCTGTGATCGATCTCTTCGCCACGCATCTGAATGCCCAACTTCCTCTCTTCATCGCCCGTTACCCAGAACCTCAAGCCGTTGCCGCCGATGCCCTGCGATCCCCTTGGCCTCGGGGCCTATTGTATGCCTTCCCTCCTACCTCTCTGATTTCCAAGGTCATCCGGAAGATATTGATAGAGCGGGCGGAAGTAATATTGTTAGCCCCTCACTGGCCTCGGAGGCCTTGGTTTGCGGACCTTGTGTCTCTTTCAATCGCCCCGCCTTGGCGTCTCCCACCCGATCAGGACGTCCTCACTCAGGGTGCCGTATTTCATCCAGACCTGCCTTGGCTCAGTTTGACCGCTTGGCGGTTGAGCGGCAATGTCTGAGTGCCGCAAACATTCCTGGCGATGTGATCCAGATTATCCTAGCCTCTCGTCGTCCTTCGACTAACCGGATTTACTCGGCTACCTGGCGGGCCTTCTGCTCTTATTGTGCCAGTGATGATGTTTCACCCCTTCAAGCATCTATTGTGGACGTGTTGGTGTTCCTTCGGAAGGGTTTCTCGGAGGGTCTTTCTCCTAACACCTTGAGACGCCAGGTGGCGGCTATCTCTTCGGTTCTTCGCTGTGGTTCTCTCTCGTCCTTGGCACAGCATCCTCTAATTCGACGATTCCTCCGGGGTGCTGCTAACATATCTCCCCCGGTGTTGCATCGCTATCCAACCTGGGACTTGCCATTGGTGTTGAACTCTCTTATGGGCCCTCCTTATGAACCGTTGCGGACAACGAGTCTCCGGTTGTTATCCTGCAAGGTCGCCTTCCTAGTGGCCATAACTTCGGCCCGACGTATCTCGGAGATAGCCGCCTTGTCAATTCGCTCGGATCTGTGTGTTTTTCATGCTGACCGTGTGGTGCTCCGTCTGGATCCCACCTTCCTTCCGAAGGTCAACTCAGTGTTTCATCGGTCCCAGGAACTCATACTACCTAATTTCTGCCCCAGACCATCTCATCCTCGGGAACGTCGTTGGCACACCTTAGACGTTCGGCGGGCACTGCGTATTTACCTAAAGAGAACGGCTGGGGTCCGCCGTTCGGAGGCCTTGTTTGTATCCTTCTTACCCGTTTCTCTGGGTCTTCGTGTGACAGCATCTACAGTTGGCCGTTGGATCCGGCAAACCATCGCATCGGCCTACGACTTCCGCTCTCTCCCGCGACCGGCTCATGTAACAGCACATTCCACTCGCAGTGCGTCCACGTCGGCGGCCTGGTCTACTCAAGCTTCGCTATTAGAAATATGCCGGGCGGCTACGTGGTCTTCGCCCGTTCCATTCATTCGGCACTACAAGATCGATACATTTGCTTCCGCTGAGGCTGCGTTTGGTAGACAGGTGTTGCAACAGGTGGTTGCGGGGGAGGATGTTTCTCACCAGTCTGGCCCCGCCCTTCCTTCAGGACAGTGAACTGGGGTATGTCCCATCCTGGCTGCTGTCTCCACTCTCAATGGAGAAGGGGCGTTGGTCCTACCTGATACGCTCCTTCTCGTTGAGTGGAGACAGCAGCCAGACCCTCCCTTTGTTTTTTGGCCAGTCTGGTGTTGCTCTCCTCTTGTTTTTTCTTCTGGAACTTGGTTTCTTCGTCTCCCACACGCCGAGTCTATCTCTTCAGTCCTTCGCCTAAAGCGGGTCTGCCCGGCAACAAGGGCGGGACTTAATATTATTGATAGACCCAGTCCTTCATGCTGATTGGCTGCTGCTACCCATCCTGGCTGCTGTCTCCACTCAACGAGAAGGAGCGTATCAGGTAGGACCAACGCCCCTTTCAGTAGATATAACTCAATATCTAAATCTCCAATAAAGTTTTTAGAGCAAGGTTAATGTTATCAAAATGAATAATACATTGAATTCATGTATATTCTAAGAGGGATTCCAATGTTACCTTTTAATTGGATACTTTACAAATTATAAAGATATTTGATTTAGTGTGAATTGTAAATTGATACCAGATTGTGTTTAATGCAAACCAAAATTCAGTTAATGTGAGGCTAGCAAGTGTGCCGTTGAGGGTTGTACACATGAGGTACCATTGGGGTTATAAATACTGTTAATTTTTATGTGTGCAAAATGGAGAAAAGGAAGAGTGCATCAGAAGAAACAGTAATGTGCAGGTAAAAGAGTTCACTACCAAGGAATTTGAAGATACTGTTTGAGCTGTAGAAGGCATGAAACAACAACAAAAACCCCTAACCTCAGTTGAAGCATGCATTTTGGATGCAGATAAAATATTCTGCTTCTAGCAATATACTTATGAAGATTCAATGAAAGAGAAAGAGAAAGTTCAATTTATACTTCTAAAATACTTTGGAAGACAATAAACAGAATAACAGAGTTGGAAGAGTCCTTGAAGGTCTCCTACTCTAACCTCCTGGTAAAGCAGGAAACCCTATACCATTCTCCAGTCAGGGTGGTCACGGCAGTCAGGATGGGAGGCGACACGGGTGCGAGCTGTTTAGGACCGAGTCTGCAGAGGAAACGAAGCCCCGCCTCCCTGCTCTACGCGTCAGTTTTTTCGACTCGGTAGAGTAGGACAGGCGTGTCTCAAGTTTCTTCTGTAGGCCCGGCCTCGCTGATCTCAATCCCAGCGTGAACGGAGGATTCCGCTGAAGACCGCTTGTCGGTAGGGCTGTCGGCTGACAGACCCTTCGGCGCGCACGAGCGGTTTCTGCTCTGCCGCGCGGCAGCAATTTCGGCCCTTTTCCCATTTGACGGTAGCTGCGACTCGGGCTCAGCCCTGCAGCTGGTAAGCGCGACGCCCATTCCGCGCCACCCTACTGGCCTCCTTGGACCGCGCGCCGTTCCGACCTCCCCTTCACGACCGGATCGCCGATTTCGGCGCTGGGAGCCCGTCTGCCCTACAGAGGTCGGTTTTGCCCTCATTTGAGTCTCCGCGCGCCTTTGGACTAAATTCAAGATGGCGGACGCCACTTTGAGCGCGGCTTCCCGCCAGAAGAAGGCCAGGGGAAAGCGGGCCCATGAGCCCGATCCAGGGGAGGGGACCTCCGGGGGCCACAGGGCCAAGAAGAGTAAGCACCAGGATATCCCTAGGCCATCAGGGATCCGCTCCACATCTTCCTCGAGATCTACTAAGGATGAGGAGCGTCGTCATAAGGCTATGGAGAAGGCCTTTAACAGGGCCTCCTCTTCCTCAGTGGCCCGGGACAAGGGTCCTCCCGCAACTTCGGCGTCGAGGGAGATTCGCCCGGCTGGGCTCTCGCCTCGCGCTCCTGAGGCCCCTCTTCCTCCTCCTCCTCTCTCCCCTGACCATTCTAACCAGGAGGACAATGTCTCCATTTCTGAGGCAGTGGCCGTTTTCCAAGGGGATCATGGGGTGTCTACTGGAACCTCAGGCCCTGATCCCTCTCCCCAGGCCGAGGACTCTCTGCCTCAAGGTCAGACTATTCCTCTGGCCTCAGCTATTAATACCCAAGGGCAGAATATTTCTCCCGACTTGGCAAATTTGATAGCTCTTTCCATAAGACAAGGCATCGCCCAAGGACTGCAAGAGAGAGCCTCATTTCGTGTCTCTGACTATTTGGATGAGCAGGCCCTCTCCCTGCGCTCAGTTCCCATGGACACAAGCCATCTTCCTCCGGAACGGGCAGGTTCACCTTCCAAGGTCAGCCAGGGTTCCTTGTCTGAGGAAGAAGAGGGTGAAATTTTGGTCGACCAAGACTTATCTGAAGATGAGGGTTTGGAACCCGACCAACCCTCCTTTGTGGGTCTCTTCAGACCACAGATGTTCCGGTCTCTCTTATTTAAGGCCCAGACTACCACCCGCTTGGGCATCCCCGGAGCTAAGTCTTCCGGTCAAGCTTCGTCTTCTGATCCTGCCTCGGCCTTGTTTGAAGAACCATCGGTTATGACTGAGACTATACCGGCTCCCAAGTTGTTCTCGGACGTATTGCAACGGCAATGGAAATTCCCGAGCTCGGGTCCCGCTCCTAATTCTTTAGATCGAAGGTTTTACCATCTAGCTTCAGAATTCGCGGATTTGTTACAGGTCCCGGCAGTGGACCCTCCAATAGTCGCACTGGCTTCTCCAACCCCCTTGTCAGGTCCCTCGGAGGAATCTCTGCGACCAGAGGATCGGAAAGTGGAAAGATCTTTGATTAAAGCCCATCAGTCAGCAGCCTGGTCTGCTCAGGCTTCCTCGGCGGCTTCTTTTTTTAATAGAGCCTCTATCCTCTGGCTGAAGCAGTTGCAAAAACGCATTCCTAGCTCGGATGTCCGCTCACAACAGGACATAACCAAGATTCTGGCCGCGGTTGAATTCTCGGCCGACGCCACCTTGAACGCTTCACGCTTTTCGGCCAAGTCCATTGGTTCTACGATTACTTCCCGAAGGTTGCTTTGGTTGAAGAACTGGCAGGCCGACATCCGCCACAAATGGCGCTTAGCATCCTCTCCGTATGCTGGATCCAACTTGTTCGGGGCTCCTCTGGAACCACTTCTTATTGAAACCTGGGACCACCGCAAGGTGCTACCAGCTCTTTCGCGTAGATCTGAGTATCGTCCGGCGAATTCCTTTCGTCCTTCATCCTTTCGTTCCTCGGACTCCACTCCTTCTTACCAACGTTACCAACGTCCTTTCCAGTCCAGGGGAGCTCCTCTCCAGGATCACCAGGTCAGACAAGGGCCCCGGTTCCCCTCCAGGCGAAACCAACGTGGGGGCCGTGGCAGGCCCTTTCGCAGGTCTCGTTAACTTGCCCCAGACTTCTGGGATTGGAGGTCGTTTAGCCCTTTTTGCCTCCAAATGGGAGTCCACAGTTTCTGACAATTGGGTCAAGGATGTAGTTAAATTCGGCCTTCCCCTAGAGTTTAGGTCTACCCCTCCTCAGTTATTTTTGCGTTGCCCTGTTTCCCTTATTGGGGCCAAAAGAGCCCGGGTGGAGGCTGCCATTTACCATCTGCTGGCCTCCAGGTCCATTCAGCCTGTTCCGACTTCGGAATTTGGGAAGGGGTTTTACTCCCGTTTATTTCTAGTTCAAAAGTCCTCCGGGGATTGGCGCCCCATCCTCGACCTTAAAGCCTTGAACCGGCATATAACATATCACCGGTTCAAGATGCAATCCCTTCAGACGATTTTGCTTTCCCTGCAAGTTGGGGATTTCATGTCATCTATTGACTTGACAGACGCCTACCTTCATGTCCCTATCCTTCCCGAGCACCGTAGGTACCTTCGTTTTTGTTATAATGGGAAACATTATCAATACCGTGCCCTCCCCTTTGGCCTTTCCTCAGCCCCCAGGGTTTTCACTAAGATTATGGTGGCCCTTATGGCCTTTGTTTCTAACCTCCCTGTGAGGGTTCTCTTTTATCTCGATGATATTTTAGTGTTATCTCGTTCCTCTGAGCAGGCCCATCGAGATTTAGCCTTGACCCTTAGGATTTTACAAGAACACGGCTTTTCCATTAATTGGAAGAAGAGCCACTTAGTCCCTGCCACTAGGCTCCAACACCTAGGAGCTATTATAGACACGGTCTCCTCGGAAGTTTTCCTTTCTCCGGACCGTATCTTAAGTTTGAGATCACTGGCAGCCAAGGTACAGCGACAACGCTCAACCTCTCTCCTCACCTTGTCTTGTCTCCTTGGCAAAATGGTGTCTTCGTTTGGGATCGTCCCTTGGTCCAGGCTACACAGCAGGGACCTCCAGTGGTTCCTGCTGCCATTTCAGCGGTCCCGCCGGGCTTCATCCCTCCTACGAGTAATAGTTCCCCAGCACGTGCTGCAGTCGCTGGATTGGTGGATCTCCGACAACATCAGCAGGGGAAGCGCCTTCCGCGAGCCTCAACGCTTACTTGTCACAACGGACGCCAGCTTAACCGGTTGGGGCGCTCATCTGGGGAGTCACCTGACTCAGGGACAGTGGTCCTCCCAGGAGTCGGAGTTGAGCATCAACGTCCTGGAGCTTCGGGCCATCTTCCTCGCTCTGCAACATTTCCAGACCCTGGTGCAGGGCCGGGACATCCTCGTCCTAACGGACAACGTCTCGGCGAAAGCCCATGTCAACAGGCAAGGGGGGACGCGGTCCCGAGCTCTCATGCGCGAAGCTCACAGGCTGGGCTCCTGGTCGGAAACCAATCTGTCCTCCATCAAAGCGGCACACATCTCCGGGATCGAGAATCGGACGGCGGATGCCCTCAGCCGGTCCACGATCGACCCAGCGGAGTGGAGTCTCCACCCGGATCTCTTTCAGGAACTGGTGGTTCGATTCGGTCTTCCGGCCATCGACCTTTTTGCCTCGGGGTCCAACCATCAGACACCTCGGTTCTTCTCCAGGTTCCCAACTCCAGGAGCCGAAGCAGTAGACGCTCTCCGTTGCAGTTGGCCGTCAAATATCCTCCTGTATGCATTTCCTCCGCTTCCTCTCATTCCTCTAGTCATCAGGAAGCTCCTTCAGGATCGGGCGGAGCTCGTCCTGATTGCACCCTTTTGGAGCCGTCGCCCTTGGTTCGCGGATCTACGAGCTCTCTCGGTTCAACCACCCTGGCAGATTCCGGACGATCGGATGGTTCTCCTGCAGGGATCCCTGTCTCATCCGGATCCACACTGGCTTCGCTTAACCGCGTGGAGACTGAGCGGCTCATTATGAGGGACATTCCTCTTTCGTCTGGTGTCATCGACCTCATACAAGCTTCTAGGAGGGGCTCTACTACCAGGATTTACGAGGCTACCTGGCAGTCTTTCTCTGCGTGGTGTCAAAAGCGTCAAATATTACCGCCCTCAGCCTCGGTGGAACATGTCTTAGAGTTTCTTCATGAAGGGTTTCTAGCGGGACTATCACCTAACACCCTACGGCGTCAAGTGGCGGCACTTTCTTCGGTTCTTTCCTGCGGCTCGACGCACACAATGTCTCATCATCCGCTCGTTCGCCAGTTCTTACGAGGTGCCACCAATGTCCGCCCACCTCCGGTACGTCGTTTTCCTACATGGGACCTTCCTAGAGTCCTTTCAGCCCTAACGAAAGCTCCCTTCGAGCCCTTGAGGGAGGTATCCCTTCGACTTCTCTCTCTGAAAGTGGCCTTTCTAGTGGCGGTCACCTCCGCTCGAAGAATCTCAGAGATGACTTCTCTATCGGTCCGCAGGGAACTCTGTATCCTCTACCCGGACAGGGTGGTCCTCAGACTGGACCCTTCCTTCGTCCCGAAGGTAAACTCCTTGTTCCACAGGTCCCAGGAGTTGGTCTTACCAAACTTTTGTCCCCAACCGCGTCATCGTTTGGAAGAAAATTGGCATAAGTTAGACGTTCGCCGTGCTGTCAAGGTCTATCTGGCTCGTACGTCCTCGATCAGGCGGACGGATGCTTTCTTCGTTTCCTTCCTTCCTTCTTCATTGGGGACCAAGATCTCATCAGCGACCTTGGGCTGATGGATTCGGGCATGCATCTCTACAGCCTATATTTCACTTTCCCTGCTGGTTCCCCGGGGCATTACGGCCCACTCAACGAGAAGCGCCGCAACCTCGGCGGCCTGGTCAACCAGGGCCCCAGTAGAGGAGATCTGCCGGGCGGCCACGTGGGCCTCTCCTAACGCCTTCATCAGACACTATCGTCTGGATGCTTATGCCTCTTCGGATGCAGCCTTTGGCAGGAGAGTGCTCCAGCAGGTCCATCAGGCATCCTAGGACCGGGGCCGGCCTTCTCCCTCCCGACAGGACACAGGACTTGGGTATGTCCCATCCTGACTGCCGTGACCACCCTGACTGGAGAATGAGTGTTGGTACCTACCTGATACGCTCCTTCTCGGGCTGGTGGTCACGGCAGTCAGCCCCTCCCTTTGGCCGCCCCGGGCTGGTGGTAACCTCTGAAGGGAAGGCTGGGGGGGAGGGTTTACTTACCTCTCTTCATGTTTTTGTCCTCTAGACACGCCAGTCTGCACAGGATTCCTCGTCTCAAAACTGACGCGTAGAGCAGGGAGGCGGGGCTTCGTTTCCTCTGCAGACTCGGTCCTAAACAACTCGCACCCGTGTCGCCTCCCATCCTGACTGCCGTGACCACCAGCCCGAGAAGGAGCGTATCAGGTAGGTACCAACGCTCATTTCATGGTTGTCCAGTCTCTTCTTAAAAACCTCCAGTGTTGGAGCACCCACAACTTCTGCAGGCAAATTGCACCAGTGATTAATTGTGCTAACTGACAGGAAATTTCTCTTTGTTTCTAGGTTGGTTCTCTCCTTGATTAGTTTCCATCCATTGCTTCTTGTCAGCTGCCTTCAGATGCTTTGGAGAATAGACTAATCCACTCTTCTTTGTGGCAGCTCCTTAGATATTGGAACATTTATATCATGTCAACCCAGTCCTTCTTTTCATTAAACTAGACATACCAAAATCCTGCAGTCATTCTTCATATGTTTAAACCATATGAAGCCAATATCTTTTTTGTCTGTAAGCTTACCTTTATGGATCATATTTAGAATTTTTTATTTTTATTTTGTTTTCGGTAACTACTCTGGGACGTTGTTAACAATATATTTAAGTATTTTCTTTTAATTGTTTGCTTTCATTAATATATATTTAAACATTTAGGTTTAAACATTTTCATAGCCTAGTTCCATCCAGCTAGAACAATTATCATATTTTCCTTAGACATATCACTTCAAATAATGCAAATCTGAATAATGTGGCCATTTCATGGGATTTATTAACTTCATTAATTGAGAACCACCTGTATTTGAAAATAGCATAGAAGATGTTTTGCCAGAATGATTGGTCTAAATAAGGAATAAATTCTTCTAATTGTTATTTTAAAGATGTTGATAGATTTGCATGTTGAATATAATTTATCTGTAACATTTGCCTCAGTTGATATATACAATTGAAATGTGTACTAATTAAACAGTATGGCCTCAAGGCTCTAGCAGCCTGCAAAATACCTGTAATTTTAGGATTCCTAAGAGATGCAGTGATTAAATGAAACCAATAGTTCAGTTTGATAAGGTTTAAAAATAAAATCAAGGTTAGTATTAATATTTCTTACTCCTTGTGCTGTTAATAATAGCCAAGAAGTGATAATATATTGCAAAAAAGAACTTTGACGCATTGAAGCCAGCTTGCATTATGTATAAATTTAAAACATACTTTTGAAAATGCTCTTTAAGTGAATTAGAAGCAAAGTGAATACAGGTAGTCCTCAATTTATGACCACAATTGAGCCCAAAATTTCTGATGTTAAGTGAGACATTTGTTAAGTCAGTTTGTGCCGCTTTACAACCTTTCTTGCCTCAGTTGTTAAGTGAATCACTGCAGTTGATAAGTTAGTAACTCGGTTGTTAAGTGAAACTTTGCTTGTCAGAAGGTCGCAAAAGGGAATCACATGACCCCAGACACTGCAACTGTCATAAATATGAGTCTGTTTCCAAGCGTCTGAATTTTGACCACGTGACTATGGGGATGCTGCAAAGGTCGTAACTGTAAAAAACGGTCAGAAGTAATTTTTTTCAGTGTTGTAACTTTGAACGGTCACTAAATGAACTGTTGTAAGTCGAGGACTACTTGTAAATATTTGGAAGGGAACAAAAAGAACTTCAGTCATTGTTCCAAGAACTAATTTTAAAGAAAGTATTTGACTCATGACATAAGTTAAGCACCAGTTAAAACAACATGATCTTATCTGTCTAAGATTCCAGCTTGAAAATGATTTTGCATAATATTATTTGGTATTAAAAAGCAACCTACCAAATTTTATAGTGACTTCATATCATAGTCAACATTGTGTTCTTGACAATAGTAAGAATGGCTTGTAATTTTCTCCTTCTGTAATGTTTTTTTTCAAATAAGTTCCCAGTAGGGGGTATACAAATTTGGAAGTTCAGAACACAATATTATAGAAAACTCCAAAATGTTTTCCCCCTATCTATACTATGCTGAATGTCCTTGGAAATGGATCAAGGTCTCCTAGAAACAGTTCTCCATGGCTTCCTTATCTAACTTCCAGTTATAGATTTTAGTGGACTTCTATTTAAGTATTAACTATGCTTAAATTGTGCTTAATTTTTTTGAGATCAGCTAAAGAAGGCTATGTGCTTCTTGCCTATCTGGGCCTACCTTATTTTGTCCTGAATTTTTTCAGTTTTGAATTAAGGCAAATATACATTTCTCAGTTTATTGTAATTGATGCTAGGCTGTTGGTGAAGAATCCAAATGGGTTTCAGTAAATTAGTACCTTGTATGATGTAATTTACAGCATGGCTTTTAAAAAAACATGTGTCAGAGATCAAGGTGTTGTATATGAAGGAAAAATGTAGTGAGCGAAGTTAGGACCGATGCCAGTGCAAAAGGCACTGTTTAGAATTTCACTTCTCCACCAACATTTTTCTTAATATTCAAAATCTGGTATTTCTTTCTCTTTCTCAGATGGTCTCTTTCTATACTGACAGGGTAGAATCAGGTATGACTTTCAAGGATAGAAAAATACGGATCTAAAAAATAGTTTTGGTGTAAACTGGGCTTATTTAAATTTAATTTTAACTTCTGACATTAATTTCTTTGCTCACTACATTTCATCCTTAATTTTGTTTAGCTTAGCATGATGGATTCTCTCTCTCTCTCTCTCTCTCTCTCTCTCTCTCTCTCTCTCTCTCTCTCACACACACACACACACACACACACACACACACACGAACAGTTGTTATAGTGTTTATTTTTTTGTTCCCCAAAAGGAATTGGATTTTAACATTATTGTCTCTTTGGAGAATGCTTAAAGAAAGCTATGCAGAGCTGCATGCTTCAGGCTATCTCTCCAACAAGTTGGTTTAAAAAAAAGAAATTTAATTAAAATCCTATCACAAAGTACTGTGGATCAATGCTTCTAATTCATCAGAGGTCAGTGTGCAATGTGAATGACAGTTCCTATCAGATGCCTATTTAGCTTATTGTATTTAAGGAGTAGATTGTTGTATAGACACTGTGTTGTAATGACTGTCAATGTCAAATTGTCCTAGACTGATTAGCAGTTTTCTCATAGGCTTGTAGACTGAACCAGAATTGAGAGATGTTGCATGGTCTTGGAAGTACTGTAGAAGAACTCTTGTTACATGTATGTCCTACTATTCTGTATGCTAAGGAAACACTGTCTCCAAGTTACATTATTACAGCTTCTGTAATTCTCCATAAAGATGGGACCAGCAGCCAGGAATGGGTTAACTCTTTCTGTTATCCGATAGGACGGAATCTGCAAACTGTTAAGCTCCGCCCCTTTTTCTTGCTTCCCAGCTTTTAGACTCAGTCTGACTTGGACAGATGTGTTTATCTGAGCTAAGTATTCCTGACTGCTTTACTTCTAACAACAACTTTAGCTCCTAGTTCTCTGGTTGAGCCTGCTATTTACCAGAAAGAAGGGTGATCCAGCCTGAGCTCGCTGAAGGCCGCTTCTCGGCACACCATCTCAGAGAACTCCCAGGTCTGCTTGTTGAGCCCTGCATTCCAGTGTGAAAGGCAATCCAGCCTGAGCCCGCTGAAGGCCACTTGATGGCGTGAAGGCTGCCGGCTGGCAGTTCTTAAGGGAGGTGCTCATGAGCCTGGCCCCAAACCGCCTATCCCAGGACCGAAGGGCTTTTGGAGGCTTCCAGCCCTATTGACCGATCGGAATTTAAAATAGTCCACGGCAGTGCTCACGAGCGAGTCTCCATGGCACTAGCCTGTCAAGCACGACTCAGCTGTTCAGCACGAAGGAGAAGAACTTCAAAGGCAGTTTCTTCCAGCGCTCGGTAAGATCATTCCTTTCACTGTGTTGTGGGCGACTACAGCCCCATGGTCATAAGGGATTCCCGGGGCTAGCGTTCATGAGCTGGGCTCCACGACGCTTGTCCCAGAGGCTTGGAGGAATGCTTCGCTTGCCGCTCACAGTATCCAAGACAAAAACGCTGCTTAGCTCCTTTAGATCCACCGGACTGGGACAAAAGGCTTCTGCCTCATCTGCGGCCTGCCACGTGACGCTATAATGAGGCTTGCTTGATTGCAGCCTTGTTATGACCCTCTATTTGCAGAACCTTCCTTTGAGGCAGAGGAGGTGCCTGTCCCTAGATTATTTCTGGCTGTCGTATGAAGACAGTGGTCTACACCTGTCTCCGGCCCCTCTCCTAATAACCTCAACAGATATCTCTACAATTTGGGCACAGAGTTGGCTAACTCCCTCCAAATTCCCACCGTTGACTCTCCAGTGGCAGCACTGTCCACTCCCTCTGTCTAACAGGTCCTCCGGAGGAAATCCTCCATCTTGAGGACAAGAGGTTTGAGCAGTCGCTAGTGAAGGCTCACCAGTCTGCAGCATTGGCCATTAAGGCTTCCTTGGTTGCTTCATTTTTTAATAGAGCATTCCTGCTCTGGCTCAGACAGTTGCAAGACCGTCTGCCAGCTACAGACACCAGATCACAGCAGGATCTGAATAAGATTGTGGCTGCCTTAGAGTTCTTGGCAGACACTACACTGAACGCCTCCAGATTTGCAGTCAAATCCATCGGCTCCACAATAGCATCTCACCGACTCCTTTGGCTCTGCCAGTGGCATGCTGATGCCAGAAACAAATGGAGTCTGGCATCTGCCCCGTATGCTGGGGACAAATTGTTCAGCCCCCTTCTGATGGAATCCAGGGATAAACATAAGTTCCTGCCGAACATGTCCCATCGGGCAGAGTCCAGGCCGACCCCTTATTTTTGTCCCTTTCAGGGTTCAGACAGTGGGTTTGCAGAAACACGATCACACAGATCATTTCCCCCAGACAGGGGCGATCTCAGGATAGACAGGATGGTCACAGACAGAGGTACCCTCCCAAACGACCCTTTTGGGGTGGGAGGGGTCATTCCTTCTGACACCCACGCTGACAGCGCATCCAACCCTCCCATTGGGGGCTGCCTGGTGCTATTTGCCAGCCAGTGGGAGGGCACCACCACGGATGCTTGGGTCAGGGAGACGGTCAGGTCATGCCTCTCCCTGGAATTCCTCTCCAGGCCCCCAAGTCTTTTCGTACATTGCCCTCTATCACGGGATCAGACAAAATGGCTCCTCATGGAATTGGCCATAAAACATCTTCTGGACATTCAGGCCATACAGCTGGTTCCACTGGAGCAACATGGACAGGGGTTTTATTCCCTCCTGTTCGTGATACAGAAATCCTTGGGGAGATGGAAGGCAATTCTCAATCTCAAGTCTCTGAACCGTCGTATTGTTAATGATGGTTCAAGATGCAGTCTCTCCAGACCATCTTGAAGAGCGTCAGAGAGGGCGACTTCCTCACGTCAGTGGACCTGATGGAGGCATACCTCCATGTCCCCATCCTTCCAGCCCATAGGAAGTTTCTCCGCTTTTATTACGCGGGGAAACATTATCAGTATCATGCCCTGCCATTTGGTCTCTCTTCCACTCCCAGAGTGTTCACCAAACTGATGGCCGCACTGCCGGGTCACCTCCAGAAGTGGCCGATAAGGATCCAGTTCTATTTAGATGATATCCTTATCCAGTCCAGTTCGGAGCCTCTGGCGAGGAAGGACCTGGATACCATAATTCAGGTTTTACGAGACCACGGTTTTTCCGTATACCTGGCCAAGAGCCACTTAATTCCGACGAATACTTCATCTGGGACCGTCTCTCCCTCAAATGGTGGACCTCCCACACCATAGCCAGGGGACAAGAGTTCAGAGAACCGCATCGCCTAGTCCTGACAATGGAGACCAGCCTTTACAGTTGGGGAGCTCACCTTGAAACACACATGGCCCTGGGCCAGTGGACTCAGGAGGACCTGAGTCACAACATCAATTGGTTAGAGCTCTGAGTGATTTGCCTGGCCCTCAGGACTTTTGAGACTGTGGTCGAGGATCAAGACATTTTAGTTCTTATGGACAATGTGGCCGCCAAGGCACACATCAACCACCTCGGAGGAACCCACTCTCGGCTCCTCATGCAGGAAGCCGAACAGTTGAGTCTCTGAGCAGAGACTCATCTGTGGTCCATATGGGCTGCACATATATCGGGGGGAAAACGTGCAGGCGGACTGGCTCAGCTGACCCTCAGTCGACCATGCAGAGTGGCGCCTGCACCTGGACCTGTTTCGGGAACAATCGGGCCGCTTTGGCCTCCCGACAGTCGACCTGTTTGCCACCTGGGACAACTGCCAAATACTGAGATTCTTTGCCAGGTTCCTGACACCAGGGGCAGAGGGAGTGGATGCCCTGCGCAGCCCATTGCCTCCAGGACTGCTTTATGCCTTTCCCCCTTTCCCTCTGATCCCCAAAGTCATCCGCAAACTGCTGGAGGAGGGAGCAGAGCTTCTGCTGCTGGCTCCTCATTGGCCCAGGCGGACCTGGTCTGCGGACCTGGTGGCCCTTTTGGTGGCTCAACCCTGGAGGATCCCCCAGGACAGGATCTCCCTCAGCTAGGGGGCATTGGTCCACCCGGACCCTCAGTGGTTCCAACTGATTGTCGTCAGCGGAGCCTGCTGAGGCAGGACAAGTTGTCCTCCAGGGTCATCAACACTATTCAGGCCTTGTGACTGGCTTCCACCAACCGTATCTACAATGCTTCCTGTCGGGCTTTTTGCAGCTGGTGTGCCAAGATGGGCCTGGTTCCCATGGAGGTGTCCACAGCTCATGTCTTGGACTTCCTGCAAGACAGCCTCGATGGGGAATTGTCATCAAACACTCTTCGGAGACAGGTAGCAGCCCTTTCCTCCATTTTGACTTGTGGTTCCAGGGGCTCCCTTTCCCAACAACCACTGATTAGACAGTTCCTCAGGGGTGCCACCAATCTTCATCCCCCCGTGGTCCACCGTTACCCCACTTGGGATCTTACTAAGGTCTTAACTTCCCTTACCTGGGGCCCCTTCGAACTCCTGAGGGAGGCCAGCCTCAGATTCCTATTATTTAAGGTGGCATTTCTAGTGGCCGTAACATTGGCCCACTGAATATCTGAGTATCTCTTTCGATTAAGAATGACCTTTGTGTCTTCCGTTCCGACAGAGTCCTCCTATATCTGGACCCTACATTCATTCCAAATATTAACACTACGTTCCACAGGTCTCAGGAATCAATATTCCCCAATTTCTGTCCTGAACCAGTCCACCACCTAGAATGTACGTGGCATACCTTGGATGTCTGGAGAGCTCTCCATATATATATATATATATAAAGAGGGCCTCCACCCTGCAGAGGACGGAGTCTTTTTTCATCTCCTTCCAATCTGCCACCGTAGATCATAGGGTTACATCCTCTACTCTGGGGAGGTGGATTAGGGCTTGTATTACTAAGGCCTATGAGGCCCGGGCCTTGGCCGTCCCTAGACGTATCACCACTCACTCAACCAGGGGCGCGGCCACCTCGGCCGCGTGGACTATGCAAGCATCCTTGGAGGAGGTCTGTTGGGCCGCAATCTGGTCATCCCCTTCACCATTTATCCGCCACTATAAGCTAGATGTTTATGCCTCGGCAGAGGTGGTCTTTGGCTGGAGGGTGCTCCAATGGGTTCATACAGAGCAGGGGACACCAGGCCAGTTGGCTCCCTCCCATTAGGACAGACTACTTTGTTATGTCCCATTCCTGGCTGCTGGTCCCACCTTTATGGAGAAAGGGCGTTGGTCTTACCTGAATATCCTTTCTCGGGATGGTGTGACCAGCAGTAAGCCCCACCCAGTGTGCCTTCTGGTCCTGGGATCCGGGAAGGGGACTAACCTTTTTTTCTCAAGCTCAGCACGTCAGTCTGCAGTATCATCCTCGTCAAAAGCTGGGAAGCAAGAGGAAGGGGCGGAGCTTAACAGTTTGCAGACTCAGTCCTATCGGATAACAGAGTTAACCCATTCCTGGCTGCTGGTCCCACCATCCCGAGAAAGGGCTTTGAGGTAAGACCAATGCCCCTTTCCAGCCAGCTTTTCAGTGGAATACATTGTGTTGGAAATAATAATATTAGAGTTAGAAATAGAGTCTAGGTTGAAAATGGAACATTTCTGCCAACTTCCAAATACCATGGACACTATAGTGTACAGTACTTCTTATGTATTATAATTTAGGAAAGTATAGAATGCTTGGACACATAATCAAAAATTGCAACATTCTGCAGTGCTTCAATATAATCCCTATGGATAGGCAGCAGAGAAGGTTTTTGACCAGCGATATGTTATTGAATAATGTACATCCTAAAAAATTGTCCAGTATTATCATTTTCTAGAATTACTGTATAAAATAGTGTATCTTCCTGACATTTCCTGTTAGCTAAATTAGCTTTGTAAAGTCTAGCACCTTCTAAATGTGCTGGACTTTATCTTCCATAATCTCTAACCAAAAGGAACAAGCCAGGATAATTGAGAGTTGCAGAACATGATTCAACACACCAAAAAAGGGACCAAGTTGAACAAAGGTAGATTAGATTGTCCTCTGTATTATATTTTTGTTTGTTTCAACATATTTAACTGTATAGTAGGCCTTTGGTTTTTGTGATGGCTTTTAAATATTATATTTTGAAAAAAATGTTTAGTAAGATTTATTGTGTTATGAGCAGAAGTTTTTTTTTTTTATTATAGTAAGTAAGAAAGGCATTAATGTCACGCTTTCATAGAGGTTTGCTGGTATATTAATGTGAAATCTTGTACATGCCTTATCAAAAGTTGGCCCCAAGGAATTTAACAGGACTTGCTTTGAGTCAAACTTGTATTTGGAATAACTACTTTTAATTCAGAGTACTCTGAAGCAAGTAATGCCTTGCTCCAGAGAAGACATGTATAGAATGAAATTCTATTAAGACAGTTCTGTTACAATGTGCATGTAATGAGGAAGTGACTCAGTTGAAAATACATCTGTAGCAATTTTGTGCTTCTCTAAAAATGATCTAAGAAGAGAGAATTTTTGTTTTAAAGGGAGAAAGTACCATTTCAAATGTTAATTTAAAGCTGTGTTGGCAGGCCATACTTTTCATGATTTTGTGAGAAGATAAGAGAGAGGAATTGAAGAGAATGACTGGAGAAAATGCTGACGTAGCTTTTTTAAAAAGCCATTAAGAAAATGAAGATGAATGCTGTCAAAAACTATCCATAGAAGGTTTTTATGTTCTGAATATTTTGTATTCATTGTATATATCTTTGAAGTTGTTTTTCCAAGAAGCAGACTTTTGTGCTTTGTTTATTCTCATTTTTCTTAGATAACCTGTTTATTTAAAAAATATGACAAATGTGTTTATATTAGAGAGAATTAAGGCTTGATAATGGGTTGTGTATCATTTCAGAAGCCAATTAGTTGGTATATGTGATCACTACTGCATATAGAAGTAGCCTTCCATACCAAAATTTCTTCAGACAAGGTAGAAAGAGAAGGTTGGAGCTAAATGGCCCACCTATTATTGAGGATGTTGAACCAGTACTGGATAATTATCAAAATGTTAGTCAAAATTTAAAAGTTCTTTGATAACCATATAAGACACATGACCATCAACCATGAAATTTGCAAACTTAAGCATGATTAGCATAGAATGTCAGCATATATATTGGATTTTAAATATTTGCCAGAAATATGGGATGGAAAGCTTTATCTCTGACCAAATTAGAGAAGGATTGGTGATGAGCTACGCAATTAATTTGGTGAAACAAATCACCCTAGATAATTTGGAAAAACATTCCAGTGTTGCCTGATCATACGGTTAGGGAAATCCATCTTTGGGGATTAGTCATAAGTTGCTTCATTCAACACTGCTGTAACCTTGAACAATCCTTGAACAAGTTGTTGTAAGTTGGGAACTACCTGTACCGACTACCTAGTGTAGGTACAAATGATAGTAGGGCAGAGGTGGGCAATTATGGCCCTTTTATGACTTGTGGACTTCAATTCCCAGAATTCCTGAGCTAACATGGCTGGCTCAGGAATTCTGGGAGTTGCAGTCCACAAGTCATAAAAGGGCCATAGTTGCCCACCCCTGTAGGGTATTGTTTCTCCTATCTATCTCGACACAACTTGTAGGTGTAGGGGTTGGACTTTGAGAATCCTACTTGTTTGGTCTGGAGTTGAAATAAATAATTAGTTATCATTAGAATACTGATGATTCTGAACCATATGCTGTTGGATGACCTCACTCAACAGTTTCGTGTAGATGTTGAACGGAGAAGAGAGAGACCGACAGAGAGCCCCATGGCAGTCCACAAAGCAGAGGTCTACAGAGCAGGGTCTACCCTTAAACCTACACTGACTGAAACTGGTCCCAAAGAAAGTAATTTAGTCAAGTGATTGTGATTCATCTCTAGTAATAGTCATCTTCCCTACAGTGTACATTCTGTAGTTCTTTCATAACAAAACTGGCATCCAGAAATACAGAATAGAATACAGAATAACAGTTGGAAGGCGCTTTGTAGGTCATCTAGTCCAACACCCTACTCAAGCAGGAGGCCCTATACAATTTCTGACAAGTGGCTGTCCAGTCTCTTCTTGACTGCTTCCAGTGATGAAACACCCACAACTTGTCAAGGCAAGCTGTTCCATTGGTTGATTGTTCTCAACCAAATTCAGAAAATTTCCCCTTATTCCTAGGTTGAATCTCTCCATGATCAGTTTCCATCCATTGTTCCTTGTCTGGCCTTTGGGTGCTTTGGAAAATAGATTGTCCCCCTCCTGTCTGTGACAGCCCATCAAATATTGAAACACTGCTATCATGTCACCTCTGGTCCTTCTCTTCATTAGACTAGCCTTGGTTCCTGCAACCGTTCTTCATATGTTTTAGTTTTCAGGCCCCTCACTTTGGTAATTTGATAGCGGGATATATGGATATACAAAGCTGTCAATCTTTATTGACCTTATAGTCAGAAAAGACTTTTCCCTGATAGGGTCCTGGGAAAAATACACTACTTTGTCATTTTTTTCTTATGTCCAATTGGGCAATTATTGACAGAATCATTAGTGGGATGCAGATTAATCGCTTGCAATTTTTGGGTATGAACTGTGAGTCACTCAGGTAAATCTGAGGAGGAAAAAAACAAAAGCAATGTACAAGCAAAAGTTTTAAAAATTATAAAAAACAAAATTATAAGAGGCAACTTAAAAAATGTTTAAAGCCCTCCCCCCCAAAAAGGTTTCAAGTTATACATATTTGTTTTAAGCTCAAAATATTGATATGATAATTTCAAGCTTAAAATATTACAGATTTTGATGTTTTGAACATAGCTGCTTTGTACAAAAAGCAGAACCATTAAGTATCCAGTAATACAGAACACTACAGAAAGAGATATCTGCATAAAGATAATCTAGAATCTCAGTCAAATATGTCTGTTTATACTGACTCATTTATGAGACTAACATTTTATGTTGGAGTCTACAAATCACGTTCAAGCTTTGTACTGTCAGTTTTTGTTATGGATGTGTGATCAGATATAAGAGTTATTTATTTATATTGTACCAATTTATACACCTTTCAGATTTTTCTTATATGGCCACCATGGTAATCATGAACTCTCTAGCTGTTTCCAAGATTCACCCTAGAGATGGCAAATTGAAGTCCACAACCAATCCTGAGCTGGCCTCCAGCAGCAGCATAGCTTCAAAAAGCACTTCTATAATTTTTAAAAAATCCTACAATCATAGAGAATACATATCTGTTTCATGAATGAAGGCAAATATACGTGCCTCAGGAGTAAATCTCTGGTCCGGATGACCAATCCAAATTCGATCTCACATATCTATTTACCTGATACTTAATAGAACTTATTTTTGTATAAACATATATCACTGTTAGTATATTAGGCTGAATTCATCTATACAGAAAGTTAAGCTTGATATACTGTCAGTATATCTCCACTCTGAAATGTGCCCAGCTGGATTGTGTGTATGACACCAGCCAAGACCTCAGGGCAGGAGGGGCAGAGCAGCAGTCATTTGGGAATCGGTTGATCGTCAGTAATGCTGCTCCACAAATTGTTGGTGTGAAATCCTGTTTTTGAAGCTATGCTGCTGCTGGAGGCCAGCTCAGGATTGGTTGTGGACTTCAATTTGCCATCTCTAGGGTGAATCTTGGAAACAGCTAGAGAGTTCATGACTACCATGGTGGCCATGAGCCTATTTCACATTATCCACTGAGTGGACAGTGCAACCACACCATTACCCAGGACGGATATGTACAACTTCATTATCCTTTGCTTTCGTTAAGCTTTGTTTTACAAAGTTACTAAGGTAGTGAAAAGGGCGGTGTATAAATTCAATAAATAAATGTTTGAAGGACTTTGATTTGATTAAACTGCTTTCAACCATGTCAGCACAAGAATGACTACAAAGTGTGTGTGTGTGTGTGTGTGTGTGTGTGTCTCAAATTTTTGCTCATTTGGAGTTTTTCTTTCTGGCATTTTTAAAAATGAAATAATGACCTTTTTTCTTCTTTTCCCTTTTAGCATTCTATAATTATGATGCCCGGGGTCCAGATGAGCTGTCACTACAAATAGGAGACACCATGCACATACTAGAAACACATGAAGGCAAGTGGAATAAATGTTTCTTCCTAATCATTATTCTCGCAATCATTATTATTAGCATTTTGACTTAGTGTGTCTTGCTTATTTTGGAAAACCGGTTCTATTTTGAGACCTAATGAAATATTGAAACATTTAAATGGGCACTAAAATTAACAGTCACTACACATTAAACAAGCATGTTATAATCGATGAATAACCTTTGTGAGATGCAAATGTCTTTTTTTTCTTTTTCTGAAAAAACCCCCCAAGGTTAAGGTTAGTGTACCTTAATTTGTATGGATCTCTGGTGGTATCTGTTAAGAAAGGTGATAGATGTTCTTGGTACCCTTGCAGATAATAAATAAAATCCATCTTAAATGCTGAAAATATAAAAGATACTTATCTTCTAAATTACTTATACTCCTTTGTAAAAAAAACCAGCAATGCTTTTACATGGTGATCAGCTATTTCAGAAATAACCTTTTATATGCGTTTTCTTCATCATAAATTAAAGCAGCAGGAATGTTTACTATTGTAGATGTTTAATTAATGAAATGTATACAGAGGCCTCTCCATTTTGTTTTCTTAGCAGCTCTGTGAAATCAGTTAAGGTGAAAGTAATTTGCCAAGTTAAAATCTCCATTCTTGAATAGGGATTTGTACCCAGGAATTTTCAGTACAGTAAGATAGGAGACAATCTCTTCATTCTTTCTCTTGCATCCAACTGTGCTTGCCTACCTTTGAATGCATTATGTTTTCAGTCTCCTTGTATCTGCAAATACAATGCTGCACTCCTTTTACAATGTTATCAATTCTCCCCTACTACCCTACTACCCCTTCCCAGTAAGCTCTTGCTAGAATTATTTTCTTTCTCATCAATATATACATTTGCTTGCTCTTCCTTTATTCCTTTTTCTCTAACTTTTAGACATAAATGGAAGATGTTTCCATTGATACAGTACTGGGGCGGGTTTCAAAACCTGTTGCTACCGGTTCGCTTGTTGGCATGTGCAGAAGTGTCCAGGTGGGTGGGTGGAGCCTCCGGCCACCGTTACCAGTTCGCCTGATCCGGGGCGAACCGGTAGCAGCCCACCACTGATACAGTACTGTGTAAGCTAGGAAAGACTGCTTGTTTATAATATGCATAGTAATATGTCTTTTCAGTGGCAAATGATATGTATTCCTACTTTCATTTTCTATATGTTTTTTTTTCTAAAAGTCAAGCTTCATTGCTGGATAATGATGATAGTTGTATGCTAACTGAGTGGCAGCATAAATTTGATTCTGAATGATGTTTTACACTCATGGATTCTATGTCATTCTAATGGTTTTATAGCAATAGCATTTAGACTTATATACACCTTCACAGTGCTTTTACAGCCCTCTCTAAGTGGTTTTCAGAGTCAGCATATTGCCCCCAACAATCTGGGTCCTCATTTTACTGACCTTGGAAGGATGGAAGGATGTGTCAACTTTTATGTGTATAAGTGGACCTATGCAACTCTGTTTTAATTTAATTATTTCTTTATACTATTTCTAAAGTACAATAAGAGAAAATATTTTGTGTTTTAGCTCAATTCATGACTTTGTGGACATGACATGTCATTTTTTTTTGAAATAGTGTGGCAGTGTTTTGCTATTGTCTTATATTTTTTCAACTTCTCATTCTAGCTTATAGGCCCAGTATTTCTTGATGTATCCTATTCTATTTGTATCCTGATCTAACCTGATCTGTTTAGTTTTTGAAATTAGCCAGATAAACTTTGTGTGAATGAACTACCGTATTTTTCGGAGTATAAGATGCACCTTTTTCCCCCTAAAAGGGGTGAAAATTTAGGTGTGTCTTATCCACCAAATGTAGCCCCGCCCACCCACTGGCCCCCACCCTTTGGCCTCTGCCTCCCAGCAGTTTACCTCCTTGCAGCAAGCAGCAAGAAGAAACAGCTTGTTTCAGCTTCAATACTGCCTAATTAGCACAAGTTGATTGGATCGGCCTCCCGACTCTCAGCAGTTTTGCTCTCAGCTGTTTTGCGCGGGCCTCTGCTGCCTGCTGCAAGGAGGTAAATTGCTGGGAGCAGATTTTTTTTTTCTTGTGCTAATCAAGCTATGCTGAAAACGAAAATGAAAGTAAAGCAGGCAGTTTGCTGTTTGCTGCAACAAGGCAAAATTTCTGGGAGGCAGAGGCAGATTTCTTTTTCTTGTTTTCTTCACCAAAAAAGGTAGGTGCGTCTTATAGTCCGTGTCTTATACTCCAAAAAATACAATACTTGGGTTTAGAGGTCATATTCAGAATTCCCTTCCTTTTTATGTTAAGGAAGACAGGTAGATTGTACATTAAATCTAAAAAAAGCTGAATGCAGAATTAAGCTCAAATCAGGCTGTTAAAGTAGAGAAAAGTTTTTAGTTTTACAGATGTTGTCAAATATCAACTGTTTTAAGATAGCACTGTGCAATATTAATGTCTGAACTTCTCTAAAGCAAAGAAGTTGTTCGCTATTATGAACCGTGGTGGGCAGTGATTAGAATGCAGTATTGTAGACTCACTCTGCCCGCAGCCAGGAGTTTCCTCCTGACCAACTCAGGGTTGACTCAGCCTTCCAACCTTCCGAGGTTGGTAAAATGAGGACCCAGATTGTAATATGTTGACTGTAAAACCGCTTAGAGAGGGCTGTAAAGTACTTCGAAGCGGTATGTAAGTCTAAGTGCTATTTCTATTCTTAAGGTCTGCTTGAGGATTTAATTTTCTGAGTATTGTCTCTACAACATTAAAGTAGTATATTCTATTTTCTGAAAAAGTATTACTCTTTTGGACTTTGGCTTTCAGATGGCTATATGTATTTTGCATTATTTGCAGAATTATTCACTTCTCAATTTAGGTGGAGCTTTAAAATTAAATTTGCCAATCTGATAAAACACTTGCAATTCATTTCTTTGTAATACATAATGCCTATATGTTTTAGCATAAACATATCAAAGTGTAAAACATCTCCACAAAATAAATGACAAATGCATTAATCAAGAAGAAGAAATGACTATTTTCTAAATAAACTTTTGCTATTCATTAAACAAATTTAAATGGTCATCCAACTGACACACAATTACTTTGGGTGGCATATAGCAGTAAAAAACCACAATTGAAAACGTACACATTTAAAATGTAATGATATTTATTACTTCATGAGGATTTTGAATTCAAGTAATAAATGTTACTAAGTTTAAAAGTTTGTTTAGGAAACAGCCACTTCTGCATCTTTTTTTTCAGATCAAGTACTAGAAATTTTCATTTAATCTAGAGAAATAATGCAGCTTTTGTTGAAGCTGTATATTATCTAAGTGTCTGATGCTTGAATATTATTTATCAGGGAGGTTGATAGTTGATAAAATATGATAATTTGATAGTAATGGATCTATTGATAGGTAATTTTTTGAGAATCTTAATCTTATTTAATAATTCTAGCTAACATTAATGTTTTTAATTATGTAATATTTTTTCTTTTTATTGATTAGTTAATAAAATATTTGTAAATCAACTTTAATATATGGCATTTAATCAAGATGATAAAATTCACAATAATATTTTCCTATCTAGAAAGGACAATGCATGCATGCAGGTTTTTTTTTATGTTAGCTGTAGTATCAACTGATAATTAAGGAATGTCTTTTTTAATAGTTTTGGTATGGTTTTGCTTCCTGCATAACTAAATACTAACTGATAGCTAAATATTTAGAAATATTTAAATATGTTTAAAGCAGTAAAATTACAGCCATTAATTTTGGTTAGTTATGCTTTTGAAGATCTCGGCACTTGAGAAAATGCTCACGCTAAACGTTTGTCCCAGTTGAATACATTAAGAATTATTTTAAATGATATTTAGTGAAATTATGAATTACATGGTTCTGTGAAGCTTATACATATTTTAATGTTGAAGGGATGAATTATTTTAGTAATTTAGCTTGATGAGTTTTAACTGGTTGTATGTCAGTCATTTATATATGGATTTAAACACTTGAAAAAATAATCTCAGTATGGAAGTTACATCACAGACTATGGTTTAAATAATGTCGTCCTTCTTAAAAAATCATCTGTATGCAAAATTGAAATTGATATTGGTTTGTAACATGTAGCAAAGTGGTTATTTGCCATTATAAATTCTTTATCCTTTAATAAAGGTAAGTAATTTAGTTACTTGCTTCAGTCAGTGGTTGGATATAGTTGATTCATATATAGAGTTCCCATTTATAATGCACAACTGAATTTCTGGAACTGATTAATTTATATAGCTACATATAATAGAGACTATGGCTCAGGTTTTTTTTGTGTGTGTGATTCTGATTTGAGCTTAATTCTGTATTCAGCTCCCCCCACCCACCTGTAGGTTGTAACTGTGAAATAAGAGGAAGGCAGTCTAGGGCTGTGAGAAAATATATTCTTCCTCAGCTAATTAATTCTGATAACCATAATGTTAGCATTTAGTAAGACTGATAGCAGTAGGTTTCAAGTTGTCCGGATGGTGCCTGTTCTAATCAGCCTTATGTGATTATTGGCTTGGTGTCTCCTGAGACTGACATTCCACCGATTTAGCTTGAGTAGCTTCTTCAGATTCAGAATCTGAGTCCTGAGCCTGAGTCATGGCAGAGAAAACTAGACAATACATTAAATGTAGAATTCCTATCAAGAATTCTATCAAGAATTTTACCAATTAAAAAGGAATAAAAGAAAGAGAAGAGAATGAAAAGATAGAAATATTGGAAAGAAAAAAAAATAAAAGGATAAAATCAGAGATAGAGGAGAATATGGAAATGAAACAGCAAGCAAATTTCAAAAACTATAGCAATGATTACAGAATGGGCCCCAAGTACAGTAAACCCTCATTTGTTTGAACTCCCTGAGCCTTAGCCTGGCATATATAACAGTGTGCAGTGCAAGGTTTCCTGCCAAATCTGTGCTGAATGGATACATTTTGTGTGAAAAATCTCCCAATTTGTCTGACATAGCACCATGATTCTGAATGTTTATTGTTTGTGAGATTTTATTTTAATTAAAAACTCATCCTAAACCAGAATGGGCTTGTTAGCAATAAAAACACATGATGCTGATCACTTGCAGATGTGTTGCAGATTGGGACATAGTAAATGAGACATTACCATTTTATTTCTAGAGTACGGCATGTTGTTTCCTCAAATGTGAAAAAAGTTTTAATATACTGAAATTATACTACAATATATAGTCACTGAAGGCAATCTGAAAAATATCTCAGGTACCACTGTAGAATTAAAATTGGGAGAGGGAAAGGCCTTATTCATGCAGAAAGATATGAGGAAAGTAGAAGTAGAATCTAAATTGGGTAACACATTTATTTTTGAGCAAAATATTTCAGTTTACAACTTGTATAGATTTTAAATAACTTGCTATAAACCACGGGTCCACAACCCCTGATCTGTGTCCCAATACCAGTCCATGGCCTGTTGGGAACCGGGCCGTGTAACTGGCATGCGACTGTGTAAAGCTGAATTTGCACAAGCAGCACACGCACACGTACAAAACCCCCAGTCTGCCCCCACTGCCAGTCTACCCCCACTGCCAGTCTGCAGCCGGAGATTGGGGACCACTGATATAAACAAACAGGAGAATGGAGTAGTTCCAATTATTTTATGCTTTGCTTTAATGGAAATGGAACTGTCTACCTAATGAGAAATAAGTAGACTTTTTCTATAGATGTTGATGTTCAAGGTGTGGAAGTTTGCTGAAGCAGTGTAAAAACAAACCAAATAATAATCTGAATGATCACAGTGATCCAGTTCTTTTTTCTGATTGAGAATGCATTTATGTAAAAAAAAAAAAAAGTAGTACAATCATTCTAATCTGGATTTCTTCCTTTTGAAATTAAAAGGATGTATAGCCTTCACTATATGAAGGAATCTAGATTGGGGAAAATTGCTGTGGAAATTGCAGTCTAAGATATAGTGAGAATGTTATATTTCTTCAAGGGATATAAGGCTTAATGCAAGGGTGTCTAATCTTTTGGCTTGCCTGGGCCACATGGAGTGAAGAGGAATTGTGCTGAGCTGCATATAAAATAAATAATATAGTTAGTTTATACAAATCATATAATAATGTTAAAAAATTATGATCTTGTGAGGCTGATTACTAGCTGCCCAGGGCTGTATATGGCCCATGGGCTGTGGGTTGGATTTGCTTGGCTTAATGTTTCTTACCTGAATTTATGAGGAACCTTGAAATTATATGGTGTTTTAAGTTTTAGGGACGTGTCACAAGATATATTAATATATACTGCCATCTTTAGTTTTCTACTAGGTTGTAGACAAATGCTGGACAATGGGGATTATTGTCCTTGGAGAGGTGAAGTTTAATTTTTCTATGTTTATATTGAATAAAATTATGTTGAATAATTTAACTTATAATAAAGGAATTTTCTCAGATACTTGTCAATCTATATTTTTTCAGTAAGGAACCAGAAACCAGGAAATTAGTAACTATTAATAAAATGCTCTTATATTACAAAGATACGACACAATTATGAAGGATAATATATATGGGCATTTTTATTTCCCAATTAGTTATAAAACTTATTAAGACATTTTATTTTTTAGGTTGGTACAGAGGTTATACTTTGAGGAAAAAATCAAAAAAAGTAAGTATTTTGTTTCTGTATTAATGACATCACTTTTTTAAAAAAGCATAGGCATTTATAGTAACCTCCAAAGTGTTTTATTATAGTCTGAAACTTTTTAGATTAAAGCAGAAATGTTGATGAAATAAAACTTTTAATCGGCTAATGCTATTTTAACATTACTTTTTTTTCCAAACAAATAAATAACATTTTTGTTGTCTTTACTTCTTGAAAAGTAGTAGATAGATCCATTATATTCTCTCTTGCAGTGGAGATAGCATCCAGAAATGGGTTGTCTGTCCTCATCTGCTAGCCAATAGGACTGAGTCTGTCAAAGCTGTGAGGACACGCCTACCCCAACAGTCCCCAGCTTTTGACTCAGTCCTAGCTAAAGACAGACGTGCTTTTTACTAGTGCAACCTATTCCTGGATACCATTCCACTTCTTTGACAGATATACTTCCAATGGGTCAATTCCTTTGACTTTGATAGCTATACCACCAATTGATTCCAGCGTGAAGAGCTTTCAGCTTGAGCCCGCTGAGGGCTGCTCTGCAGCAGTCAAGTCACCAGGAGGTGATCCTGACAAGGCGGCCAGTTGAGCATTGTTCGCAGAATCAGCCGGGGCAGTCGCTCCAGCGCTTTGCAGCAGTGAGAGTTTCGGCTCTCCACCGCTTACAGAGGGTGGCCAGCAGACTGGTAAACCTTGGACTGTCGTTTGACAGCCGCCCCCTCCCGGAATGAGCCCCGAGGATAGAGTCCTTGCCTGGTTGCTGGGCATACTCTCCGCTGTTGCCTGTCCCCGTTTTCTTTGCAGCGGAACCCTTGTAGCATGTCTGTGCGGCAGAAGATTTAAAATGGAAGCCATGGCTGCCACTTTAAGCGGAGAAGCCGCTTTGACAGGGAGAAGCCTGGACAGGGCTAGGAAGGGCAAGTCCGCTTCTGGGGCCTCCGGATCGAGGCCTGCAAGCCAGAAGGCATCAGCAAAGCAAGAGCTCCAGGACCTTGGCTTCCACCTCCAAGGCAGTGGAGCGAGAGGCTACCAGGCACCAGAAATCCATAGAGAGAGAGGTAGCCAAGGCTTTAAAGGCTTCTGATAGCAGAAAAGAGCCTCAAGCCCCCAGTCAGGCTGTTTCCCGCCAAAATGCAGGGCAACCATTGGGACAGCCTGAGGCCTGTGACAATCGGCCTCCACAGGCTCTATCCCCAGATGGCGCTGGAGAGCAGCATTTACAGGCTGATCTCATTTTGCCGAGCAACAGTGAATCATAGATTGGCTCATGTCCAGACCCTTTCTCTGCCTTATCTGCCTGGCAACAGCCTTCAGGGCAAAGGGGTTCATCTATTGAGGCAAGCTTTACCCCGATTTCAGTGGGGATCTGCTCAGGGGAACCTCAGCCACTGCAATTTCCTTCTAGCATAGAAGCCTTGATATCAGAGGCTATAAAGCAAGGAATAGCAACCGGCTTGCAGCAAAGCCAGAGAGTTGCTTCAATTAGATCTGAAAATTCCTTGCCTCTGTATTTCCCTCTAGGGCAGTGGTTCTCAACCTGTGGGTTGGGACCCCTTTGGGGGTCGAACGACCCTTTCACAGGGGTCGCCTAAGACCATCAGAAAAAACATATTTTCAATGGTCTTAGGAATAATTTTATGGTTGGGGGTCACCACAACATGAGGAACTGTATTAAAGGGTCACAACATTAGGAAGGTTGAGAACCACTGCTCTAGGGCCCCAAGCTTCAGAGGATTTTTTACCATTACAGGAGCCATACTCCCCTGCTTCCTCCAATCAATCTTCTTAGGAGGAGATGCCCAGGGAGTTAGACCTGTTAGAAGATGAGGGCTTAACACCTGACCAGCCCACCTTTGCTGGCCTTTTCAGGCCAGCCTTGTTCAAATCCTTACTGTACAAGGCCAGAAACAGGCTCACCTAGCTGGCCACTTGCTGGCTCAGGAGCTACTACCAAGCACTTCGGAAGTTGTGGGCTTGCTTTTTTCGGAACTGATAGAAGAGATGGAGGTGGTTCCTTCCCCCAGATTAATTTTAGGTGTGGTGCAGAGGCAGTGGCCTCTCCTGGGGGGGAGGAAATCCCAGCACCCTGTACAAGCGGTTCTACAATATGGGCCCAGAATTGTCCAAGGTACTGTAGGTGCCTACAATGGATGCCCCGGTGGCAGCGTTGGCTGTGCCATCCATAATGGCTGATTCACCAGAGGATAGCCTCTGGCCAGAGGATAGATGGCCAGAGTAGTCCCTGAGGAAGGCCCACCAATCCGCTGCTTGGGCTGTGAAAGCCTCCACTGCGTTGTCCTTCTTTAATATGGCATCATTAATTTGGCTGAGGCAACTGCAGGACAGAATTCCTGCGACTGATGTATGGTCTCATCAGGACCTGAACAAATTGTCAGCTGCCATGGAATTCTCCGCGGACGCCATGCTCAAGGTGGCACGGTTCGCGTCCAAGGTCATTGCCTCTATGGTGACTTTCAGACAACTCCTGTGGCTCCACCAGTGGCAGGCAGATGCCAAACATAAGTGGAGACTAACCTCCGCCCCATTCTCCGGGGATCAGTTGTTCGGAGATGCCTTGGGTCCGATACTCGTTGAATTGAGGGACAAACATAAGGTCCTCCCTTCCCCTTCCCAGCAGACAGATTTCCACCCATAGCCTTATTTCCGCCACCAGTTCTTTAGAGGGCCAGATAGCGGGTTTGGGCCACAAAGACCACTGCGCCCCTTTGTGCAGGACAGGGCAGGAAGGTATAAGCAGTTCCCCCCTAAATGGCCTTTTTGAGGGGGAGGAAGCCGTTCTTTCAGGCATCAGACACAATTCCATTCCCGACTCTCCTATTGGGGGACACCTGGCCTTGTTTGCCAGACAATGGGAGAGCACTACTATGGATGCATGGGTTTGGGAGACGGTCCGGTTGGGCCTTTCCTTGGAATTCCTCTCCACACCCCAGAGGTTTTTTATTCCCTGCCCCATTTTAGGGAACAGGGTCAAACGGGGTCTCATGGAAACTGCTATGCAACATCTGTTGGAGATCCAAGTGATACAGCCGGTTCCTGGGGACCAATAGGAGATGGGTTCTATTCCACCCTCTTTGTAAATTTGAAACCCTTGGGGGGATACAGGGCAATTCTAGACCTGAAAAGGCTGATCCATCTTGTCATCTACAAGCAGTTCAAAATGCATTCGCTTCACTCCATCTTGGATGGCATCAGATAGGGCAACTTCCTTACCTCTATTGATCTCATAGGGGCTTTTCTCCATGTCCCGATTTTTCCAAGCCATAGGCAATACCTAAGATTTTTTAATGTGGGCCGTCATTATCAGTATACGGCACTGCCATTTGGCCTCTCTTCAGCACCTAGGGCGTTCACTAACTTACCTGCGGCCCTGGCCGTGCACCTACAGGCTCTTCCTGTACAGGACCAGTGCTACCTGGATGATATTCTGATCCAGTCGGCCTTTGAACCCCGGGCACGGGAGGATCTCAGAATCACCATCCAGGTGCTTCAGAACCACGGGTTTTCTATTAACACTGCCAAGATCCATTTAGCACCGACTAACCAGTTGCTGCATTTAGGAGCGGAGATCAACACCTTGGCATGCAAGATGCACCTCTCTTGGGAGTGACAGATGAACATTAAGGACTGGGTGGGCCAGATCCGGAGGGACCATACGGTGCCCCTAGCCACACTTTCACAGCTTTTGGATAAGATGGTGTCCTGCATTTCGATCGTGCTTTGGGCACGTCTGCATGCCAGGTCTCTCCAATGGTTCCTCCTCTCTCACCAGCGGGCAGGCAGGAGCAATTCCTCATCTAAAGTTAGGTTACCACCAGATGTGCTCCTGGAATGGTGGGATTCCCCAGCAATCACTAAGGGATGTTTCTTTAAAGAGCCAGAGCATCTGACGGTTACAATAGATGCCTTGGCTGGGGTGTGCATCTCCAGGATAGAATGGCCCAAGGAAGATGGTCATAAGCTGACCTGAGCCACAACATAAACTGGTTGGAACTCAGGGCAGTCCATCTGGCCCATTGGCAGTTCCAGACTATAGAGTCAGGCAGGCATGTCTTAATACTGACCGATAATGTGGCTGGATAGCTATGCCTCGGCTGAGGCAGCCTTTGGTAGGCGGGTTCTACAGAGGGTACATGCAGATGAGGGGACCTCGGATGAAGCTGCGGCCCACCCGTAAGGACAAGACCGCTTTGGTATGTCCCATTCCTGGATGCTATCGCCACTGCAAGGAAGAAGGAGCATTGGTCTTACCTGATACGCTCCTTCTCGTTGAGTGGAGATAGCATCCAGCCCCACCCTGATGCCGGGCTGGCCTCAGTCTCTCGGGGGAAGAACTTCTGACCGTAGCACGTCAGATCTGTCTCTCTGACTTTTCCAAAAGCTGGGGACCGTTGGGGTAGGCGTGTCCTCACAACTTTGATAGACTCAATCCTATTGGCTAGCAGACGAGGACAACCCATTCCTGGATGCTATCTCCACTCAACGAGAAGGAGCCCGTTTTACATCTCTCTTCAAAACAAATAAGATTGAGTACTAGCCTTTATTTGTACCTACGTTTTGCTTTAAAAATAATTTGAAGTTCTGGGTTTCAATGTAAATGAACATGTTTAATTGAAAGTGCTTCCTTCTTAAATTAGATAATTATTAAAATATATTAGAAGATAACTTACAGTTTATAAAGCTAAGGAGGAAGAGTTTATAGAATGAAGGCTTGTCAATGTGATATAAGTTTTTATTCAGTGCTACAATGCATCAGTTCAACAGTAGGTAATCTAAAGTGGAATTAAAAATTCCAAACTGTTTTCCCACATACATAGCAGAAGGAAAGTTGATGGGGTAGAATACAAGGTTTGTTTGGGCTCACTGTTTAAGACTACTGCAAATTTTTTGGAGCTAAACTATTACTAGCTTCTGAAATTGGCTATTATCAATGAAACATTCTTTACAATTATGACCAAAGGGTCAGTAAGGTTGTTGTTTTTTTTAAAAATAAAATCTTATTGAACACTTTTCATAGACCATCCAAAAATTAGAAAGATAGTATAATGGATCAACAAAGACCAACACTTAGAATGGAATGGTTTTATTTGAGATTCTCCTGATATTTCAGATTATATTTCTTATCATTTGGGCCAATTGTTCTGGTGGTATTTATATTCTAAAATGGATCACTAGAAAAAGATTATAATTAAAAACTCTACTAGGCATATTGTAAATAAATAATAATAAATTTATTTTTCTTATTTAAAAGGGCATCTTTCCTTCTTCCTATATACAACTTAAAGAAGCAATAGTTGAAGGAAAAGGGTAAGTTTGGGGGCTTAAAAATAATAGATGAAAATATCAATTGTATGATTTTTAATACATTTTGAATGTAAATATTAGTGTGCAGAAAAAATGAAGTCTGAAATTTATTTTCTAATTATGAATATTGTGGTAACCCAAATGACAAGAGGAATAATGAGAGACATCAAAAGCTTGATTTGCATTTTTCCCCTATGTTTTGTTATAAAATATTAAGATACTTTAGTTAAGTAAACCATCAGTGTGAAAGTTTAATTTCCCTAGTTGATATTCCCTGAAAACCTATGTACAATACATGCCAATGTTTATGAGATTGGTCTTTAGTTTATCTATTTACATGGGGCAGTATTGAGATATAATTATTTGATAGTAATGGATCTACTGATTGGTAATTTTTGGAGAATCTTAATCTTATTTAATAATTCTAGCTATAAGCCTGGAGTTTCCAGAGGGAAGAATTCAGGACATAACAGACCAAGGTTCAAATAAATAGAGTGGCTGTTCCCAGTGAAGGATCGCTTGCTAGTGATTACCCTAAAATTGAATCCCAGCAGGTGCAAACAGTCACCAGTGGGAACACCCTTGCCTCACAGAGCAGAGTTGCACAGACCTCCCTTGTCCTGTCCTTCCCTTAGCACTACCTGCTGTAGAATTGAGAGAAGGCCTTGGATCAAACCCTTCATCTTCTACTAATTCCAGTTGCTCCACGGGCTCTGTGGTCAAATCGGCTCCAAGAGCTCTCTGAGGCAGGCTGCTGTTCCACAGGATACACAATTTCAGAGTCTGGTCATGTCAAAGTCAGACATCAAACATCTACCCTCAAATAGCAATGATCACTTATAAAACCGTGTCTTTCCCACATGTTATTTTTCTGTAACGAAGCACTATCTTTCATGTTCAGATGATATTTTATTTATTTTTATTAAATTCATAACAAAATTCATTTATAGTTAAATGACATTTGATAAAGAACTATAGTGGCCAACTAACAATGTGTGTATATATTAAAAAAGTTAGGAAGATGGTTTGATAAAAGAGCTAGTCTGATTTATTTTTATAGTCTTTATATATCCAAATTATGAAAATGCAAATCATTTGATTACTGTATAATAGTGCTTTCTTGATTGATTGCAAAACTTTTTAATTAATGTTATATTTCTCATATATGTGTAATATAGTAATTATATAGAGCTCTAATGGTGCATTATTTGAGTGAAAATTTGCAGAGGTGAAATGATAGAATCTTGCAAAATAAGTTCCTTTATCTTTAAAACTACAAAGGATTTTGTTCAGCATTTGGGACTGAGCCAAGTCCTTTACAATGCTAAAGATGCTTAGAAGGAATATGCACAATTGAAATGCCTGGAGTGGAGTAGGTATTGAGTTCAAAATGTTGGTATTCAAAGAATTTTCTTCTTACCTTGAAATAAAACCCACTGCTTTAATTTTGGGACTACACCATTTTTAACTCAACTTTCACATTCTGTTTTGTTCTTTGTTTCTTAAGTTGTGATTGACTTTTCCCCCCATTTTTAATATATACACACATTGTTAGTTGGCCACTATAGTTCTTTATTTAGTTCCTACCTGCTACTGTTGGATAAGACTAATTGAAAGGAGAAGGGAATGACAGCAATCGCAGCAATTATTTAAGCATTTGCTCAGAAGGAGATACGTTGATTTTGGGTTCCATTTGTTGATAAGTCTGGGCCAGTTAATCAGTGTCTTGCTTGCAATTAGAGACAATACTGGACAAATGATCCTAAGCATGAAAAGTGATAAAAAGTGGCTTCACCTGTCTGATTGTCTTGTGGTTTTACAGATTGTAAGGTGTTAAATAGACAGACTGTGTTACTTTAATTTGTTAAATGCTGCCAAATTAAAAAGTGTACATTGTACTTATGCAGTAGGAAGAGAATGTTTGTGTTGTTGTTGTTCGTAGGCTGTGAAGAAGTGAATCCACAAGATATCCTTCTTTATTGGAATTCAGTGGTGGTTTGTATAAGAAGAGTAGAAAGAATGCACTTGGAATTATATTTTCATTATTTTTGTCAGTATTTTTTAAGTTGCCTTTTAAAAAAAAATTAGCCACAACATGAGATAGTTTTTCTGTAGGTTAAGTCATACAGAATTCGCAGAGTAGAATACGACCAAGCTAATTGAGTGGTTTTGGAGAAAAATGAGGGACCAAAAAGTTTGTTTCAATTCTCCTTCAGTTCTCCCTATGGGACAACAATTTTGAGATTTTTATTCCATATACAATTCAAAAAAATATAGAAAACTTTATTCTTTGGGGATTTAGCTTACTGGAATGCTAATGTTTTAAGACAAAAAGTCCTATTTCATACAGTTTTAATATTTATATTATAATAAATAATACCAAATAATATCTCTTACTTATTAATATTTTAAACATTAGAATCATATTTTTGCAAGCCATGTTTATGAATTGTTAAGTAAAAATAATCTAGAATACTATACATGATAATATTTTAAATACATTTAATATATTGATAATTAATACATTGTCTTATGTTTTCTGTCCCCCACCCCCCATCCCCCACTTCTTGGTATTCCCATATTCTTAGACAACATGAAACTGTTATACCAAGTGAACTACCACTTATTCAGGAGGTTACCTCTACGCTACGGGAATGGTCCACAATATGGCGACAGCTTTATATTGTAAGTATTGTAGGTTTATTTAGAATGCTCTTTGTAGGATAACCAAGGAGCATAATCTATAAACCAGCCAAGCTAAAGAAACCAATTAAGTACATGCCAGTGATTTGAAATAATTGCTAAAGAAAAGGAATATGCTTTGCATATTAACTTTCCCAAGTAGAAACTCTTTTATTCCCTATTAAAAAGACAATCCGTACTGCAGGCCTGTAAATCACAACTACTCAAATCTGACTACTGTCCTACAGTTGTAATAGGTAAAAAGATCTGTGGATTGTCTTTAGATAAGTTTAATTTGCTTTGAAGAATGGAACTAGTGGACAGAATAGAAGAAGCCACCATCTTCTGTGTCATCCTGGTTCATTATTGAACTACTCTTACCATTAACATTTCTTTTCATTATGTCCAATTGAAATCTACTTCCATGGAATTCAAATTCTTTGTTTCATCTTCTGGAACAACACTGAACAATTTAGCCTTGTCTTTTACGTGACATATTTACAAATACTTGAATATAGCTATTATGAGTCCCCATAGCCTTTTTTTCCCATGCTAAGCATATTCAAAGCTTTTAGTCATTCCTTTTTTTTTCCCTGCCAAACTTTATTATTTTGGTTGGTCTCTTCTGGACATGCCTATGTATGTATGTATGTATGTATGTATGTATGTATGTATGTGTGTATATATATATATATATATATATATATAGTGTTTGGAACAGGACACAATATTTTTAGGGCATTCTGATCAATACAGAATATAGAGAAATAGAGAGGGGATTATAGTAGATTAAAAAGACCTGAAGTTAATTTGTGAATTTAATTCTGTAACTTGTGTTAATGTCAAAAATACCCAGAGGATAAAGCCATCCAGATATAGCCAAGGCAGTCTTTATTTCTGGATTTCCATATATATCACACCTTGTATGTGTAATTTTATTGCTGGATCTTGCATAAAAATATTTTTTTACCAAACATTCTTTTCCCTTTCCAGTTAAGGTGAAGAGAATGAATCAGTTAACTTGCTTTCTTCTTTTCTTACTGTTGCTTAGTTTTATGCTGTGATGTGTATCATCTATATATGACTTGGAAGGCATTCCACTATTAATAATTAATTATATAACCTAGATTTGCTTAAACTGACAGTCAACGAATATTAGGTCTTACATCAGGCAGCCCAGCTAATTGTAACAGAATTCCAACTGTCAGTGAGCGCTTGTTCTGTCTGATTCTATTGTGAGGGATGGATGTCCGCGGTAAGAACTGGTCCCTTTGGACCAAATATTAAACCACTGTCAGAGAACTATATTTTATATGCTATTTAAATCCATACTGCTGATTTTCATTTTAATGCAGTTATTTATTTATTTATTTATTATTTGTTTCCATTTCTATACCGCCCTTCTCCAAATAGGACTCAGGGCGGTGAACAGCCAAAGTAAAAAACAGAGCATACAAAATTTAAAAAACAGTATTAAAATAATTAAATATTTTGGCCGTAAATTAAAACAACCCAATTTAAAATCAATTTAAAATTTAACTCAAGCCAGCCCAGTTAATTCTTGACCTTCAAATTAGCTGGTCCAGCTGAGGATCTTTTGATCATGACTAAGATAATAATTTTGTCCTTTCTAGTTTTATGAAGATTATTGCAAACCTGTATGTCAAATATCTTGCTAAGATGTCATCCCTTGCAGAAGAAAAACAAGTTAAAAGGTTATAAATATAAATGAGGAATGTAGAATAAAAAAGTCACAGCTTTTTAAGTAGCCCACTTAAAATTCCTTCTCGTGATAGAATGCAGTACTTGAACCTAAATCTATCTTCTTCTGAAGATTTAATTCAAAATGTTCATTTATAGTTTTCTAGCAAATGAATAGTTTTAATTTTTACTAGACTACTGATTCTTGAATCACAGATGAGTTACTTGTGGTTGATTTCACATGTAATACTTCCCCATCTGAGGAAATACCAATGGTTTGGGATAAGAAGTGATGACTTGCTTCCATACTTACCTTTTACTTATATTGTTTATAAGTGTATATTTCTACATAAAGAAAGACATACAATCAAGGAGAGAACTAACATGTTATTCTTATTACACAGCAAGACAACAGAGAAATGTTTCATAATGTAAGACATATGATATATGATCTTATTGAATGGCGATCACAAATACTGTCTGGAACACTTCCCCAAGATGAGCTCAAAGAGCTAAAGAAGAAAGTCACAGCAAAGATTGATTATGGAAACAGGTTGGTGATGACTAGCTTGAAACATGCATATATTTCCTTATTTTTATTTTTGTTTTTTGTTTTGATGATCTTCCAGGCTTCTGTTTATGTACCATATATTATATGTCCATTAAAAACATTTATACGGCAATATAAATATTATTTACAGACTCATAGTATCCTCTTTTTTGATTGATTAGAGAAAGTGTTTTAAGATATAATTTTCCAAATGTATTTTTGTTCAGAACTCAGCAAAAATAATACGTAAATAATTTTTATTTGTTACTTGGGTATCCAAAATTGTGGTCAGTTCAAAACTACAACTATGCAATGATTTTTGATTTAAGTAATATGTGCTAAGATAATATGCATGTAACCAATTAATTAGTTAAGATCTCCAGCTTCAGTAATAAACTATAATTGGCATTTAGATAAGATAACTCTAAATAGATTTCATAAATGCTTGAAAAGTAATAAAATCTATTAACTTTAACTGACCAATTTGCAAAAAAGATTTTAACCACTTTCAGGATGACCCATGTCAAGTTAAAAAATCATAATACAAATTCTACAATAAACTTAATCACCTGCTTGGCAGTCATTTCTTCGAACATCTATAAATAACTGGCACATCCAGCTATGCTAAACAGTATGTCACAATCAGAAGAGAAACTTTCTCAACATGTAACTGTATACATATGTACAGAATGTATGCAGATTGTATGGATACAGAATGTACACATACACACACACACACAAATCAATGACCAGTATAATATATTCCAGTGATGGCTAACCTTTTTGCCATTGCGTGCCAGGAGCAGGGGGGGGGTTTGCGGGTGCACGTCCCCACACCCATAATTCTATGCGTGCGCGATCCTCCCACGCTTCTGGCACGCGATGGCCAGGTAGGTCCGTTTTTCTCTCTCCCTAGGCTCCAGAGCCTTTCTAGGAGTTGGGGAGGGTGAAAACGGCCTTCCGCACCCCGCCCTGGAGGCCTTCTAGTAGAACCAGAAGTTGGCAAATGGGCCGGAGGGCCTCCGGGGAGGTAGAGAAGGCCGTTTTCGCCCTCCCTAGACTCCTAGAAAGGCTCTGGAGTCTGGGGATAGCAAAAAATGGGCCTTCTGGTCTCACCAGAAGTTTGCAAATGAGCCGTTTCCAGCCTCCGGGGGGGTGGAGAAGGCCGTTTTTGCCCTCCCCAGACTCTTAGAAAGGCTCTGGAGCCTGGGGAGAGAGAAAAACGGGCCTTCCCCACCCCCGAGCCCTCCGAAGGCAGGAAACAGCCTGTTTCACTACTTCTGGTGGGCCCAGAAGGCCTGAAAATCAGCTGGCGCGCACTGGAACTGAGCTTGCATGCCCACCGATATGGCTACGCGTGCCACCTGTGGCATACGTGCCATAGGTTCGCCATCACGGATATAAGCTATTCTTCTGGCTGCTTAGGAGAAAAGTAAATTGTTTCACATAGCCAAATTTGGAAACTTTGGAAATAGCAGTGGTATTCAGAATGTGTTGGCCTGTGGAAGTTTCTAGTGAAATGAGAATGGTCATTGAACATGTTTCCTTCAAAAGCAGCCTCTTTCCTTTCTTTACCCCTAGATTTTCCATAGTTGCACTCAAATAAGTGAGATTTTGAGATACATTTGAGATGACAGTTTGAATTTATCCAAGGCAACATTAAGATTCAGCAGGCCTAGTCAATACCTTGCATGAACTACATTTTTACATGCTTTTAGAGGTCTTTGTGTTTTCTGTGAGGCTCGGAAAAGTTTTTATTGTGAGGGGAAAAAATAATGGAGAAAGACTTACCTTAAGGCAAATAAATGGAAGGAGAATTTAAGTATTTTAAACATTTTGCTTTATAATGATCACATGAAAAGTGGTGGAGAGTATCAGAAGCTGCTTTGTTTGTGTTTGTTTATTTATTTATTTGGCTTTCTGGAGATCATGGAAATTGTTGCTTTTCTGTTTTCCATTCCATAAATGGTTATAAAAAATTCTGCTAACACCATTATGTTGTAGAACATTTACAGTCAAGATTCAATCTTTTCTTTTTCATACAATTTACCAGAAGTTGTCAGCATTATTTGTTGGCTATATTATTTAGCCATCTGGATAAGGAACTAGCTATTCAACTTCCAGGTGCTAAATGTTAAAACATTACATGCATCTTTTTTTCATTATTGTTTTGATGGAATAATTAAATGATTGCTATGTATCCTTTAGAATTGAGACAACTGAGTTTGAATTTCTGTGCATATTACGTAGATAAAATACTACCATTCTTGTTTAGTGCAAATATGCATTAATGCTTTCCCATAATGAATCCAATATGAGAATTTCAGTTTGGCTATTTCTAGACATAAAAAATTTATAATGTCTTTAGTAAATGCTATGTGAAAAATACAGACCAGCCTTTCCCTCTCGTTCTTTTTCAGAAATACTGTGAGGCAATTTTGTAAAATACAGGTAGTCTTCGACTTACAACAGTTCATTTAATGAGTGTTCACAGTTAGAATGGCACTGAAAAAAAAATAACTTATGACCATTTTTCATACTTATGACCACTGCAGCATCCCCATGGTCAGGTGATCAAAATTCAGACGCTTGACAACTGATTCATATTTATGACTGTTGCAGTGTTTTGGGGTCGTGTGATCCCCTTTGTACCCTTCTGACAAGCAAAATCAATGGGGAACCCGATTCACTTAACAATCATGTCACTAACTTAACAATTGCAGTGATTTGCTTAACAACTGTGACAAAAAAGGTTTAAAATGGGTCAAATTTCACTTAACAAATGTCTCACCACAACAGAAATTTTGGGCTCATTTGTGGTCATACATCAAGGAATGCCTGTATTGTTTTGGGTAGTTTATGTATATTCTACCAAAAGCCTGAGTTTCAAAATGTATTGTTTTATTTTGTCTGATAGAAGAGTACTAAAAAGGACTTTTGATCACTCTTTCCCCTATTCCAAATTGAATATTATATTTTATAACTATTTGGATTGCAGGCAGAGGGACTTGATAGCAGAGTTTTTGAGCAGATTTTATGTTAATCATGGTATTGTTTTGGGTTTTTTTCTGTTCCATACAGAATTCTTGATTTGGATCTAGTGGTAAGGGATGAAGATGGTAACATATTAGATCCAGATCAAACCAGCACAATTAGCCTATTCAGAGCTCATGAA
Source organism: Pantherophis guttatus (assembly GCF_059756535.1). NCBI lineage: Eukaryota > Metazoa > Chordata > Lepidosauria > Squamata > Colubridae > Pantherophis > Pantherophis guttatus. Next base: position 61,704,240 of record NC_142068.1, read on the forward strand.
ACAACTTCCAAACAAGTAGAAGAAAGACTGCTGGAAGAAAAAGTGAGATACAAAATTATTTCTCTCAACTGATATTATGACAATATAAGTGACTGTAAACTATGAATATGCACATGTATGTGCGTGCACATGTGTTCACATACATACATACATACTAAAAGAAACTGTTTTGTTTTGAACTCAAGTCAAGCAATTGTGTTCTGGAGGTTTCGGAAAACTGTTGTGAGTCAGCCATTGTTTGGCAGAACTGGAAATTACAGGTAGTTCTCAATTTACCATAGTTTGTTTAACAATTGTTCAATCTTGTGATGGCTTTGGAAAGATGCAAAACATCTCATGCACACACTGTCCTGTGATTGAAATCTGGACACTTGGCAACCCATTTGCACTTATGACTAGTTGCCAAATGCCCCACAATCATGAGATCACCATTTACAATCTTCGTTGTTGGCTTTCCTGGAAAGCAAATGCTTTCTGATTGAGCTACTACTCTCTGTTCTGTTTAGGAGCAATAGGAATTTGCAGTAATAAGTTTACAAAGGAGCCTCTTCTTGCTCACTCTCAAACGCGCTCCTTCTCCCTCTTTTACACACACACAAATACTCTTCTTCCCACTCCTGTGCAGAGTCCTAGAGAGGAATCAGATCCATCAATCAGATTCCGAGAGAGGAAGCACATCCTCCGCTTTAAGGAATATGCTTGATGGTTTCAACCCTCAAGAAGCCAAGCCAAAGCCAATCTGCTTGATCATAAGAAGAGCAGAAAAAAGTGGGGTTGGAGGAATAGTAGGTAGAACGGACGGAGGCCATTAGGAGGACAAAGAGAAAAAACAGGAGAGGAAAAGGAAGGAGGAGGGAGTGTGCTTTGTTGTTCTGTTCCTCTCTGGCTACCTCCTGCTCTGATGTGCCTTTCCTACCAAAGATACACATGCTGTTCCTGATGAGGAGAGAAGTTGGCATCGTGCAACAGCAGTGGCCGGACTTTTGGAAAGAGCATGTCAGATGTAAATGCCTTATTCTCCAATGTGTAAATAATGTATATATGGAACATCAGAGGTTAACTTATTCTTTGGACTTTAATGTATTCATAACTTACCACTCCCATTCCTAGCTCCACCCCTTGTATATATAAGGAGCCACCCTCACCATTCTCTCTGCTTCTACCTTGAATATTCAGTGAATATAGAACGCCTATCATAATTAAAAAGAAATATATTTAAAGCTTTAACTTCTATTATCTTTATTGAGTCTGATCCTGGAAATATTGCAACAAGCTGGTAGCAGAGGATGGTTAATTGACTCAATAAGTAATTAAAAATGTCCAAGAAAGATAGGCCCAACACCAGGGCCTACAGCAAAGAAATAGAAACTGATCAAGAGATGATCAACGAATCCACCAATGCGATTTCGAGAGAATCCGAAGAATACACCACTGAAGAAGAAGAACTAATGAGTGAAAATAATGACCAGAAAGAAATCGAAATAGAAAATAACGAACTCAGGTCAGAGATATTAAAGATACTAAAAAGCCAAAAGAATGATGAAAGTCTCATCGCGGACCTCCAGGAGATGCTGAAGAACAGCGGAGCAGCGAGAGAGAAAAACGTCATTAAAGAAAAACCCAAAGATCAAAAAATCGTAAGTGAGATGACTACTGAGAAAATAGTTGTTAAAAAGAAAAGATGTGATCCCGCGCGAAATTTTGAATGGCAGCCATCTTGGTTTCAACGAACTTCAAAAGAGAATGGAGCAGAGCCAATCAAAACGCTCAGTTCAAAATTTCTGGCGCGAAAAACACTATCAGACGAAGAAAGTGAGAAAGAAGTCTCAAACTCTTCAGATGATCCAAAATCAGAAAGTGAAGACGATTTAACAAAATCTCAAGTAAAATCAGCAATGAAAACGCTTTTTGCTGCTTTTGGGCCAAGACTGAAAATTACCAAGACATCTACGAAGAAGCAAGAAATCAAACCGGCGACTCAAGACCTGCACGCTCCCATCCTGACTTCGAAAGCGACGACGCCCGAGCCCAGAGAGCCATGCCGATTTCGCCCTACACCACAGACAAAATCGAATACCAACGCACACAAAAAGAAGAAAAGAACCGTCACCACCACCAGAACCCCAAAAACCGAGCCAGAGACCGACTCATCTGAGGAGGAGCGGATCGAGAGAGCTGAAAGGGAGAGAACCTTCCACGACGCCACCAAAGAAGAAATGAACAACGCGCATGTGCGAAACTACGTAGACGACCCAGAAGGACTTGAACTGGCCAGAGAACCGCGCAGACTCATTGCAAGCATCCCAATGCCGTTCTGTAATTTCCTGCACTTGAGAGATCACGGACTGCCCCAGGTTGTAAGTAATGGACAGAATAATGTAGGTAACTTACCCAGTGACTTCCCAAAACTTAGAATTGATGGCATTAATTTACAAGAGTGGTATCAACAGCTTCAGGTTATTTTCATGAAAGAAAATTTACTATTCTTTATAACTAGCCCTCCAAGAAGACCTTGGACTTTAAAAATAGATTGTTTACATCATAGAGCATTTTTCATAATAATATCTAGCGTGTCTCCTGCAATGTATCATAGCATCAAACCAAACCTAACTGTATCAGAAATAATTCAATGCATGTTTAATCTATTTCACAGCGATAGCGTAGCTACAACCACAAGAATGTCTAAGGATTTCTTTTTCTCTAGAGTAAAACCAGGGGTTTCTATAAGTGAGCATTTGATAAATCTAAACAAAATAAGAGCTGAGCTACAATTGAGGGGGGAAGTGATTTCAGATCAAACAATGAAAAGTGTTATTATCAATTCACTTGATCCATCATGGGATAGCTTTATGTCACACTTAGATACCATTAATTTGGGATATTTATCCATAGAAAGTCTATCTAACAAATTGATAGCAGAAGACAATTCAAGAAAAAATCGATCCAGTAACCAAACAGACCACAAACCTTTTAGGAAAGTAGTCTTTCAAGATAAACATAATGAGGCCTTTAGATGCTACAATTGTGGATCCAGGGAACATAGTAGAAGAGACTGCCCCAAAGTCTCAAGAGAGAGACATAGACCAGAATATAGGAGCAAATATAATTACAGACAATCTTCCACAGATAGACACAAATATAGAAGCCCACCAAATTACAAAGAAGGTAGAGGGGGTAGAGAAAATTCAAAAGAGAGGAAATCTGGGTCACTGAATGGGCTAAATAAACAAGACAGCACCAGAACACAGCAGGATGAGAATAACAATTGGCTTATTGATTCTGGTGCAACAAATCACACCACCAACAACAAAAGTATATTATCTTCATTTATAGAAGATAAGTTTGTGATAAAGGTAGCTAATCAAGAAAAGGTTCAAGTACTAGGCAAAGGAAATGTGACCTTGCCTGGTCTAGGGAAAATAGAGGGGGTATTATTAATCCCAGAAATACCTCACAATATACTAAGTGCCATAAAATTAAGCAGAGAATCTGATATCAATATAGTTTTCTCAAAGGGGAAAGCAACTATAGAAAAGAACAAAACAAATGTAGGTACTATAATGATAAAAGGAGGTCTACCCTATCTGATAACTAAAGAAAGATGTTTACATAACATTGATTCAAATATGGAAGATTATATTGAAGCAGATGATGAAAATGTCAGTAACAGTGACAATGATGAGTGTAGAATAACTCATGATCACAAAAACACATACAAGGAAAAGAAACCAAAAATAGGTAAACCAATTCATGATGAGTGTGCTCACATCTTACACAGGAAGTTAGGACATGCAAGCTTTCCTGTAGTACAAAAAATGACTGAACACGCAGAAGGTGTCAAAATAAAAAATTGTGAAAATTATTTGGAATGCTCAGTATGTAAGTCCACCAAACTAAAAACCAGTCCCAGACCAAAAAAATCTAACAGATCAACTAACAATATTTTTGATTTGGTACATATGGACTTAGTTGGTCCATTAAGTCCCTCAATTACCTATAGAAAACGTTACTTCCTAACAATAGTGGATGACTACAGCCGATATGGCTTTGTTTACACATTAAAGCACAAGGATGAAACATTTCAGAAATTTAAGGAATTCTACAAACGTATAGAAACACAACATAATATCAGAATAAAGCAAATTATGACAGATAGGGGATGTGAGTTCATGTCTAAAGAATTCTCCCAATGGTTAAAGGATAGAGGAATGTTACATTTCACGTCCAATCCTTTTTCTGCATTTCAAAATGGAGTTGCAGAGAGGAAAAATTCCACACTACAAACCATGATTAGGTGCACATTAGAGGATGCTGGTTTAGGCAAACAATTTTGGTCAGAGGCATTACATTATTCGAATTACACTCAAAATAGAACCTGGTCCAGTATTGTGAATAAGACACCATATGAGGTGATGTACAATAGAAAACCCAAATTATCACACATGCACATATTTGGAGTCACTGCAGACGTACACATACCTAAACAATTGAGGAGAAAGGGAGAAAACGTATCCAGGAGATTAAGATTCATGGGATACGAAACTGGAACCAAAGGGTACAGATTTATTGATAGTAATAACAAATTTATAGTATCCAGAACAGCTGTGTTCCATGAACAGGCCAATTGGTCAAAATTGCACCTTAATGAAATATTTCCTAATAAATGTAAAGATACGATATCTTGCGAGGAAGGAACAACAGAAAATCAAAATATTAACAAAAGTAAAAACAAAACCAAAACTTGGACTAATAGTCAGCATAAAATAAAGACAGACACATTAACAAAAAAGGAAGCTAGATATTTGCATGATAACCATAGCAAGCCTGAAAGAACTATTAGAAACAATAGAAACCAAATACCAAATAAATACAAAGATTACATAATGCATATGAATGGAGAACAAATAACACCTAATACATATGAAGAAGTATTGAAACTTCCACATGAAGAAAGAGAAAAATGGGAACTAGCTATGGAAAAAGAGATGGAAAGTTTACAAGGATTAAATGTATTCACACCTGCGATCGCACCTAAGGATAAAACAATTATAGGTACCAGGTGGATTTATAAAATTAAGAACTTAGAAGGAGGCAATACCTTATACAAGGCTAGACTAGTTGCACAAGGCTATGCACAAAAATATCCAGAAGACTATACTGATACATATTCACCCACAGTGAGAACAGAGAGTGTCAAAACAGCCCTTGTAGTAGCATCTGCACTCAATCTGGACGTATTCCAATATGACATACAGACCGCATACTTACATGCAAAATTAGATAAGGAAATATATGTAAGAGCACCACACAGTCAATACACTAATAAGAACGAAATTTGGTTATTAAATAAGAGTCTGTACGGATTAAAGCAATCCGGCAAAAGATGGTACGATTGCTTGGTAAAAGTACTTAAGACCATGGATTTCAACGCCACCACTGCTGATAACTGTTTCTTTGTAAAAAAGAGTAATGATCATATTGAATTTGTATTAATTTACGTGGACGATATTTTATACATTGGAAAGCATAAAGAGAGCAGGGAAATCTTTGTAAATAAGTTAAATGAACACTTCTCACTGAAATCTCTGGGTAAAGTGAATAAATACCTTGGTGTGCAAATTAACAAAACTAAAAGGGGATTCAAACTTACACAGAAAGATAAAATCATCGAACTCCTAAACAAATGTAACTTAAATAATGCTAAAACCTGTGACACCCCTATGCAAACTGATTTTCTTAGAAACACTGATGAATCTTCCCCTGAGTTTAAAGACAACACATTTTACAGATCAGTTATAGGTTCACTCCTTTATATATCTAATTGGACTAGGCCAGATATTGCATTACCTCTCAATCTATTGTCAAGATATGTTAGTAAACCAACCTTGTATCATTGGGAAGCTGTCAAAAGAATTCTAAGATATCTGAAGGGTACATTAGATTTTTGTTTAATGTTGGAACCCAATAATGACAGAGAACCAAAAATTACTTGTTATGCTGATGCAGATTGGGCTGGTGATACATCATGCAGAAAGAGTACTTCTGGTTATGTTTTTCTATTGAATGATTGTTCAGTTTACTGGTATACTGGTAAACAAGAACTAGTAGCCACTTCTACTACAGAAGCGGAATATGTTTGTTTGTCCAAAGCTGCAAATAACCTTGTATGGTTCAATGATCTGATCACTGATGTTTGGAAGAAACCCACCTTACCATTTATTATGCATGAAGACAATAAAGCGGCCATTGAAATATCCAGATCCGATGCAATTGGACAAAGGTCCAGGCATATTGATATAAAGTTTAAGCATGTGAGACAACTGTCTCAAGACGGATTCATTAAAGCAATACATTGCGATACTTCTGAACAATTAGCTGACATATTAACAAAACCCTTACCTTCTAAACAACACAAATATTTAACTTCTAAATTATATGTATTATATTGTCCTGAATCAGAATGTAATTGGTGTTGTGTAACGAACCGGCATTTAGAGGGGGATTTGTCAGATGTAAATGCCTTATTCTCCAATGTGTAAATAATGTATATATGGAACATCAGAGGTTAACTTATTCTTTGGACTTTAATGTATTCATAACTTACCACTCCCATTCCTAGCTCCACCCCTTGTATATATAAGGAGCCACCCTCACCATTCTCTCTGCTTCTACCTTGAATATTCAGTGAATATAGAACGCCTATCATAATTAAAAAGAAATATATTTAAAGCTTTAACTTCTATTATCTTTATTGAGTCTGATCCTGGAAATATTGCAACAGAGCAAGCCCCCCCTCCCGCCCCCAGATTCTTGCTAGGAGACTAGGCTCCTTTCCAAAGTTATTTCAGCAAATTCCTGTCACTCCTAAGTAATTATATACTTGGAAGCAGTGATAACATAAGGTATGCGGGGCTGCTGCAGGCAAGTGTGAGAGGCCTGACCAGGCTATCTCTCTGGTTTGACATTGAAAACCCTGCTTGCAGGTAGCATTTTCAGTGCCAGAGCGGAATCTCCTGTGGTTTCCCTGACTTCCCCATTCCCGGTTCCAATTGTAATTGTAGGTTGAAGATTTCCTTATAATGATTTGTTTTTTTCTGGTTTGAAGAAAACAAAATATTGTTCGGTAAATAGATATCCTTCTCTACTGTTTAAGTTACCCCTCTCTAGTCTGTTCAGCTTCCAGTATGTCATATCCCACTGGCCTGTCCACTTCTAATAGCCCAAGCTCCTTCCCCACCCTCTGCTCCTTTTCCTCATTTGCTTTTGTCCTTGACTGTTCTCTTGTTCCCCTTAACCATTTCTGTATAAACAAGGGAGCCTCCAATCTTTGTAATTCTTTCTCTTTCTTTCAAAAACTAATGGTTTTAGGTCACCGCTCCTTGCCCTCACATTCTTATTTACTGCCCAGAATACCTCAGTTTGTCTGTATGTTATATCTTATGATGTCTCTCTGTTCTCAGTGTTCCAAGCCCCCCTCCCCTTTTATCCATGTCCTAGCTTCTTTCAGCCACTTATAATCTTGGCATTTTCTCTTCTTGTTCTCATCAACCATTTCTGCCCAAAGCAAAACTGCCACATCTTGTTCCATGCATGGAACCTAAACACCTGAAACAGGCACAATTTGATTAGGTCTTAGATCAGGGTCCCCAATCTCTGGGCCATGGACAGATACTGGGCCATGGCCTATTGGGAACTGGGCTGCACAAGCAGTGGGAAAGAGCAAAGCTTTATCTAGCATGCATGGGATCTAGGTTGTGTGTGAAAGCATCCCCCCACCCCCGGCCCAGGGAAAAATTGTCTTCCACAGAACTGATCCCTGGTGACAGAAAGATTGGGGACCACTGCCTTGGATCATCTGAAACCAATTTTGCTTTGTAAAAGAGAACTCATGCACTGAATCTTTTGTACACTTACAAAAAAGTTTGGGCACAATGCTCAGTCAAAAATGTTCTTCACATTTATATTTTCAAAAATACATTATTTGATTTATCTGGCTGTAGTAGTATTACACCTTTTTCTAGACTTTTGGGGAATATTGTAGGCAGAATCTGAAATTTGCATTCATAAATGATAAATTCTATGCTTCGCCAGGATTTGTGTGGATTTGCAAATATGTAATTAGTCTGTTTATTCAGGCACATAGAAATAGTGAATTGTGCTTTCACTTACTTTGAAGGTAGTCCTGCAAAATCTATTCGGGTTCTTTCACTTTTTACATTTCCACATCTCTCAGAACAGTTCTACATTTAGCAGAGCAGACATAAATGGAATGAAGGTGACTAGGGATTAGTTAATTGTACAATTATACCCCAATCCATATGCACTTACAAAAGTAGATTTATGTAATTGATTGTATTACTATATAACGATAGTAATTGCAGAATATTGTATATATTTTTTTCTTTTCTCTCTTGGATTGTAGTCTCAAAAGCAGAACCTTGACATTAGTAGAGAAGCAAAATTTGCTGCAACACCTTCATTTGCATTATTTGTAAATCTGAAAAATGTTGTTTGCAAAATTGGAGAAGATGCTGAAGTCCTTATGTCTTTGTATGATCCTTTGGAATCCAAGTTTATAAGGTCAGTGCTTTAACTGCTCCCATGCTTGCTTTAGAACTTCAAAATATCAAAGGCATAAAACAGATTTTATGTAATATGTATTAACATGGGAAGGACAAAGAGGCTATCTGAGAAATACTGCTATTAGTCATTAGCCGCAAATTGTCTGTGGAAATTTTCTAAATCATCGGGTCTCTATGAAAGGTTGTAGTGTTAATTACCATTTATATAGTTTGTGGCATTATTGGGACCTTCTGGTCCTGTTGTGCTATTACCTTTTACAATAACAAGAAGACAAATAACTTTTCTTGTGGGTTTCCCAATTTGTATAATATGAGACATTAAAAATGCAATGCTAAAAGGTTTAGAACTTTTATAATGGATATTCAGTATCCTTTGTTTTTGCATGTCCATATAGCTTCACATGAAAGAATAAAACCCATCAAAAAATCTTCTATGGATTCTTTTTCTGAAAGAGATGGATGTTTTCTCATCCTAGAACAGAATGATAATAGTCAACATCACAGGTCTGCTTTGAGATCAGACAGGATGAAAGCTCTGAAACAAATGATACATTACAAATATAAATGATTATTAAAATAAGTATAATGCTTTTTGTTTACAATCTGTATTTTAAAAAATTCACATAGTAAGCTGACACATCACTAGAAAATGAATTTGAGAAAGCTGTTTTGAATTTATTTTGCTTTAGACATAGCATGTTGCTAATCTCTTTTTGTTGGTGTGTTATGGTGAAAAAAATGAGCTCTTCCTTACACTCCGAGATAATTTTATTCAGTAACAATTAGAAGAAAATACATACTTTGACTTATTTCCATTTTTTATTTATATCTGAGATATTTGTGTTTGTCTATCTATCTATCTATCTATCTATCTATCTATCTATCATTTATCTATCTGATCTATCTATCTATCTATCTATAGAGAGATATACTTAAAGAAATGTTTATACATTTTTATTTTATTAATTGTAAACTACTTAGAAGCATTGGGCAACCTATAAATTGTGCAAATAAATAAATCTGGTTTGCATCAAACTCTGAATACCCTTCAGTGTGTTTGTTTAAATATAATGTTAACATACTTGAACGTAAAACTGCTTTTGCTTTCATAATGAATAAGACAGTCAAATTTTATTTTTATTTACATAGTGAGAATTATCTGGTGAGATGGTCAAGTTCTGGTCTACCAAAAGACATAGATAAATTACATAATCTTCGAGCAGTCTTTACGGTAAATATTCTTTTTATCTTAGTGATACTTACATTATCCGGTTGCTTCAGTATTTTCCATGTCGTATCAGAATATATATACAAAGAGCCTTAAGTTAATTTTTTGGTAACTCTAGAAATGGGAAAGAGTCCTTTAAATATTACGGAGCTGAGCCTTCCATTCTGGCATTCTAGCATAAATTAGAAGAAAGCCAACACTAGAAAATTTCAATGGCTGTGATAGCTAGGAATTTTGGGTCCAAATATATCTGTTCTTAATATTGATTGATTGATTGATTGGTTCGATTTATGTGCCGCCCTTTTCCGAAGACTTAGGGCGGCTTACAATGCGTTAAGCAATAGCCTTCATACTTTTTGTATATACCTGCTTAGTAGGGCTTTCGGCCCCCCCCAAGCGGTGTTCTTTTTTATACAAAGTCAGCTTATTGCCCCCACAAACCGGGTCCTCATTTTACGTACCTCGAAAGGATGGAAGGCTGAGTCAACCTTGAGCCTGGTGAGATTTGAACTTGCAGTAATTGCAGGCAGCTAGTGTTACTTAATAGTGCTTTAGTCTGCTGCTCCACCAAGGCTCAAAGCTAGAAGCTTTGGTAAAACGTGACATAAACGATAAAGAGGTAGACAAATGGTTTGATGGTAGAAGAGGGCTTCTTTCTATTCCTGCAAGTGTTCTTTCTGATATCTGCATATGTACGATCATTGGTCCTTGATGGAGTTCTGCTTGCTTTTTCAGGACTGGGAAAAAAGACTGTTTTAAGCAGATGTGCTTCATAAGTTTTGTTTACTCTTTGTTAATGCATTTAAAATCTACATGGATTTCCCTATGGTGTTATTAAAATAACATTTCTTCGTCCTCTCTCTAAAATAAACAGATTTGAATCCTTTTCACAGTTAGAGGGAAAATAGCCTTTAAATCTAGCAAAATTATTCAAGATTCTATATAACAGCTTTTAACAGATCCAAGTAAATATATCCCTTAACTAGCCGTATGAACATTTAGCTGTGTAAAAATGATTGTAAAAATGAAGAAATGACAGGCTAAATAGTAAAACTTCAGTATGAATTGTAAAATAGCTGTGTGAGATGATTTTATAAGGAAAAAAATTCACATTTCTAGGACCTTGGCAGCAGTAAAGACCGGAAGAGAGAGAAGATCAGTTTTGTGTGTCAGATTGTACGAGTTGGCAGAATGGAACAAAGAGAGAACAACACAAGGAAACTAACTTCTGGGCTACGGCGACCTTTTGGTGTAGCAGGTAATACAGTACATTGTCAGAATATTTTGCCAATAATAGCAGCTGCTGGGGATTGAAGTGATTTGACCTACTATAGTTTTGTTCAATCTTTTTGTAACATATTTTTTGCATGCAGGAAGTCCTCAACTTATAGTAGTAATTGGGACTGAAATTTCTATCACTAAGTGACGTGGTTGTAAAGCATGATTGCCTCGCTTAGCGATGGCAATCCCTGCAGTTCCAGTTGCCATGATTAACTGAATCCCACAGTCATTAGGCAAGGAAACTTCCTCTTAGTTCCCCAACCTGACCAAAGTCAGTGGAGAAGTTGGCAAGAAGTTGCAAGTTCCAGACCTGCAGGTAGTAAAGGGTTACAAGGATGGGGGAGGGAGGCAGGATATGTGTGAGAATTGCTGTGTGGATTGAAGTGGTGATGCGAAGGAAGAGGTGCTGCATGGGTCAGGAAGGTGCGAGGGTATATATGAGAAGTGCTTCACAGTGGGTGCACAGCGCTCCTAACAATGGTGAAATCTAAAATTTGTTACTACTGGTTCTGTGGACGTGGCTTGGTGGTGGGGGGTAATGTGACTGGGTGGGCATGGCCAATATTTTTTTTTTTACTTTTAAAACCATTTTTTCTACAACCTCTTCGGCGAAGAGGCTGTAAAAGAATGCTTTCAAAAGGCTCTGATGATCCCAGCTGAGTTGCTTGATTGGCAGAGGCTTTTTTTAAAACGCCTCTGCCAATCAGGTAACTCAGCTGGGATTGTCACAGACTTTTAAAAGAAAAAAAACCCCCTTTTTTTCTTTTAAATGCCTCTGACAATCCAAGCTGATCGGTTGGATCGGTTTTTTAAAAAGCTTCTGCCAATCAGGCAGCTCAGCTTGGATCGTCAGAAGCATTTAAAAGAAAAAAAGGGTTTCTTTCTTTTAAAAGCCTTCGACGATCCCAGCTGAGCTGCACTATCATCAGAGGCTTTTTTTTTAACTTTTAAAAGCATTTTTTGGCCGAAGAGGTTATAGAAAAAATGCTTTTAAAAGTAAAAAAAAAAAGCCTCTGGTGATTGTGCGGTTCAGATGAGCATGGGGAGGCCCAGATATTTTTGCTATCGGTTCTCCGAACCACCCGCCTCCATTGCTACCGGATCAAGCGATCCGGTCCGAACCAGGAGCATTTCACCCCTGGATCCTAAGGGGTGCAAGAGTGACCAGCTCATTGTGAGGTGACTTGCTATCCAAAGGAACCTACAATAATGACAATGGGAAGACCAGTTAGCTCAATTCATTGGGCCCAGAAAAAAAAATACAGTGAGGTAGTTTCTGCCCTTCCTCCCAGAAAGAAAGCTTTGAGGTAGACTTCAAGGGGACAAAACTGTGGCCTTTGACATTGAACAGAAGACTGGCCAAATCCTCTGTTTCCAAAGTAGAGTGTCATGGTAATGGGATTCATTCTGGCTCAACCCATTGTTATTTAGTTTGAAGGATAATAGAAAAGAGGTAAGAACATTTCAAGAGCCCTTGGACAAGGTGCCTGCCTATCTTGTGAAACACAACCATGGTTTTCTTTTCTTGGCTTTGGATGATTGCTATCAATTTAATGCTTTAAGTTTTAAAAATCATTTTGTATCAATTTAGGATATGGATGTAGATGTTGATATAGATACTGTATATTCATTGGTTAATGCCAATAAATACCCAATATTACCACCAGAAGATTTCACCTTGTTTTACTGATACGAGTGAAGCAAGTTTGTCTTTCAGCAGAGTAACACTTCTTGATAGAAAATAATTCCAAGCAGTCTGTTATCATCACTGTTTGCCACTCTTTTCCATTATAACTTAATCCTTAATGAGGCTTGTTTCTCTTTGAATTCAGTGATGGATATAACTGACATAATTAATGGGAAAGTAGATGATGAAGACAAGCAGCACTTCATTCCATTTCAACCGTAAGTGCAAATTAATACAGAAAAGTAATCAGGACTGATATCAGGAATAGATGGGTTATGATTCTTTGTTAAAAATAAACTCTCTCAGTTTTGAAAATGTGAAGAATAAAAAAAATAAATGGACAGGACAGTTTTGGAAGAAAAAATGATTTACTTTGGAACTAACCAATGTGATTAAACAGTCTCTTCCCAAAGAATTAAATAGCCAGCTCTGAATTTTTTTTTGTAAAGCTAAAATAATTTCAGTGTTTCTATAGGCACAACCTGCCTGCAGATAAAGTCCTCTGTATTGTGAATACATTTTCTATTTAACTTTGCAGTTCAAAATCTTGAATTGTTAGTACCATTCTTAGATAAGAATCAGAGATGTGGGTATTAGAATATTAATAGTTTCAAATATGTACATTTTAGAACTTATCTGTTTTGTTTTGTTTTGTTTCAATGAAATAAGATATGTGTGCATAAAATATTTGGACTAAGATAAAATACAGTATTTTAAATTTAAAGAAAAAACATGATACATGAATGTGAATTGTTTAGATCTTGTAGTAGAAGTAACAGAACAATAATCCTCAGAGTATAATGAAATTTATTTATCAAATCTATTTATCAAATTTCTAAAACCAGAATACAGACTGCTCTATGATTAGTGGCTAATGATAGTGATTGAGTAGAAGAGCATCATTTGTTCCAATAAGCTTAATGTTGAATGTGTTTGCATTTTTTGGTTTTCATATATGCAAACATAAATTTATATAAAAAGTTATATAATAAACACAAACAAATGAACATTATTTGGGTGCATCTATAATACAGCATATGCTGTTTAAATAAAAAGAAGAAAATTAAATAGCATAAATTAGTATAAAATGGCAAATTTATGGACTTCAACTCCCAGAATACCCCAGCCAGCTCTGGGAATTGAAGTCCATAAGTCTAAAATTTGCCAAGGGTGGCACTCCTGGTATAAAATGAAAGCCTCAATGAGAGAATAAAATTGGGCTTGAGATAAATGAAACAAAGATCCACTTGCTTAATTAATATTTTCTTGGTGATATTTCTCAAATGATCCCAATAGTATTATTTTGTGTTATATTATGAATTGTCTGCTATATATTTCTAAAAGCATTCTGGTTAAAAATGAAATGAGATATTTCATGGATCTGAATTTCTGAAATAAAATATTTTCCATTCATGTTTTGTAGCTTTCTTTTTTATATTATGGTTAATTAAATTATTCTTTAGAAAAAACTTTTATCAAAAGTGAGTTATATGCAATTTATGAAGAACTTCCTGTTACTTATTTATTTTGTATTGTATCTTTCTTGTGTTACTTGGTATTTTTCTTTCCATGTGTTGAATTTTGGACACCATTGAAAAAATATAACAGCTGTCATTAAACATGGGGCCAAATTGTTCTGGGATGGTGGATGACATTTTTCTAAATACTACATTTCATTTGTTACTTCAATATTTTCATCCTTTCCATCATGTAGCAAAATCGTTTCATGGATTTTCTTGATTGTTTTCCAACCCCACTAAGCTACTTTTATTTGTAGTAGCTTTCTGCTTTTTGTTATTTGTTATTAGAATTGTAGTCAATTCATTTCATCCCTGAAACTGGACTTCACTGGTCCATGGGGGTGGTATGCTTTACATTTTGGTGTTGTTATTTTATATGTAACTTTTTTCAGGCTTTCCATCTCTATTCTACATACCTCCATGATAAATCTGGATTATGTTTTTTTCTGAAATCATAAATTCATTTCTCCTTATTAGTTTCCTGATTGATTATCTTTCTGTGTCTTCCTTTTTTTTTCTTTGTCTTGTGCCGACTAACAAATACTCTTTGTCACCTGTGTGATACTCTCTGTTACGTCTTTGTTCTATGACTTCTGGTTTTCTGCCCCTTCCATCTTTGTTACCTTTTGGTGTTGGTCGTCATGTGCATTCTCCAGGCTAGCATTGGATAACACCATTCGACACAAGCAGTTGAACATATCATCCCGTTTTTCACCCAGGGTGGCAGGGGAGAATGATTTTCTTCAGACTGTAATAAACAAAGTGATTGCTGCTAAAGAAGTTAATCATAAGGGTCAAGGTAGGTATTTTCCTTTCCTTAGGTTGTTAGCATTAGCAATGATTAGGAAAGTAATCAGTTTTGTACTAAAACTATTGGGTTGTTCTTAGCATGGAAAAGGTTTCTTGTTTCTGATTTGCTCCTTTTTTGCTTCATGAAGAATGACGATCATTCTGAAGCCCTGTTTTAAAATACGCATTTATCATTTTTGCATCTTTCACTGACATCTAACATTCATCATCTTATTAATGTGCTTTTCAGTTTTTTACTGTAAAAAAATCTTAATTTGAGATCATGGTTAGTTGGCTATATCAAAAATAATAAATCTATCTGAGCTTTGCATACATATATTTGCTACATGCTTTTTGTTATTCAGTTTATTATTTAGTTCTCTTGCTGCCTTAATAGAAACTGGATATGGATGTAGAAACCCTTTTCAAGATATTTTAGAAATAGCTGTGTGCTTCTTGCAAAAATTATTTAAAAGTTTGATAAAAGGCTTCTTTTTGTTTTTGTCTTAAAGATTGTTTTTAAGAAAACAAAAGGCTTATCTTCATTTGTCTGTGTATCACTGCTGCAATTTATTAATGTGTAAAATAAACTAATATGGATTTAAAAAAAAAGAGGTAAAGTAATCTTATAAGATCACCTCTCACTTGGAAAGTTGAGAGATCAATCCTAGGTAGCAGCAGATGTAGCAGAAAATATCTGCTACAAATTCCACATGATGTCAGGAAGGGTATCCAGCCGCTAACGTTCAGCTCCATCCAGTCACCCTGATTCTACTCTGAATTAAGGGATTACAGAGTCATAAAAAAAAGGGGGGGAGTTTGAATAGGGACATTTGATCAATATTTTTTAGCACCACCATTACATTAGAAATGCTGCTTTTTAGTTTAGAATCTCAGCTTGAATTGTTCATAAATATTTAAAATATTTGTGTACATAATGTTTAAAGAGCTATACTTAAGTAATTACTACAGTTTTACTCATTTCATTGGCCCCAGGTATTCTTATGGTAAGATTTATTTATATTGCATAGTCTGTGTTCAGTTATTTTGGTTCATTTTTCTCTGCATAGTAATTACATTTTTCAAAGATGGCATTGTTTTCTTCTTTCTATATTAATATGGATGATGGAAAATACAGAGTTCTCAAACAAAAGGAGGCACTATATGTGTGTATGTGTATATGCGCCGTTCAAATGGTCACTAAACGAATGGATGTGAATCGAAGACTACCTGTGTTAATTTTAAGTAGTCAAATAATCTCATTCCATATTTGACTGCTATTTCTTACTAACTAAACCAAATTATATATATATAAGTGTTTTTCTATCGAGACACCCAGTCTGCCCCAGCATGTGGGAGGGAGCATATTGCATCCCTTTTGCCTTTCAGCTCCAATCCAGGAGCCCTCAAGCAGTCGCATTCACGACAAACCATTTTATATCAAATGTATATTTTGCTGATAAATAAAGGGAGACTAGTATAGATCTATTTCAAGCTATTTAGCTCTCATCAGCTAGCCATACCCTTACTTGGATTCGAAGTTGGGCTCCCTGCATGTTAGGCAGTTGTATTAACCTCTTAGCCACAAATTCTTCTCCCTTCATCAGCTTCAGCCAGGGAAGAGATTAAGTGTTTTCCTATCGAGATGCAGCACGTTCCCTCCCACATGCTGGGGTAGACTAGGTGTCTTGATAGGAAAACACTTAATATATATATATCTATATATATATCTGTATATCTTTGGTTTAGTTAGTAAGAAATAGCTGTCAAATATGGAATGAGATTATTTGACTACTTAAAATTAACACAGGTAGTCTTCAATTCACATCCATTTGTTTAGTGACTATTTGAATGGCACTGAAAAAAAGTGCTTTTGACTGTTTTTCACATGTAGATTGCTGTAGCATCCCTATAGTAATGTAATAAATTCAAGAGCTTGGCAACTGGCATGTATTTATGACAGTTTTACTGTCATGTGATCACTATTTGTAACTTCTGAGCCAGCTTTCGACAAGCCAAGTCAATGGGGAAGCCAGATTTGCTTAATGTTTGCAGTGATTTGCTTAACATCTGTTTGCAGAAAGGTCATAAAATGGGACACGAGTCACATAACAACTATCTTGCTTAACAGTGAAAATTTTGGGCTTCATTGTGGTTATAAGTTGAGAAGTACCTGTAGTTTCTTCTTTCTCTGAATTCTGTTTTTAGTCTTACATTTTCCCATCATATTAAAATTAAAAAAAACCAAACCCAATGTGTTAGACTGTATGTGAAACCCCCAGTTTACGAAATAATATTTTTTTACTAAATTCTACAGGTCTGTGGGTGACACTGAAACTTCTTCCAGGAGACATACATCAGATACGGAAAGAATTTCCTCACTTAGTTGATAGAACCACAGCTGTGGCACGGAAAATGGGCTTTCCAGAAATTATTATGCCTGGTAAGACTATACAGTGATAAAATTAAAGATGTTGGTACAACATAGGCATAGGTTAAGTCATGAACTTGTATTAAATAGTATTCGGAGGGATTAAAAGTTGTTGTCAAAAATATGAAGTCTGAACATATTTTAACTTTATTTGGATTGTTTAGCATAAACAAGATCTAGTTAAGTTCTATTTTTTCTTTGAGGTAAAAGAAATATTTGTTTATGAATGTGCTGCATCAATAGGAATCATTTTCATTTGTCATGCATAGCAGACTGTCACTTATTCACAGTGCAGATAATTCTTTAGAAGAGTCATGATGGCACAGTGGATAAAATGCAGTATTGCAGACTAATTCTGCTGACTGCCAGCAGTTCGATCCTGACTGGCTCAAGGTTGACTGAGCCTTCCATCCTTCTTAGGTTGGTAAAATGAGGACCCAGATTGTTGGGGCCAATATGCTGACTCTATAAACCGCTTAGACAGGGCTGTAAAGCACTATGAAGCGGTATATAAGTGCTATTGCTATTCTTGTTATATGTGAAGTGTAAATTATGAGTTATTTTTGAAGTATTATTTTGGGTTAGATGATAGTCTTGAAAATTTCTGTACATTCAACACTCTAAAACACAGGCTCAGAAAAAGTTAAATAATTGCTGCTATTCTAGAATGCATTCTCTATAAATGTAGTATTGAAATTATTATAGCTTAGAGGAAAGTGTAAGAAAAAACAGATAAACAAATCATAAGCCACTATAATTCTTAAAATTTGCTTTCTGTTTTTTAGGATATTGGTTAAGTTAATTATAATATATTAAATCAGTGAATTGTTCTTCTCTTTTGTTTCTAGGTGATGTCCGTAATGATATTTATGTAACATTACTTCAAGGAGATTTTGACAAAGGCAACAAAACTACAGCAAAGAATGTAGAGGTTACAGTATCTGTTTATGATGAAGATGGAAAAAAATTAGAGGTATTTTTGTAAAAAGTTGAAATCTGATTTTGGGTTGGTTCAAAATGATGTGATTGATTAGTCAGATACTTATTAAATCATGGTTAAATATTTTTAAAGCATGAACCCCTCCCCCCTTTTTTCTCCTGAACATTTACTGGATAATTTAATGCCACACTTTTCCCATGCTGCCATATATTTCAAGAATAATAATTTTACAACTTGAATCCAGAAATTGAGAATCATCTGAAATTACATTACATTATTTGATTTCCTACTAGGTGTAATGATAATTGCATTTATCATCAGTGGTATTCTTCATTCTTTGGCATCTTTAAAGATAACTGTAGATGACTGCAAAGATGCTTCACAAATCTATTTGATTTTCTCCCAGTGCTCCAGTATTAGAAAACAAATTTCCTTCATTCTTTTCCTTATTAACTAATTATATAGTAGTTAAAGATGAATACTTGAATTCTTGGTATATTTTTCAATATATGCCTACAATCAAATCATTGTTACTGTATTTATGACATTTGACTGGGTCAAAAAAATTTGAGAAAGCATTTGAATGTGTAAGAAAGCGTTATATGTAGTCCTCGACTTACAACCACAACTGACATCAGAATTTCCATTGCTAAATAAAGAGATTGTTAAGTGAGTCATGCCTTGAAAATGCTTTTCTTGACATGATGGCTAAGCAAATCATTGCAATTGTTAACTGAATTGTTAAGTGAGTCTGGCTTCCCTCATTGACTGCTCATCAGAAGCCAGCTGGGAAAGTTGAAGGCTGATCACATGACCCAAGGACATTGCAACTGTTGTAAATGCATGCCAGTTGCCAAGTGCAAGGACCAATCATAGGTCACTTTTTTCAGTGCTGTTGTAACTAAACCATTGCTAAATAAATGCTTGTACATCAAGGACTACCTGTATAAATATTCATATTAATAAAGGAGAATATTTGTAGCTTAGGGTTGAAATGAGGGGTCCTTGGTGCTCTCTGAACTTACTTGTTTTCTTGTAGACGTTTCATTACCCTAACTAAGTAACATCATCAGTGCTAGTGTGGAGTGCTGTTTGCTGTCAGTTTATACTCTAGAGACTTGCCTATCTGTGTGGGTGGGGGTGCTCTTAGATATTCTTTGGTTGGGCTGTTTACTGTTGGCTTCTTTGGCAGTTTCTTGATTGGGGTATTGCTTACTTGATTGTTGGTCTGAAGTTAATCTATACATGTTGTATTGTCTACGTGTCTATTGATGGCTGATTTGTCTGAGTGCCAGGCTTCTAGAAAAATTTGACTCTGACAAATCAGCCATCGATAGACACATAGACATTAATAACATCTATAGACTATGCAAAAGAGACCATCAACCAGCCCAAAAGAGAACAAAAGGACTCCAGCACCTTCCCACCAGCAATCAGCACCCAGGTCAGCATAGATTAACTCCAGGGTTAACTGGAGGAGCCTGGTGGTAGGAGCCTAGTGGTGCAGTGGACTAAACTACTGTTAAAGTAGTATTTAGCTACCAGCTGCCTGCAATTACTGCGAGTTCAATTCTCACCAGGCTCAAGGTTGACTCAGCCTTCCATCCTTCCAAGGTAGGTAAAATGAGGACCCGGTTTGTGGGGGCAATAAACTGACTGTATAAAATAGAACACCGCTTGGGGGGGGGCAAAAGCCCTAATAAGCAGGTATATACAAAAGTATGAAGGCTATTGCTTAAAAGCAATGTAAGCCGCCCTGAGTCTCCGGAGAAGGGCGGCATATAAATCAAACTAATAAAATAATAAATAATAATAAAATAATAATAATAATAACTTCAGACCAACAATCAAATAAGCAATACCCCAATCAAGAAACTGCCAAAGAAGCCAACAGCAGACAGCCCAACCAAACAATCCCTAAGACCGTCCTCACCCACATAGACTGGCAAGACACCAGAATATAAACTGACAGCAAACAGCACTCATTCCTAGCACTGATGATGTTATTTAGGTAGGGTAATGAAACGTCTGCAAGAAAACAAGCAAGCTCATAGTCCCAAGGACCTCTCAAATATTCATATTGTTACATATTTTTAAGATTTCACTTGCCTGTATTACAAAAATACTATTATATTTGAATTAAAAGTTAATTTTTATTCTGATTGTCTCTTAAATATAGTGATAGCATTTGCTTATACCTGCAACTGCAACATTGATTTTTGCTTTCTTTCCTTGTTTTAAGAATGTGATTTTTCCTGGGGCCGGAGATGAAGCTCTTTCAGAATATAAATCTGTTATATATTATCAAGTAAAGCAACCCCGCTGGTTTGAAACTATAAAGGTATGCTTGGCATTAAACTTTATTTTTAAAAGAAATGGATAAGAGAGATATAGAACCTCTTGGTATCCATGCCAGAATAATCTTTCTGTGTTGCTAAGGAGTAGTATAGATGAAGTCCTTTACTGATCACATTCTCTCTGTCTCTGTCTCTTTTCATCTTCCAGTCTAGGCAACTTGGATATCTTTGCTCTGAATTTTGGTCATCTGACCATGGAGATGCTGCCACGGTTGCAAGTGTGAAAAATGGTCAGAAGGTCACTTTTTTTCAGTACTATTGTAACTTTGAATGGTTACTAAATGAACTGTTGTAAATCAAAAACTACCTGTATTTTAGCCACAAAATTTCCATGTACATTACAGATAGTCCTTGACTAACAACAATTCATTTAGTGGCCGTTCAGTTATAATGGCACTGAAAAAAGTGACATGACTGTTTTTCACACTTACAAGTGTTGCAGCATAACTATGGTCATGTGATCAAAACTCAGATACTTGGCAACTGATCCATATTTATGACGGTTGCAGTGTCCTAGGGTCATGTGATCCCCTTCTGCAACCTTCTGACAAGCAAAATCAATGGGGAAGCTAGATTCACTTAAGAACGGGTTACAGAATTTCATTTTTAATGTGTGCCAGAGTCCCACAGGAAAAAAAAATGACAATAAAGATTATTTTATTATCCTGTTCTGTGGTAATTATGGGATGAAATTCCAAATATGAAAGTACCTCTGATTTTTTTTAAACCTAGAGGAAGCCACTGGAAAGTTTATCAATGTATTTGGGATGAAGTATCACCAAAATTCACAAGACTTCCACCTTTACCTTTCTTTTAACTTTCCTTCTTATCTAACACAGCAAGGTGGTCAGTTACTCAAGCACTGCCTTTTTGGGTAGTGGAATACATGTGGATTAGTAACATGAGATTGAATCCAGATATGTCTATATTTACCTCTCCGGTTACGTGGTGGTTGTTTCATTTCACAACAGGTTGCTCTTTTCCTAAAAGGGTTTGTTGAATAGCTTGGAATACACTTGTTTTCAACAAAGTCAGGGAGATTTGTGCTTTGCAGCAGTTACTTACATCTGATATCTTCTTCTTTGGACTATTGCAAGGAGCAAGGGATGCCTTTGAAATTGGTTCAGAAACTTCAGATAGCTCAGAATAGGGTGATTAGGCAACTGACAAAATGGTTGATATGAGCATATTATGTCAGTGTTTTGCTGTGTTTTCTGGTGTGAGTCAGTTCTAGATGCAATTTGGAGAGAATAGTGCTTAAGGCCAGGCTGTCTGAAAGAGGCATCACCTGCCATATTTACTATTGGGATGATAGGATTTGCACTTGAAGTGCTTCTCTAGATACTCCTGCTGAATGAGAGACGATGAGTAGCTTTCAGAAAAAGGCCTTTTCTGGTAGTGAAGTCCCAGCCATGCAGTATTTTCCCTTTAGAGGGAACACTGTTGTGGTGTTTTCTATATCATAATAAAGACATTTTTATTTTACCAAATCGGGGAATTAATTTGATGATCTACAGTGAAGGTATTTTGTACACACTATCAGTACTGCTACATCTATGTAGTTGCCATTTCCTATGCAAGGTTAATATAATGTATTGCTAAAAACAGTATAATGCTTTTATATTGATTTAGCCTTCAATAAGACTTTTAATGGATTGTACAGATAATTTCTGTTAGATAACGTAAATATGCAAAATTGTTAAAATATTAAGAATAACATGGCAGCAGTAGTTCTCTGTTGTGAAATTTTTGGGAGAAGAATGTGATATGAAGTAGGAAGTGACCAAGAGAGTTTATTTAAAAGTTGACAGAACATTTAAAAGGCTGAACAATGACAGAAAAACCACAATTGGGAGATCTGATGTTTCTTGATAACAATAAGATTAAACACCTGGATCATAAATGAAAGCATCCTTTAACAGAATAAACATGATGTGGTAACATCCTTTGTAAAGAAGATGAAAAATCTTTTACTGGGAAAAACACCGAACACCAGAATCTGGCCACCTTTTAGCTGTTCTAAATTTTTGCTCTCAATAGTACAATTTCACTTTCCTCTGTTACTAGTTAAATAGAGAAGGAGATTTATTTCATATTTCTGAATTGTAATCTTACAGTTACTTGAATGAGTAATTGTAATAATTACTCATACTTAGGTATGAGTAATTATTATTGGGCTACAGTAACAAAGGAAGGTTGAGCAAAAAATATTTTTACCATATGCTATATAAAAAAGATGCCCAGAGGTTCCGTTCATGGGCAAACTGTTAACTCTCAATCTTCTCTTCTTGAAGTTTGGACTAGGAATAGTTAAATAAGGAGCAAGAACAGAAATGCTCTCATTTAAGAGTATTATTAGAAGAAATATACTTAATGTTACATTATACTAGACATAATTTAGATGGCAAAACTCTTTCAATATATGGGGGCTAGAAGCTTGCCTTTTTTCTGAAGCAGGGGTCCCTGCTTTGATCATTGTAATTCCTTTCAGTGTGCAAACTCTCACATTAGTTCAGTAAAG
The DNA here is from genome assembly GCF_059756535.1 of Pantherophis guttatus. Lineage (NCBI taxonomy): Eukaryota > Metazoa > Chordata > Lepidosauria > Squamata > Colubridae > Pantherophis > Pantherophis guttatus. The sequence goes on from NC_142068.1 coordinate 61,727,576, forward strand.
GTCTACTGAATGACATACTAACACACTGAATTACTCATCTGAGGAGTTCTTGGCAGCTTAATTCCAGCCTAACTGAAAAATCAGTCTGGGTTACAGAACAAAAAGAGAAATTATTTAGTGTTTTATTCCATACTATTCTGCTTTCTGAAAAAGTACTGATTCTCTTTTGAGTACTTGGCTGTTGAATCTCTGGAGAAATAAGTTTTCTTATTAAAGAAGTGTTCCAGCTGATCCTATGGTTTCAAATACTTCAGTAAATGTTGTTTAAAACAACATACTTTTGAAAATATGGTTTTGCTGTTGTCATATCACCTTTATAACTTCAAATCTGGATAAAGGAGAAGTGGGCTACAATTAATCAGGAAGGGAAGTTCTTGTGACAATATTCATTTGCTGGTTCTTTTAAACTTAAATACTATTAAGTACTGTCAGTGTTGAATTGACTGTTACTCTTCTGGATTAGAGAACAGGTTTTTAGGCTAGTATATTTTTGTCTGTGTGTGTGTATGTATAATTTGTGTATTTGTGTGTGTGTACAAACACAGAAACATATAATAGCTGTCTAGTTTATGTATTGATTGAGCAAATTTAAATACTGCCCATCTCACTCTCAGAGCAACTCTGGCTGATTAACAATTAAAAAATAAAAACATGCAAAATATTATATCTCAGTAAAATGTTGGATATCCATAACTTTATCTTTTGTTTTGTGAAGGTTGCAATCCCCATTGAAGATGTAAACCGCAGTCACCTAAGGTTTACATTCCGGCACAGATCATCACAGGATTGTGAGTAATTCACACCCACTGTTATTTTTTTTAAAGCTACTTTAAAGAAGATATTTTTTTCTAATTTGAACCCCTGTTCTTTTGACATCTTGTCTTGATGCCTTTTCCTATAGTTTCTTCTTCTTTACACTTCTTTAGGTAAAGCGAATTGATAATATTGTGTGTATGCTTCTTAGAGGCTGACATTTGGGTATTTACAACGTTTTATAAGCAACCTTAACTTGCTTATACTGTTAATGGGTTGCTGCGAATTTCCTTAGTCATGAAGTCTAGCTTGTTAGCATTTTACTTACAAGCCAAGTATTGACTTCACTTGTTAATGTTGCTGTTTAAAGTTACTATGTTTCAGTAAGATAAACTGGTATTTAGCTTGTTTCATGTTTATTATTAATGCAGTTAATAACGCCTTACTAGTTTGTAATAAGATTACAGCTGATCTAACTTATGTTACTGAATCCATTAAAAACCTAGCTTCAATTTTTATTGTAATATTGGCAGAAAAATCAAAGTTTTAATCATGTAATCTTCAGTGTTTATATTTAGAACTTGTAAGATTTGACATCTTCATAATGTTTAGTGCTTATGTAATTAAAGAGCTGCTGCTTTTGCTGTAAAATTAATCATTGAATGAAAGCAATAATTTTAACAGAAAATTTAACAATTTTACTAATGAAAACAAGACACAGTAATTTACTGATGTATTTATGACCATTAACTACAAATTGTTTTAGTAGGAAGCATTTGAATTAAGTTGAAGCAGACAGGGGGTGGCCAGAGTGATTATACTTCAGATTATTATAATCTTCATGCTATAGGATTTAGGACTGCTGCTACAGTGCTTTCTTATACATCTTTTAAATGGCCACTGGGTTGATCCAGGTTGTCATTCAAATTCTCCTTCCCATTTTTGTTTGCACTGCAATTTGTTTGCCTTCTGAAAAAAGATGAAGAATTTTCCTGGGATTTTTTTTTCTGGGCCTGGGACCATATGTTTTAATTGTTTTATGTTTTTATTTTGTTGTTGTATAGACTTATTTAATGAACCACTGAGACTCCTGCAATTGTGACAGGATGTTAATTTGATGAATTAACAAGGTGTTAATCCTGCTTTACATAAATATTAAAATATTCTGGTAATGGAAATCAGACTTCATAGCAGAAGTTGATCTTTATTATACTAAAGTAAACTTACAGGTCCTATTCAATGTACAGAGGATGGAGGTTTAAGTGGGGAACTAATTCCATAGACACATATCAGGGTTGAAGGTTAGAAGGTGGGAAGAAGGAAGGTTGGGAATAGATAAATTATTTATGAAAACACTATAGATAGTCCTTGCTTAACAACCACTTGTTCAGTGATTGTTTGAGGTTATGCTAGTGCTGAATGAATGGTACTTACATTCACTTCTTGAATTTACAGCCATTGCAGTACCTTGGCTGTCAGAAGATCAAAATTCAGGCATTGGGCAACCTATCCACATTTATGATTGCAGGGTGCACTTCAGTTCCCCCACCTATTTCTCCCTATCTCTGCCCTTTTGGCTGCTGTGTATTCTGCTGTCCCTGCCACCTTGAGCTTCACTACATTTGTCATTGTGTGCTATGCTGTCTCCTTTGCACTTTCCTTGCAAATGCCCAGCCTGGGTGTGTCTCGTCAGGTGGGAGGAAGAAGGAGATGCAGGTCATTTGGGGCACAGGGCACATGCTTCTACCCTGGCAGCAGCCACCCTTGATCCAACTGTGCTTGGATGGTGCCACAGAAGTTGCTTGTGCATCTCCCACCCTGGCAGCAGCCCAACCCAGCACAGCTGTGCTATTGCTGCATGGTTGCTGTCACGTGGACAATCTAGCAGGCTTCTTGTGAGTTGCCCAGGAGTTGTGACTTCCTGTTGGTTTCCTATTTATTTTGCTTATAGGAAGCTAGCAGGAAGTTAGGAAGAGGTTCTTGGTTAATGACTGGCTTAATGACTTGCTTAACAACAGCAATGTTAAGATTGTAATCACTAAGCAGTACAGTCATGTGATGTCATACTTTATTATTACACAACTTAGTATTGGAAATTCCAGCCCTATTTGCCATTGATAACTATATATGAATGCATATAACTGCAGTAGACAAGTTTGACACCCTATATGATTTCCTGTGAGTCTGCTGTGTTCTAAAGAGAATTATTGCAAGTCTCTGTAGGCTACCTTGACAAGACAGAAGAGGTTTGGAAATAATGGACTGGAGAAGCAACTGCAGAAAGGTTTAGGCTTCTGTAAAATAGCTGTGGCACTCCTGATCTGCATGCAAATTATCACAGTTTACTGTTTATTATCATTATGAATTGCATGCTCTTTAATTAACAAGATTGTGAGAGGGCAACTTTATCAACATTATTTATTGCTTGATAAATAACTAACGTGTGATTTATTACCATACAATTCTGTTATTTTAATATGAACATGAATAGTTCCTTAAGGTAAAAGAATCACTGTTTTGAAATGATTATTTCTGGTGGAATTATCAGGAAATTATACAGGATGTCAACATTTTTGTTCATGTATGCGCTCTGAAAGGATTTTTTCATGAGGATATAAAAGTCCCTGGCTATTAATATTATAGTTTATTATTGATCAAACTGTGATGCTAGAATAATTAATAGCAAGAGATTAGTACCTAAAAGGTACATGAAATGCCATGTTCCTACCAATTCAGATTTTGGAATGGGAATTACTAACAACAAGTAAAGACTTCAGCTCATAGTCAGTTGCCAGTAGGGCCAATGGAGCCTGGACATTTCTTTTTCTTCATCCATCTCTTATTCTTATTGTCATTAATAAGGTTTTTGACTTAACTCACTGCTCTGGCCAAAGCTTTTAAGTGATCTCATGAGTAGCTTGTGTGACTGTGCCTGAAGCAAGATGCCTTTGAGGCAAAAGTAAAGGACTATTAATATCTGTTTCTCAGTTTTCTGGGTAATTATGCATGTTGGATGACTATGGTCTAGGCCTTGCATGTTTGCAGCCTCTTAGAATTATAATCAGGGCCTGTTAAGATATACAAGCTTTCAGCATAGGCACTTCAGTGGAAGGTAGATTTTGTGTATATTTTCAGTGTGTGCAAATAAGCAGTAGAATTTTGACCTTTTGTATTTTGAAGCACAATATGTGGTCAAAAGTAAAGTCATGTTGACTTTAATAGCATTTATATAATGCTTTCACACATATGAATATATGTATTATTTTAATAGTATTCAACATCCAGATAAATATATCTGGATGTTATCTCTTTTTGGTTCCAGCACTATCCAGTCTTGGCCTTGATAAAACCTCAGATGAATTTATGCCTACAATTTGGGTCCAACTCATGTAAACTAATAAAGCCGGAGATTCCCATCTCTACTATAGTAGAATTTTCTCCTCCACCTGAATTATTCCTATATCTTTTTTAAAGCATTTTATATATTCCACACATAAGACTTTTCTCCCTAGCCTGATTGGTACCCATTAGTGTGATGGTGAGCGGAGATATCACTTCCCTTATAAAAGCATACTTATTTGTATGCTCTAATATGTATCTTGAATATGTATCATACGTACTGTTAAAACGCCCAGTATACATTCAATGGGGAACAGATCTTCTACTGCTAGAAAAATGTACCTTTTCTTATGATCATAAGGTTCACGGTCTCCTTTTATATGATCAGTGCCAAAAAAACCCTTCCAAAATGATCACAAAATTTCTATCAATAGCTTTGGTTTGTAGAAGTTGTTTGGTGACTTTTTGTATTACTAACTGTATATATTTGTTGATAGATAGATAGATAGATAGATAGATAGATAGATAGACAGACAGACAGACAGACAGACAGACAGACAGACAGACAGACAAGATGCCATCAAGTTGGTGTCAATCCTATTGACCACATAGATCATTTTTTTTCCATGAAGAAATATCCCTAACCTGATCCTTCAGGTCTTCCAATGGTACATTCATTGTCACTGTAACTGTCTATTCAATTTGTGCTTGGTCATCTTCTTTTCATTCCACCTTTTCCATCATTAGAACTTTCTCCACAGCTAGATCTTCACATAATTTGTCTGAAGTAAGATAAATTGAACCTGGTCATTTATACCTCAAATGAGAACTGTGGGTTGGTTTATTTGTTTCTTTCCTTGGCTGTCCATGGTATTCTCGAGTCTTCTTAAACGCTAAAATTCAAAAATAGCAATACTTTTTCTATCTGTGTTGTGGCCTGCCAGCCGCCAGCAAAGCTGGTGGCAGACTCAGATGATGAGGAGGTTGGGGAGGAAGAACTTGGCCCAGTCCTGGAGTCTGGGGAAGACTTTGATGGATACTCTGTGTTGGAAGCAGAGAAAGAGCCAGGGCAGTCCGACATTTCCCAGCTGCCTTCGGAGGCGGAGATAAGTGGGGAGGAAGAACAGCTGGGGCCTGTTCCAGATGTGCGCATGCACAGAGCTGTTAGGAGAGGAGAACAACTGAGGCCAAGGACCCGACTCGGGAAGAAAGGCACATATGGATGCTGAATGGCCCCTCCCTGGCCTGGGGAATAAATAGAAGGAAAGGGGAGGGATGGTTGCCGGCGACAACCGTTTGGATTTCTTTCAGAAGATTTGCTCATCATGGTTCATGCCTCAGAGACTGCTTGCCAGAACTTAATTTACAACCTTGCAGTTGGAAGCTTCCGGCCTGGCAATTATTTCAAGGAACTGATAAAGTCTGTTACTGCAATTAACCCTTTGAAGGATTATTGCCTGGATTTTTCGGTATGTGAATATCATTAATTCACAGTAGCTAAATAACATCAAGTTCAACTCAATTCAAGAAGAAAGTTAGAAGCGAATACATTATGAGAGTGAAGAATATTGTAAAGTCCAAATTTAGTTGAAGAAATACCGTCAAGGCAATTAACCCTGGGCCGTTCCAATCTCTGCTTACCAAGGAACATAGGTGGACCTGGAATGTTGCAAGTATGTCAGACAGTTGAAGAAGAAAAAGGGCATTGGAAGAATATCTGAAGGACAGTGAAGAAGATGTACTGAAGCTAGAACTTCATGAAGGCTTACTTAGCCTTATATATGGCAGGGCAAGGTATAACATGGCCAGTACATAAAAGAGCCAGGAGGCAAAGCAGATAACAAGATCTGGCAATGGCTAAGAGCAGGAAATTTGAAGAAAGAAACTTAAGAGGGTAATTCTGGCTGCACAAGACCAAGCATTAAGAAGTGCATATAAAGCCAGAATTGAGAAGATAGGTACAGATGCCCACCTCTGCAAAGAAGCTGAAAAAACAGTGGACTATTTAGTTAGCTGTCCAAAGAAGATTGCACAGACTACAAACAATGGCATAACAAAGTAGCACCAATGGTGCATGAGAATATGTGCAAGAAACATCATTTGCCTGCAAGCAAGAATTAATAGCATCACAAAGTAGACAAGGTAATGGAATATGAAGAAGTTAAAGTGCTCTGGGACATTTGAATTGAAACAGAATAGTACCCGCTGCATAATACTCCATATTTAACAATTGCTGATGATAAAGATACAAAAGTATGCATAGTAGACATGGCAGTAGCTGGAGACATCAGAATAGAAGAGAAAGGGGCTGGAGAAAATCACAAAATACAATGGTTTGAAATAGAAGTAGAATGACTGTGACAAAGGAAAGCAAAGAAAGTATCAGTAGTAATAAGCGCCTTTGGTGCAATCCAAGAACATTTGGTGCTTACCATTGACAAAATTACTATCAGTCAATTGCAAAAGGCAGCTTTTTTCTCTTTTCTCAGTCGTAGGAAGAAGGAACTGGCAACTCACTTCTGAAAAATGCTTCCAAGAATATAATTCGAAAGCATAACTTTTCAAGTACGTATGTGGCATACAGTTATATTTTCTAGTTTCTATGTTTTAGGCAATAAATATGTAAATATTTTTTCATGTTGTTTTTACCTGTATTTGCAATTTACTCATATACTTGTGGCATCCAAATTTGTACTTGATTTGAAAAAAGCTGCCCCAAACATTTTCTTTCCACAGATGGCACATTAGAAATTAGAGGGAACATTGCAATCAGAACCCCCTCCCCAAAGGCTCTACAATTTGAATAATTTAGTTTGAACAAATAGTTTGCAGATCTAAAAAATTTCCAGAAAGGAACCCACTCTTGCTAATTGCAGTGCTCTAGTCTGTCTGACATCTAATATGGAAGTTTCTTTGACAAATTTCTGCTTTCGTTTTTCTGTAGGCCTAGCGGTCTCAAAGAGTGGATAGAAAGGCTGCAATAACACAAGTCAGCTATGATTTTTACTTTTCATTCTGAGAAGAAGAAAATAATAATAGAATGAGAGAGTAGGCAAACATGGAGTCTCATTTCCAGTGGGATCATTTTGTTTCCATGTGAATTATAACATTTGGCAGATAATATGGAATCTAGAAAAGTGCTTGCAAAAGATGGATCGATCCAAGGGCTTGGTCCGAGGGCTTCAGATAATTGTAGGTGCATCTCTATTGGCCAGACAGCATATGGGATGTAGATTTTGTTTTAAGCCAGCAGGTATGCCTCTACCTCCCCTAGAGTGAAAAAAGACCAAGATTATCTTGGCACCATTATTGGCTTTGGCAAAGAGAATTCTAGATTGTTCCTGCCAAATTCCAGAGGCTTGAAAAATTACTCCCAAGATATTTAAAAGTAGAAATTGTTCTATTTTATGAGCTTCTATTCATCATGGAATTTATGGCAGCTAGGTCTTCCCATAATTTTAGTTTGGTGTAATTAATACTAACACCTTCCTTCTTGCAGAATTCTGTTACTGCCTGCAAACTTTTCCAACCTGTGTGAGAGAATTGCTGCATCGTTGGCATACAAAGCATTGCCAAGTGTCTGTTCCTGTTCCATTTCCTTAAGTGGCACAGACCTTAAATTCTTTTTTTTTGTAAAAGCCATACCTAAATTTATTTAAATATTAAACCGTAGAGGAGCTAAATTGCATCCCTGTTTCATGCCACAGCAGATTGGAATGTCTGCAGTAAGATAGCCAGCTTTGTTATATCTAACTCGTGCTATATTTTATCATATAGGTTGAGTAAGTAAGGAGATAGAGTTTTGTCTCGTTCCTTTGCCAAGACAGTCTCTCCCTTTCTCACCCCCTTCTTTTTTGCACCATATTGTACCCATAAGGGTTTCATGACCTGAATAAAGATTTTGCATGAGGACAAGAGTTTCTGAGATTCTCATTTTTCTAAGCACATTCCACATCTTGACATGATCATTATAATAATGGCCTTTCTGTATCTATGAAGCACATTCTGATTTCTTTTTGGTATTCTTTTGCTTTCTCAATTACCCAGCATGCATATGAAATAATATCATGTATTCCTCGGCCTTTTCTAAAGCCCGCTTGAATATCTGGCATCTCTTTTTCTAGGTAAACTCTAATCTGTGTTGGATGATCCTAAACCTTTTTTTACTAGCATGTGAAATTAAGGATATTATATGATAATTTGCTCACTATGTTCTTTTTTTTTTTGATATTAGAATGTAGACTAAAATCTTCCAGTCTATTATCCACTCTGTCATTCTCCAGTTTTGCTGGTGTAGCTCAGCTAGAACAGTTACTGATTCTTCTTTGGATGCTGTCATCTTTGCTATACAGAACTTCAGTATATTCTTTCCATCTTTGATCTTTGAGTTAGTTACTATCTTTATATATTATATATGTAGTTGTAATACTGCTTTTTATTTTTTCTAACAGTTCTTTGAAATCTTTTATAAGTTTCTTCTTGAGATATTTATCTTTTTTGTCTCTGGCTTCTCTTGGCAATTTTCACAATTTGTTCTGACATCTAGTTTGATTTCTATTTTTTAAAATATTTTTATTTGAAACCTTTTTTTAAAAGAAATAATAAAAGTTAATATAAACTTAAGTTAATAAAAGAAAAAGAAAGAATAAAAAGTACAAGAAAAGAAAAAAGAGAAAAATAAGAAAAAATGAAAAGGAATCTTTAAAGAAGTGACTTCTGATCTTCATCACAAGTACAAATGTGATTCTTCACCTCTATAAGATTACATGAAAATATCTCTTCTTTTTATAACGCAGTCCTTATCCATACACAAACCCAGAATCATACATAATATTTAGTCCTGATTTCAGCAAAAATTCATAAAAAGTAACCAAAAGTTTATAGAAACATGTTTTACTGTATGTTAACCATAGTCATGCAAGCCAACTTGTTTTTCAGTTTCTAATAATCTTGATCTTTAATTCATTCAATTGTTGTCATAGGACTTGCTTTCTCTTCAGTTTTTTTCCCCCCATCTCAAAAGCAACTCCAATGCTTTAGCAAACCATTTTTATAAATGCAGTAAGGAGTCATTATCCAGGTCATTCTATTGGCTTATCACTAAAAGTGAATTTATGCTTTAAATGTCATCTCTTAGAATCTACAATTTTTCAAATTTTTTCAATATTTCAACAATTTATTTTCTAATATTTTTGTATCAGATGAGTATCAGGCTTTTTTAATCCTGTAGATCTGCCAGGCTATTTTTTCCTCATCTGTCATTTCCTCTTTGACATCTTTTGGAAATAGTCTATCCATACAAACAAACCTCATTGCTGACTTGATAGCTGCTGATTTCTGTCCCCATTCTTCAAATATCTCCTGGATATTTAAAATGTTATACCATTTTGTGTCATGTTGTCCCAATGCTGACAAAAGGCAAGCCTTCCCCCACCTCTTCACTGCCCAATACTTTTCATTTGGCTCAATTGGCTCATTTGGGGACCTGCTAGCTCACCATTTCTCACCTGGAAGTTTCCAATGAGCTTTCTTTGTTTCTTCATCTTTGGCAGTCCCTTTTCATAATCATTCTTAACAAGTTATTTACTCTGTTTGCACAGTTCCTCTGGTTCTAGTTCTCAGTGAGGTTCCAGACTTTTAAGCAATTTTTATATTCTCTTTGAAAAAAAGTAAATATATGCTGAGTATCATATTGTAGACTGGTTGGCTTTCATCTTGTTCTTTAGCTTAAGATGAAATTTGCAATTGAACAGTCTGTGATCTTTTCCTTAGCCCCTCTTGGCCATGCCTTTGATGTTATAACTGAGTTCCTTCACCTCTTTTTGGCAATAATGAAGTCAATTTGATTTCTATGTATTGCATCCAATGATGTCCATGTATATAGTCACCATTTTAGATGTATGACTAAAGTGTTAGCTTTGAAGAAATAACTGAATTTTCAGAATTTGATAAGCTTGCCTTCTTCATTTCAATTCCTAAATCATCTAATCCCAAAACATTTTCTCCTTTACATTTCCAATGTTGGCATTCCAGTCTTGGATAACACATCATGCATATTCTATCAATTTCAAATTGGATTATCAAATCCATCAGGTTTGTTTTTTTCCCTGGATCAATGTTTTATCTTAGATCATTGTTACATTGAACAGTTGTCCACACAGTCTATATGATATTATTCAATCATTGATTGTATTGTATTCAAGTATTACTCTTACTACATAACTATAAAAGCAATCCTTTTCTTTCTTTGTTATTCATGTCCTGAATAGTAAGCAGTATGTCATCTTCTGACCAAAAGGATCCAATTCTAGTCCAACAAATTTGCTGATACTGAATATATCAATGTATAGTTGATTCCTTCATCTTTCACAGTGCTGAACTTTACTGTGTTCATGTTTTTACATTCCAACTTCCCACTGTAATTCTGCCTGCAGGTGTGGATCTTCCCAAAGGCTTCAATCAAGCTATCTCATAAATATCATTAGCACTCTAAAAGATCCTTCGTTCTTCGGTAGAAAGTTGACTGCAATTCAATCTGAGAGGCCCATCAATCCAGCACTATATCTTCAATCATTTTATATTTTCTATACATGTAGTATTTTTGTTGGTAAAAATACAGAAATGGTTTACTATTGCCTTTTCTTGCTCAGTACAAACTGATGCTTTGCTCTTTTCCTTAAACTGGTAATCCACTTCTAGTATCTTGCCGTATTGCTGCTGTCCAATATACTGTAAGTGCCTGTGTACTTCACTAGGCAGATGGGATAACTTGAGTGGCTCAGATGGGAATAAATACTCCTGGAATCCATGTGCCATGTTCTTTGTTTATTCCTCCTGGGAATGCCTCCTTGTACAGCAGGATCTGAACATTGTTGTTAGCTTTGGGATATTTTCCTCAATAAATAAATAAATAATATTTTGACTCATTTGCTTAAATGGGTTCTCTTTTTCTAGTTTTATGATTTGTGTGGAGAACAGATACCATTTTAGATCATTATACGCAGAAAGATTGAATATTCAAAAGAATTCTCAAAGTTTTACATACCAATCTCTCTGTCTCTCTCTGTATGTGTGTTTGTATGCATACACAAACAAACACACACACACACAATACAGAGAGAGTTTGATGTATTTTTATGACTGACTTGCACTATAAACTGAATCTCACAATCTTTTTCATTTTCTCTCTCTTTCATTTCAGCCTACATTTCAGATGTCTTTTTTTGATACAAAGCACCTAATAATTTTTAAATCTTCATTAACATATACATCTTGTATTTTACCAGCGCTATATTCATCTTTATTAGTTGTTTTACAGTATACTCATTTGTTTTCTTTTGAACAGCCAAAGATAAATCTGAGAAAATATTTGCTCTGGCATTTGTTAAATTAATGCGATATGATGGAACAACTCTACGAGATGGAGAACATGATCTTATAGTATACAAGGTATTATCTTAAGTATATGCTATAGCACTTTGAGGAGCCAACAGTTTAAGGGGTTTTTTTTTGGTTCAAAGTAATATAGAAGAATAATTTTGCACATGTGATTAAATTTTGTTACCTCATCAGATCCATGTATTAGAAGAAATAGCAAAAGTGAAAAAATATAGGTATTTCAGTAAAAATCACACATCGCATTAAATAATTCAAGTTTTTATGATTTAAAGTTTTTGGAATGTTTAAACTACATACTGTTCAGTAAGTGAAGTATTTCTCTTCCTTGTTCCCTCCAGACTTAGTATGTTATAATGTTGGTGATTTGCCACTGGAGTTGAAACAGTGTTAATATTGGTCTGTGACATTTTGATCTACTTTTCAAGGTAGTGAAGGCAGTGAAGAAGACGTGCAATCAACTATGACACTATTAAAAATGAAATAAACATTTAAAGGTGTCAGTGTTTAAGTATAGTGAGATGTGAGTACTGTAAAAATGAATACATATTTTGTTCTGGAATAATATTGCAGGCAGAAGCAAAGAAGCTGGAAGATTTTTCAACATATTTAAGCTTGCCCTCTACTAAACTGGAATTGGAAGAAAAAGGTCACTCCATGGCTGGCAAGGGCATGCAAAATCTTGGAAGCTGTACCATCAGTAAAGATTCATTCCAGATCTCTACTCTTGTCTGCTCAACAAAACTAACTCAAAATGGTAGGGATGATAATACAGTTCTAGGAAAAAAAGTCATTTGGCGTAGTTTGTGTGTTGTAAGGATTAATACTGACAATTTCAGTTCTGAGTCACCCTTTCATTTTTGGGCACAGAAGGCATTCAGAAATAAAATACTAAGTGTTGCATATTTTATGCAATCTGGTCAACCTTTTGGAATGCTTTTTGACAGAACCTTATTTGAAGCATTAAAAAATAAATAAATAGAGAATGTATGACCCTTCTAATAATTTTGGACTTGCATCATACCTGGCCATTGGTCATGCTGGTGGGATTGATGAAGAACTACACAATTAATACAAATACCAATGAACAGAAGGAGGAAATGATGGAGATTAGATGCTATCTGTGGCTTCAAAATAAAACAAATATGAATACATTGTGTTAGAGATGCCAGAGTTTAGGTATCTCCACATCTATAAGAAAAATAGAAGGAAAAAAAATGACTATTCATATTTTGCTCTATAAAACGCATGTGAGTTTTCTTGTTTTGAAGATCATATGTATGCTTTCTTTAAACCATTTATCAGTAATTTCCCATAAAATTATGAAGCCATTAATCATAAAAGTTAATATCTTAGAAATTCTAAGTTCTCTTACTTTTATATAGCTTTAGAAAACTTATTATTTCTGTGGCTAAATCTATTTTTTTTTCAGATTTTAGGTTAAATTGACTGGAAGTGTGGTTTGTTGTCAGGAAGCAGTAGGGATGGGAAATTTCTAGTTCACAGTAGAGATGCAGCTCATGGCATTTCCGTTCTAACCTGCGAGTTTCACACTCTTTCCACAGGCCTTGCACTGTCTTCCCAGCTAGAGAATAACTCTCAGCAAGAGTTCAAGCAGCAGCTGCTTGCACAAAAAGAGGTTTCTCCCCCCCTTTTTTTTTAAATAAAAAAACAGAGGGGTGTCTACAATTTATGTTAGACAGAGCTTTCAGCTCTTTCTAAAACCCGTCATCTAAGATTGGCCATTGAGGAAATTCAGCCTTCGGAACACATTAACATTCCAAATGAAGGGTTCAATCCTAATGTATCCATAACTGGAAATTGTTAGATAAAATATCATGTTTTCTATTCCTACTTGGCACATGCCTCTTGAGGAGTGATATAGATCAATAAAGATGGAAGGATAGTGGAGAAATGCTATACACCTGAAATGTCCCAAATATTATAGTGCATTTCTTTCAGCTCCATATTAGTGTCACTGTTGATGATTTCTTTCTTGGTGATAGTTCACCCCCATTATTATTTTTTGAATATTATTCATTATTTTATTTTCTCCTGGCTTGTTGGGTTCATTATAGAAAACACATTTGCTTCAGAGATAATGAATTAAGGAGGTGGAGTAAAAGGAGTCCTGTTGCCTCTCTGATAAGCTTGAAATGACATCATAGAAACAGGAAAATCTGGGGGGAAATCATTAAAAATCATTTTAATAAATTAGGGAATAGTTTTAAGTTGTTCAATATAACAAGTATTTGGAAATGGATATACAATGTTATTACCTGGACAAATTGAACACTTAAGTAATGGAAGGAGGAAGGAATTTCATATTGGAACATCTTCTTTGGAACTGATCATAGTATCTGCTATTTATATCGACATTTAATTTAAAAAAAATTTTTAATTTCATCTCCAGAATGATTTGTAGGAAATGCAAATCTTAACTAATTATAGCTTTGCAGTTCCCCTTAGTGTACTAAAGCTGATAATAACTCCATAGTGATAATGCTTTTATTGGTAGGCAAAATCATATTGATTTTAGAGAATTATTTCTTTATTTTTGATGTTTTATATTGTGTGCTAAAATTGTTTTTAAGTTCTTTTTTAGTTTCTCTGGAACAGGATAAAGGAAGCAAATCATTAGATTATGAATTGCTTTTATTTAAATGTATCTCATTTATTTATTTGATTAGTATGACATTGGATTGCAGGAATTCAGAATCAACATGTGAAATGGCCTGCTTGCATGTTTTCTTTCTATTTCAGAAGAGATGGGTGATATAGATGATATAGATGATTTCTGTATTCATATATGCGTTATATATGTCTAAAATCTGATAACTAGACTTATTAATTCTTGGGCTACATATAGTACTTATCCTCTCCAATGATAACATACTGAAAATGTATTTTGGAGAGTTCCTTTAACATTCTGCAGTGGATTTGTGGGATGGCATGGGAAAAGATTGTATCCCTTTTTGTCAGTCGATAAACATTATTAGATTCAGATTAACATATGTAAGATAGCAGCTGGTAAGAGTTGTTCCAGTCTTTTTCTGCTGTTGTATTTTATGCATTATCCAACTTTTCTCCCTCCTTTTTAGTGGACTTACTGGGGCTTTTGAAGTGGCGATCCAACACAAATATACTGCAACAGAATTTAAGGCAACTGATGAAAGTTGATGGAGGTGAAGTTGTTAAAGTAAGAAATCTTTTTGCTTGGTGGGGGTAATCAGCAAGGATTATTGATATGGAAGGAGCAGCATTTTTTATCTTTATTGTATGAAAATATCCTGCTTCTTGTTGCTAGTAAAATGAAATTTCCTACAGGTGGTCTTGAAGTTTATGCTGGATTTCCCCAAAAGTAATTATGACCCAGTTCCAAAGTTCTGATGGATGCTCCCCCACCCCATGGTTGCATTTTGGGCATTTGGCAACCAGTCCACTTTTACTGAATGAAATGAAAGCATCTTACTCTGCATAGACTTGTTTTCTGTTATCCCACAATTTTAAAACATGAAATCATGGATTTAAGTTACAGCAAGTTGCCAGGTTAAGAACAACTTCCATTCCTAAGTCTGTTCTTAGGCCAAATTTATATCCAATGCAATACAGATTATTTAATTAGCTTGGTTTACTATGAACTACTGAAAACAGGCTGAAGAGTGTGCAGAATCTGGATAAGGGTAAGGATTGTGCATGGGCATGCATACGGGGAGCCCTGCAAGTGTGAACTGAGGAGGTGGGCTTTTGGAAATGCAGTATTGGATGATGCTGTGCTGCTCAGCCATTGCTTCCTGCAGTGACGGAGCTCTCCTTGCCAGCTGTGTGTGTGGGTATGTGTGTGTGTGTGTATAAAGGAAACCAGATTACAACTGAATGTTAATTGCCTAATCATAAAGGCATTTTGACAGTGAAACTAATTGCACAGAAAAATGGTGAAATCCCCATCAGCAGAAGGTATAAGCCATCTATGGGGAATGCTGAATTTGAATTCCTGCACTGAACATGGGGCTAGAGACACCAGTCTCTACAATTCTTCCAACTCTACAATTCTACAAGTATGTATACTCAGTCATACAGGCAACTTTACGACCTATCATCATTCTTTCAGCAACCTTGTTAAAAGTATGATGGTGCTGAATAAATGGTGGCTATGACTGGTCCTCGGAATTTTAGCCGTCCCAGCAACCCAATGATCACATAATTGCAATCTGGATCCTTGGCAACTGTTTCACACTTACGACTGATTGTAGCACTCAACGGTCACCTTATCATCATTTGTAACCTTCTCTGCCCGCTTCTTCAGTTGGGAAGCCGACAGGGAAGGTTGCAAGTCTCCCACACCTATGCATTCTTTTGCAATCCACTATGTTTATGTCAGTCCCTCATACACATCCTCCCTGACCTGGCCACACCTCTTGTGCACCCCCTCATACCTTCCCTGAACTGTGCCACATTCTCACACCTTGCAAACCCTGCTATTGAGATCGTAAGTTATTGACTCCTTGGTGGAATGTTGCCAATACCTCATTTGATATGATAAAAATAGCTCAAGTAAAGAAGATACTATTAGGAACAGAATGTAAGAAATCATACATATTAGATATGAATGCCCGTGGCTGTCATTAATCCAGAATACTTTTTTCTCTTTAAAAATGAAGTCAGAACATATATCAAGTATGCAGAATGTGGTAGTTACGTATGCTGATTTGCAGCATATATGATCTACATCCTTGTGGTAGACATTGCTATAAAGAATTTCAAAATCTACACGGTCAGGTCTGGGTTTCCTCAAAAACAGCCAAAGATAGATTCATTATTCAAGAAAAGTACAATGTCCTTGAAACACCTTGGAGGCTGATGGTATATGGTTTGAGTTCATCACTTTCAGTGTACCTCCTTAATTTCATTTTCTTTTGGCTATGATTTTTATAGTTACATTTCTCTATATATGAACATAAAATGTATCCATATACATACTTTTCTTGGGACAGTGTGACTAAAGCATTTTTTGTTTTATTTTCCACTGTAAAAAATTAATATAACCACCACTGTTGAACCAGTAGGTATTTAATTACTTTTTAGATAAAATTTAGTTTTGAATATCTGTTATAATATTGACCATAATATTTTTTTTCAGTTCCTTCAAGATACACTGGATGCATTGTTTAACATTATGATGGAGAATTCAGAAAGTGAAACATTTGACACATTGGTGTTTGATGCTTTGGTAATATATATGCATATTATATATTATATATGTATACACAAACATACAGAAACATATATTGCTTTGTAGTGTTTTATTTCATTTAATATTTGTCGTCTGTAAGCAGTGAAACTTCTATGAATCACAACTCTTTTGCGCCAGTGCAATCATACTACTTTCCAAGGACTTATGGTATTATTGACAACATGAAATACTGTTTTGGACTTTATACCATAGAAGTAATCTTAAACACACAAGTTTTGTGAAAACATTCGCCTAAATAAAATAAATAGTAACAGGCTGAGAAACCCATAAAGACTGAATCTTCAGTGTATGCTACTTCTTAGGCTCCCTGACACACTGCCTTAGGGCACTTATGTGAATCCAGACATATTTCTTAGCACCCATTAGCATCACTTGGGGACAGATCAGCAAGATTCAGCAAGGCTGAAAAGCCTCTGGTATATTTATAGCTATATTAAAAATATAGATTTTTAATCACAACTTTTGCTGCGATTATTTCATTTAGATTCCTTGATGGAAGGATTGATAACAACATGGCAAGCCATCATATGTCTGGTTTGGGTTTAGATGGTATGCAAAACCAACTACTTTGAATGTTAAACTATGGATTATGGTGTAGTTTTATGACACAAGGACTTACTCAACAAAGTATGAATTAGCAAGAACTATGAACCCAACCAGTATTGCCTGCAGAGGAAAGGCCTGTTATGGCTTCCAAAAGAGCAGATTGTTAACCCAAATTATCAATGTATAAATTTGTCAAGTTATTCCTGTACATAATTCCATTCCAGGTCCTAAAACAAAAGCAAGCTTAGTGAGAAAAAAAGTGTCCAAAGGGATAAATTTCCTTAGCTATCAAGAGACACACTAAAGTCAAATGCCATGGATTTTAAGATAGCAAGAATTCTGTTGTGCTGGCAATTACAGGTGACCTTCATAGGTCAATGTTTCAGCAACCTATTCTGTATTTGAAGACAATTGGTAAGGCCTCATTGTTACTCTCAGTTTAGGTCTATTCAAAATTGTACTTTAATCTCCTCCCCTTAAATTTAATATATGGAAGTGAAATCCTATCAGCAAATTATGTTTTACAGATGGAGCTCTCTTCTAATTTTTTTCACTAAAAATGTAAATATTTGAAACATTGTCCTTTCAAGATAATGAATACCCTTTCCCATTGAACAGGTTTTTATCATTGGACTAATTGCTGACCGAAAGTTCCAGCATTTCAATCCTGTTTTAGAAACCTACATTAAGAAACATTTCAGTGCTACTTTGGCTTATACGTAAGTGGTTAAATAACTATGGCATGGCTGAAAATTAGTTATTTAAATAGGAGGTAGAGCAAGTCATTATCATACATGCTTACATTGTTTTGTAGGTTGACTAGGCCAGCTTGTTGTAAAACTTACTATTCTGAGGGCCTCTTAGACTATTAGTAAAAGATGTCCATCCAATTCTCTAACAGTCTTACTTTCTGGACCATTTGAGAGATCTCAGAATTAAATCTTTTTTTGTTTCATTCTGGGCTTCTTATCTGAGAGATATTTTTGTGTCCATAGCTAAGTAGTTCATATATGCAGGTATGATAGATTGCAATCATAGATTGCAGGTATGATAAAAGAGAAAGGCTTTCCATGAGTAACTAGAAGATGGTACTGCATTGGCACATGCCGCTGAACCTCCTCTGATCTTAGTAATCAACCACATATGTTAAGGATGAAAGTGGTTTGTGATGAATCCTATATTTAAATTGTCTAGGCTCTTGCATATTGTAAGAATAATCTTGAATAGCACTTAAGAGCTGTTCCTGGTTACAGTTACACATAGTTGCTATAGAACTCAAGAGATTTACTTTCTTGCCTCTAAACAAGCGATTTATTCCTTTGATTGGCAAGAAGCCTCATTGAATATCTTTGCTTTGCTTGCTTGGTATGGGTGCTGGGAGGCCTGCTGTCATCATCACCCAATTCCTCCAGTTTTCAGGTGATACCTGCATTTGATCAGCCTATGGTGATTGTTAGCTTTGTGTCTCCTGAGATTGACATTCCATAAGATCTGCTTGACCAGTTTCTTCAAATTAAAATTCAGACTCAACATTTGAGTTTTGGCCTATGACAACTGTAGAGAACCATAAAGATATCCTTCAAGAAAGTATGTGAAGATCAGTAGCAAAATATGTCTTTAGTGTAAGAAAATGAGATAAAGATAGTTCTCACTTACCAACTGCAATAGAGACTGGCACTCTATTGCTAAGCGGTGTGGTTGTAATCTTCCTATGAAGCCGTTTGTGCCATTTTATTTTTAAATAAACTCTCTATGAGTATGGACAGATACAGAAATATACTTCATTTGATTACACATAAATATTTGTTGCATTATTCTAAAACCTTTGTTTAGAAAACCTGAATAAAGAAGAATATTTTAAAACCATTTGTAGTATATCTAGAAATGTCTTCACAATAAACAGAGAAAACGATGAAAACAGGTCTTCATACTACATTTATTGGCTTGTCAAAATGTGAAAAAATTGCAGTCTGTGTCATGGAGAAGTTTATTCTCATTGATAGTGGGTCCGCCGGTCACTAACGGGTTAACACCTTCCGGCATCTTTTTATAAGTCTTTTGATTCTCTAGTGAAGGTCTTCCTTTTTATATTTTCTTTCACTTTCTCTTTTTTAAAATGATTTTTTTTATCCTGCCTTTATTATTTTTAGCGTATCTTTTTATTCTTTATTTTCTTTTGTTGTCTGTGAAAGTTCTCTAAATACAATTCATGATTATGCTGTATGCTAGTACATCTCATTGTATGTATGATCTATATTTTTCTTTTTCTCAGAAAACTGACAAAAGTTTTAAGGACTTATGTGGACAATGCTGGTGTCACTGATCAACTATTTAAGGCTATGAGATCTTTAGAATATATCTTTAAATTTATTGTGCGATCAAGAATTTTGTTCAACCAGTAAGTATTATAACATCTTTGTCCATAATGCATCCTTCAAAATACTTTAGTTTTTATAGTGATGGTTTTATATTAAATAATATAAGATGTGAAGTATTCTTTTGAGATATACAGTAGTCACTACCAGTTTTATTAGTTGTAGATGAAAAGAACACTGAATATTTAGCATTGGATGTTGGTCAGTTCTTTTCTTGCTGACTAATTGTTAACTGTTAAGCTGTCAGAACTACATTGTATCTAGCATTTATAGATTTCCCTGACATTATATGGCATACACTAAATAAATAAATTGTTAACTCAGTGTGTGTACTGCTTATTTGGCAAAGCCGTGTGCATCTTGTTTGAATTAGTAGACAAAATGTCCAAAAATTAAGTATTCATCCCAGCAATGTACTAATACAGTATTGTTGCAATTTAATTTTACTTGATCATATGAATACTTAGAAAAGTTGGTCCAGTTTGATCCAGTAATGCACCAGGCCAGAATGAAGGAGAATATGAGTTCTAGTTTTGCCTTAAACATGAAAGATGGTTTGGTAACTTTGGGCAGTTACTCTCTCTCAGTCCCATTTATCTCACAGGGTTTTTGAGGGAAAATAGGAGAAGGGAGGAGAATTAGATACATTTGTCACCTTGAGTCATTAATAAAAATAATGAAAGTGGAATTTTAAAAAAATCTAAAAACATAGTTATGCTACCCTAGTTTTGGTAATTATTATCTGATACTTTTAATTACTATATAGAAGTAATTTGTATAATAATACCACTAATTAAAGAGGAAAAATAGTAGTAAGACAGATGTGATTTTTAAAAACAGATTTACAGATGAGATGTATAAAGATTTATTGGTAAAGATATGTTCTTGTCAAAACATATCTATTCAAAAAAATTCAGACTCAGCAGGAGGATTTTCATACTGATTCATATCTAAATTAGTCTCTTCCATTTGGCTGTTTATTTCGGTTCTCTAAGTCCATGGGGGAGGGAGATATTTCAGTTTTAGATCTCTAAAGTTTATGATTATCATGTTTTTATTAAAAATAATAGGCTGATTTTTGTCAGTTACTGGACCATTTAAACCTAGTTTGTGGCAGTTTATATAATATACTGGATGAGGCCTAGAGGTTCTTTGGAATAGATGAGAATAATTTGTTAAGTGACAATAATTTCCATACTCTATCCATTGTTCACACTACTTTATGTCCAACGCTTAAAAAAGTCAATTCTAAACAAAAAAGGCTAATATTTATATCCAGTACAATATGACTCTGAATTTTGGACTAGGTGTTAATACAAACAGTAGAGAATAATGATATGTTTTTAAGGGTAGTATAAATAAAAAATGTATCCTGGTTTTCTCTTTAGCAATGTGTGATGCTCTTTAAAAAACAGTGTTATGATGTTACATATAAAATTTATTCAGAAGACAAGTAGTGCTTGTAAAAGATGTATGGGGAGCTCCACTGACTCCCTCAAGCCAAGATTCTTAAGCCTTTTTCTTTCACACATTGCTGTTGCAGCCTCCATACAATAGTTGTAGGGGAACCATGTGACATCCTAGAGAAAGGTTTGTATGTCAGTGTAATCCACCATAGCCAGAATTAGTGTGCATTTTTTCTATTCTTGACATGGTAGAAGAATAAGAAGACTGGTAAAGGAGGGTGTTTAGTGAAAGAAGTACTCATTAATTAATTTAAATTATTGTATTCTTTTAAAATGTTTGGTTATTTGTTTTCTCAGATTGTATGAGAATAAAGGGGAAGCTGACTTTATGGAATCCTTGCTTCAACTCTTTAAGTCTATTAATGAAATGATGAACAGTGCCTCCGACCAGACTGTTACAGTAAAGGTATGTTTTGGAAATAGAAGGCCCTTTTTATTTTATCTATAAAAAATATTCAGTTTTACACATTGCAGGAAATTTTATATTTTACTTTATTTGAAAAATGAAGTTAAAAATGTATCCAGAGAATTTTCAGGAGCCTGAAATTTGTAATGAAACTTTTTCTGCAGATGTATTTGTTGCTGAAATTAATACTCTAGTGTGTTAGTATGGAAGTAGGAAATTTGTCCATATGAATTAATGTTTCTTCTGAATTGACAACATTGCTGTGGCACAGCTCTGATTTTGTTATGCTATTGCTTTGTATGAACTCAAGTGAGTTAATTATATCTTCTTAAGTCCTGTATTCTCTTACACACAAAAAAACATCAAAACAAAATCATCTTAGAAACAGAAGGCAAAACAAATGGATACCGGCTGAGACTATACTTAATAATTTTGAAGAGTGTTGGAGTTATGGGGAGTTCGATGATAGTATAAAATAGCAGAGCCAGCCAAGAATAGGATTTTTTCTATTTGCTTTTTTTGTTCCCTCCCAGCATACCCTGCTCCTTGGATTTGGAACAGATTTGTTTAGGGATGTATATTTATTTGTGTGTGTGTGTGAGAGAGAGAGAGAGAGAGGGAGAGAGGGGTATGGCTTTTTATTTTTCCTGTCTCATGTTATCAGAAACAATGCAACAGAGAGAGGGAGAGGGAGAGGGGGAGGGAGGGAGGGAGGGGTATCTTGGAGCAATTGATGATTTATGAAATTACAATTCTATTAATTCATATCAGTCTAGAAAATAGTCCTTTTGTATTCTTACTGAAATAAATGAGAATTTTTTTTCTTATAATAATTCTGCTTGTGAACTGGGTCATTTTCATTAAAATATAATTAACTTTATGGTGGCTGAATCTCCAGTCATACTATAGAAAAAAACATATAGCAAATATATAGTCATCACTTAACAGAACACAAAATAAGATTTGAGAATAGATAACCTCATACCAATGTATGTTTGTCCAATTAATAAGTTTGTGTAATCATGGCATATAGTTTACTTATTGATCAGAAAAGAGACCATTTAATTGAAAAGCCAGGTAAATTTTGAACATGTTTTGTGGGGGGGGGGCATCGCATCTTATTCTTTTCATTATATATCTTCTCCCTCACACACAACCACATGCTTACTGTGAGGTTAGGGCAGGGGTGGGCAATTGTGGCTCTTTTATAACCTGTGGACTTCAATTCCCAGAATTCCTGACAGCTTGGCTGTCTCAGGAATTCTGGGAGTTGAAGTCCACAGGTTGTAAAAGAGCCACAATTGCACACCGCTGGGTTAGGGTATCCTATCTGGATTTAATATATTTAATATTTGTATTTTTATTTATTTTTACCCTACTTCTATGAAAAGTAATTCCTAGTATATTATGAAGCAAATAGGCTTGAGTTAGGAAATATTTTTCATAAATGTGGAGTTGAAAATTAGTTGCTGAATGTGAGAAGAGTGATATATAATGGAAGTAAAGCATACATGAAAATAAATGGGATAAAAGATTGTTTCAACACGAACAAGGCATAAAATAAGAGAGTGCGATGTTTCTTGGCTGTTTAATGTGTTTATGAATAAATGTGTTAGTATTCATGATATTTTTCAAGGACATATTACTATGTTGTCTATTTATCTGAATGATTTGCAGGAATTGTTAGATTTTATGATGCAACAGAATATTGATCTGAAGACCAAGGTAGCAAAGACCAAGATTGTATGTCAAAATGAGTTGAATGATTGCCTGTCATATGTAAATAGCAAAAATAAGAGCAAGTAGCCAAATTTATATAACTTGGTAGTTTGCTATAGTTTGCTATAGGAAAAGATGGAGAAATAAATTTGTGTATGTGTGTTTGCCTTCTGGTCAGTATTACACTTGGTGACTTCCTGTAGTCTGTAGAGAGTCTGGTTTAACACAAAGTCACTTGGGTAGCTTGGGGCTTAAGCATGACTGAAAGCCGTGGTCCCCCAGTGTCTAGAATGATGCCATTGTATCAAGTTGGCTCTCTGGAGAAAGTGGTTGTGTATAAGACAGGGGTCAGCAACCTGCGGCTCTTTGGGCCCTCTGCTGTGGCTCCCTGTCAGGTGATCCCACCACTGGCTGGCCCCGCCCCTTGCCCTCCCCTCACAGTCAGTCCTCGCCTGGCCTGAGAAGGTAAGGGTGACGGCGGGGGATGGAAAAGCGGCCATGGCAGAGACAGAGAGATACAGAGAGAGGGGGAGAGGGGAAGGGAAGAGGGAGGGAAGAGAGAAATACGTTAAAAGGATTTTGTTGTTCCCAGTGTTTTTTAACAACTGATTCTCTGCCCTAATGACTGGCTAGGTAGGCATGGCTAGGGGGTCATGTGACTGGTAGAAGTGAGTGACATCGAGCTGGCCACACCCACCCAGGTTTTGTGGCTCCCGGTGTTTTCTTTTCTGTGGGAAACAGGTCCAAATGGCTCTTTGAGTATTTAAGGTTGCAGATCCCTGGTATAAGAGTATAGATATGGTAAAAGAAACAGAAAAAGTCATGAATTTATTTATTATTTATTTATTTATTATTTGAATTTCTATACCGCCCTTCTCCTTTCGGACTCAGGGCGGTGAACAGCCAGGTAAAAAACATCTATACAAACATCACATGATTTCAAATGAATTTGAATGAATTCAAATGGATTAAACACAAACATGAATGACCGTTATGAAAGTTTTACATTATGGTGATTTGACCATGTAATCATAATGAATGATTCAATTGCAAATAAGTAAATAAAGGCTGAATGGGTCAAAATGAAACACTACAAAAGTTATAATTGGATAGAGAAAGAGGTGAGATAAGAAATTTAAAGAACGAAAGGCTCTGTATGGAATGGATATATGAATATTTTGTAATGAATGATGATTTGCAAGATAGAACGATATGGAGCAATATGTGACTGATACTGATGTGTTCCTTTTATTATAATGGTATTCTTTTTCTTATGTTACGGTTTTTTATTTTATTACAAATACTTTTCTTCTGTATTCTGAAAAACATAGCTTACCCTGAAAGAAAGTGGAACAATTGGTATGTATGTAAATATAAGTGAGCAAATGAGGACCAAATCGCATAAACAGTATATGAAGAAAGAGTGAATGGATTAAGAGGTAGAGGAAAACCAAGAAGGTTGTGATTGGATGGAGTTAATGAAAAGTTCAAAGCCTAATAATGGAAAATAAATTCAACTATATTTTTTCTTTCACTTATTCCATTCCTTTATCTTAGTATTTCTTACTTCCTTTTGTGCAATTTTCATGTTATTTGTTGTGAAAGAGAATAGCATGATGAGTATGTTTGTACATAAAATCAGTGCATATGAATTTATTGCTTGTTCTCACCCTTATATTTCTGAGGAAGGTCAGTTGGCTTTGTTTGTTGGTTGACAGTCCCAAACTAATAGTATGTCAATTACAGACACTAAGAGGCAGTTAGAACATCCAAGTTCATATTCCTGTTTAGATGAAATCACAAGACAGTAGTAATTGTAGTATGGGAGACTGATATCTAACAAGCATGAACAGTAATGTAGAATAGGAATTTGGTAATTTTTAAAAGGCTACCCAAGTGTAATGAAGGATTAGCTTTTTGTTCTGTATTGATATGATTATGAAAATGTGTGTTGTCATTAGGCTGATTAAATTCTGTTGTCCTTGCTGTTATGGGAACAGGGATATGAACCTTGGCTCAGTGATGTGCAAGTATGTTAATTAATAATTTTAATTCATAATGTTAATTTAAGAAGTTAACAAACTGTTTAATTGTTGGTAATTGTTCCTGATGTTCCGTTGATATCTGATAACTATTGCCTGAAATTAATATTCCCTCTTTTTACGTATATCAGCATCTGGGAATAGCCAACATAGTAATGATGCCACTAATCATGCAGGATCTCATTTCAGCTATAGCTTGCAAATAGAGTATAGGTCGCATTTGCTATTTGGCTTTTGTAAGACTTAGCTTTGACCTTGTATAAAGTTAATCAGCTTTCTAATTTAAATTATTCTAGAGTCTCTCTATTTTCTTTTACTTTTTAAACTAAGCCATAATTCAGATAATTAAATATTTTAATTACAATTTGAGACATTAGTCATCTGTCTGTATTGTCATCATTAATTTATTTTATAAAAGTAAGTGCTATTTATTTCAAATCCACCGAAGACTTCCTGTAGTAGAATTTTAAAAAAAAACCCATAAAGATAATTAGCATAAAATGCTAATTATTAACAAATATACTAATTGTTAATTTATCAAAGCTAAACTGAAAGGCAAATTATTTTAGAACAGTGATAGGAATCAATTTCAGTCCTGATGTATATGTAATAGGACATTAGCTTATATGCAGGTTACATTAAAACAACAATTTTAGAGAAATATTTATCCAAAGCTCAGGTGCCTTTTTTTAAATACGCTATCAATTTTTTCTAATAAAATTGTAGTAATTCTCAAAGGGAAAAAAACTTTTTTTTTTTGCTGGTTCACATAATGTTTGAACAATTTCTTTCAAATTAAGAGGCATTTGTTTTATCTCAGAACTTCAAAATTATTATTAGAGTATTCAGATTTTCAAAATTCAAAATGAAATTTGCAAGAACATTTATCTCAAAGCTATTACTAATATTGGTAGGATATAATGTCCAACAGTAAGATAATACTGATAAAGTTGCTTGCAGAATTTGAAAAAACTTTCTAATTGGAAACAAATTCATGTTTTTTTAGGTCTTTTTATTTCCCTTCCTCCCACTTTTTGTTTATACATGAAAAATAACCATGTAGTTTTTTGGCAACAATATAGAAAAGGTTTACTATACCTCCTTCTAGGATATTTTTAATCCTTCACATTCTAGTGTACAATCTTGGTATTTTTTCGTGATTCCCATTGAGATACTATAACTTGGTGTGACTCAATTTAACATTTAGAGGTTAATGAAGGTCAGGTACGAGCAACATATGATAATATATTGATTATATTGTTGTCTCTAGGGATTTAGGTGCTGTTTCTTTAGAAACAGAAAAGTATTACAGTGGTACAAAGGAGGTAATTCTAGGCATGTTTAATTGTGTTGAACATGTAGAATATTTATGGAATTAGTTCTGTTCTTTCTGAGAAAGAATAGCTATATTTATGGTTGCTTGAATTTTTACTTCATACTTTGCTAACTGAAATCAGTGTAATAGGCATCATCTCGAGAAATATGTAAATTAAAAATTACTTCATGCATTATTCAAAAAAGCTTATTTTGTATCATTGATAGCTCTTATCTTATGTAAAGATATGCTAATGGTTTAATTAAAATAATTACACTGAATAATGTACCCTGAACTTTACCCCAAAGTACTTCATATTAATCATCAGACATAACTATACTTTAGTCACAAAGACAGTTATAAATTTGATGGTTAATAGATAACAAACTTGGGGCCTGATTAACTCATTCTAAAGCTGCAAATAGAACTGCCTTAGTTCTGAGTTAGACTCTGGTTTCAACTAGAAGAATAGTGTAGTCTGCTTAGTACATTCGTATTCTCATGTGAACGAAATCTTTAAAGCAAAGAGGCAAGGAAGAAAAATCAAGTGCAATGGACTTATTCTATTAAAACTGTAGGCAGATTAAAATAATGCAAGTGGTGTGATACAGCAAAAAGCTGAGCTCCTCAGAATTTAGGGAACCTCATATAATGTTACAGGAAGAAAGAAAATTCATTTCAATGAATCTATATCTTGCAAAATAATATAGTATAAAATTCTTTCCTTTATTTTTAAAAGGTATTTTAATCGTAAAGATTTTGTTGTTGTTGTTAGATTTTGTCCTTCTTGCTCCAAACAGTTGGCATCATGAAGCTCATGTTTATAAAAATGAAGAATATGACATCTTAGAAAATGATAATTTTTCATCCAGAATAGATTTAAGTCAAGTTATCTTATTTCTTCCTGGTAGCATGTTTAAAAATAATACTGAATTATCTCATTGTGTAAAATTCTGTCTTGTACAGTTGGTATAAAATAACAGCATTGTAATTCTGGTATGAAAACTGTTCAAAAGCTGCTAACATTTATTTCAAGTCAATTGTGTCTAAGTATTACATAAAATAGATAGAAACTGTACAATATTACCTATGATTTTTAAAAATCTTCTGATGCTACAAAGATAGAAATAAATGCATAGGAACTAATGATATAATCAACTATAAAAGTGGAAGAAAATAAAGCTCTATCCTAAAATTGCTGTACTGAAGGTTTTATTTGATAAATTGAAAGAGGATAACTGCAGTACAGTGGTTCACAACTGGAGATAAAGAAGGACTAAAGAACATCAGTAGCGGAAATTGAAACAAATGGAAAAGGCTAAAATGACAGTGGAGGAATGTGAAAGAGAATTGTGAGTCAGGAAGTTTTCCGCATGGTAGTCTCATTCTTTAAGTCCAGAGAGTAACATAGGAGGTAGCAAAGAAAGTAATTGCATAAAGCTGTTGGGAAGCTATTATTGGAAAGGGTATCAGAGAAGCAGTGACAAGGAGTGCTTTAAGGAATTCAGCTGTATGATTTAATTCTTCTTTAAATGAATTATTCTGCTTATTTTTAGGGAGCTGCTCTTAAATACTTGCCAACAATTGTGAATGATGTAAAGCTTGTTTTTGATTCCAAAGAACTTAGGTACGTATGTGACATCTGTAATAATAATAATAATAATAATAATAATAATAATAATAATAATAATAATAATAATTTTATTTCTATACCGCCCTTCTCCCGAAGAACTCAGGGCGGTGTACAGCCAATTTAAAAACACAAGACACAACAATGATTAAAAATTAAAATAATTAAATAGATTTGGCCGGTTTAAAACCCCAAAAATTTAAAATACCCCAATTTAAAATCATTATGTTGATAGCCCGGCCTGGCGGAACAATGGTGTCTTCAAAGCGCAACGAAACACCCAGAGGTCGGAGATCTTACGTATTTCCGGGGGCAGTTCATTCCACAGGGCTGGGGCTCCCACAGAGAAGGCCCTCCCCCTGGGTGTCGCCAGCCGACATAACTTGGCCGATGGCACCCTGAGGAGACCCTCTCTGTGGGAGCGGACTGGCCGGTGGGAGGCTACTGGTGGCAGAAGTCGGTCTCGAAGGTACCCGGGTCCTATGCCATGGAGCGCTTTAAAGGTGGTAACCAGCACCTTGAATCGCACCCGGAAGACCACTGGGAGCCAGTGCAGCTCGCGCAGGAGGGGTGTCACACGGGCACAACGAGTTGTGCCCATAACCACCCGCGTGGCCGCATTAAGTATATGCCAAAGACTACGTTTTTTTCCTACTTAATAATAATTCTCTTCGAAGGTGAGATGGTCCTATGCTTAAGTTTAGGATTGTGTTGGAAACATTTGCTAGGCTGTTATTTTATTAATGGTAAAGCCTCCTTCAAATGGAGCTCTACATCATAGCATTTCATAGCCATGTCCCCATATTTTGCAGTTGCCTTCTTCTGGAGTTTAAGGGATTAAAGCCTTTTTCTCATCCCCAGACTTTGAGACACAAGGAATGTGATGGACCCCTTAAGTGAAATTTTGGTTTCCTTTTTTTAACCGATTGTTATTATCTTTTGGGGTTTTCTCTTTTGATCACATAATTCTTTCTTTTTGCTTTGTTTTTATAATTATTTTGTAAGCTACTCTGTGTTCGAACAGATCGGCACGGCAGGGTCATTACATTTCACAGCTAAATAAATAGTTGAACTCAGTGAGTCTTACTCAAAGTAAATATGTGAGTGTGCTTGCAATTACATAATGATGTATATTTATGAACCAGCTTTCTTAAAGAGCTTTGTGTTTCGCTGTAGCAGCCTCCCCCCTCTGAACTGCATGTTTTCCAAAACATAGAACGCCTCCATTGTTGTGGCCTTCCAAAAGCAATTAATGCAAACCTTTTCTGGAGCATTAATTTTATACAGCAATGCCATTTTTTTAAATAATTCAGTATTTCTAGCCTTTTATTGCCAGTCACTATTTTAATCAATTTTATTCTAATTTTGTAGTCTGTGTTTATTATGTAAATTCTGTAAGGTGCTTAGAGTTTGGTGGTTTCAAGTGGTCAGATAAATGGTAAATGATTAAATAAAAATGTGAATTTGAAATATTTGCATGCTTCTATTCCCAATGCACATGGGCACTTGGAAGAGCAAAAATAATTATCCAACTGCTACCTTCTACAGGCAATCTTTGCATTAAACTATAGAGGAGGCATGCATTAATTACATAGCAGAGTTTCAATTCATCTTATTATCTGTTGATGATTAGTTGCAGATAGTTAAATCCTGAAGGAGTGAATTGAATACTTGTAAAGGTTATACAAAACATATTTCACTGATTATTTTTAATACACTATTTAAAAAACAGGAATGAAAAAATCATAAACATTTGATGAAAAAGGTAGTTAACAGAAAACCAAGATGTTTATTTTTCAGATTAAATTAACGCTCAGAAGTAAGAAATAAATTTGATGGTTTTACATAAGTCTTAAAAATGTATAAGGAGTTAATACAGATCAGAATAACGGGATCACATGAATTCAATATTCAATATTCAATCAAATATATTGGATTTTTAAACTTAGGTCTCAATATTTCTAAATAAATAAAAAATGTCTTATTCTTTCCTGTTTGGGTAGCAAACTATTTACAGATTTTATACTGAATGTTCCAGTGGGTCGTCTCACAATTCAGAAGTTGTACTGTTTGATTGAAATAGTTCACAGTGATCTTTTCATACAACATGGTAAGACAAAAAATCTTTAAATAGGTTTTAAAAGGACTTAAATTACTACATGATTTATTATTTGTCAATTTCTGTCATGCCCTGATGTTCCATACTCCGTACAATAGCTGAGAGACATCACTTCCTCACCTGTACAATTGGGTAAACCTATAGATAGATAGAAGCTAATTATTAAACAACAACAAACAACGGTAAATTAGTTTAAAACATAATGTCCTTCCTTTTTCCCCCAATCTGGAGATTTTTGAAGGAACGGAACTTTTTAACAGGAGCTAGAGATTCCCCAAAACAAGAGACATATCTTCTTTTTTCTTCTATTCAAAATAGTTTAGGCTACTTCTTCTAGCTGATATGCACAACAGGCAACAGAGAGAGGAAGATCTTGTCTTTTCTTCCGCTTGCCTAGAAAGTATTTTTTTTTAAAGGATCAACCAAAATCTTGACGGTTCTTTTTCCCAATTTGTTCAGGAAAATATGGAGGATAGAATGGGCACTCCAGCCAGAATCAAGCAGTGTTATAGATACAGGAATGATCGTCCCTAATATAATGGAACTGTCATCTCCGACAATAACAATCAAATGTTCCTTTGGTTGATACACCTATTGCAACCCTCACATCCTTCATAGCCAGCAAGAGAACAGAAATGGCCCTTCACAGGCAATTCAAAGCTTCAGTTACCTGCTATTCACACAGCAGCTACCAATGCCTTGTTACAGCAACGTCTGTCTGAATAGAGGAAATGGCAGACATAGATAATATCCCTAAACTGATGGAAGATGTACAAGAACATTTCTTGAACAGCTCGTCTTCTGGCAGATTCTTTGCTTTTGAGCCCTGCTGTTATGGCAACAAACCTTGAAGCTAGAAGAACTGTCTAGCATACAGTTAGCACCAGGATATAGGTACACAAACTTGTTTTGAATCAGTTCCTTTTTGTAGAGATAAAGCTTTTTGGGAAATATTCCAAATGTTACTTGGTTGCAGCATATAACAAAATATTTTCTTTCCTATGGGCAAACAAAAAACAGAAGGTCTTTTCAGATCAACTGATGTGTAGTGAGACATTTCAAGAACATTTCAGATCCAGATGATCTGGAACATCAAGAATTTCAAGCAAGACTCATTCACTTTAATGAATGTTGTTTAGTTTTCCAAAGTTGACAAACAAAACAAATGTGCCTGTTTAATCTGGTGCCAATGCCACTGAAGGTTATTGGACTTCGTGGGAGGCAATAGCCAAAGGTTCTGTTTAGGAATTTGCTTAGATGCCAAGAAAGAAATTTGCGACATCATGTTGTTCAAGACAGATGTCGGTTTTCTGGAGCTTAATGCAATTTTTGTTTGGCATTAAAGAATGGACGGGAAATAATATACTGATGAAAATAAATAATGTTTACAGTATGTAAAAGCTTATCTGAGTAAGCAAGAAAAGACACATTCCAGGGTTCTCAACAAAGTGAAATAAACTTGCAGCTAATAAATGTGGGATATCTATAGGAGTCTCTAGTAATGTAGTGGCTTGGCTAAGCAAGGCCTCTATCAAGTGGTTGAAATTGAATCTCAGTAAGCCAGTTCTCCATCTGCTAATGTTTCAGCTTGGCTTTCTGAATGTAAACTTGTTTGTAGTGAGGTTTGCAATACTTAGAGTCAAAATGTTTTCTCAAAGCTTTTGTGTCCAGATACAGGTCAATAATCTGTTTCCCAGTATACAAAAGGCTCTATTTGTCTTTATGCCCATTATTTCTCAGACATGTAAGCCCCAATAATTCAAAACATAAATCACACGAATGACAATGATGTCTATGGAAGTCACTCTCAAATTATGTAGTTCATTTTATGAAGAATACAAATCCATTTAGAGTATGCAAACTCCATTATCTGGAGATCTCCCACCATATCCATTTTAAATGATCCAATGAAATACTATATTGCGGTGGCACAGTGGTTAGAATGCAGTACTGCAGGCTACTTCTGTTGCCTGCCGGCTGCCTGCAATTTGGCAGTTCGAATCTCACCAAGCTCAAGGTTGACTCAGCCTTCTGTCCTTCCGAAGTCAGTAAAATGAGGACTCAGATTGTTGGGAGCAATATGCTGACCCTGTAAACTGCTTAGAGGGGGCTGTAAAGCACCGTGAAGCGGTATATAAGCCTAGGTGCTATTGCTACTGCTACTATATCCTTTAGTACTTGTATTATCTCTTAGTTCAAATGTTATAGTGGAGAATAGGGTGTCATTACCATATTGATTCTAATGGTCTTATATGTCTTGAGAACAATGCCCTCTTTCATAGCATGGGTCCAGATTATCTGGGAGGGGGCAGTTCTTCTCAGTTACATTAGCCCACCATTAGAGCTAGTAAAGAAGGCATGCTGCGGGTGCTGTTGGCTAGTGATCTTTGTCTAGTGGGTCCCAGTAAATATGCTTCCTTTGCTGTGGTGGCCAGCTTATGGAACATCCTTATCTATTTTATATTGCCTGTTTTATGTATTGTTGTATGGTAATATTTAATTATTAAATATTAAAATTAAAAATATTAAAACAAAATAATATAATAATAATATACTTGGATCTTTTGGTTGAGTGATAAGTTCCATAAAGTGCTATATACTAAGTTTTATATATTCTTATAGATGAAAATAAGAGACTACATGGATGTATTTGGAGATTAGAAACTCTGTAGCAGATATATTCATAAAACCAAATTGCTATTTTAAAAATGTGACATTGAATTTGTGATTTTCTGGGTTTTGTTAGATAGATTTTGAGATAATTACCTTTACTTTGAAGTTTTGTCATAAATAAAGCAATTTCATAGATACTATTTGATTCTATTTCTTTCCCATCTATCCACACCCCCCACAACCCCCAATCTTCCCTGATATATAGACTGTAGGGAGATTCTGATGCCAATGATGACGGATCAATTGAAGTATCATTTGGAAAGGCAAGAAGACCTGGATGCCTGTTGCCGATTGCTCAGTAATATTCTTGAAGTTCTTTATAGGAAAGATGTGGTTAGTACCCATTATATATATTTAACTCTGACATTATGAATGTTTAAAAATGTTATGAATAAAATTGAGGCTTAAAAAATGGAACATTTGTTTTTGTAATAATGCCATTCACCTAGATTTTTGCTTTGAACGGAAAAAGTGAAAAGCTGGCATTATGGCATGCATTATTTGATCCTTATTTTATCAGATATATAATTTGTTTAGGCACTAAAAGATCCAGAACGACTGGAATGCAAGCATTTTAGTTCTGTTTGCAGTTGTGATAGCTTGATGGAGAACTTTAGACTTTCTCTTAGAGTCTGCAGTGAAGCACTACGCTTCAAGATGGTCTATGATGTACTATTCAGTAAAGATGCTGTGATAAAAGTGTAATCTCTGTTTTATAGTTCAGCAGAATTGAGCTCTGGTATTTTTACCCATAGACCAGATTTGTATAGATGACCACTTTTTTTTTTTTTTATTCAGTTTAAGGGCTGATTGTTTGTTGCTGCCTTCAGATTACAATTCCTGACATGCTTAAATTCCTAAAAGAAATAACAAGAAAACCCAGAGGGAACTTGTTTAATAAGCTCAGAGGCACGCAGAGTAGCTTAGGTGAATGGGCTGCCATACAAATTGAACAAGGGATAGGGATGGAGGGATGGATGAATTACATCTAGAAATTAAGGGGCTTCTTAACAATATTCCTCATTTCAGTGAGCACAGTAATACAGAATTAGACAGTGTGGCCTTGTGATTGCTGCTCTGTCTTACCGTTTGTCTGCTATTCTACAAGGAGAACTTTAGATTTTCATGCCATAATCTTTTGAAGAAGGCTTTTTATTTATTTTTATTTATTTATTTTAATTCCACCTTTATTATTTTTATAAAAAACTTAAGACAGCAAATATACTTCTTCCCCTTCCTCCTTTCCTCATAATAACAATCCTGTGACATAGTATAGGCTGAGAGTAGGACTTCAAGTCTAGGGTAGGATTAGAACTCACAGTCTCCCAGTAAGTTAACCAACCACTAGACCAAACTGGTTTTCTTTTTTGATTATTTATAAGCATTGATGTTTAAATCAATTAAATCAAACTGCATTAAGATTGTATCTGGTGGAGTGTGAAGAGTTGATTGAACAATGTGATGAACTTGTGGGTGTGGGGCAGGGCTGTGAACTCTTAGCTGGGTGGGAGAAACCTGGAAGCTTTCAGATTCATGTTTTCCCAGATGTGCCAACATGACATCTCTAATAAATTGGAACTTTGAGGAACCTCAGGTCTCAGAGCTTTATTTTATTGGGAATGTGAATTTAAAATGCATATCAAATCATAAAATTGTTTTAACTTCTTAAAACGGTGTATATCGTATTGATTATCTCACTAAAAAGAATAGAGAATGCTTCTCTGAGAATTACATGATAATCTAAAGATGGTTGTCCCTTTGTTACTAATACATAACATTTCCCAGATGTCACCGATTAGGAGAAGAATTTTAAAGCTTTCCGGCAATCCCTTTCTCCTAAAAGAATAATTACGATAGTTGCAACCACTCAGGCTAACTAGGGTCTCAGCATATTCCATCCTAGGGAGTTCTAGAAGTTAGGGAGTTCTTAATTTCTTTTTTTCTTTCTTTTCTAACAATATTGTCCCAGTTTTCTAACGTAGAGAAGATTAATGAAAGTCACTGGTAAATAAACCAACAAACTAATGCAAAATTTCCATCTCTGAAATCTTGCATTAATTGGCCAGATCTGACAATTATGATGCTGAAATTGAATGATAAAGACACTGACTAGTGTTCACCAGTAGTGCTGTTGTATAAAAATATTATGTGAGAGAAGCTGTTTGGGAAATAAAATATGAATTCTATCTATTCAGCCTCTCAGCATAGGGTTTATTAAGCAGATACTTTTTAAGGCATTGTTATATCCTACCAAAAAGTGTGAATTTGACACACCCGGCATGGCAATTCTTTTGTGTGGTTGTCAGTAACTGAATTTATTACTGCACTATATTTCCATTGTTCCTAATCTCAATATGTAACTTCATCAGCATGATAACACTTTTGTGCTTGTTTTGACCAAGTTTCTTTTATACACTGAAAGGATTAAGCAAGCAAACTCTCCTGAAACCTGCTTTTTAACATGCAAGATATATAACAGTGGCCTATGTTTTAAACCTCCCTGCGCTCTTTGCGAAATGTGATTTTGATTGGTAATACAATCCAGTGGTGCAGTTTAATATTTACCAAAAAAAAAAAAAAAAAAAGTTGGTTGCTGTGCACCTTGGGGCATAAGCAATTATCTTCTAGTTTCTTTACCTGCTGAGATTAGCAAAGTTGAAGACTTTTTGCTTAGGAAGGTGCCAGCAGACCTGCTGAGAAGGCAGAGTAGGTAAAAGATGAATAGGCTGAACTGAGGGAACTCATTTTTGAATGGTGACAAAAGACCACTTCCTAAGGAATTATTGGGAAATGGAAGAGAATATTTATTGGTGACAAATTTAATTATGAGGGTCAGGGAGCAAAAAGAAAACCTATTAACAAGCACTGGTGATCAAGACAAGGAAACCAATTCGTTGTTTCTTGAATACAAAAACAAATACTTGCACAGTACTGAAGCTTTTCCGTTTGTAATTTTTGTTTTTAAAAAATGTAATTTATTAGCAAATGGTAAAATAATCGTTTGAAGAACATCTTCATAAAGTAATGTGCAAAAAACTGCAACAGCCATCATAAGACAATATTAACAAAATTCAATTGCAAGTTTTAATAGGTGTGCATCAGTAAAAAAGGGAATTCTATATGTGTGTGTGTGTGTTTTATTGCAAGCATTTAATAAGGAATAGCAATATTATTCTAATAGCTCCATTTATTTAAACTTTTAAGTTCACTATTATTATTGGAAAGTACGGTTGGACTAAATTAGTTACAATTGTTGATTTCTTAGCTCTCAACAGCAACTGGTTTATTTTACTATTCATTTATTAAATTTCTATGCTACCCACCTCCCCTACAACTGTGGGAGACTGGTTGGAGTTATTTTGTTGCAATTTCAATTATTGAAATGTCTTTAGAAGCTTCTCTATATAAAGTACACTATAGTAGTACCATTTGGAAGTAAGCACTGTGTAGGGCAGTTGGGTACATTCTTTGTACCAATTAGAGTGATTAAATTCTCTTCCTGCTTTGCATTCTCAATCAGATAATATAATATAGGGTTTGAAAAGTAGATTTATGGCAGAGAATTAGGAAGTCATCTACATAGAGAAATTTGTCATTTAAGAGCATCTTGGAACCTTGTCCTCCATATATGTTAGTCCCCAGGTTTAATTCCTGGGCGTTTTACTGTCACCTTTTTGAATTGGTATCTGTGCAGCTGTGCACTTCCACTCTTGAGAGTTGCTGCCATCTGTCCCTTTTTAATAATGGTTTTCTCTGATGTGAGAATCAGAATTCCCTTTTTAGCAGCTACAACTCATATATACTGCATGAGAAAGTGAGGCCAGTCCTCAATTTTTCAAGTAGGGCTTCACTTTGCTGTTTGTTTGAAATACTCCTAGATACAACACCTGAATACAGATATACCAGTTGAGTTTAGGAGTATCACCTGTAGTTACTATTTATACATGTCCTTAGCATGGAATACATCAGTTTTTGGGCCCTGATTATAAACATCAATAGGAAAAAAAGATGTATTTTGAAAATTATATATTTAAGATCACAATCAAAGAAAATCTACAATTAACCAACTTGCTCAGACTGAAGAAGCTACTTGGATAAGCAATAAAACATTTCGAAGCAACGAGAAAAGATATCCAGTTGCCATGGTTGAACTGTCAAAAGAAAAGAAAATACATATTGCATATATTTGGGGATGTATGCTTGTCCCTTTTAGTTTATCCTACCTACATGATTTAGAGATGGCCATAGAGCTGAATAATTTTAATAGAATTCCCATATTTGAATGCTGCTTTAGACAATCAGTACATTTGAGCATTGATTTATAGTGAAACTGAAACAAGTTTTCAAAATTGTTTGCTGTATACATAAAGCTATTTAATCTTCTTGGCTTTGGGCTATTTCTTTTTGTGTTTTATTTTTAGGGACCAACACAACGACATGTGCAAATAATTATGGAAAAGCTATTGAGGACTGTAAACAGAACAGTCATATCAATGGGACGTGACTCAGAACTCATAGTAAGTACTTTTCGATAAATATACAAAAAATAGTTTTATAATATAGGAAAATGCATAATCCACTAGAGTTTCCTCCTATAGGACCCAATATGTTAACAATATTTTGGAAAAATCCAAATTGCCCGTTTAATTTTATTGGGATTTATACTAAGCAATTTCACATTTCAGATGCTCTGAAAGGTATGAAATTGAACTCTTTGTTCATTCCAATAAATAAATAACACTTTTGCATTTATGCATTTTCACTTTATAATGTCTAAAGATTAAATTAAGAAATCTTCCTAAAATAGGAACTATTGATACAATAATAAAGGCCATGATACAGTATATATTATTATTTGCATTGAATTTATTTATTTTTTATTACATTATTTTTATCTGTATTAAAAATATTTTTCTTTAGGATTTCTTCCATCTGTCTCACTTGTATCTATCTTCAGAGTTATTTTTATTCTGGGTTCCTTCTGTGAGCTGATGGAGGATGACCACTGAATTAAGATTGAAGGGTTAGTTTATAGAGAGTGACTAATGAATTAAAAAAAAAATAATAATAGAGGATCCTCTGGAAACGGGAGAATTGCTATTGCAGGAGATAGAGAAATTTGGTATAGTTGCTGGCTTAAAAATAAATAAAAACAAAATGAAGATAATTACCAAAAATCTTACGCAAGGCCAAAATAAGAAATTAGAAGAGAAATTAGGAATTCAAGTAGTAAAAAAAGCAAAGTACCTGGGCATTTGGCTAACAGCAAGAACATCTTCAATAAAGGAAGATAATTATTTAAAATTATTGCAACAAATTCAAAAAGACTTAGAGAGTTGGGTGAAATTACAAATATCATTGATTGGAAGAATTGCAACTATAAAGATTTATTTATTTATTATTCAATTTCTATGATGAACATCCTACCAAAAATCCTATATTTATTTCAAACGGTACCCATAAAATTAGGGGAAAACTTTTTTGGAAAACTGAACAAAATAATTCTTAAATTTATGTGGTTGGGGAAAAAGCTCAGAATTAAACTAAAACTTCTACAAGATTCTAGAATTAAAGGTGGCTTTGGTCTCCCGGATTGGGAACTCTACTATCAGGAGGCAGTAATATCATGCCTCAAAGAGTGGATGAATTTAAAAAATGGAAGAATACTAATGATTGAGGGACATGATTTACAGAGGTGTTGGCACGCCTTTATCTGGGAGAGAAAGAACAAAGCCCACAAGTACTTCCAGAGACATCAGGTGAGAGAAGTCCTATTAGAAATTTGGTGGAAGTTTAAAAGAAATTTTTATACAGAAGTTCCCAGATGGGTATCAATGATGGAAGCCTTGATTTACCCCAGTTTAATTGACTTAAACAAAATAGTAACCTATAAAGAGTTGTTGGACGGCCAAGGAAATTTGAAATCTAAACAAAAATTATTAGAACAAAGAATTAAAATAGATTGGTGGCCTTATCTACAGATCCAAACAAGATACAAAAAAGATTTAGAACTATATGGATTCCAAAATGAACCACAAGAAATGGATAAAATATTAATAGGGACTGATGAGAAAATAATTACCAGTATAATTGTCTTCTCAAATTTAAAATGGAGGAGGAAATGGTGAAAGAAACAATGATAATTTGGGCGAAAAATTTTGGATATAATATAGAATTAGAGCATTGAGAAAAAGTATGGGGAGCAAATTATAAAATGACGTTGTCAGCTGCCTATAAAGAGAATATCTAGAGAATGTTTTATAGGTGGCATTTACCCCCGGCGAGATTGGCTAAGATGTTTCCAAATAACCCACCGCACTGTTAG
This sequence comes from Pantherophis guttatus, assembly GCF_059756535.1. Classification (NCBI taxonomy): domain Eukaryota; kingdom Metazoa; phylum Chordata; class Lepidosauria; order Squamata; family Colubridae; genus Pantherophis; species Pantherophis guttatus. The sequence continues at coordinate 61,766,933 of NC_142068.1, forward strand.
AAATGTAACCATCAACAAGGGACATACTACCACATGTGGTGGACATGTCCCAAAACCAGAGATTACTGGTTAAAAATTAAAAAGTGGTTGGAAGAAATCACTTAGCAAAAAATTGACATGAAACCAGAACTATTCCTTTTGGGGATTATAAAAGAAAAAATGAGTAAAGATATTCAATACCACATGCTTCACATAATCACTGCCGCCAGAATTTCATTTGCCCAAAATTGGAAACAACATGCTCTATCAAACATGATGATCATAAAAAAGGTACTAGAGTGTGCAGAATCAGATAAATTAACAATGAAACTCAAAGACAGAGAGGAAACGATTTATTACGAAACATGGAACAGATGGTATAATTGTCTGGAAAAGAAATCTAAAATCAATGTATAATGACTGTTAAGAGAAGAAATTATAGTGAAAATGCATTATTCAATGTGTAGTAGGTATGTATATAATGTAGTGATTATATGAATTATATGAATAAGTATATAACAAACAAAATGCATATGTATCTAATTGGCCAAAGGATAAAATGGATATTACCAAAGATGCTGGTATTGGAAAGCTGTAAAAGTGTAACTAAGATTTTAAAGATGTAGATGTCAAATAAACTGGTAGCAAGTACATAAAAAAATGAAGGAAAAGATGGTATTAAATAATCTATACATTTCACAAAAATAAAAGCATAATAAATATTACAATATAACTAATGTAATCAGCTAGTAATCAGTGTAAAATGAGTAATCAGATGAAGTTGCAATGTAAATGATTAAAAACCGTAAACTTTACATGATAAATCAGAAATTAAAGCATAATCAATGACAAAATTATATAAATTCCGATAAAAAGAAATTATATTAAATTTTCATTCTTGCATATCCTTTTGCAATGTAAGCATCCTTTAATGAAAATATTTAAGCATAAAGGAAAGTATGATATGTACTACTGTGGAAGCTCTGAATTTTTAATTTTCAACAAAGTTTTGCTGAAAAGAACCTTTCTTCAGTGAAGCTTTGTATGAAGCAACCCCTCAAAACATTTCCATTTTTAGTCTAGAACTGTTCAGAACAGATTTTTTTATTAGGACCCTTTTTTCTATTGCTCTCATAGAATACAAGAGTACAAGACTGACTTTACTGACATGACATGATTCTTGTTTCTTCAATTATTTATATTAGTTTCAATTAAATAATACAAAATAATCGTGAATATGGAAATATTATTATATAATTAGTCCATTAACTGAACTTTACTGTGGCATATATGTTTTAGCACTAGAAAAATTAAAACTTATATTTTAAAGAAATGTTGGGGAATGAAACAGCCCCCTCCCTTTTATTGTTTGTATTTTAATGAGTCTTCTTGGGTGCTAAAACTTTTCGAAATCTTAATTGTCAAGTAGTTATTTGTTTTACTGTTATTGTTGTTTTAAACTTCTAAACAAGAAAAGGGAATAGAAGCCTCTCAGAGTCCTTGGGCATATAAGCACTAATTGTTAAGTAAGAAAGAAAATAAATAAAATGTTTGGCTATAAGTTAAAACTATCAAAGGAGAAAGAATGTTTTTGTTCTCTTTCAATTTTGTATAAAAGTTTTCTGATTCTATCCAAATTATAGCCATTTTAGTGTTAATTTGTTATCTTTGCCTGGTTTAACAGTACTTGAAATTGTCTAGATGCTTTAATTTCTGTTTCCTTGAAGATATTATTGGCACTGATTGAGCTTTTTAATGTTTGGATCCTTGTCTAGTAATATTTGTTTGTACAGTTTTGTCTTGCTGCTTAGAAGTTTTGTTGATGCTTTTTGGAGGGAAATAACATGTGATCTTTCTATTCTTTTAAGCAGCAGGCTGGTAACTTTAAATCCCTGTTAGCAGGAGGAAAATGGGCTCATTTAGAGCAGTATTTTAATGATTCCCTTTGGATGGAAAGAAGGGAAAAAAGCAATATGCCAGCAAGTTTCAATCATTTTGAGATGAAACAATCCTTTATAATTTCTTTTGGATAAAGTTTGAAGTTAATGACTGATAAATTAACACTGTCTGGAAATTAAAAGTTAGTTTCATTGATATTTTATGCTATAAACATAACATTTTTAGACTGTCTTGTATGTTGATTGGGTTTGAAGTTCAAAAAGTTTAATTACAAATGGTGTTAGCTGCACTCAAGATGTAATCATTGGTAATACAAGATCACTGTCATATATTTGAAAAATAAAACCAATTGGATAATGCGCTGGAAAAGTAAACTATGTATTTTCTAGCAGTGGTTGAATTTATTCCACCAGAGCAAGTTCAGAATATGTGATCTTCTATAACCCTTACCTTCATTCAGAAGAATTAGAAAGCAGCAGTCACCAAATTAGATTCACAGACTGTGCTAAACAATAATCTCTGTTTTATATTTACAAGTTATTGTATTGTATTAACACAGACATTGTGGCTTGCAACTCATTGTTTATGGCTCAGTACAGTGAGACACTAGCCAATGATGAATTTTGAAGCAAACCATGAACTGTATACATGAACCTGCTCTTTAAACTTTTTTTTTAATAGCAGACAAGCATTGCCATGTATAAGGACTAATGTCTTTAAAAAAAAGAACCACCAGTTCTCAGGTTAGACAGAATTATCAAGTAGCTAGCACCTAATCTCAAAAATTTCACTGATCTGAAAAAGTCGCCAGAGAAGGTCTAATTTTTGAACCCGTACATGTGCGTGCGCGCACACACACACACACATACATATCACACTTATTTAGGTTTTTTTGTGTTATCAAAAATTCAATTAACTGCCATTGATACTGTTTCAGAAGTATTATAATGGAACACTTCAAGCTATTATACTGGGCATAGCATATTCCTGGGAAGAGCATTTGAGATTTGAACTCTTTGTGGCACAGAATTTCTGTCAAATTCATTTCAACCAATCATCAAAAAATGAGCAATGAGGTCATCCATGGATGCCATTGCATTCCAGTAAAATTAACTTGATGAAATGATAAACCAAATAGGATTGTATGCCTGTTACCATCTTGTTTCTTTTTCTCAAGGTTTTTGAAGAAATTGTGAAAATCAGTGTGACCTTTCCTTAATAATCTTGTGCATTGCTGAGAAGCTAATTAGTTATTTGTTATCCTTATTCTATATTTTAATATTATGCTATGTAATTTATTTTCCTTTGTGATTTATAGCTTTATAAACCAAGATACATTTAAGATTTGATTTGATAGATTTTGCACAGGCTTGTCTTCTGTTGCCTGAAATCTAGTAAATTTTATTTGAAATATTAGCTTTCAGTAGACATTTATCACCAAGTACCCTTATTAAATATGTGCATTTGGAAAATGAGCAATAACTGAGAAAGCAGTACAGTTGAACAGACCATAAGTATTTAATGAATGCTGACAGCACCAAGAATTTTAGAGGAGCACTTACCTTTTATGATTCAATGCATTTCTGAATGGAATTCATTCTGGCAAAATCAGTGATGATTCACTTTTATACAAGCAATTATGTAATAACAGTTTTTCATTGCAAATATACTTTAGCATGTATCTTCTGACCTTCCACGGATTCATGTCAAATTAATTATTATGCTTTTTATTCCTCCTGAAACTGATAAGAGTATGGATTTGACACTGAATCAACAGGTGGCAACACTTGACTGATCTTCTCTGAGCTTAGAAAATAAGCACTGGTTAGTAGTGGATGGGAGACATCCAGGAGACACAAGATCTGTAGACTAAACTGGCAAACTAAAAAACTATTCCAGAAGAAAGCAACAGTACCATTCCTGTACTATTGCCCCTAAAACTATATGTAGGTCACTCCTTAAATCATCAGGATTTGAAATTGATATGAAGGTACTCCAGTACTACATGATAGTAAAAAATGGTTATAAAAAGTAACACTTAATTCTTAATAGCTAAGGACAGACCTTTTTGCCCTCCACACACATTTGATTGACTTAGAATAGTCTTGTGAAAATTAAAATGAATAAGAAAAGAGCAGCATTCTCAAAACTGATACCTTAATCTAGATCTTTTGAAGATCTTAATTCTCAATTCTACAAGAATTTCTCCCAGGAAAATAAGCTTAGTGTTAAAACCTTAGCATCATGATGTGGCAAGTGTATACTTATGAGTAGTCCAGAGGTGGGTTCTACTTACCTTTACTACTGGTTCGCATCGCACGCACGCAGATCACATATGATGATGGCCCGGTCAGTGGGCGGAGACTCCTTCCAGATTTACTACCGGTTCTTGTGAACCGGTCCAAACCGGGGGCAACCCACCACTGGAGTAGTTCTTACACAAATGTGAGCTACTATAAACCTGTCTTTGTTCATAATGCTAGTTATTTTTTCAAAGAAAATACAGCTGAAAAGATTTAGGTGAGTTCATGTTTAGAATAATACATTTTGTAAAATTGCTGATTCTCTATTTTTACATTGATCAAATTGTTTTATAATCATCTTAAAGACAGGAGTTGCTTTTCCCAGTGTTTGACCTCACAGTTTATGGCTAGCTCCATACTTCTAGATAATGGCTAGGTAATACTTAAAAATTAAAGGAAAGTAACTATTTAGGAAAATATGATTGAAAGATGAACTGATTATTCCCTGTACTTTAAATTAAATCAACAACAAAAAAAGTTGTGACAACCTAAATCTGGAAATTTCAGGCATAAATACATAAATTCAGGTAGTTGGAATAAAGAAACTTTAACATGAATATTATAGATGTGGCCAGACATTGCACTTTTGGTTTAAATCAGTTATTTCATGAAATTCTAGTTCTCTTCCAATCATGTTATATTCCAAGGCTAACTGAGTTTGATAGGGCAAGATAGTAACACCAATGGACAAAACAAGTACATAGGAGCAAATCTTCAGTCATTATGCTAAAAGCACAAAAAGTTGAGAAACCAGAAGACATTTCTTTGCTGCTACTTCAGGATAGGAAATGAAATAGTTTTTTCAAAACACTATGCAGATTTCAATAGTGTAATTTTCCCCTTGATACAGAAATTTAAATTATCATAGATTGCAGTGGTGCTGCATACAGCATTTACTGATCCAAGAAGACATATATAATTCAGAGGATTGGTTAAGAAATCTTAAATTATTAATTGTTGTACTTTATTGCTGTTCAAATTGAGGGCTGTTCATAAAGGAAGACTGAAATAGTGTGACTCAAGATTTAGCGATGAATATTTTTCTCAAAACTAAATCAGAAATCTAATCACATACAATACTTTTGTTCACACACTTATTGCAAAGTCATAGACAAGTTAATAAATTTGGCATTGAAAAGTTCTAAATATAATCCCCAAGGCTGAGGCCTTCCCTGAGGGTCACACACCATACAGATTTGTCCTAATTTTGTCCTATACGTCTGTCACTGCTACTGCTGAATTTTTCTTGCTAGTGCAGTGATACAGTAATAGTTTCAGTTTTCAACATTGCTACTAAACATTTCTGTAGAATATGCAATTTTCTTAGGAATTACATCCTTAAATTTATCTTTGGAAAATTCAACTTTTCTGGCCCTTTATTTTGACACTTCCCTCTCCAAACTTAATCACATGTTGAAATCAACAGAGATTTCTTTACTTCAATTTCAGATTGGCAATATTAAATCTATGCCATCTCCCAGGTAGCCAGTGGTCTTCTGTATCACTTGTTTTGGCAATTTTAGGCTTTGCATCCAACTCCATAAATGTTGACAGCACTGTAGCATTTTTCAGGACACAACACACAACTAGCTTACTATCCTTAAGGAATATCGTGTTAGTAGATAAGATGTGGGGGGTCTGAATTTTTTTCCCCACTTACTTGCTGTTATTTCAGCAGAGGTGCTTGCATATTTGAGCATATCTGATTAAGTCACTCCACAGTAACCTTTAAGATGGAAGGTTTTTTCACATTTAGAATACAAGTATGCTGTTAGTAAAATTATTATTTGGAATATCACTGATGGGTTGTGCCAAACTGTCCTTTGGATCCTGAACTTGCATACCCACATGTATATGCTTTGTATTTTCTGCTAAAGCACAATATTTTAAAAGAAACACCTTTTTGTTATGCATTGCATTTGATTGCATTAATTCCATGGAACTGTATTTTGCTTGTCCTGAAGTATGTTTTTAGGCAAGGCACCTTTCTCATGAGAATTACATTTTTTTAACCTGTATACTTGATGAGTTGAATGAACCAAGTTGATTCACTAAAATAGAAGCAATGTGGCTTGTACAGTGTTAACCATTGGACATAATAGCCATTTAAATTTTCCTGAGTTGCAGTGTATGCAGTCTAGGTGACAAAGTGTACTCAAAATTCCCTGCCAAAAATATAGTGCCATCTCTTTAAATTTAGTTTATGTTAACATTAGGGAGATAGAAACCAAGTTTCTACATCTCTCTATTTCTTATAACGAATTTCAACAATATCTGGAAGCTCACATTTCCCTTCAATTTTGGTTTAACTTTCTGTAGAAGTTAGATATTATTTTTGGTTTGATGGCACATCTCCAACATATTTAGGGTTGTGAATATAGTTCTGGCCCTTTAACCTTGCAAAATCATATGAAGAAAATGTAAGGAAGACAAGCTAATTCAGTAATCTTTGTGGCTGAAGATTTGAACTATAATCTTTTAATCATTCAATACTCCTTCTATTGTGCCATACTTGATCTGTTCACAATTAAATTACATTTCCTCATCTTAGTTTATTTTTTAATTCAGATTTTATCATTCATTAAAATCTTAACTTGCTACTTCATGCTAGGGAGAAGAACAGATTGTATAAATCTCTAGATTTCTTTTATGGAGTTATGTTAATTTAATTAATTTATAAAATTAACAGTCTCAAGATTAAATTGCAATTCTGCATGTGTTTTCTAATATACTGACAATTACTGTATTAAAGACTAGGTTGGCTATAATTGTTTTATATTTTTTCTCATTGAAATATTTTCTGGATGGCATTTTAACAGTACATGAATATATAATATACTGTTTATCGGACGGCAGTAACTCTGTTCGGGTTACAGTACTGCTATTTAACACAATCTTATGTGACTTTTAGTACACTGCTGAGCTGTGCAGGTTTTTATTTAGATACTACACATGGTGTTTATGCATATGTTACAGTTAGTCTGCGGGATATATATTGGGATTATAGAAATTAATGATACTGATGCTGATTAAAAGTTCATGTATTCAATTTATCTATATGCAGGTAAAATAACTTAATAATTTTTCACTATTGAACTCCAAGAAATAAGGATAGGATTCAGATTAGAAAGGTCACCTAGCTAAATGTTAGAAATGAACATTCATTAAAATGTATGGATATTATTTCTAATCTTTCAGTAGCAGAAAATGCATGTAGTTTAGGATTGAACTATGAAATCCTTAGTGCTCTCCAAGTTTGGTTGTTTGCTTGCAGATATTTCATTATCCAACTGGTTAACATCATCAATGCTAATGAATGTGAAGTTTGCTCCCTATTTATATGCAAGAGCTTGCCTGCCAAAATTGGTGGAGTTGTAGTTTTCTACTTGGCAGTTCCTTGATTTGGATATTGTTTTCTATTTGATTGTTTATCTGATGTTAATCTCTGCTTATCTGGGTGTTGGTTGCTGCAGATCCTGTGTTCTGATCTTTTTGTTTTCTTCTTAGCTTGGGTGTAAGTGTGCTTTGACTCTAGGTGTCTAATTTTTCTAAGCTTTATTTCAAATAAAATAAATCCTAATTTAGGCATAAAAAGATGGCTGAGTAACATTGGGCCAGTTACTCTTTCTCAGCCCACCCCATCTCACAGGGTGGTTTTTGTGGGGAAACTGGAAGGAGGAAGAAGTATTAAATATGTTCATTGCCTTGAATTATTTATAAAAATAATAAAGGCAGGGTGTAAATAAAATAAATAGTAATAATATCTTCACCAGCTAGTTTGTTCAGTTGTTTTTTCAGCAGAGAGATTTTGCTTTATAGAATAGGGAAAATAATTATCTAGTAAATTACTTCATTTTCTATGGAACGGTTAATACTTTTTAACCAAATAGCTAAAAAGCATTTTAAAATATTAAATTAAATTAAATTAAGTAAATTACTAACACTACTTTGGAATCAACCTACCTTTGGTTTCCATAATATAGCTGATATGTGGCCATTTATTGTGGGGATTCTCATTCCTAAATCTTCTGTAGGAAAATTTGAGAACTAGTACATAATCTATTAAGAAAGACATAATTTTAAAGCATAATCTCCATATGTTCCGTAATTTCAATTTCTCATTTTGAATGTCAGAGTCATTCAAAAGAATTAGTATCAGATTTCCTTCATCATATCTCTCTGTCTCTTCTTAGGTTTAGGCTGAAGTGCCCAAAGCTGAAACTTTGAGACTATTATGGATTTCCTCCTAATCCATAATAGTCAGCTCAAGGAGAGGGTCTTTGGCAGATGAAGCTGACTTTTTGTCTATTGCAATTTGATGAAATTTAACATACAACCAGTACTGAGAATCACAGCTCTATTGTACCCATGAAATTGTTTGGTGTATTTTTCTCACAAGCTATTGTGGAACAGCAAGGGTGTCAAACTCACCGCGTCCCATGACATTTCACGTTTTTCCCATTTGTGGAGCTGGAGTGGGCGTGGACTACATGTGATACAGCCAGCCCACGGGCCGCCAGTTTGATACCCCTGTTGAACAGAGTTCATCAGAGTCAGAAACCAATGCTAACTGTTCACCTCACCCCTCAATCTTCTTCCAGGATTGCCTACTGCATCTGCTGATTGAATTCCCATATTCTGGGAATTTTAACAATTGACATTAACCATGGATTAGGGCCTGATGAATGTCATCTCAGTTTTTAACTATCAGGAAGTCCCCAGGATAAGAACATCCAACTTACAGATAATTTACACTTATGAATTGGCTGCCTACTACTAAAACTAGTGAATGGCATTTTCCTTCCTTGAGCTGAATTGCTGAAGCTGCACAATGTTTTCATGAATTGCTGAAGCTGCATGTTTTTAATATACAGCAAGTTAAAGAGAGACTTAGAAACAGATTTTGTTCATAACCTGGGGACTGCCTGTGTACATCGTTTCGTGTTACAGATTCTTAAGGCAGCTGCTCTTACAGTTAATATTTTTCTCCTGCTATCTGAATAAAGTCTACTTCCTTATACAGCCATTATGTCTTATTCTATCTTCTGGAATAATTCTGAACAGCTTCTGCAAGACAGCCCTCCAGATATATGGAAACATATACTGTATTGTTTCCCCTTATTTTTCTTTTCCTGTCTAAACATATCCAATAACTTCAACCATTCCTCATAGGCTTATTTTCTTCCCAAGCCGTCTGTAATTTTGGTGGTTCTCTTCTGAGTACACTCATTTGCTATTTTCCTTCCTAAAGGGCACTGCCCAGAATTGGATGCAATATTTTAAGTGCAGCCCATTTAATATACAGTAGAGAAGAATGATTCAGTTCTTCAGCATAGAAGTGGGATATAGCTATTTATTTATTTGCAAATGATTTTTTAAATAGATGATTGCTTCACCATTATTGCCTCTTCTTCTGTTGAACCTCCCTCCCTCCCTTAACAAATTAGACCTGGATTGGTAGGATAAAAGGAAGGCCTGACCAGTGCAGTCCTTGTTCCAACAGAGAACAGTTGAATTTCCTGGAATCTCACAGCTGATGTATATGGGGTCAAAACATCTGTAATTCTAGTAGTATGTAATCACTAGTAATAGGTAATTCACAACATAGTGAACCATTAAGCTTTTTGTAAATGTTCTTTCTAGATTTAAAACTACTTTATCTTACTGAATTCTAATATCAGCAATGAATTAATCAGAACCAGTGCTGGTAAATCTTTATCACTGGTACTTTAAAATAGAAAATTATTTTTGTTAACTCTTCAGTAGAATATGTACTCTTTTAGCAGCAATCTTGATAAAACTGTCCAATCCTTGGTCTAGTTCCAGCATCTATATATTATCTACCGGAGGGATAGCATTCTTCTCAGAAAGCAAATGCTTTGGATGGGAAATCTGTGTTCTATTGTAAGGGAGACTGTGAAACTCTTCAAGCATATCACTGGCTTGTCTTTCCTGGGATCTTGTGTATCAGTTTTTTCATCGGATGCTTAGCTATCATGCAAGAGTCACACCACTGCAAAAGTAGGCCCTGGAATTTGCTTCAACTCTTTTAATTTCTGCAAGGAAAAAGAGGCTTGCTTTTGTTGCAAGAATCAACAAAAGTAGAATCCAGAGGCAAGAAATACAAATATGTTACTAGAAGGCAAATAGTTGCTTCCTCAACCTGGAGTTCATTATTGGTTTTTTTACTATGATCCTTGCTTCTTCCTTCATAAGCTCTTTCTTGGCTGATATTTCTGGTTACCATAGAAAGGTAACATAGGTCTGATAATTCTAGTTGAATTGTGAGTTTATATCATAACCTCATGTTGAAAAGCTCATTGTCTTGATCACTTCAAGTGATAAGGTATAAGGTATTTATCTATAGCTTCGTCTTTTTGAATCCTGGCTTTTGAGAACATTGTCTTCTCTATTCCAAAATATGTTAACATTTTGATACCATCTCTCAAGTTGAATTACCATGTTGTTTTTTAAAATTACATTTTTATGGACATTTTCAAAGATTCTTGATAATTGTTTTTAGATTAATCAGTAAGTCAAATACATAATACAGGTAGTCTTCAATTTACAACAGTTCATTTAATGACTGTTCAAAGTTACAACAGCACTGGAAAAAGTGACTTATGTCCATTTTTCACACTTATGACCATTGCAGCATCCCCATGATCACATGATTTACATTTGGATGCTTGACAACTGGTTCATAATTATGATGGCTGCAGTGTTCCGGGGTATGTGATCACTTCTTGCAACCTTCTGACAAGCAAAGATAACGAGGAAGCCAGATTCATTTAACAACCATATTACTAATTAACAACTTCAGTGATTCACTTAACAAATGTCCCAAGGAAAGTCATAAATGTGGCAAAACTCACTTAACAAATTTCTCACTAAACAACAAAAATTTTGGGCTCAATTATGGTCGTAAGTTGAGGACTACCTGTAATAAATAACAAATTTCTGTATGCTGTAATTGCAATAAATTCATTTTCATTGTTACTTTTACTTTCAATTCTCCTTGTAAAGGTGAGATAGTACAAATAAACTAAGTTTTTTGAAGAACATTTCAAATAAATGGAGGGATACTTTGAGTATCTTATATTTAAATTATTTGTACTCATTGAGAGGGAAATAATGCTGAGAGAGATGTTGGAAATCCAATTTCATTGTAGTGAAATATGAGATATCTTAATAGCTCAAGTTTACATATAGTGTAGTATCAACTCATTGCTATTACACAGATGTTGCTGAACTAGTGCTATGTAAACTCTAATTTCATTTTAAAACATTCATAAAAAAATCCCTTGGGTTTTAAAACTTGGTATAGCAATTAAATGTTGAAGAAAAAGTAGAGAGACACTCAGCCAGTATTTGTTGTACAAAAGTGTTTTCAGAGGCAAAAATAATCAAAATAATGTAAGCAAAGCAAACAATTCATATACTCAGCATTTTTAACATTAATATTTTCAATTTTATCTTGACTACATAAAGTATATTACAGTGGTCTGTTTTTTAAGAAAAAAAGTGATATTTACATGTATTGTTTCCCATTAATTTCAAAACAAATATCTATGTCATTGCTGCTTTATGGGAATTATGCAAACTTAGAAAATACTGTCCTTATAGTATGAAAATAGCAAGTAATATAAAATTACTGCAGCATTTATTATTTAGAAATGGAATTAAAGCATGACATGGAAGTGTGTTTGAGTAAACGAGTGGTTGAAACCACATGATATTGCTAATGAATTTAGCAGCAAATTAAGGAATACACAAATTGGAATAATGATACACATTTTGGATTTCCTACCTGGTTTTTTAAAACAACAAATTCCAATAAAAGTATTTTCATTTCATGTCAGTTAAATATTATGCTTTACTACAGATTTTAACCTTCTCGCCACAGAATTCTAAATTTTGCCTGAGTGATCCTAACTGTAATACAATATGATACGTTTTACACACTTGTAAAAAATTTTTATTACAAGTTACATAGTATGGTACGATAACACAATATGTAGCTTTCAGCAAGAATATGTATTTTATTTTTTGAAAGAGGAAATGTAAAAATTAATATTTGCAAGCGGTTTAGGAAAACACTCTGTTCATGTATTAAGAATACTGAATCAATTTGTTTCTCAACTCCAAAACGGTTTCTTGATATTTTTTTTTCCTCATTTGATTCCTATATAATGGAATGTGTGTTACTTGGCAACCAGCAAATATATTTTAGGAAATTTTGTGGGTTGATGGAAGCCCAAGAGAATATGGGCTATTTCTGAAATACACAGGTCATATGCTAAGAATCTCAGAGCAGCATATTTATAATATGCATACTTGATGTATATGTTTGATTTAGCCCAGATTTAAAGAAAAGGGGAAAAAAGCAGGATATAGTCTGTAAACCCGCAGACATGCACCCTATAATTGCCCAGGTTTCTGGTGCATTTCTTCATAATTATTTCCAAGCTATTAAGTCATGAGTGAAGTTGCAGCTGGGTTATGTGATTAGGAGAATCATTAAAATTTGTTAGAAGAAAATCAGGAAAACACATGTATGTATGTGCAGTTTTTAACATGCAGATTATCAATTTGTGAGGCAGGGAAATTCACTGTTACATGAGACAGCACATGTTTATAGCTGTTTCTGATCTGTGTCTTTTTGATGGCTTTTTAATTTATTTTTGGACTTGGGAGAATTTAATAAGTTACTATAAATCTGAAGACTAGAATTTACTATCTGCATTTCTCTTGTTAAGATGGCCATGATACGTACTACCGGTATGATCATGAATAAATGGTCATAATAGCTAGGTTGCTTATTAAGACTATGTGCAGTGATCCAGATTCAAAAGGTGAAATGTGATTTAGAAAACCTAAAGTGTTATATAGAATCTGCCAGAAATTCTTTAACCAAGTATATTTTCCTGCAATCACATGTCAATTGCAGAGGGCAGCTGTGTCAAGCCAAGAAAAGCATGTAGAAAATGCAAGCCCAAATATGTTCCATTGCATGTTGACTCTACTGTATATGTATGTGATGTTATCTGTAGGATCACAATCAACATCTCAGCTTAATCTACGTATGTATTTTTTGAAAATGTGTTTTGGGATTAGTAAGAACAATACCATACAATTATCTAAGATATTTGGGATTAAGTTCTAATGTATGTTGGGATCGATTAAAGTTATGAACTTTAATTTAAAAGATTTAAATTTATTATGTTTAATTCCATTCCTTTCCAATATAAATATTCACACTTTTCCAGCAGCATCATAATGACTTTCTGAGCCTTGTACTTTCTGAAAAATCACTTAAAAGTAATACTAAAAATAAAACTCAGAAATACTTCCTTACAATTGGTAGCCCTCTTGGAATATTAGTAGAAAATGAGTTATAGAATAATGGGGAGATTTTGAAGTTGATCATAATTCATGTTTCAATTGTATTCATATGCACATCTCAGGTATTTTTCCATAAAACAACCAAATTATATTTTTAATAAAACTCAATATAAACTATATAACATGAAAGTGGTTTAAATATTAAAGTAAGTGATTGTAGCACATCTGCATTCATTTTTTCACTGGAGATTTCCACCACTATTTCTCACTTTATTCTGCTTTCTAGTTATGAAAAAAGAACCTGTATAATTTGAGATAAACTATGTACCTAGAACTTCCCAGATACCTTATTGAAATTGGAAGTATTAAAAAAAAAATCTCAAAAGAAAGCTTACAGATTTATTTTTCAGAGATATTGTCTAAATACAGGAAATAGTGGACAGTTAATTATGTGCTTGATCTCCTGCCACTGAAACTGATGGAATTAAAAGTGTCTAAAAATAACTAATAGAGTTTTTGTTCAATATGTGTAATTACTCTTAAACTGTTAATTGCACATTTTCATTCAACGTTCTCATTTGCTAATACTATTTTAGTAGAAGGATTAGGATGGTTCAGTATCTTCCTTTAATGTGCAAAACTGCCAGGCTCTTGTGAACTCTTAAAAAGCAAAACACAATATATTATAAAATTTCTGGCACAGTGTGTCAAGAGAGTATAGTGTTTTCTTGAGACTAAATTACAAAAGTGTATTAAATTGTGGCAGCTGCCAATGATCTGTTACTTACTATTATGCATCTCTTCCCTTCCCTCTTTCCCTCATTCCAAATATGGTGCCAGAACATACAGTTTTAGCTGTTGGGTACCAACAGATTAAAAATAATATCTAAGAGAGCTTAGTGTCCTTAGCTTTGACCCTGTCAACTGCCAGTAATTAAAGGCATGCCCTGACTTTAGGTGGCTTTTGACTGCTCACCATTTAAAGTGAGCAGTAGGTTATGTGATGAAAATGACAGTAAATTAAAGGTGCCAGCATTTCACTGAGGTGCAATCACTTGGCATAATGCTACAGCACATAAAGGCAAGTATACACATAATCATGTCTTAAAGATTATTCATGGTCTCAGACCATTGAAAATATTGTGCTTTCCTCAGGATATCTATGTGCTGAAAATGGTTCTACCCACCCCAGCATCATATGTGGAAAATTAAATATACAGTGAACGACTTCAGGGGAAAACATTCTGCCCTTTCTTTTACAAGAAAGAAACCAAAGAATTGAAACAAAATCTAGACTTTGAAAAATAACATTAACATGTTATTTTTAACAAAGGAACGGTGGGCAAGTAATTATACTTTTTCCTTTTGCTAACATGAATTTCTATCCTGGCTTTAAAAATTCTTTAACATCCCACATTGGTGAAATTCAAATAAAAAGTTGACAAGGTATGCAATTTGAATGCCTTACTCCTGAAAGTTCATTCATAGGTACAAAGGCCTTTTTTGGTACATATGGTGAGAAAGAATGCTTTCTTAATATTGTCAGAGTAACACTTGCTGACAGTCACCTGTTCAAATTACTATGATCCTTTTTTAAAAACTCCACAAGTTCATGTGGATGTAGTTTTTTGTTTTTGTTTTTAATGAAGGCGACCTTAAATTCCATATAATACGGATTTAGTTAAAGAAACCAGAGTTTCCATCTTCCATGCTTTTTTGATTCAGTTTTGGATTTTTGCTTGGGAGTTGAGGAGTAACTCTCCTGAGAATAAGGCAAAGGTGCAACCTGAGTTTCCTCAATAGGGTGAAGTTTTCTCAGAACTGGCTGAAGTTTGTCTTCTTGCTGCTTAAAATCTAATTCCACACTAAATAGTGGAAGGAAAAAAAGAGAACCACAATCAGTTGTCAAGATAGAGGTTTCCGTTAAATTAACATTGAAAATGAATTTGATATGTGAAAAAAAACCAGATTCTGCATTCCTCTAACACAACATACTGACAAGAAATACTGTATTGCAAAACAAGTAACATCTGAAATGTGAAACAATATTTAAATATATTAATTGTAGCATGGAACTGTTACCCCACTAAGATGACAAAAAGCTTTCTTAAACTAAGTCAGACCCTTAACCCAATTAATCCAAGTTGTCTACCGTGGATGGCAGCAGATTTTCTGGATTTAGCCTGTGAATTTCCTGGTCTAGACAGATCTATTCTGCCACTCAAGTACTAAATTGTAGTACTTCCTAGGACACTCTTGTGAAAAGGTTGCTTGCTGTGGAAATGTGATACTGGATTTTGGTTGAAGATTTGGCTTCCTTTTCATCCAAATGGGATAAATATCTTGGTGGCTGGAAAGTTAACATTTATCTCTGAGCTGTAGAGGATATGTTTTTCCTTGTAAGGTTATCTTCAATATAAATTTATGTTTATATCTTATATTAGTTCATCATTACAAATTGGTTATTCAACAAAAAAATATTAAGAGGGATCAGGATGAGGATATAAAAATCCCGCTAGAATAGGAGATAATAAAGGCATACAATGTTTACTCCTATACTTAGAGCCTCTGTGTACATCTGGAACAAGAAAAATTAGTTTTATCCCAATATAACTGCAATCATTCCTCCCATTACATTGCAGTTATTTCTTGGCTGTTATTCAGTTATTTTTTTATACAGTGTTTAAGAAGTAAGCTTGATAGTACCAAAGAGATAAATAAAATAATTCTAGTAACCAAGGCCTATTGATTCACCCATAATTAATGTGTAAACGAGCCCATTCTTAATTCTAAACATGAGTGGTTTCAGGACTGTAAATATGTTGTTGCAGTGCTTATCCATATATTCACATAATATAATCTTGATTTTGGTATATTTTATGTACTTCATAAAGTTGTTGAAATAATGACTCTTCTATTTCTATTATCTCTGTGAAACTAGATCCTTGCTGAATGTAAACCTGAT
The DNA here is from genome assembly GCF_059756535.1 of Pantherophis guttatus. NCBI lineage: Eukaryota > Metazoa > Chordata > Lepidosauria > Squamata > Colubridae > Pantherophis > Pantherophis guttatus. The sequence goes on from NC_142068.1 coordinate 61,783,424, forward strand.
CTCCGCTAATTATAAAGTTAAAACTATTAAAACAGCTGTAGAACATTATGCCACTAAACATAATCTCAAAACATAGACTACAAGGCTACATCTCTTAGTCATTTGAAGATTAAAATTTCTATGTAAAAGTAAAGTTACACTCATAAAATATTTATTCCAAATTGTAAGTGTATTTCAAACAGATGAGTATACCCTAATGACTGCTCTGCAATCAAAGGGGGGTGGGAAGGATCCAGAAGAAATTATAGCTCATAGATACCATTCCTAAAATATGTTTCGGGTTTAATTTATAAAAACAAAGATACCTGATTTCAAGCTGTAACAGAAAGGTAATTAGTAATGGTAATGCACAGTGATTTAGAAAAGATAATTGTAAAACAAATTGCTTTGAAAATAATTTTTTCATCTTAAAGTGAAATGTAGGGGTTATGAAACAAGTTTCCTCACCTGAGTATAGATCTAGGAAGGCAAGAATAAAGGCAAGGGAATAATCTGGATATGGTTCAAAACTGAGGGAAATTTTTAGTGTGGTTTAACGTTTTCTCACTCTACAAATAAACCTACTAGTATTCATAGAAACACTGCTTCCCTCCTTTCCCTTCCTTTCCTGAACCTCCTTTTTAAATAACAACAACAACAAAGACCAGAATGAATTTGGAGGTCTGCTGGAGATAACAGTCTAAAACTGAACTTGGTTTCTAAGCTAAGAAACTATAGGAAAGTTTATTTTTTTCCTTTCAGATTTCTGTAACCACCTGCACTACATCCCACACAGTTCTGGAACATCTCCCTATTTCCAGGAAGTACAGATTTATTTGTGAATGTCTTTCAGTTAATATCAGTAAATACAAATCTAATATATTTTAAGGTTTTTTTGCCGCCATATATATCACTGTATCTTCAAAAAACATTCTCCAGCTTTTGATGACTATGTTTAGAATTTTCCACCCTCATTAGTTTAGTAGCATCTGCAAACCTAGTCAACCCAACTCCTACTCCTAAATCAAGATCATTTACAGCAATAATTTAAAAAGCAACAATTCCAACATAAATTCTGAATATTTTTTCCTTCTCTTCATTGCATAATAGTTCATTTTTCCTACTCTTTGCTTTTGTAACAAATTAGCCATACAAAGGCAAGTACTCTATGACTGCAAAGTTTATTCAAACCAAGAACATTCTTCAAGAGTCTTTGTGAAAAATCATTAGTTTTTCTAAAGAACATAATGTTGACAATCACTCCCAAAAACCCGAAAGGTTAGATGCATATAATCTACATCTCCATAACCTGCAAACTGTCCCTCCATTCTGTCTTACCCATATTTAAACCCTGCATCAATCTAGCCACACTGTGAATCTGATTTGAGCTGCCACTCACAAGTGTTTGTCTTTTAATAAAATTTGGTGGGAAAAGGTGCATCAGAATCCTGATTTTTTTTTTTTTTTGCACAACTATTCTCCTATAGTATCTTCTACATTTCAACTTCTGATTAAATAAAACTAATTTTGTTTTCCACCCATAATATGTTACAAGAGGACAGGGCTCTATTTCCCCTACTTCACAAGTCAGAATTATACATAATCTGATGAACCAGTTTGGATCAGAAAGTGCATTTAGGCTATTTGTTGAGTGAAAAACTGGCTGCAAACAGGCTTAACTGACTGTACACAGCACCCACACTGTTCATTACAAAATTAATTAAACACACATTGCTTCAAGACTTACTGTGTTTATCTTGGAGAGTTTCAAATGCAGATCCTCTCATTTTGTGATAACACATATCTATTCACACCTAAATTGATGCTGAATTTATATCAGCTTTCATCTACTCCGGTGCTCTTAATATTTATTTATTTGAAATTTGGGACTGAATGCTTAAGTTATAATTTGTTTTCAATTGATCTCAGAATTGGGTATTAGGAGAACCATAATATTTAGGATGAAATTAAAATAAGTAGTATGTTTTTTTGAAGTCCAAGAAAAAAACAAAAACAAATGATAGGTCCGTTTGGCTTTTGCTAGCATTATTCCAGATCTTCAATTTTATAGTGTGTTTTAATCAATTTTTCATTGCAGAAATTAATCATGGTAGATTTCAGATAATTTTTTCACTGAACCTGAAATAACCTTGAATTAGCTTACAGAGCATTCAAGTTTCCTAAATAAATTGAAAACTGTTGTAATAGCTTTCAATGTTTATGTCCTTAAAATCATTTCATGGTAACAGCTTATGGATCAATGTACAAAATATTAAACAAAAAACTTTTAAGGAAGAGTGTAAAGGGCAAGTCTCTTCGGAAATAACTATAGAAGGAATATATTCTCACTTATTTTATCAAATTACTTAGAACAAGATAAGATTAATATAACGTCTGCACACATGCAGTTGTCTGAATCATGTTGCTAAGGCAGAAATGTATGTGTACTTAAGAGTACTTTAATAATACTAACAATACTAATAGTTTAGTTTAATTTAGTTTACTTTATTGTCACTGCACATGGTACAAGGAAATTAAATGCCATCTTCAATGTACATTATAACTATAAAAATAAAAACACAAACATACATCCTTTACATTCTATATAATTGAAATTGAAAACCTGATATTGCACTATACCGTAGAATTCAATATGGTTATTGCCCTGGGATAGAAGCTGTTTTTCTGCCTATTTGTCCTTGTTTTTATTATTTTTAATATTAATATTTATTTTAATAATATTAAAATATTTAATATTTTTATATGTTTATTTTATTCAATGATAAGTTTATTTTCTGGTTTTATAAAATATATAGATGATTCTGAATGAAAGATATACATGATCTGATTTTTTATTCTAAGAGGATCTATTTGGTCTGACTGAACAATGCACACAAAATACTGTGTTTCCCTGAAAATAAGACCCTGTCTTATATTTTTTTGAACCCTGAAATAAGCGCTTGGCCTTGTTGCCATGTGTTCAAAAGACCGATTGGGCTTGTTATCAGGGGATGTCTTATTTTGGGGGAAATGGTAATAATCCATGTAATAATCACAAAGTTTTTTGGGGGGTCTACTTTTTCTTCCCTTATTAATACATTAAAATGAACTATTAACCCAGAATCCTTTGAATCTGTGGCATTTTTAAGGATACAGATTGACTAAAATTACAAGGTGAAGGTCTTAATTGTATTTCTATTATCTTCAGTGACATTAATATATTCTAATTTGACAAATGATGCAGTATTTTTATTTTTGCTACAAATTACTGGAATATACAGGTGAAACTCGAAAAATTAGAATATCGTGCAAAAGTTCATTTATTTCAGTAATGCAAATTAAAAGGTGAAACTAATATATGAAATAGACTCATTACATGCAAAGTGAGATAGCTCAAGCCTTGATTTGTCATAATTTTGATGATTATGGCTTACAGCTCATGAAAACCCCAAATTCACAATCTCAGAAAATTAGAATATTACATGAAATCAATAAAACAAGGATTGTACATAGAACAATATTGGACCTCTGAAAAGTATAAGCATGCATATGTACTCAGTACTTGGTTTGGGCCCTTTTTGCATCAATTACTGCCTCAATGCGGCATGGCATGGATGCTATCAGCCCGTGACACTGCTGAGGTGTTATGGAAGACCAGGATGCTTTAATAGCGGCCTTCAGCTCTTCTGCATTGTTCAGTCTCATGTCTCTCATCTTTCTCTTGGCAATGACCCATAGATTCTCTATGGAGTTCAGGTCAGGTGTGTTTGCTGGCCAATTAAGCACAGTAATCCCATGGTCACTGAACCAGTTTTGGTACTTTTGGCAGTGTGAGCAGGTGCCGTCCTGCTGGAAAATGAAGTCAGCATCCCCATAAAGCTCGTCTATGGAAGGAAGCCTGAAGTGCTCCAAAATCTGGTAGATAGCTGCGTTGACCGTGGACTTAATGAAGCACAGTAGACCAACACCAGCAGATGACATGGCTCCCCAAATCAACACAGACTGTGGAAACTTCACACTTGACTTCAATCATCTTGCATTCTTCCTCTAGACTCTGGGTCCTTGGATTCCAAATGAGATGCAAAAGTTGCTCTCATCAGAAAAGAGGACTTTGGACCACTGAGCAACAGACCAGTTCTTTTTTTCTTTAGCCCAGTAAGACGCTTCTGACGTTGTTTGTTGTTCAGGAGCGGCTTGACAAGAGGAATACGATATTTGAAGCCCATGTCCAGGATCCCTCTGTGTGGTGGCTCTTGATGCACTGACTCCAGCCTCAGTCCACTCCTTGTGAAAGTCCCCACACTTTTGAATGGCCTTTTCCTGACAATCCTCTCCAGATTGCGGTCATCCCTGCTGCTTGTGCACCTTTTTCTTCCACACTTTTCCCTTCCACATAACTTTCTATTAATGTGCTTTGATACAGCACTTTGGGAACATCCAACTTCTTTTGCAATTATCTTTTGAGGCTTTCCCTCCTTATGGAGGGTGTCAATGATGGTTTTCAGGTCAGCGGTCTTTCCCATGATTTTGATTCCTACTGAACCAGACTGAGAGAACATTAAAGGCTCAGGAACCCTTTGCAGGTGTTATGGCTTAATTAGCTGATTAGAGTGGGACCCTTTGAGCCTAGAATATTGAACCTTTTCACAATATTATAATTTTCTGAGATTGTGAATTTGGGGTTTTCATGAACTGTAAACCATAATCATCAAAAGTATGACAAATCAAGGCTTGAACTATCTTGCTTTGCATATAATGAGTCTCTCTCATATATTAGTTTCACCTTTTAAGTTGCATTACTGAAATAAATGAACTTTTGCACGATATTCTAATTGTTCGAGTTTCACCTGTATGTGTAAGAAAGATTAGCACCTATGTGACTCTGGACAGCCAATCCCCATATGTAGATAGCAGGAATCATTATTCTGCAATGGACTTTTGAGTTGACTAGTTCTTACTCGAGGGATATCAACTTCAAGCTTATAACATAATTTTTTTAAGGATGAAAGATTGTGCCTCATTTCTTTATCACTTTTTGGAGATCAATTTTTTTTTTTTTTACTGAATTGGAAATATTAAGACACTTCAGACCAAAAAGATTTTTTCTGTATGACTGATCTCCCAAGAGATACCTCCCACTTGGACGAAGAGCTTTAAATGTGATTTTAAAGGTTTTTTTTTTTTAAACTAACTTTTAGATTAAACACTAAAAAGGTGCTTAGAATATGGATTTTAAAAAGTTAAAAGACTGAGGAATCAAGTATACTTGGAATTATAGTTTTGAATTCATTAGATGAATGGTGATTATTTGGTTTGTTTATTTTAAGAGAAAACATGATAATGAGATCTTGAAGGTTTGAGACACTAGAGGGAGGTAGAAAACAATCAATTCATCTAATTAAGAAAATGAAACAAAAAACTTTGAGGGACATTTTTTAATTTTGGTCTTTAAAATTATTTGATATAAATAGATTCTGCATCAACAAGTCACAAGCACAAGTACAATTGATAAGTTTGAAATTAATTTGAATGTGGATTTAAATATGTCGAAGAGAAGGATATTCTCTTCTGGATGTTCAAATGAAACTGATGGATATTCCACTGCTTAAAGGAGATGTACAGACATTTAATCAGAAAAGTGATCCAGATAACTTTTTCTTACTGGATTACAAAAGAGGTCTGTAAATTTTGAAAAATTACTCCCTGCCCCCCCCCCCCCAAAATAGAAAACAAGCTATGGGACTATATTTGATGGGGTTAAAAATTAAGTTTGTTAAAAATTCAGGTGAGAAATACAGAGCTAGTTTGATAGATCCAGCTTAAAGAATTAATTATATCTGGATTTTCCATAATTATATAGATTTTGCTCATAAAGAATAAATGATGATAGTTTTGTTTTTGGGATTTTAGAGTTAAGAGGTGAGTGATGGGAGTAAAAGGATTATATGTTATATAGAAGATGTTGATATTAAAATTGTTTTTACTTTGCTGGGGTGAAAGGGGAAGTTACTTTATTTTCTTCTTTACACATTTTTCATTTACTTTTTGTATCTCTACATTTTTGTAGTTTGCATTGGTTTATATTCTATTTGTAATGCTTAATAAAATTATTTATAGAAAATATTACCCATGCCATGTGTACTTTACTGCATTCTGCATAAATATTTTCAAAATTTCAAAATTTAGAATATTGATGTAAAGTTAAATGGGCAAGGTACTTGACCTGGTAGAGCAGAAACTAAGAATATTTTCAGGAAATTCTCCCCCTGCCTTTTTGTCAGTAGAAATATTATCATATGAAATCATATGAGTCCCTATAATGTTTTATTCACAATAATGTGATTAACACAGGCCAGGTGCAGCCAATCAGCTAGCATGAGAAATAGACTGCAAGCAATCTGTTACTACCAAATACCAAGGGAAATATACTCAGAATTGAAACCTTGGGGTTTCTCGTCCTCTCTTGCTATTCCATGGCCTATGTGCAAGTTACTACTCACTGCAAGTAGGGCAGCTTGTATTTTCAGTCTTTGATTACCTATGAGAGTGGTAAATTTGTAAAGAAAGACTTGTTACAAAGACCTACAGCCAATACCTGACAAGAAATAAAAATGCAACAAACCAGGCAGGCTAACAGGAAAATAAATTACTTTGTTAGAGAAGGATTAACTGGAGAGCAAAGTGTTGATATCAATGTATACTCAGCACAAGCCCAACTTCCTTGGTCTCTTATGGGTGGATCCTATACAGAAGTGGAAAACTTGAGCGACCCTCGGATGTTGCTGAACCATAAATCTATTATCACTCGCTATTGGTCATACAGACATCATTTAACCATCATTGGTAATTTAACGAACTGTTGAAAACTCCAGATTCTTCCACCCCATGTTTAGTTTTAATTACTTTATTGTACTATATTTTTTATACCTTAGAAACCACTAAACACTGAACTCCAGCAATATACCCCACCAAATCCACAATTTTGACGTGCCTTTCTCTCCCTCTCTCAGTAGCAGCATCCAAAACCATAATTGCCAACTAATTTTCAGGAAAAGCAGAAAACAAGAGTTCCCGTATAAAAAAAAAATAACATTTTACCCAAATAATAGGATATTACTATAAAAATTTAAATACTTGAAATCCCAATATTCTATCAATTATGCACTTTAATTGGACTTTAGCTACTGTTCCATGTAACATGAATGAGGAATCCATGATGCCATCTTGATTTAAAAATAATTGCATGTAATGATTTCTGAATTCCACTTCCTCAGTTATGCTGTTCATGGCATGAAGATATAGTTGGATAGTTCTGAAAGTAAAAGTTTTATTAGCCTAGGATGTTTGGGTTTTTTATGTGTACCTGTGTTTCATTAAAATCAGTTTAAAGGGGTTCACTTACATGACTTATAAACATATACTACCTCTGTTCTATGTAGGAATTCCTACATACGATCTTTCAAGAATGTTATTGCTTATGGGCTTCAATGTAACTGACTTGGCTTGAAATATAATACCGGTAGTTGTTGGCAAACAGTAGTTCTACAGACTTATTCCATGCTTTATGCTACCTCACCATCTATTTTTCATTAAGGCAAGGAAGTATATTATTACATTTCTTCCTGGATCTCTACTTTTCTTCTGCTGAATGAATATACTTTTCTTAACATGTGTGCATGTACACATGTGTATAGAAGAGTGAGAGTAAAAAGGAGAAAAGCAACTGTTTTGGGGGGAACAACTCCCCACCCTCATAGCCCATCTTCCTCTTTAATGCTTTCCTTAATATTACAATGCCAAAGGAAAGATACTTTCCTTTCAGCAGTTGTGCAATTATGATCATAAAGGAGACGTGACAATGAATATATTCCTAGGAAAAGCATGGATAAGGTGATGCAAGGATATAAACAATGGCCTGCTCTGGCAGCCGTGAATGGAGGTTGCTAATTATTGTCATCTATTAAAATATGCTTTAAAAACAAGCAGTTAGGATAAAGTGAACAGCATATTTTTTAAAAGATTTTGTATGAAAAAACATGCAGAAAGAATATGTTTGATGCTAATGTGGATCAAATTTAGATGTGTTTACATATTCCTAGCCAGAGAAAACACTGTCTAAATGAAAAAAGCAGGGAAAATAGACATGAGAGATGGCTGATATATATATATATATATAGGGTGAAACAGATTCTTCCAGTAGGATAAAGTTTGAACCGCAAAGTTTGAGCTTCCTCAATCAGTTTTTAACTCCCACTGCTTGATAGAAAAAGGAAATAGGTTTGTTAAGGAAATATTTGAATTCCCAACTTAATTAGGATATGGTTACATTTACTTGCGTACTATGAATTTCCAATACGGTTGGGTCAGCTAATTGTGTCTGCCAATCATTCTGCCCTATGTTTAATTTATAATTATTATTTCAATGTATAAAAATAATGCACCAAGAATTTTACCTATTTTTAAAACATAATTATCTGAATAAATAAACCTAAGAGCTTGCATGGATGGGGTATATTTCTGAATTTATTTACAGTATAGTTTATGTAAGTCACTTTCAGACTGGGATAAAATGTCAAAGATTTTATTGTAATGAAACTTTAAACTATTAAGCATATAAAATAGTAGGAAAGAAAATGAGAAAAAAGGAATGGATAAAATCAGTGAATGAAATATATTGCAACAGCCTTAATATATACTTGTGGACATTATGACATTAGACATTAGAAAGAGGGCCTTTTCCAGAGGTAAAGAAATGCATATAATGAATTTATGGACTGTCCTTCATTCAATAAGTGAAGAATTGTCACTTCTAAAGTGAAGATGAATGATCGCAAGCAACCATTCAAGTCAAAAGTTTATTTTTAGCATTCACACAAGAACATGTAGCAACAAAGAAAACTGCTTGATTAGTGTATTCTATCCCCTAGCAAATGGATCAGTACATCACTTCTGAGGATGGCATCTGCCAAGAAAATGCTATGGAAATGGAAGAGGAAAGAATTGGTATAAGCCAGAAAATAGTTACAGAGGAACCTAGTGTATAAATCATTATAGTCGCTATTCCAGAGTAAAGAAAAAAAAATACTTGCTATTAAAGTAGCACAGGATTTGACTCATTTGTGGGGCATAGCTGCACAAAACTGGAGAGATTGGGAGTCACATCAGCTTCCTGACTTTCCAAAGGTCCTCCAGAAAATATGAAACATTATTGAAAGGGAAGAGCTGATTTTTCCAATCCCGTTTTATGGGTTTTTTAGGACAAGAATAGCAACAGGAAGTCTCTGGAAGGTAAACTGCATCCATTTTACTCTTAAATTCCTCCCAACAAGTCTAAATACTATCTGAGAGTAAAAAGAAGATGAGAACAATTTGCTTCCCAAGGTCTATTCCCAGTTCCACCTTTAAAACATACCAAAATGGGGAACTTAGGGGCAGATGGGAGCATTTTCCAGAAATTATACAGAAATGGAAAAAAATAATAACTCTAAGAATCAACCTTTCTGTTTCTATCTTTGTTTAAAACACACCCATGCCCACAAACTGACAGTAACTACAGTATATCACTAAAATTTAGCTATGTAGTATCTTAGGCTGCTGAAAGATGGAAATAGGGTCCATGGAATGATAGTTCTTTAAAAGGACAAGGATAAGGACTCACTCCTTCCTGAATTTTGAAACACTGATGAACATCTATCGATAAATATAGGTAGTCCTTTCTTACTGACCCTCTGTTCAGCAACCATTTGAAGTTGCAACAGTGCTAAATGAGTGATATCTTAAGACTGATTCACAAAGTTCTCATTGTCACAGAACCCTTGCAGTCATTTTATCTTGATTTAGGTTCTTGGCAACTGGTCATACTCACAACAGTTGCAGAGTCTTGCAGGATTGTCAACTAAATCCTTCCTTGCTGGCTTCCCACAAGTAAAGTCAATGAGGAAACCATCAGGGAAGGTTCCAAATCACTACTGTAAGTCCCCTCGCTTTACTGTGCTTATACCAAGCCCTACACGCCCCATCCTTGTGCTCATGCCCTGCTGTGCCATCCACTCCAGGATTTCTGGACTCGTGTGCCGCTATGCCATTCACTCTCTTGGCTTTCCTGTGCTCAGATAGCCTGCACCTATTTTCCAGGGCCTCCCCTACTCCCTGTAGCCCACCCCCCACAAGCCCTCCTAACCTTGCTACTTTTACCACGTCTACCACTTCCTGCATAATGACCTGCACATCTTGGTTTCAGTAACAAGAACTGTTATTGCTAAACAATGTGGACCCATGATGTATTTTATAACTGCATCACTTAGCAATGACACATCCAGCCCCAACTGCCATTGTAACATGAGGATTACATGTATGGCTTTCCATGCACAATATTTCAGGATTCTTACAATCACAGTATTTAGCTTGTATCAGTTAAAAAACCTTTATGCAACACTTAGTTGCTAAAGGACAGTTGTATAGTCCAAAACGTTAGTTGCTTATACACAATTGAAAAGTATGGAGTAAAATTCATCTAAAGCCAATTTATTCCCTAAGAATTTTTGAAGTCAAACACCTCATCTCATTAATGGCATGCATTACACAGGAGAATGAATAGGATGGCATTAGACTCTGCAGCTCAATCGATACTGCACCAATTTATACTTGATGGATTATGCAAACAGACAGCACAAGATGTGGCACAAAAATACTCAGAAATGTAGTCCTTGTATCCTAAAACATCCTACATTATTTCTGGCAACAACTACTCCATAAGTTACCCAGTTAATATAACAAATTTTAATCACTAATTATTCCAGAAAACTGTTCAACAAATATAACGTGCGGCATTCTCATCACTTATAAAGATGATAAAACATAACAATATATACCGCTATGAGGTAATTTAAATGCTACTTAGGCAATATATGTATACATATTTAGGTACATTTATCAACTTATTCTAGTTCTGTGAAGAATAATTAAAAACTATGCTTTTACCAGCTTGCTACTTTTCCGATTTCTGGAGGTGGGTATTATTTACAAAGGCATGTCGATACACAATCTATTACAGGTAGTCTTCAGTTAACTATGTAAATTGGGATCAGAATTTGTTGCTAAACAACACAGTTTTGAAGCACAATGTCACATGACAGTGCTGCTTAAGTGATGGTTGTTATGGCACTTCTGGATGCTGTCATTAAGCAAATCCTGCAATGACATCACATGACCCCCTTTTGTGACCTTCTGCCAGCTTCTCACATTGACTTTGCTTGTCAGTAGCTGGCAGCGTAAGTTCCAAATGGCAATTGTGTGACCATGGGGAATATGTTTCTGGAACTTTGTTAACCAGTTCTGCACACATTCATTTAAGACATTCCATTTTTAGGCTGTATACATTGCAAGTATATGATGTGTACTTTTTAAAAAAGATAATGTTCAGAGTATGCATAATTTCCACTGTTACTTGTTTTCAAATTTATTATTGTAGATATCAATACGTTATTTAAATGAAAAAAAAGATATTTTGATGAAGTACTTGCTGCAAATTTCTATTCTATTATTGTACAAGTTAATGCACACCACTATCCTCATCTCATTTCTCTTCTTTCTAGTACTTAAAATACCTTATAAATTGGCTTTATAGTACAGTAAACATTAATTTCCTGTTCTTAAGAGCATTCATGCTGAAATACCAATTTAAAACAGTGGCTTGCATGCAGGTTCTATTACTGAATAAAATCATTTTTATCCAATTTGAAAAGCGGAAACATGAAAAGTTATTTACCTATAGATTATACACGCACTGTTCCTACATGTGTCACAATTGGATGTGTCTTGACCAGTCCGATATGAAAGCCTGAAAATATAAAAACATTATATAGTTGAAAGAATTGCTTCTTCATTGTTTAAGTGGGTGGAGGGATGAAACCTAATTTTAACTTCTCATTGGATTGATTGTCAGTTTTGTACCTGCATTTAGGCACATAAGAATACTTACACATTTTGATATTCAGGAAACACAGTTTGTTAATATATTGACAATTGAAATCAAATTGCCTAAGCATGATTTACTTACTGTAGATGGTACATGCCTGTCACAATGTTTTTATTAGATTTTCTCTATTCAAGTGATACATATTGTCCATAAGGGAATGCTGGAGTCACATGCAATAAGCAAGAAGAATGATATAATTGCTAAATTTTAGAAGTCATCCAATAAACACATTTCATTGTCAGGGAAGACAAACAGGTTGCTCTTGTAACTTGCATTCACAGCCTTTGTGCTTCCAGCATTATTTCTTGAATTATTACACATATAACCTAAAAGTAGAGTGCAGCTTACCTTAAGGCAATAAATTGGTCATTTTGAAATGAACAGTAATTGCCTAAAACAGAGCTCTGATAATAGTTTACAAGTTTGGTAAAAACCTAGGTCAAAAGCATTATATTTTTCATATCTTTATTGAAAAAAATGATTGAAAGCTACATATCACAAAGTATGTGATCATCAGTTCATTTGAAAGGGAAATTAGAGTCAAATATTTCAAATATGTTTAATTGGGCACTCTATCTAGTTTCAGATCATATTTATGCAGAAATTCTGAAAATTCAAAAGGGTTCACAAAATTTAAAGCATACTGTAAGATGTAATACCATCTATAATTAGTCTATTGCCCACATATAACTGTCTTATAAATGTTCTGTGTGCCTAATTTCCATGTAAATTTATTACAATATGAATAGAGAAATCATTTAATGTTATTTCAACAATGTAAAAATCATACAGCAAGAGATTCTAATAATCTGAAATTAAATATTTGTGTTGCACTTTGATTACAGGTAAATTCATATCTGTTGTTTCAGAATACAAAGCAACATCTATCTTTCTCCATAATTTTACAATAATTTTATGACTATCTTTTTCCACTTTATGCTTGTATTGAAAACTGCATGACAGTGCTATACCAACTATTAGGTAAAATCAATAATCTTCTGTGACTGACTAATCAGGATGGCCAGTGAAGTGTCCCAAGTCCCTTACCAGAGCTGTTGCTTCACTGCCCCCAAAGAAAAGAGAAATATAGGCTTTTTGGTTGTGGTATGAGGGTCACTCCATAGGAGTCATTGGAGTAATGAATTGTGACATCAGAACTGATGAACCCCTCAGTGGTATCTATGGGGTAGTGGCCAGTTACATACAGACTAGTAGTGCTGCTGCTACTAGGGAAAAATTGGTATAGGAGAGTACTTAGCAGGACAGAACAGGTCCTCATTTAATGTCAACTTTCTTGGGCTGTCCCTGTACATATACTTTCAGTTGTGATACTAAAGCTGTTCTGGTTGAAACAAAATAATATACTTAGAAGGTATAAATGATAGGGATGAGCTACTGGATGTCCAAGATAGAAAATGAAATTTGGGTCTTATTTATGGCAGATTGGATATCATAAATTTCATCCATGGAGTTTGTCAAAAATGTGCCTCTTCCCCTTTCCCTATATAAAACATCATCACCCAGTATCGGTATGTCACATCTGTTTCAAATGAACATTATATTGGTCATTTCCATAACTACAAAACTTTTATTTACACAAATTTCTCTTAGCTGCACAAACATTTAGGTGAAAGAAGCAGCACTAGTTCTAATTATGGCAAGACAAATAAAATATAATTTTAAAGGCTAGAAATATGATGTCCAGGCATTATTATCTGTACTGGTAAGAGGTTCTTAACAGCTCTTCCCCAATACTGGGCTGCAATTTTTTTAATATTCCTGCTTTCATTATATCATGGTATCATTTTTCAGACCAAGAGGAATATATACGTGGATAATAAACAAAATATAACCCACCCACCACCAAAAGTCCCACCTTTGTTACATTAATCAGGATGTAATCTTTAATTTAAGCCTTATTTCAGAGTAAGAAAAGGCAAAATACTTATGTGCATGTATTATATTATGTGGCCTTGAAATATGAGAGACTCTGAAACAAAGAAGCCATGCTTAATATTCTTGGCTGTCTCAATAATTTCATGCATATTTATATAGTCTTGCTTTGACTTTTATTTGTAAGTACGTTAGAGGTTGCATTATTTTAAATCCAGTTAAGAATCCAAAGAAGTTTAAATGTGGTACCAGGAACAAAAATGACCTTTAAATTTGCTTTCCTCAAATTTCCCAATTTATGCAGCCATAAATTATCCTTTTATTTGCGCAGAGCTGTCAGATTTACAACTGCAGGGAAAATGAAATAGTCCCTTGCCCCTAAAGCTCTGAATTTTTATTTGGGGAAAACGGGGGAATGCATATACATTCAATTGCTGCAGGTAGCCCTTTCTTTTCTTGTGAAAGTAGATAATGTTTCAATAGTGTATTTGCTGTGAAATAGAAAATTAGAAAACTAACTTTACAACTTGGATCATTTGCCTTTCTGGCTTACAATACACAGTAATTACTAGTGGTTGTCCTGAGTTCAGATACATTCAGATAATTTTATTATGGCCACAGACTAGTTCAATCAGAGAAATATTTTCTAATTCTAACTGAAGATGCATAATGCTGTACGAAAGATCTTCTGCATGTTTTACATTCCAAAGATATTGTGTGGCTTAAGATCAAATCTTTCAGACAACTGGTATAACCTCAAACTAACCAGCACCAGGGATTCCCACTAATAGTTCACAATATCGAGTATCATGCTACACGTTTTCCTAAATCTATTGAACTTTCTATTTGACGAATAGTTTAGCAGACTTCACTTCAGAAACAAGGGGCAAAATTTCTGTCCAGGCACCCCATACACCCCAATGTGCTTTAGTCAAATTAATCTGGGTGATTCATGTCAGTTTTTATCATAACATCACAACTGACAATTGGATGAACTTAAATCATTTACATAATTGTAAATTACCAAGAGCTTTGGTAGTACAGTGGTCTAAAACACCCTGTTATTAAGACCAGCTGCCTGCAATTACTGCAGGTTCGAATCTCCCCAGGCTCAAGGTTGACTCAGCCTTCCATCCTTTCTAAGGTAGGTAAATTGAGGACCCAGTTGTGGGGGCAATAAGCTGACTTTGTATAAATATACAAAAGGATGAAGGCTATTGCTTAGCGCATTGTAAGCCGCCCTGAGTCTCCGGAGAAGGGCGGCATATAAATCAAATTTTTTTTATATATATATATATATATATATATATATATATATATATATATATATATATATATATGGTGACATAACATTGATGGCCTACAATGTAAATTATTATTTAACCGATATGAGGCTTAATGGATAGCTATTCCCGATTAATATGAGGATTTTATATGTTCTTTTAATGTTCTGAAAGAAGTACACATGAATTAATGAAAACGTAGCTTTAGTTCTTTAAAAGGAAACAGCCTCCCTTAGGGCCAGAAATACAAGCTTCTCCTTTTTTATATAATTGTATAGCCAGTTGAAAAAGAAAAAGAACCGAGTCTTGAATCGTAGGAAAATAGTCTTTCTGTAGTCTTTCTTTTAGTATAACAATTCATATTGTGTGAAGAACTAGGTCCAGAATAGGATTATTTCCTTCAGAAGCTGAACCCAGTGACAAGGCTTTCTGAGTCATCTACCAAATTGAAATGTCATTTTCAATGAACAGTCAGCTGAATAAAAAGCATGCTTGTCATAAAAAAAACCTGTCTCTGATGAAATCCCCACTCTGGTCTAGTATAAACTTTCATATTCAGGATTGATTCTAAAGGATCTTAGGGCTCTATTTGCTTTTCCTGGACACCTGAAATTAAGAACATTTACTGGACCATTGCTGTGCATGATAATATATTTAATATAGGAAAGTTTCTAATAACTTTGTCTCTGGCTAATAAACTTTTAGAGTAATATTTTCTCAGACTTTATCAGTAATTAGCCAGAAACTGAACAATGTAATTACAATCACTCAGGTCTTACCCAAGAAGAAATGGTTGTGCAACATATTCTATTGAATCCTAGCCAAATTAATTTTAACAGAAATTATTTTCAAAGGTTAAGTAGAATGATAATATCAATGGTATAACTTATACAGCAATTTGAGATAAGTTTCAACCTTCAGAAATACATTATTGGTGAGAATCCGCAGCTGAATTAGTTCTTAGCTGTTCAGAGATTTTATTTCATAAACTGTGACTAAAAGCTCCTGCCCAAATACAGAAATTAATAACACCCTAATTACATAAAGGAAAACTTTTTTGTCCAATCAGATTCTAGAGAATATCATAACGTGGCCCACTTTGGGGTCAGTAATGCTAAACCATAAATTATGATTTATTTAGTTCTAATTACAGTTTGCTACAATGAACATCTCATTTTAAGTATGATTATAAATATTACTACCTCTTATCTCATATGAGTTGGAAAAATAGAATTATTTAAATGATATGTTTTTAGTTTCACTACCGTGTTTCCCCGAAAATAAGACATGTCCGGATAATAAGCCCAATCGGGCTTTTCAGTGCATGCAATAATAAAAGCCAAAATAAGCCCCCCCCCACCTATTTACATGCATGGGCAGCCGGTCCCGCCATTTCCTTTGGTTGCTTGCCGCACAACCAAAATTAGTTGAGGCGAGGAAGGGGGGGAACATGCCCTTCCCTCCCTGTTCTTCGCATCAGCCGAGCGGCCCGACACATCCCACCCCACCCCACCCCACCGGCAACAGCAGCCTGGTTCCTTCCCTTCTATGCCATCTCTTTACCAAGAGGGGTGGGAGGTGGGACAGGGAGAAGCAAGACACATGGAGCGAGATGTTGCTCCCCTTGCCGTCTCTTCTCTCCCCTCCTTGCTGGGCATGGCAGGGCTCCTGCCCCTTGCTTAGCCACTCGCACCCTTTAGGGATGCAATTTGGGGGTGGCAGTTGGGGCCAGCGAGAAGCGGGATGCAGGTCTTACCTTTCAAGCTCCATCGGTTTCCTCGTCGTTGTGTCCAGGGAAACAGGCTGTAAAAGAAAACCTTCTCGCGAGTTCAATCAAACTTCTTGAACTTGTGAGATTTTCTTTTACAGCATGTTTCCCTGGACACAATGGCAAGGAAAATGACGGGAAAAAATTGCAGGTAGTTCTCACTTAACAACCATTTGTTCAGTCACTGTTCAAAATTACAAAAGTGTTGAACGAAGGAACTTATGATCTGTGCCTGAACTTACAGCTGTTGCTGTACTCCCACAGTCACGTGATTGTGATCTGGCCCTTGTCAACCAGCTCACACTTATAGCAGATTGCCAAACAGCTTTTGCAATCTTCCCTGCAGGTAAGACACAGACTGCTATCTGGTTCCTGACTGAAAAAGTCTGTCTTGAAATCCAAGCTTGGATTTTTGCTTGCATTTTGAGATGGACTTATTTCAGCCACCATCCTTGAGAGCAAAAGCTGCCCGCCTGACCCTTCGCCTGTGTGGGATGGCATTTCTCTGGCAGGCAGGAAGAAAATTGCAGCTCTGGAATGGAGAAAAGAAACTCGGGAAACAAAGGTTTTCTCCAGCCCCAGTGCTTCAGTTCACTTCTGCATGTGGAAGGAGCTGCCTATCCCTCTTTGGCGGGCAATTTTCTGTCCGTCCATTTAACACCTGCAACAATTTACGATCTAAATTCCAAGTTGAAATTGTGGATGTAAGTCAAGGCCTACCTGTATTTAAGTGATACTATTGACCGATACTTAGAAAGTGATGGTAAACACCGTTCAGCGTAATGTACCAATAAGCAAACACTTGTTACTCTGAACCAGAACACCGTACTCTTGACTGAGTGCAGCATTTCATTGCAAAGCATTAGCAAAGTTTTTAAACATAGCTTCCATTTAATTCAACAAAATGATTTCTATAGCTGCAGTTCTATCAGGCTAGAAACCAGAAGACTCTGACTGTTAGTCCTGTTTTAGACCAGTCATGCTCCCTCAGCCCACCCTACTCCACAGGGTTGCTATTGTGGGGAAAATAGGAAGAGGAAGGAGTATTAGGCATTCCTGCCATTAGTTATTTATAGAAATAATAAAAGTGGGATTTAAAAAATATGCAAAACAACTTTGGTGAATTACATAGTTAACATTCTCTCTCTGTACTAGAGTAGGCAGAATGGTTACCACTGCTACATATTACCATTTAAAAAAAAGATTTTAGAATGTGAAATTACATTCCCAATAGGAATATCTACTTTGGCTATAAATTCTTCTAATTGATGCTTCAGTGTAGTTATAGATTTCAGTTTGTACACATATAAACATTAAGAAGATAGATCAGAACAATATGAAACTGAAAGCGACCATAAATGTTTGCTCTTTCATAGATAGATGAATATTTTGTCCGAAAAAGTGTATACAAAATAAATGCATCTATAAACTCCACATTATTCAAAATGAATTAGAATAATAATAAAATACTCTGCCAACAAAAAAAAGGAAGATGTCAAAAATCTTTCTAAAACTCTAGATTTAGTATATTTGACTACAGTATTGCTTTGTAAATCAGTCATGAATGATACATCAACAGCCATTGAATAAATCTGAATACATTTTAGAAAATATTACTTATATGCAACTTCTTTTCAGTTTATTAGATTTGATGAAAAACTACATAATTTTGTATACCACATCTACGTCACATATCCACTCTAATGAAATAGGTATCAATTTTGCACAGTGTAAAAGTTTGAACATCCAGATAGTTGTTTTAAATTTCAGTTTACTTTTTGTCACATTTAATTACCATATTGGGGTATTGAGATTATATGAATATCTCATGAATGTTTTCATACTTTGTGTGGAATTCCGTAATATACCAGCAGAAGTTGATTCTGTCTACAGAAAGGGACAAGGGCAATAGCATCCCCTATGTAACTCAATCTTCCTCTCAAAATTTCCTCTGCAGAGTTTCTTTCCCCAGCACTTAGATTATTTTATATATTCCAGTAGAACTCTAAGAGAAAGGGGAACTAAACCCTCCTATGCAAGCGAATCTCTAGCCAAACCCAACATGTTATTCAGCATCTTCATGAAATTGCTAGGAGCGGGATGAGATATCAGCAGGATGATGATGATGATGAACTCTACAATACAACTTCAGTCTGTTCTAAGCAAGCTATGGAAGTATTGACTCTGTATTTGGAGGCTGTGAGGGGACAAAACAAGCTCATATTAATTCCTTGCAAGACAAAGTTGAATAAAAGAAGTGAATAATAGGTGCATATCTCAAATATCCTTAAGAGGAGTGTAGTCCTGTCTAGAGCTAATTTTAAAACTGGTATAAAGTTTAGATGAAGGTTCCAACTTGAACAGTCCCAAAGTTGGCTGCAGACAGGGTTATACTCCTCTGGAGAAGCAAGTATGCAAACGGGGGCCTTGGACATGGATTATTATTCTTTAAGTATAAGGTGGAAACCTGATCATGAAGGTTTTACCCAATTTCACCAAGCGCTCCAGCTGGCCTTTCTAACCTAGATAATCATGCATCAATAAGTTTTTATCAATTTACAAGTAAATTAAAGCAATGTATCTTACATGGGTTCCTTGAAAATTATTTAGTTGTAATGGGTTCAAATTATAGTGACCTGATTGCTAGCAACATGAAGTGGATTTAGTAAAGTTACATCTTTGTTGAGGTCACTGCGTTGATTATTATATAGGCCACAGGGAATGTCCTTGAAGGCAGGAGGAAGAGCTTTTACTAACTCAATGGTTAGATAAAGTTTGAGCCTGGGCCAAGAAACTAATTTTAGAAACCATCCCAGAAGAGCCCTTCCCTAGTTCACATAAAGTGAGAAAGGAGGAAACACATTAATACTTGCAGGACTTACTATAGCAATTATAATAAAAGTAGTCTTCTTCAATGTAGCATTGCTTTCAATAGTGCCTTATTCAGAGTTCTGGTTTTTAATCTTTAAAGCCCTCCATGGCTTGGTACTACAAGTCCTCAAATCATCTTTCCTATTAGGATCAGCTTTACCTGTGTGCCCATCCTAAAAATTATTGCTGAACATTTTATCCCTTGCAAGGTAAAGAGAGAGATTCCTGAAGCAGGGGTGAAATCCAGTAGGTTCTGATAAGTTCTGGAGAACTGGTAGCGGAATTTATGAGTAGTTCAGAGAACCGGCAAATACCACCTCTGGCTGGTCCCAGAGTGGGGAGGGAATGGAGATTTTGCAATATCCTTCTCCCAGGAGTGGGGAGGGAATGGGGATTTAGCAGTATCCTTCCCCTGCCACGCCCACTAAGCCACACCACTCCCACAGAACCGGTAGTAAAAAAATTTGAATTTCACCACTGGCCTGGAGGGCAACCCATTTTGCCTACTTTTTGGAACATTATTAATATGTTTTTTCAACAGATGGTGGATCCGGATTGCTTATGTAATATATTGATTTGGGAATTCCATTTTTTATTACTATTTCTGAAATGGAAATAGTTTGCGTTTTTGGCATGGTTACAAAAATTGCCAGGAAATGCAAAGATTATTATCTTCCTATAGTTGATGTCGAAGGGGGGAAAATAGCTACTTTTTCATAAAGAAAAGTAAACAAAGATTCATATTATCCTCTTCAAATATGTAAGGCTTACTTTGTAACCCCAATTTTTAATAGAAGCTAACTACACATTTCCACAATTGAAGCATTAATTACTGTCATCAAGAGGCTGCCTATAGCATCACTGATTTTGTTATTGAATTTGTCAAGAATCAGGAATAGGTACAATAATCCATTTAGTGAAGTATTTACAGTTCATAATAATAGCTCAGCTGGATCAGGCCAAAGCCTGTCATATTTCATAATTTTGTTTTTCACAATGACCATCCTGATGTTTCTCAAATATTCTCAAGCATAAGGTGAAGAGCTACCCCTCTGGCATTTGAAGGCATCCCCAGTATGGAGTAATCACTGAATCTCAAAACTATTATCTCTTGTAATACATAGGGTCTATGAATTTATGCATCGAAGTTAGTGGCCTTCACTATGTCTTGGTTATGACTTCCACTTATGTGCTATGTAATGTTTGCTTAGAAATTGTTTTAATCAATTTAAATAGCTGGCACTTGGTCCTGATATCTAAAGGATAAATATGTTTCTCTGTTCAAAAGGATAAATATGTTTCTCTGTTCACTTTATCCATACAATGCATGATTTAAGATTCCCTCTTCATCATATCCTTCCTCCTATGTTCTAAACATTTTATCCTTCATTTAGCTATTATAGTTTTCCCCCTTGCTGGTTATAAACATCTCAAACCCACAACTGAAAACATAAAATTAGAAACTTTTGCTTCCACGTGCCCAATTTACTTTACTTAAATTACTATTTGATTAATCATTCACTCAGTTCAAAAAGTGCCTTACAGAGCTCTTTACAATCATACATTTAACCACCTAGAATAAAGTAGCTTATTATCTGCAAATTTGATCAGCAAAAGCTTGTACCCAACTCAAAATCATTTAAGAATAAATTAAAAGGCACCAATCCCAGAACAGATCCTTGAGGGACACATATTCTTTCTCAGCATTCAGGATATTTCTCTTTTCTTTTTCTTTCTGTTTTAATCAATTAATCCATAAAACAGGTTCTCTTGTCTCAAGACTGCTAAATTTACTTAAGAACCTTTGATGAGGGGTAAGGCAAAGTTATATTTGCTGGATCTGTCTATCTCTTTCGTAATAAAGTGTTCTGTGTACAATTTATTCACTTTTTCTCTTGCCTCTATATCCACCTTGAACATTTTTAAAATTCTTTTGTTGACTAAATGTCTAACCACTTCTCTACCAGGTTTTCTGGTTAAGATATATTTAAAGATGTCCTGATTCTTTTGTCTCCCTCCCCCCACAAATTCATTAAATTTATTTTGACATTTCTGAAGGTGAGAATTTAGTTTGGGTGCTTCAGCTATCAGATCTATTCCTTAGGGTGAAGCTATTTTGGAGCAAGTCCAGTTTCAAAAATAGGTACAGATAATCCTTGATTTCAAACCACAATTAAGCCCAAAATTTATGTTGTTAACCGAGACAATTGTTAAGTGGGTTTTGCCCCATTTTATGATCTTTCTGGCCACAGTTGTTAAATGTTGTTAAATTAGTAATATGCTTGTAAAGTGGCTTCCCGATTGACTTTGCTCGTCTGAAGGTCGCAATAGTGATCACATGATCCCAAGACACTGTAACCATCATAAATATGAATTGGTTGCCAAGCATCTGAATTTTGATAATGTGTCCATGGAGATGCTGCAATGGTCGTAAGTGTGAAAACCTGTCATTAGTCACTTTTTTCATTGCTGTTGTAATTTTAAATGGTCACTAAACGAATGGTTGTAAGCCGAGAACTATCTGTAAATTCCAATAATTTTAGACACAAATATTTGAACTATATGATAGAAAAATTTTACATTGATGTTCATCTCTGACCAAGCTCTTCTCAGCATTAATTACACAGTGGTTTCTATTTCTATTTTGGCTCAGTGATTACTTCTTCCATTACAAAATGAAACAAAAGGAAATAGAAGACCTTTACTTTTGGCTAAGTGTATTCTCTATACAAATGTATTCTGTTTACATATCCCAATAATTAATCAGTATTCCAAATGATTAAGAACAAAACCCACAATAGTTTTGCAGTGTCTCATTTAAGAGAAGTTCAGTGAATTCTCATTACAGTAATAATTTCTTTGGTTTATGCTTTATTTTCGCCATCTAGTGGCCCATATGACCTTCAATCTGAAATTAAAAGATACCAGGTTTGTTCAGATATTTATGGTATACCACAGATCTCTACTCTGATATCAGAATTTACAATGGCAACATAGCCATCAGATACTGTATATAAACTAAAAATCAGTATTTTTTTCCTACCAAGGTTAAACATACTTTATATGACTAGGGGAAAAAAACCTGCTCTGCATTCAAAGTACCATGTTGCCAATGGTTGTTTCACTAGTCAAATTTCTCTAAATTTTGGAAATTACATTTTTTTCCTTGAGGAATTCTGGGGACAGACTTCTTGTTAAGAACATAAAGCCAGTGTTCTATACTTCACGGGATTATACTTGCAGAGAAATAAAGAACAAACATACATTTATTTCAATTCCAAATGAAAATTTCAAATTCCTAACTAGATGATTATGTTTATAGAAAAACATCAAATTATGTAAGATAGGTATATACATCTTCAGTTATGCCATCAAATGTTAAATGTGAGTTATGCCATGGTGTAAATTACAACTGAAAAATGGGAGGGGGATACACAAGCAGATTTAAAAACAAGATGAGGTGAAAATAATGATATATTAAACCTTAGATCACATTTTTATAGTGAGTCCCCAGCTCCTCACACAATAGTTAAAATGTTGTTCTTTAAAAAGTTAAGAGATATATGAGCAAAACCCCCACAAAAATCTCTGCTATAATGCTGTTTTCTTGGGTTCATGGGTAAAGATGAAGTTTGTGTGGGAGAAGTAAAGAGGAAATTAATTCTAGGGAGGAGGGCTTAAACAAGAGCATGAAGAATAAAGATAAAGATCAAAATATTTAAGGCTTTCTAATGGTAATGTATGGCTATGAAAGCTGGACACTGAGAAAGAATTAGAGCAGTGATGTTTAACCTTTTTGATGCCGAGTGCCCAAAGCGCGTGCACACAAGTGCAAATGCACACGTGTGTGCCCGGACCCCCAAAGTGCAATGTGAGCACCCCTGTGCATGTGCCCCACCCAAAGCATGTGTGTACATCCCCTGCGCATGTGCCCTGCCCCCCATCCCGTTCTGGCTTCCAGGTTGGTGCAGGAGGCCTTCCAGGCCCAAAACGGGGCATAGGGGGTACACTTGAACTCCCAAAATGCAATGCGAGTGCCCCCGTGCATACGCCCCATGTATGCACATGTGCATCTCATGTGTCTCGCACATGCACGGCAGAGACTCGACCAACTAGCCGCCAAGAGGTACACACACATGCACAGTGGAGGTGGGCTAGGGCGACGGCTGGCATGCCTGCAGAGAGGGCTCTGCATGCCACCAGTGGCACGCATGCCATAGGTTCGCCATCACAGAATTAGAGAAACAAAGTAGGAACTCTCAAATTATGAATTTTGAAGATGGTTGCAAAGAAGGCCATGGACCGTAAACATTAATCAGATCTGGAAATATATAAAGTTTGAGTTTTCATTTGAAACAATAATAAATAAATGTATATGAAGATGGCAAGTTTATGGAACCTGACTTGTAGTTCCTAACTACTTCATTAATTTCATGGAACAATTTTCTATCTTGCTTTCCTGCTAGAAGTACTTGTTCTCAGATCTATTCATGAGTATATAGTATATTTATTACACTTGTATCCTGTCAAGGAGTCCATTTTTGTCTCACAGTAAACATATGGTGATGTAGATTTGGTTTGAACAAACATGAACACTGAAGGAACAAAGATGTTTTAGGGTACACATGTGCTCATGTAGCATCTATCAGCAATTAATTAAAATATTTTCATGTTTAACTGCAACGATATGGCTGTAGTTTTTAGGAAAAGATAGTGTGGGTATAAGGAGTTGTTGATATGTGCCCATGCATGTTATGAACCATTTTTACTCCTTCTGAAAACTGCATAATCCTAGTAATCAATGTGTAATTGAACTAATGCGGCAGAAACAATGGTCTTTAAAGTTCTGTTCAAAAAATGCTCAGTTGACCCAAGCTACTTATTGCTTGATAGCTATTTTTGTTCAAAACACTCTTGGCAAACTAAACATTATGCTTTATACAAACCTTACTCCCAGATAGTGCTAGCTAATGTAATTTACAAGGTACAGGACAATTATTTAAAACCATGGTTTCATAAAATGAAAGAGATTGTTCTTTACTTTAAGACAAATATACAGTACATTATTCGAATACTTCATTTGGGCCAAGTATAATTAGACCTACAAGAAATTTGTCTCCAGTGCAGAAGCTCAGTGTACATGCAAAACAACAGAGTAATAATAATCATAATAATGATACCAATAAGAGGAAATAGTAGAGAAGGATAATATTAATACTACAGCCATAGCCTACGAGTAAATATACTTAAAGACAGTAAATAAGAGAGTACTGTGGGAATTAGGTGTTCAGCAGAGCGATTGCACAAGGGGAAAAAAACAAGAACCAAACCATAATATAAAATAATGGAATTCCAGAATAGCTTGGCTTAAGTTAGGCAAGCTGATACCCAGATTTTCAGACTGATATACAGAACTGAATGATTTCATGGTTTAAATATAAAGGGAGAAAACAATTCTGAGACATGTGCTAGTTTTAACTAGTTCATTAAAGCCTCTAAAACTTCCAATAATCTTTTTAATAGTACAAGGATAATAAATGTTTTTTGGGAAGGTCTGTTCTTAACATTTTTGTTTTGAAACAATAACATTTTTTTAAAAAAAGTTCTGCTTTTTTCCCATGAGAAATAAACTCCTAGGACAAAGGTTCGTGATAAAAATAAAAGAGACAGCATAACTGAAAGAACAGTCAAACAAGCAGCCATTGCAGGCAAAAGTCAACAGAAAATTGACTTCTATGGTAGTTATATCTTGACAACAATATGTCAAAATATACTTGCAGTATTTACTGTCTAGAATGGTGAATTGTTTCAAGCTCTAAGAAACTTTAAAACATTCATGAAAAATCTATTAAAAACACATCTACAGAATTACAGCCAAGCTGTAATTGTGAAAAAGAAGTCTTGACTTTAGTATGTTAAAAAGTATGTTCTTTATATGTATCTTTATCTAATTAAATGCAAAAATGGGTGAAAGCAAAGGAAGGAGAAAAAAAATAAAAACAATGTAACCTACATTCGCTACTTCTTATTGAAGTATAATAAATATTCATTAAATATACGTCAGCTTGTAGCTTTCATCTCCCAGTTTCTATTTTTTGAAGAAGCGTTTTTTTCTTTTGGATGCCTTTCAGGATTTTTCAGGAAATAATTCCCCCTCTCTCTATCCGAATTACCAGAATGAATAGACAAACAATGTTATAGGATAGATTCTGGCTAAAAACAAGGAACAATTTACTGAGATTTGATGGGCTACCCATATCCATGAGTCTAGCTGTCATAATCAACTGAAAACATGGACAAGTACAATCAGTCCATGCTGTATGATATATCCAGGAGTATACTATTGTTCCCTGTGCATGTTATACCTTAATATCCAAATGGGGTTCTTCCTGGTTCAGTAAAGTTGTGCAAAAGGCAACAAGTGTATAATTTAGCAATATTACTATGTCATTTTTCAGTGAATTATAACTAGAGCATTCTGTATTGTATTGAATTTTGTGCAAAATTCAGCAATCCGTTTACTTTCTTTGATTTTCTAACAGTAGTTGTATTCAGTTTTATATTTTCCCTTAGTTGTTTAAGACAGTCTTATATTGCTAGTTCTCTTATACATAATGGACTTTTCTTATTATTTCTAATACGTGAACTAGGATGAAATAATTTATTATTTATAACAGTCCGAAAGCACTGATAGTAGAAGACTTACTTTAATGGGTCAAGTCTCAACAAATGAGAAGAAGCTTTCATTACATAGTCAAGGTCCGATTTCGACATAAAGTTTTTCCCCTTGGAACAATATCTGTGAAAAAATACATGTGAAAAAATTATGTAGGATTAGGATTCAAAATCCAGCTGGATTTTGCAGGGGGAAATGGGACAGCAAAAAGCAGAAATCTGATTTTTGTAGACCTATGTAACGTTTTTCACAGATATTTTGCTGTACATAATTTATGTAGAAGAGAAATACTGACTGGGACAAAAGTGTTAATAGCTGATCAGTTAATTGTTACAGTTAATAGCTGTTCTTTTAAGAAGCGTAACGTTTCAGATATGTAATGGAAAATGCAAGATTAAGTGTACTTGTAATTGCATAATTGTGTTGCGAACATTTTTCTCTGAGTTTAAGATGTAGAATTAGAGAATGATTTTAAATTATGTCACATGCACCCTTCCCAACTCAAAATAAAAATCAAAGGTTGAGTTTATTGCCCTGGAACAGAGATCAAACAGATTTGATATTTAATCAGATAATAGGTGTAATAAGTATGGAAAGAATTTGAAAGTTTGAAAGGAATGGCTTATTTAGTTTCCTGAAAAGAGACTTACTTTCTGACAGAAGCCAACTGATATATTAAATATGACAATACATTTAAAACTAGGATTCATCTGAATTACAGAGCACTTCAAAATATGTTTTCCTCTGCATGAGAGCTTTCATATATGATAGGGTTTCTGGTTTATCTCCCTATTATTTTGCTAGTTATAGACTGGATTTCAAAAAAAGGAGGCCTGGTTACTGTAAATAATATATTGGTTAGCTTTCTTTTTTTTTTTAAAAAAAAGTATATTTCTCTTTCAATTTTATTCTTGCTGTTTACAATAGATGAAATAAGATATGTTTGCTTTCACAAGGTTAGTTTATAAAAAAATGAAGGAAAAAACTGTATTTGATGGTGTTTGATATTTATTTACAGCATACACTTATATACTATATATTGCCCAAAGCAGGAGTAAAATCCAGCAGGTTCTGGAGAATTGGTATCGGAAATTTTGAGTAGTTCGGAGAACAGGCAAATACCACCTCTGGCTGGCCCCAGAGTGGAATGGGAATGGAGATTTTGCAATATCCTTCTCCCAGGAGTGGGGAGGGAATGGGGATTTTGCAGTATCCTTCCCCTGCCACACCCACCAAACCACACCATGCCCATCAAGCCACGCCCACAGAACCGGTAGTAAAAAAAACCACTGGCCCAAAGTATATATTCTATACATCCCAGAATCATGGGAGTTGCAGAACATATAAATTTAGTATATTATTATTACTTTCTAATTATTATTTACTAAGAAATAGATTTACTAACCAATCAAATCAACTTGAAATTTAGAAGAAAAAATATTTTAAAAGTCCCCTTTGAGCTTCCTTAAAACTGTGACTATTATACACACACACACACACACACACATATATATATACACATACATACATATACATATAAATACACACACACACACATATATATATCATATTATATATTAATGATATTATAGATTAGATATATGAATAGCACCAGCATAAACATTATCCAAAGCCAGTAAAAGAACAAAATTAAAGTGGTAAACTGACTGAATAACTAGTATTTAAAAGAAGACAAGTCTTCAAAGCCTTTTGAAATACCATCAAGGACCAAGCTAACATCACCGAGATATTCCATAATTGCAACTTACTGGTCTGCACCCCTGATCTCTCATGAATATTTCATTGAATGGGTTGATTGTATTGGAAGAGACAATCCTAAAAATAAAAAGGAACCAAGCCATATAGAGTCTTAATAAGGAAACCGTAAGACTTTTAATTAGACTTGAAAATTTATTAGAATTTGAAAGTGATATAGCACATTAAACCCTCTCTCCTTCCTTATCTACAAATGTTATTATTTCAGCATATATTAATGGAGTCTCATTAAATAAATGATATTAATACACATACAAGCTGATTATCTACCCTTATTCTATTGAAACAGCATTGTCAATGAAAACAACCAAGTTATCAGCATTCATTCTAAGGTCTGCAAAAAAAAAAAAGTATTTTAAATAAATAAATAGATAGGCCCATGAGAAAAAAGCAAGTCAGGATCCAGCATCAGTGATGATCTGGATTATTCATTGTTTATTTTATTTTGAGTGAACACTGAAAACCATACGAAGAGGAAAAATATGGTCTAGAGTGAAAAGAGAAGACAAATTGGCTGCATTTTGTTGTTTTTCATTGTCTATTTATAGTGGTAAGCACTGCTTATCTTTGGTATATAGTACCATTTTTATAATAATATTATTGATTCCCTAAGAATTAAACTAAGAATTAAACTAACTAAGGTTAGTTTCAGACTTTTTAAATATTGAATTCAATTTCTATTTTTTTAAATGGATTCTGATGAATTTAAAATCCTGATTACATACATTATCTAGAAGTGGTAATGGAAGCTAAGTAAGAAAGTTAGGATTTAAATCCAATAAATACATAAATTGCTGTTACTAAATAATCCTTTCAGAAGCCTATGCAGGCTTTATTATGACTGTGTTTAGTAGCAGGAATTATATTTTTCTCTGTTGCATTACATTTCATAATATTTAAATCTTTTAGTTTCAAAGTTATCTTTTTCTTTATTAGAAATAGAGCCTATATTTGTAACAAATCATATATTAATAAAAGTATTTTTAAAACAACAAAGGTTAAGTCTTATTACTTTCAAAGAGAGATTTTGTTTAATACTGTTCTCAGCCAATTTATTCTTTTCCATATGATTTGATTCTCCTAAAATTCTTATCTTTTCAAAAGTACCTAGATACTGAAATAGTTTTGAAATTAGAAAAATCACAATAAGTTCTTCTAGTGTAAAAATGCTATAGTAACATAAAATGTTGAAGAAATTTATTTTTGTTCATTTAAGCAAAAGAACGAAATGAATTAAACCGTAAACCATTGGCTGCCTGCAATTTCTTCTTCTAATGTTTTAGGTATAGGAATATAAAATGTGTTGAAAAAGAGGCTGTGGCTATATATTCTGGGAAGGAAAAATGCAAGATTTTATTAGAGTCATTTTAGTGGTTGGTCATCTTCTACAGGCAAACCAATTCAATTTATAATCAAAGTTTATGATAATCAGGAATAGGTTTGAGTAGAAGCTTCTAGGCTAAAGTATATATAGTTTAATTTATTTTAACTATATGGCCACATTTACATCTGCAGTATATAACTCATCTATTGAGTTTAGAATGTTTTAGTTCATGTCAGACATAGATGCTATTAAATTAGAGTATTTGCCCACTCATACTCTAGTGTTCACAAACATCTACTAGAGTCTGGTTTTTCAGCAATCTCTAAATAAGATGCTTCTCATCAGGAAAGTGAGTAATCAATGTGTCCTTGCTGAGATGAATGCATAATACTATATATCACATAAGAGATTCATGTAACTATTTAAATAGGTATAAAATGTATACAAGTGTAAATATTTTTTAAAAGAGCCTACATGTTTTAGTTTCCACAGTCATTTTAATGTTTTTTTATAATTAATGTCAATTAAAAACTATTGACATTTATACCAATTTGTTGTTTTTGTTGTTGTTGCTGCTTTCTCTCTCTCTCTGTATAATATGTAAATTTGTTCACTTTATTTGAGATATAAGCAAATATATTCAAAACTAACTATGTGAGAGCCTGCAATTACTTTTAAGACTTCCTGGTTTCTGAATATCATTTAAGTCTAAACAAGGGAAGTAGGTCTTTGTTCTTCTCTATGCTGAAAGGAAAAAAAAGAACTCTAAACCACTATTCATGAGCAGCCTAGTCATAGCTATGAATGGTGAAAACATTTATGAACCTCTGACGATACATAATGCTTCGTGGTTATGAATCATTGGTATTCCTGTTTATCTGTTCTAGTGTTTTTATGTTTCTAGGGCCCTGGTCTGCATTCTGAATCTCAATGACATTTCCCCTCAAATTTGTATACTACAGTGAGTTATAAATAAATATCCCCCTTTTCCCCCAATGGGGCAAAGGATATAGTTCCATCCTTTCCAGGAATATACTGTTTCCCCAAAAATAAGACAGGGTCTTATTTTCTTTTGACCCTCGAAATAAGCGCTTGGCCTTATTTTTGGAAAGGTCTTATTATTTTTGAGGTACAGGAGGCAACGAACGTGGTCACCTCATGGCAGCTGCTGACACAACTGCTTGTCAGCTGTTTGCCTGAGGCCGTGCATGCGCTTCCAGCCTTGCTTCCCAGGACTCTGTACCATGCTGTCGGCCTGACCACGCCGCTGCAACCGGAGGTCCCGTTGCTGCTGCTGCCTCCCTGTTCTTCACTAATGGCTTTTGCGGTGGCCATTAGCGTGACAGAAGGGGTGCAGTAGCTAGGGTTGCGGGAGCGGCCATTAGGTAAAGGCATGTGGGGAGCGTGGGGCATGTTCCCCCCTCCCTTCCCCCCTCCAGCCTCGCCTCACCTCGTGTTGTTTGTACAGCAAGCAACCAGAGGAAATGGTGGGGACTGGCTGCGCATGCGGTTAAATATTTTTGGGGAAGGCTTATTTTAGTACATACGCTCAGAAGCCTGATTGGGCTTATTATCGGGGAGGTCTTATTTTCAGGGAAACAGGGTACTAAAACTTTTTTTTAAATGATAGTTTGCAATGGGTCTGATGCAAAAGGAATTGGTCTTTTGCATCAGAATAACAACAACCAATAAACTAACATGTCAAATAATGTTTTCCTCACTACAAGCATCTTTAAGGAGAAGTAGAAACTGCTAATTGAAGTACTATTAGAGAATAAGTCTGGTTAGGCTACATTTTATATGTTAAACTGTGTATTCTGAATCTTAGTTCTTTTTACAAGTTAGTTTTAAGACTTCACTGTTTAAATTCCATCAGGAAGAGAAAAGAAGGAAGCCCTAAATCCTTATTTATATATGCCAACTGGGTTGTACTGTTGCCATCAGTAGTTTCCTGATTACTTCCTGAAAAAATATGCACACAAAACCTTTTAACTTTGCATGTTTGTAATTTAAATCGCTAAATCAATCTAAATCATCAGCCATAGGATCTCTGCTAGTAGGTCAACATTAAGGTCTGTTGCTTTGATAGTCACAAGCCACAGAGCCTCTTCAGTGCCATACTTGTATTTCCTCCCACATTCAGACTTTCTGAGTCAACAAAACATTAATGCCATGATATAATGGAAATACAGATATGAAAAGCTTAAAGAGTTTCAATACACATAGTTAAAGGGATGAATTATGCCATTAGATGTCAAAGAGCATGCACAAAATAAATGATCAGTTAAATCTACAAACATTGAAAACCATTCTGCTGTACTTGAAATGTATAGCGTGTCCTTGTGACATAGATATAGTTTAAATTTAAATAAGTGCTGTAAATCATTTTGGCTAAGCAAAATTATTACATAGAACAATTACCATGTTTATAATTATTGCATCTTTAATTAATCAGTGGCTTGTTTTGGGTGAAAGCAACTTCTAAAGCCACAAATGAAAAAGACACATATTAGTAATTTTGGTATGATGAAAGGAATGAAAGAGGGAACATTTACTGAAGTGGGGGGAAGCATGAGCTACACAAAACAGGAAGTTGGAGACAGAAAGTTGCATTTGTTAGAATACAATCACTGAATTAACTAGGAAATACAGGCATTATATCTTTTAGAAGGGTAAGTGAGATGCCAAAGAACAGAAGTTGCAATTATCAAATAAAGATGTAATTATAGAAGTCTTAGTAAATAGCTGTGCTTGTTAAGTATCTTGTGAGCAATGCTTTAAAAAAAATTATAGAACGCAGAACAATATATTCTGTACTTCATTTTTATAAACTAATGCTTTTCTTGTGGGCAGTTTCAGCATTCTAAATAATGTTTTCTGTTGCCTCCTAGTCTATTCTGTTTTTAAATAATTAATGAAAGAGTTCTTGGGTAATCATATAGCAGATATTATTAGCTTTAACATGACCCTTTGTTTTATGACAAATATATATAAGCAATATATTTTAATTTTAATATTCTTTGAAAGCAGTACTATATATTATAAGATCATTAGAGACACAATGAAATAGAAAGGTCATCTAAAGCATTAATACATTACTGTGGAGTTAGATGCTAAATTATAATTTTCAAGTACTGCAAGTCAGGAATAATTATTCATTAAAGTAATCCATATTAATAAAGAAAGGTGACACATATGTTGCACATGCTTTTTGAGCAATTCTAACACCTTCTGAATAAACAGAAACATGTAAATTGTTCAGCAGAATTCATGCAAATGATTCCCCCCCCCAATGAGATTCTTGCACATATCCAAAAAAATAAAATAAAATAAAATTTAATAAAAATCAACTTACCCTTCTCTATGAGCTTCTCCCTTTTCCAACTCCTGAATAACACCCAACAAGACCTTTATGGTTTCCTGACTGGAGCTGATCAGATTCTCCATCATCTGTAGCTGTGCTTTCAAATCTACCACTTCAGTGTGAGGCACAATTTGTTGACATCCTTCACTCACAGCAACTGCTGTCTGACAAGGCTGTTTTCCTTCCATAGGTGAAACATTTACCTGAAGGGTCTGTTCGTTACATTGGGTAGACTGGCACTGTGCCTGCGTGGGACAGGCCTGAGCTGTACTTACAGCTTGTGACTGCAGACCATTAAGATGCAGAGTTCTTTTTCTGTCCTCCTCCTCGGCTGGACACAGGGACCAGTCGTTCCCTGTTGCTGCCGAATGTTGCTGGTCAGCCAGTGAGGTGTGTGAACCAGATGCGGGCAAGTAGACAGAAGCTACTTCGGTCTTGAACACTTTTCCTTGGCTGGCTGGATTAGCTTCCTCATACCTCAATGGCCCAGTGTGGTGTTTTGCTTTGTCATGCAGCTGGTAATCAGGCTCTTCTAAAACTGAAGCTGCTGAGTCCTGTAGAGAAGGAGGTTCTTTACTACAGCTGTGCAAATCAGTGCTTATACATGTCTCCAAACAGTTGTCCTTAGAAAGCAGATCTATTGCGTTCATGCGTTCATTAGTATGTGAAATAAATTCAGCTGTCACAAATCCAGTGACTTTCTTGCTGCACTGAACAGCCTCTCCTGAGATTTTGCTGTCTTTCTCTTTAACATCAATTAGGAATCCGTTGTTTTGACTTGGAAAAGTGTCAACTGAAGCTATGCTTTTGATTACATTTCCCTTTTTCCGGTCCAAAGGGAAGGTCTGGTAACACTTTTTAAGTTCAGGCGAAGTCTGAACTCCTGTACTTTTAGTAACATTAGGGATTGATCTTCGGGCAGGCACTGTCATGTATTTTCGGTAAGCTGCTCTGTAAGAGATGGGTTTTGCTTCCTTTTGGTCAGTCTGCTGTAACAAAGAGAGTTGTTTTTCCCTTTGCTCATTCTGAGCCTCGCAGATGTCTTTGAATCTCACCTGTAGGGCTTTGTTTCTCTTCTTGATTTGTCGGTTGGGATCCAATGCATATTTCATTTCTAAGGCAAGTGATGTTGCTGAATCAACGTCACTCTCAGAAACTGCAAGCAAGCATTTGCTGGGTTCCTCACTTCCTGTGGTACCTGAAATCAAAAAGCAATATTAGGAAGACTGTTACTACCCTAGGTATGGATGTTTTTATTCCAATGGTGTAATTTCTTGTAAGGATGAATGGATGGATGGATGGAAGGAAAGAGAAAGAAAGAGAGAGAGAGAGAGAGAGAGAGAGAGAGAGAGAGAGAAAAAGAAAGTAAGATAGATAGATAGATAGATAGATAGATAGATAGATAG
Source organism: Pantherophis guttatus (assembly GCF_059756535.1). Lineage (NCBI taxonomy): Eukaryota > Metazoa > Chordata > Lepidosauria > Squamata > Colubridae > Pantherophis > Pantherophis guttatus. The sequence goes on from NC_142068.1 coordinate 61,817,741, forward strand.
ATAGATAGATAGATAGTTTAGGACCCTCTAGCTAAATATGTGCAGGTTTTCAAGTTACCCAAAATTCCTGTCGGATAGGATGATATAACAATTAGACTAGATTCTTTGGCGTCTAAGTTAGTTTAGACTACATACTAAAATTATATATATAGTATTCCTGAATAGTTGTAGATATCAGATTACATCCTAATACAAACAAATAAGGGGTGAGTTCCTTCTCCCTTATTTTCTCTGCTTTTCTTTGGCAAAAAAAATACACAGATAGTCCTTCATTTATGAGTATAGTGGAACCCAGAATATCCATCATAAATCAATCCACAGACTGTATGCACAGACTGAACCTGATTTTTTGATTATTATTTTTTTTGCTCCACTTGTTAAACAAACACCATGGTTAAGTGAATATGGTAGTCATTAACAAGTGACTAAATACAAATTAGTGTATCCCTATGGACATTTTTTATTGGAAACCAGCCAAATAAGGCTGGAAACTGGCAAAAAAAAAAATGTCATAAATCATACTCACATGATCATGGAATGCTGCAATCATCCATAAAGGTGAGCTAGCTGCCAAGTACCTGAAAAATGATGTGTCTAGCCATCAGAACTTTGGAACGGTGTCATGAGTATCTTTTAGGTGGCCCTGTCATAATTTTGAATAGTTACTATGCAACAGTCATTAAGCAAGAACTATCTGTGGTCTTAGATAGGGAAGTGTATTCAAAATATATTTATATGTTATTTACAAAAAGTATTTATGTACTTATCTTAGGAAAGATAATGCTGCATTAAATTGTTTTATTCTGACATTATGACTTAGTGTAATATCACTGCCCTCCAGATGTAAATGAGACAGTAAGCCCTCAGAAATGCATTATGCATATAAAAGATTATGTTCTCCATGATGTTTAAAGGTTCTTACTTAAACGTATATCATTAAGAATATTCAAACCTGGCCAAATGGACAACAACTATTGGCTGAATGCTCTCTATATTTATGCAGAAATCATTATTTCCATAGTGAGGAGAGGTGGGAGGGGAAAAAGCAGCTGAAACAGTTATTAAAAATGTTATATATTATTGATGTTTTAATGCTATACAGTAGATATTTTCATTCTGCAGACTGATTGTCACTGAATAATTTTGGTAACTAACATATGCTTCCTTATAATTTACCTTTTACTAGGAGGTTCTTCATTTGATTTGCTACATTTGTTTGATGACAGCATAATTAACTCTTGAAGAGATTATAGATAGAAATAACTTACTGTAAACTTAAAATCATAAATTTAGGCCATGAGATTAAATCTCCTCAGTGAAGAAGCCTCAATTAAATTTTTTTTAGGACAAACAGATCTGCATTTATTACTACTCATTTTGGAACTGGAACTGATTGCAAATTGGATGATACTCGTTATTTTTAAGAATAATGTTTAAGGCAAATGTCAATGTGTATAAACAGCCATTTGTTTTAAAAGTGCTCCTATTTCTTTATAGGCAAAGTTAATACTCCTGAAAATGTAGCCCTTAACTGCTTGGCAATGGAACCACCCACATTTATTGGGTTTCAAATTACCACAAAATCAATATTCTAGAAGAAAAACATTACCTTACTTTTAATATAATGCACCAAAGCTATACTTTTATAGAATATTCATACAGAAATAAGGAAATGTTAATTTTAAATAGCAAAATATTAGAATTTGTACTACCTATTTAACATACCTACTGTGTCCAATTGTTAAATGTAACTAAGCTGTTGCAGGGGGCAGTTTTCTTCCACTTAGGGAGAAGAATCACATCTTAGTTTATTACCTTGCTTTATATATGTTTTAAACATTTAGCCTGATTGCTAAGACAGGAAAAATAAGTTATATTCTGAAGAATAATGCCAAATTGCATGAAAAGAGAGCATAACTATGGTTAATTTTTATCCATTTTTTTAAAAAAAATTGGTTTATATGCCGCCCTTCTCCGGAGACTCAGGGCGGCTTACAATGCATTAAGCAATAGCCTTCATACTTTTGTATATTTATACAAAGTCATCTTATTACCCCCATAATCTGGGTCCTGATTTTACCTATTTTAGAAAGGATGGAAGGCTGAGTAAACTTTGAGCTTGGTGAGATTTGAACTTGCAGTAATTGCAGGCAGCAGATGTAAGTGGATGTTAATTAGTCTGCTGAGCCACCATAGCTCCCTTTTTTCATTATGTGAGGGAATTTTTTTTAAAATTAAAACTTGCTATCTTGTTATGAGTAACAGTTTATAGAATAAACTGAAGCAACAAACCAGAAAAAACACATTTAAAGTGGAATAACAAATATTATTTGCACTTATATATACACCAATACAATTTGGTGTAGTGGTGAAGGCATCTGGCTAGAAACTAAGGGACCATGCATTCTAGTCCACCTTGGCCATGAAGTCAGTTGAGTAGCCTTGGGATAGTCACTTTCTCTCCACCATAGGAAGGAAGCAATGGCAAGCCACTTATGAAACCCCGTGCTAGAAAACTGTAAGTACTTGTCCAGGCAGTCTCAGAGAATCAGACATAATTGAATAATAAAAAAAGGCCAGTGTAAATTTGGTCACTTAAAATAAATGAGTAAGACAAAATGAAACAAAACAAAGTATCAAAGTCTTAAAAAATAATTAAGAAGGATTTGCAGGAATTTATTAAAAAATAATTAAGAAGGATTTGTAGGAATTTAGAGGTTAGAAATAAAAATGATGATACTTTAGGTACCCAATAGCCAAGGTGTTAAATAGCATTATGGAGAAGGAAATACTACTTTTGCATAAAACAGGAGTAATATATAAAATCATTTGGTAGCATGAGAAAAGGAAAATAGTGATCACAAGATGAAGGCTATCAGTAAGTATACTAATAGGTTATAGTTTCTGAATACTGAAATAGCAACATTGTTACCTTGAAAATGAATTGTGCATTCAATTTCACTCCATCAGCCAAGAAAATAAATTCAAAATAGTTCACAAACATCATTCTTTTTAGCTACTCTGAACGAACTAAAGGTACTGTTTAAAAGACAAATACAAAAATCTGTCCATCTTTAATATTTATATACATTCATTACTTTGGTGCAACTATGAGTAAAATTGGTTAGTGAATAAGAATTTGATATGCTTCAATACAAGTAAATATGTGTATTACAACACTGAACTAAATATATCTGGGATACAAAGGACTTTAGGACAGTAATTTGATGGATGAATTCTTCTTTGCTAAGACTCTTAAGTGCATGAGTTGTATTTGCTCTTTCTTTTTAGAAAATGAAATGGGTTTACCGATTTTAATTTATTAATTTCTCTACCAGTTCACTCTAAAATCATGGGATTCTTTAATTTGTCCTGCCTAATAAGTATCAGGAACTAAAATTAAATTTAATTAAATATAGAACACAATAATTGTTTACCTATCTCACAGGATGAGAAAACATATAGCACTATACTTAGATACAAGTAGGTACCAAATAAAAATACTAAATAGGGAATTGGGAACAAGATCATATTTTAGTATTAAATTGCTGATATCCCCATGCTGTTTTTTGTTAATTTTATGGTTCAGAAACAGCCAATGGGCTTACTTATTTGCTTAGATAGTAATTTTGAAAATTAAATACTATGGGATAATACCGGTACCTTCTAGAAAGAAATGTGAGATTAATAGTGGTAATACTCAACCCTGTTGGTGTTTTGTAAAGCCTTGAAAACCTGGATATTGGGTCCTGTAGGTTGGGTAATGTCATCATTGCAGCTTTCTCACGTAAGTGTGGCTGGATTCTGATTGCCTTTGGGTGCCACTGTGCTGTAATTGTGTCTATGCTTACAATTCCTGTTACTTATTCCTTTTGTTTTACTGACTTTAATTATGTGTTTACTGCCCAGAATCACTATTTTTTAGATGTGGGGATGTATAAACCAACTATAAATAAATACAGAAACAAAAAACCCTAATCTTTACAAACACAGTAAATGGAAACTAATTCTCAAATAAATTTATCTATATGATGAGTCACTTGTTTAATCCCTGTAGTTTGAATTATTTTTCTTCTCTGGTCAATATTTAATTTATATGAGGTTTCTTAAACAAGTTACATAAATATTTTTATATAAACTACTGTATTTCACACTGTGTGTATAAAAGTTCTATTAAATAAAACCAACAGAAATCCAGGGACATACCACTTACTTTCATCATTGAGGGATTGTGAAGCTGGAGATGAAAGATTCCTCATCTCATGATCAGTTCCTTTGGCCATCGTGTTACTTAGCCTAAAATATAACAAATATACTATTACTAATTGATTGTAGACGATACTGGAAAATAAAACCCCTTTTTAACTTCAATAAATCTTTGTGTTTTTGGAAACACCGAAAGCATCACAAATGATGCTTGAATACATACTTTCAGAAGTGTTGGCAATCTAACTGTAGTCAAACAGAAAAAATATCTAGCAGTTCAGAATATCAAGCACCAATCAGATTTTAAGACATTTGTTTAGTGAAAACTTAAGTATATGTTCACATGGTTTTCTTATTGCTATTAGACAGACGCTTTATGCTTGAGCTTGTAACAGGTAACATAGTTCTTGACCTATGACCATTTGTTCAGTGATCGTTACAATAGCGTTGAACAAATGATGGCTAACAACCGATTCTCAGAATTCTGGCCATCCCAACATCCCATTGCCTGATCTCCATTTGCAACTTTCCACTGTTGGCTTCCTCAGAAAGGCAATATGGATATGGAAACCAGCAGGGAAGGTTGCATGTCTATTCCCTCTCCAGACACACACACCAGTCCCTCTGTGCGTGTGCCAGCCACTTGCACATCCCTGCACACATACCCAACCTGCACCTTCCAAACCTGTGGGATGCCCCTTGTACACCTTCCCCAACCTAGTTGCACACCCGACCCACAGCTCTCGTGTACTCTCTCAGCTTCTCTTGTGCACACCTTTGCACCGCACCTCTTGCACACACTCCCGCCCAACTTCACTCCCTCTCCCACCCAGTAGTAACCATTTATTTGCCTGCAGACCTGGGACTCTTAACTTCCCACCAGCTTCTCCACTGACTTTGGTTGTAGGAAGCCTGAGAGGGTTGCCTCGCTTAACAAATCTGATAATCAGTTACAACGGCAACTGAGACTGCAGGGATTGTTGTCACTAAACACTGCAGCTGTGCTTTATGACCACATCACTTACTGACAGCAATCCCTGCAGTCCCAGTTGCTGCTGTAAGTCAAAGAATACCTGTTTGTAGGTAGTTTTTATTTAAGGAATAAGACCCTATCATTATACCATATGTCAAACTAATTCCAAAAATACTGCCAAATGCCCAAGTCCATTCTGTAATGTATCAGTTTTTATTTCTACCTCTGTTAGTTTTTTATTTTTGTCTTGTACTTCTTAACAGAATTTTATTTTCCTATCCATCTTGTAGTTTTCAAAAATGCAACTGTATCTTTATGCTCTACAGCAGGAGTGTCAAACTGGATTTCTTTGAGGGCCTGATCAGCATTATAGTTCTCCTCCACAGGTCAGCTGGGGGGTAGAGGTGAGACAGGACGGACGCCTCCTGCAGCACCCTGCCGGCCAAAACAGGGCTGTTTTGGCTGGCATAATGCTGCAGGAGGCTGTCAGGTCGAGAACGGGTGCAGGGGGCCTCACATGGCCCCTCACGCCCTGTTTTGGTTGCCAGAGGCACCACGGGCCTCTGAATTTTGATTATGTCATCATAGGGATGCTATAACTGTCATAACTGTAGAAAACATGTCACTTTTTTCATTGCCATTGTGATTTTGAATGGTCACTAAATAAACTGTTGTAAGTTGAGGACTACCTGTATTGTTTTATTGGTTGGAAGCCACCCAGAGTTGATTTAAGATGGACAGTTACAATATACAAATGTTGAAATCAACCAATAAATAAATCATTTAAATCTGGATTAAAGTCCATGTGGAGATCATCCATTTGGAGAACTTCACTAAAGTTGTAAGGGCAGTGATGAAAACCTCTGCCTTTGCTAGGATTCAGATATGAACCAAAATAGTTGATAAATACCTTTGTAAAATTTGTAGATCAACAACAGAAAATATGAGATTAATAGATCAAATTGGCAATTGTTTGTCCAGCTATTCTGGATTCTAACTAGGAAGTTAATTATAATACTTACAAGGTGTTTGAAATGATTTGGGTTACCTTTTGTTTCTTCAATCTTTGCCCCTACATTCTAATTAAATTAGGCCCAGAGCTAACGGATCTCACAATTAAGGTGATAATAAATTATTTTCTGAAGATTCGATTTACTATTTAAAAGATTTAGTTTTTAGTTTTACAATTAGAGTTACACACCAAAGAGGAAATTATAAGAATGCTTTTAAAAAACTCTCCTTCAATATGGAGAAAGTTCACGATCTGATTGGAGAAGTTATGCCCTAACTCTGTTCTCGTAAGGACTAACCCAATCCAATGAAGTGAGCAAATCTGCACTATCTATTTGTAGGAGAGCTATGCGATTGCAGCCAAAAACTGACCATCTTGGCTTATGCTTTGTCACACAGATCTGTTTTGTACTATTGTGTCAACATACAAATGTAACCTGGGCTTTGGAATGAGGTTTTATAAATATGTTTATAAAAACAGATGTTTCAACTATGCTGAGATGTTATCTGAGGAAACAGTAGAAATATGACTTTGGTTTTACATGAATGAAGGTAAGGCATTTGGTTTTACAATTGTTCATTATTTGTATTTTCTACAGCCTTTGACTTGTTCACAATTCTTGTGAACAGTTTACAAGAATTATAATTAATTTTGTAATCAGAAGTTGTTGGGATTTTTTTATGGCCGTACTGGGAGAAAACACCACAAATTAAATAACAATATCAATCTCAAGACAAAACATCCCATCCCATTGTATATGGAAACGGCTACTTATTTAAAGTTCTTTTGGGTTCAATGATTAAACAAGTTTAAGTTATTTACTTAAGTTAAATAGGAAGAAACTGTAGATCCATCCCTATTGTGGAACAATATTGCACAGCGGTGCGTGGAGCTACCATGGTGGGCCGCCAGTCCCTGATCTTCCCAGGGTGAAGAAGCAGCGTTGGGTGCTGGCTACCCCTAGGTTCGCCCTAGGAATGCCTAGAATGCTCGCAAGTATGCTGACTAATCCGGAGGCTCTCCAGCACTGCCGCTACCACACTCCCTGCCCTGAGACTGTGATTGAAGACAAGGGTCTCTGCCCTCTTATACCTGGGCATTACCCATTCCTGGGGGGCACAGCTTAACGTCCATCATCCACAGACTCCTGCATTAACTGTTCCCACAGTTAAAATAGCGGATCGCTCCAGGGTGAGGGAGGGGCGCCTTGCAAAGGCTTCCAAACAGAGTGCTGAAGCCTCAGTGAGCACAAAGGTACCTGCAAATCTTCCAGGGAAAGGAAAGACAAGCAGATCTCAAAGGCAGAGTTAAAGGACAGGGAACAGAGGCAGAGAACTCTGGAAAAGCAGGTCTCCATAGCTGAGAAACAACAGTCAAATTTGGGAAACTGACTCACTCAATTGAGCCCTCTGTTTCCTGCCCTTTTGTTTCAGAACAGGCAAATCACTCTCCTTCGGCTCCTCAGGCTTTGTCACCAGAGGGAACTGGCAAGTTATTCTCATCTTCAGCCTTGCTGGTTAACAGGGACAGGGAACCAGAGAATGATCCATTTGCTTGCCAAATAGCAGAAGCAGGGTCTCAGCCCACTTATGCCAGGGCTTATGCCCCAGGGGCCTCTCACATGCCCCCAGCAACTGGTTTGCCTTCAGCTGATGCCCACCTGTCAGATTTGCCCGATAACTTGAAACAATTAATTTCTCAGGCAATAACTAAGGGCATTGCAGCTGGATTAAACCAGCAGCGTCCTGCTTCACTGGTTTCAGAATCATCTGCTCACTTGTGACAGGTTTCGCTTACTATGAATTTAAATGAGCTCCCATATCAATCTCCCGGTCATTCCATAGATAGTGATGACTCCTTCTTGGGTGTGGAATCCCAGAGACCTAGACCTCTCTGACGATGAGGGGATATCCCTGACACCCCAGCCTTTACAGGACTGTTTCCTCTGGGGCTGCATAAAGGAAAGACTACAGCCCACTTATCAAAGGATTTACCTGCAACGGAGCCGGGGGGCGCCCTGCCTGGACCATAGTCAAGGTCTGTTTTCTGAGCCCATAGCAGAGCAGCAGTTCATTCCGGCTCCCCAATTGTTTCTGGATGTTGCCCAGAAATAATGGACAAGCCCAGCATTGCTCCCCACTCCCAGTGGGAACAACAAAAGGTTCTATGGCATGGCACCAAACTTGTCCCAGGCTTTGCAACTGCCATCAGTGGACGGTCCCATTCTGGCCCTGTCTTCCCCTTCACCATATTTGGCAGGAGATATTGCCAATGGCTTCAGGGCGAAGGACAAAAAATCCAAATTGATTTTAAGGAAAACCCATCAGGCCGCAGCCTGGGCAATTAGTGCTCCTACAGAGGCATAGTTCTTTAACTGCACCTCCTTCATTTGGCTCCACCAACTTCAATCAAGGGTAGCTCCCCAGGAGGCTTGCTTGCATCAAGACCTTAATAAGATCATTGCAGCAACTCAATTCTCTGTGGATGCAACTTTGCATGCCTCAGGCAGATTTTCCGGGACATTTGAGACAGGTTCAGGCAGCCGACTGTAGACCTGTTTGCCTCACAGACAAATTTCCAACTTCCTCGCTTCTTTACAAGGTTTCCAACTCAAGGAGGGAGGGGACCAACACTCTGCTACGCGTGGCTTCCCGGTCTCCTATACGCATTCCCTCCTCCTCTCCTAATGCCGGGGGGTGATACAGAAAGTGATTTTGGAGGAGGCAGAGGTTCTCCTGGTCGCCCCTCATTGGCCCAGGAGTTCGTGGTTTGCAGACTTAAGTCAGTCTGTCTGCATCACGGCCCTGGAGAATCCCTCCGGAGAGGATGTCTCTCAGTCAGGGGGTCTTGGAACACCTGGAGTCACAGTAGCTCCAACTGACTGCCTGGCACTTGAGGGGGTCCACCTGAGGAAGGACAAGTATTCTGACAAGGTCATATGGACTATCCAGGCAGCCAGGAGACCATCAGAATCTACGCCACCTGGGCTGGGTTTGTCAGATGGTGTACCATGAATCACATCGCTCCTACTTCCGCTGTTTTTCTGCAGTTACTGGATTTCCTGCAGGAGGGTCTGGACAAGGGGTTGTCACACAGTACCATTCGACGACAAGTAGCGGCCTTATCTACCATGCTGACAGGAGGCGATTAGGGCCCTCTTGCACGTCACCCTGTAATCCGCAGGTTCATTCATGGGGCGACTAATTTGCGACCACCTACCATCCACAGATATCCCACTTGGGACTTGCCCAGGGTGTTGCAGGCACTTATGACACCACCCTTTGAGCCTCTGTGGACAACGAGCCTCAGATATTTGACTCTTAAAGTGGCCTTCCTGGTTGCTGTTACATCAGCTAGGCATATATCTCAGATAGCAGCACTATCTGTTAGGGCTGATCTCTGCATTTTTCATCTGGATAAAGTGATCCTAAGACTAGATCCCTCCTTCATCCCTAAGGTAAACTCCTAGTTCCACAGGGCCCAGGAGATCATATTGCCAAACTTCTGTCTAGGGCCATCCCATGCCCTGGAGAGGAGGTGGCATACCTTGGATATAAGGAGGACTCTCTGGATATATATTAAAAGAACCGCGCCCACCAGGAAATCTGAGGCACTGTTTGTCTCCTTCCAGCCAACATCGTTAGGCACCAAGGTGTCATCTTCAACCATTGGTCGTTGGATAAAGATGTGTATCGCCAAAACATACGAGATGCAGGCAATTCCTGTACCTAGATGGATAACTGCACGCTCAACTAGAAGTGCAGCCACCACCGCTGCGTGGTTAATGCAAGCCTCCCTTGAGGAGATTTGCAGGGCGGCTACCTGGACTACTCCCTCGCCTTTCATTCGCCATTATAAATTGGATGTCTTTGCATCTGCGGAGGCATCTTTTGGCAGGAGGTGCATTTGGCCTTGGGGGCTCCAGACCCAATGGCTACCCTCCCTTAGGATAGCCAGACTTTGGTATGTCCCATTCTGGGACTATTCCGCAGCTCCACTGGAGAAGGGGCGTTGGTCTTACCTGAATGCCTTTTCTCGGTGGTTGCGGAATAATCCAGCCCCGCCCTAAGGAGTGTGGGATCTGGAGCCAGCGGTCACTAATTTCTTGGAAAGCCTCTCTTTCAGCTGCAATATTGCTGAAAAACGAGAGAGAGAGAGAGAGAGAGAGAGAGAGAGAGAGAGAGAGAGAGAGAGAGAGAGAGAGAGGGGCAGGAGGGCATGTCTAAAGATTTATGACTCAGTCTCTGGGCAGATCCAACTGTAGCAACACATTCCTGGACTGTTCCGCAGCCACTGAGAAAAGGCATTCAAGTAAGACCAACGCCGCTTTCCTGAGCGTCAAAAAGATTTGCACAACTTTTAATGACTGAAATATATGGCAGCCAGACTGTTAATCAGTACATAATAGGGTTAGTATAGGTAGTCATCAATTTATGACAACAATTGAGTCCAAAATTTCTGTTAAATGAAACATTTGTTAAGTGAGTTTGCCCCATTTTACTATCTTGAAGTTTGTTAAGTGAATCACTGTAGTTGTTAGTAACACAGTTGTTAAATGAATCTACCTTCCCCATTGACTTTGCTTGTCAACAGGTCGCAAAAGGGGATCGCATGACCCCAGGACACTGTAACTGTCATAAATATGAGAATTGCCAGCATCTGAATTTTGATCACATGACTATAGGGATGCTCTGGTCATAAGTGTGAAAATTGATGTCAACGTTTTTCAGTGCTGATGTAACTTTGAACCGTCACTAAAAGAACTGTTGTAAGTTGAGGACTACTTGTATATCATTCTCACACCAATTCACAAGGAATTGTGTTTGTGTGTATGTGCCTTTGAATCAGTTTTTGTCTGAACAAGTCCATGCAGTTTTCTTGGCAAGGTTTTTCAAAAGTGGTTTTCCACTGTCTCCTTCCTAAGGCTGAGAGAGAGACTGGTTGAAGATCAGCCAGTTGGCTTTGTGCCTAAGGCAGGACTAGAACTCGCCGTCTCCTGATTTGTAGTCAATGTCGTGCTCACTACACCACTGACTGTCAACAAATTGATTCTGCATTTAAGGACTTAAATGAGTGCAAAATATGTGCGTATACACACACACACACTCCACCCACTTTAGAATGTACAGGAAAATCCATTTTAACTACCAGCAATATGAATAAAAAAATAACAGAAGTACAAAAGGAGATAAAGATTGATTTGAAATTCTTTAGGGGGCTTTTTACTATAATTTTTTTAAAAGGGAGAAAAAGGCTATTGAACCTGTAACATAGCGCAAGCCATAATCTACGGTAGTAAACTGATTGTATGCTTCTAGTTTAAGGTGTCAAGTATTCTGTGAGTCCCGTATTCCATTTATTAAGAGCTGAATAATGGGCTAACTGAAATTAGCCCATTATTTGATAGCTGTATTTCAGAGTCAGAAAAAATACCCATTAAAAATAATTTGGACAGTGTGAATCTTTCACTTCTACATGATGCCAAACGTTGATGTCCAGATTTGTCATAAGAATCCGTACAAAGAATCGACAGTAATATTGGGGCAGCGGGGGGGGGGGATAATGGCATTAATTATTTAACTGAAGCCAGAAGATATAATGCAGAAGTGATAAGAGCATTGCTGATAAATGTTAAAACAGTTCAAACTATGTAGATAAGTATTTTTCTTCTGTTAAACACATTTACTTGTGGTCAGGGAGCCATGTCAAAAAAATTAGTGGAGAGGAGTTAATTGCCATTTAACTTAATTTTTCATTAATATACAAGGCTTTTGCAGCATCAGAAATTAAAACTAAAATCATAGTGTACAGGGGTGACTTTCCCCCACCAAAATATATAATCTATAAGCATGCATAAATAATGCCAGGTTAATTTCAGGACTCAAAAAATACTTTCACATAGCTTCAATGCTGATTAATTAAATTTCAGCTAAAATGTGGCAGTTACAAAAGGAGCCAAGCAAAGAGGAATAAACGTGTAAATAATTTGAGTATACTGTTGAGGAACAAAAAAAAATCATACCACATTCGGTTAAAAAGAACAAGGAAGATCTGAGCACTTTCTGATGATATTCAGGATAGCACTCAAATAATAAAGTTCTAGAACAGCTCAATAATAAGATTGCAATCACTGATTTAGCAGGTAGAAGAAATAGAGGCAATATTCAAAAATGTTTCAGTCTTTTCTCCTATAACACTATAGTAAGCCTGAAGGAAAAAAGTGCTGATGTAGAAATCACAGCAACAGCAACTAAACTAATTAAGAATTATGTGAAGATGTTTGAAGCATCTGATTGAATAAATAACATCTGCAGAAGAAAAACAATGTTTATACTGCAGAACTTTCAGAACTCTCACTACACAACAGAGATAAAAAGTGTTTTCTCAGTAGTTGCCATAACTATCACACAAGCAACCAAAGACAAATTACTGTAAAATTGTGCATTTTCATAAATGTCTAGCAATGTTATTTTACTTTAGGTATTCCAACTGATTAGTTTATTTCATCATGGCTTCTCTTCTTCATGTACTGGAACATAAGAAGTATACCATTCCTTCTTTGATTCAACAAAAGGTGCAAGTCAATTTGTCCAATATAAGCTTGATGATGTTGAACTCCATATCAATACATTAATAAGTTCTTTTCATAACATGGACATAAGAGTCTAGGACTAGTAGCAATTGGAGCCTATAGTCCAATTTCACAGTAGTACCTAGAGCCCAACTGGTTTGTGTTACTATAAGAATCTGTTTCATCACTGCTCTTTCCCTGAACTATATTAATTACTGATATATAAAGGGTTATTTTCAGCTATTCTGAAATCTGCTACAGTTTCCAATAAATTTTTGCCTAGTGTTCTGTGGTGTAATATCTGACAAATATTCCTCTTGGATTCATCCTCTTTGGGCAGAGGAGTCACAATGAACAAAAATTATTAGGTGTTTGGGTTTGTTTTTTTTTTGTTTTGTTTTTTTTTGCATATACAAACATTTTTCTTAACCACTATGGCAAAAGGCATTAGCAGTATGGCTAATGAACCAAAAGGAACTAAGCTGTTAAGGGCCTGGTGGCTCAGCAGACTGATAGCATTGTGATTAACACCAGCTGTCTGCAATTACTGTAAGTTCAAATCTCACCAGGCTCAAGGTTGACTCAGCCTTCCATCCTTTCTAAGGTAGGTAAATGAGGACCCAGTTTGTGGGGGCAATAAGCTGACTTTGTATAAATATATAAAAGTATGAAGGCTATTGCTTAACGCATTGTAAGCTGCCCTGAGTCTCTGGAGAAGGGTGGCATATAAATCAAAATTAAAAAAAAAAAAAAACTAGAACAGTGATTCTAATGTTAACTGTGCTGAACAAAGATAAGCATGCCAGTGGTCTATTAATGATACAACAGGTAGTTGTGGTTGATAATTGCTTTATAAGGAAACAATTTAATATATGCTTAGTGACAGGATAGTGACACATGAAAGAAAGCATTCTTACTGAGAGTGCCCCAACATTCTAATAATCCCTGACACTTCCACTAATTCAATCTGGTGGAAAAGAGTGTCAGTCCTCAAAAGTAAAAGGAAGCAACAATGAAGTGTTACCTATGATATAAAACATTTTATGAAAGAGATCAGTCTCATCATAAGGAAGCAAGTGTATAAACATGATTATGTCATCTCAGAAATAATGATTACCATATTACTGAAACTAAAAACTGAAATAGAATATGACAAAACAGTAATACTATCACTGTATGTTTTCAGATGGTGGATGAATTGAAAGGTATCTCACAGCAATGAGAACAAATGGCTTGCGTTCTTTATGGTAAACTATTTCCATGCATGGTAGCCACTGATTACAAGCTTTTATTCCAAGATATATATGTATGACAATGTGTGTGACTGTGTGGGTGTCTGTGTATGCACGCATCTGCGTGTATATGGAAATGAAAATCCATCAAAGTGTTTTAGTGAAGTACATAAGTACAGTAATCATTTATGGGTTGGTCTCTCATCTGAATTTACCATTGCACAAATATGAGAAATAATTAGTCAATAGGAAAAGGGGAAGAGAAAATATTCAGCAATGTATATGAAGTCATATTGCCATGCAGTTCTATGAATGCTATGAAGAAATCACTGCTGCCATATATCTTACAAATATATTTCAGTGTTTCATTTGTTAATCAAATAAACAATTTCCTTTACCAAAGGAATATAAAATTCAACATTGCATTATGAAATAGCCCAGATTGATTGTCAGATGCTATTCCAGCGTTTAAGGAGGACTATAATAGTAGGCAACCTAAGCTAGTTATGATGATCCTGGCAAATACTGGGTGGTTAAAACTGGAACAGTCTAACCACAGAAGACCCAGTTTATGTGTGGAAGGGATAAATGCATCTGATTTGAGACTATCTAGAAATTCAATTTCAGTTGTTAAATGCATAAATGTATAAACAATACTGACACTAAAGGTTTTTTTTAAAGTTTAAGAGGTTTAATGAACAATATAGATTTTAATATGCTCAGTGATTGGCAGAAACAAGGAAAATCTCAAAAAAACGAACAAAAACTTATAAAAAAGGGTTGCTACTTCAAGAAAATATATTGTTTGCAGAAGTCTGTACTGTTTACACTTGGAGAGTAAATAATACTGTTTAGATCAAAACAAAAACAGGATTCATGTAAATAGCAAAGTATGAACATAGAAGAGATAAAATCAGCACTGCATTTGAATCTTAGTTGTAACTTGTTCTTTGTACATGCCCTTCTGAGTTATGATGCTACTTCCCAGATATTTGGCACAGAAAAAAGGATCTGAAGATTAGGGAAGGTATTTTGTTCAACTTGAACTCTGTCATCAAGACATTATCACTTCTTGAGACATAGTAACTTAGCTATGTTGCAGAAACGTAACTGTCATGTTCTTCTGATAAAACTTTATATGCAATAGCAATTTTATATATTTTACTGTAGACATGTTTTGTTTGAACTCATTGTGTACACAACTCATTGTTTACTAAATAACTCACTAAATGACCCGAATGTAGAATTAAATGTCGAAGTTTTTCATATGTGATAGGAAAATGCAATTTATGCTGAAAGAAACATGTAGTACATATGTATGTATATATATGTGGAATGTGGAAGTACATAAATAAATAAAATTATAAAGTTATATAACCACTTTAGTAACATTCCTGCATTTCCTAATGTAAACATTTTGAGACAGTACATTTACTTAAAAGGAACATTATGGTCAGCCTTCCCTAACCTGATGCCAAAGAACCATCAAATATGTAAGTGAGGTGCAATGAAAACAGGCTAAGAAAAGCTGTGCAGGATCAGATGAAGGACAAATTTAATCTGGCACTCTACTCCCTTTATGGCTATGAAAAGATTGTGAAAAATTGGCAAAAACACAAACCCACCTGGTACTGAGAATTCATTCATCCATATTAGCTCTGATATCAGAGGTAACTGAACCATAAAAACTAGTAGTCCAACAGTCTTTATCTCCTATAGATGTATTGATTTAATTTATAGTGCATTTTTTGGTTCAATCCTCTACTTAAAATTATCCATGTTGATGGTCATCACTGCATCTAATAGTTCCACTTGGCATAATCCTAAATCCTAGTCAGGACATTTAACTGCACAGAAACAGGCATGGCCTTATCTCTTTACTTGCCTAACTTACTTGAGTACCTCTTTAGCTTTGCTGCATAAAGGACAGAGTCTGAAAGGTAAGAAAGTAGGAGTGGACAGGAATAACAATGTTATTGTATAATTACACTATGTCCTAGTTAAATGCTTTGATACTACTATACAGTTTTGAGATTGTTTTTTCTCTTTTTGATTGTTCCAGCTGCTCACATAGAATTTAAGGCCCCTCTCTTCTTGGTTATATATCATATCTGTCTTCCTGCATTTTACAAATTCACTGTGCCAATAATTTGGTTGGCCTGCAGAACTAAAAGTAAATAGAACTTGAATGCCAGAGTTTATAAAACAATTTGAAAAATGGTAAACTGCAAAATGTTTGGGGGGGGGAACCCAAGCACTTATTATCTTAAAACTAATACATTGATTCTTTGGATAATAATAATAATAATAATAATAATAATAATAATAATAATAATAATAATAATAATAATAATATTAAAATCTAATTTGTATAGTCTTCTGGGTTTTCTGAATACCCAAGACTAGATGTAGGTTACTGTAGTCTTTGAATTTTTGTTATGCCCTTAGCCCCAGGTTCTGTGAATTAAATTATTCATGAATGTACACTGGAGCATTAATCACTTGTAATGATTCATGAATGAGGTTATCTAAAAATGTTAAACCCTATGCTGTAATTATTCACACTGACAGTGTCTTGACATAAATCTGTTTGAAACTTTACAGTTGAACTGTGAAGCTAATTTATATAGAATTCTCTTTGAGAATTGTGTACTGAAAACAGTTTACTGAATTGTGTACTGAAAACAGTTTACTGAGCTGTTCATTTTTTTCACAGATATATGCTTTTGATGAAGTTATCACATAAACTAGAGTCATATTAACCCATCATAAACAAACAGAATCACCATGTTTTATATAAGTATTTTTACATTTTAAAGGAAAACATGCTACGTGACTCATCATTTAATGCAGTGTCAATTGCATCATATGCTGGTATAAATCATTTGTCCCAAAACTACTTTCAAGTGATATGGCAAAATTTCATTAGTTTTATTAGTTATTAGTCCAAATCATCTGGGTATGTTCTACTTCACTGGTGATATCACATGCAGTGATGTTAACTATAGATATTAACCAACTGCACTCTTAACTGATTGATCTGTAAAACGTATGCAAAAGGATATGAACTTTCCCAGTTACATGTCTTAATCTCAGTGAGATTAATAGAAGAGAGAATATTTTGTACATAAAATGAATGTGCCTATGAAACATTTGTATGTTACATTCATAGCTTGTTTATAAGACATTAACATTTTAAAAGGCTATTAATTAGCAGTATGTTTTATACATAATGTAGTCTGAAAACCTTTCTCAAGTTGCAAATGCAGATATGCCTTAGGAAAAAGAGATCTGATAAATGCCAAAACAATAATGTCAATAATGAGAAGACTAGTTATATTATTATTAATCAATTCTAACAAAGTGACCCTTAAACTTGGGATTTGTCATTTAATACCATTATGAGCAAGACCCACAGAGCCCTGTAGAAGCATCATTTATAAATGAAAACTAGAAAGTAATTTCAGAGCTATAGAACATCTTTGGCAATGCAATTTGGCAGTCTAGCATATTGGTCAGGCAATGTCACTAGTTTCTTTAAAGTGTCAAATACATTGAGTTGAAAAGTTTTATTGCATTCTGTAAAGTTTAGGGACAGAATCATAATTAAAAACTACTATTTTGTATTTTTTTCAGTCATGCTATTTTCAAGTTATATTATTTTCTAGATTTGAGAATACAGGTATTTTTTCTTATTTATCTACAGCAACTATGGCATTTATCATGCACAATAATAAATGACTTCCATTCAGCAGTGAACTGTATATTTAGTTTAATTATGAAACAAGTTCCAAATTTATGATCACTCTTAAAGTATAGGGAAAAAACTTTTTTTTTTTAGTTTTTGCAGTCTTTCATAAAGTTCTGTGTATGTGTTAATATTGGGTCCTACACTTGTTTTTAGAAGAAAAAACTCTTCTTTTAGTTCAAATTTTCTCTAAACTGTTCCTCTCCATGTAGACTAAGTTTGAATATTAATCCTATCACATCTGGACAGCAGATGGTTTTCTGTTAGTGGTTATAGTTGCTGCTTCTGACTCAAGGCATATTTAAGAACTTTTTAAATTAGATTGCAATCCTTCATCCAGTGTTTCGAATAAAGTATCATTGAATTCAATAGGATTTATTGTGAATATATCTTTAGGATTGCTTTGTTATGTTTGATACAAAAATAACAATGCTATGTATTTTATTTCTCAGCCCTAAATTTCTTTGGGTGAGGGAATTAACAGCTCCACTTTCTTTTTCTCATATGCAGTAGCAATTACTTCACATTTCATGGTTGCTCACATAATTCTACTGTTAATAGTTTACTACTGGATTATTTTGATTCAGTCTTTTCCAGTTTGATATCTATCCCTTTCAACAAAATTGCTCACTTGCAACGTTTGAAGGTGTTTCTCTAAGGATTGCCCTTTTAACTTAATGAAGAAACTAGTGTACTTTAAGCACTTTAAATTTTTAAACCTTTGATCAGTGGTTTATTTCATTATCATTTTTGTAATTAACTGATTTGTAAGAAATAGCAATTTTCAGGTATTAAAACTGTTCACAATATTTTAGATAAAATTCATTTGAAACTAGAATATTGATCCCACTTTAAAACCTATTTAAAATTCATGCTGCTATGATTAAACCAATATGAAGTTAATTTTTGACACATGAATTCACACTAAAATACTTTAAGAGAAAATTGTGCAGATTGTTGAAAAATGCTGTAATGTATCTACTAGTAATGATTAATCTATATAGCCGAATTCAGCACACCTGCATTTTTGCTGATTATAAGATGAACATAAATATAACAAAAACTAAAATTTATTTTAAATTTTAGTAATAGACACTCATCTACCTGTAACATGGAAGTATCATCTGCACACATACACACACATATGCAGCTATTAGTTTATCTTTCTAGTTGTAACATCTCTATTAAAAACTTAAAATAGTGAAATTATGAAATGCATGATGATGGAATGGCCACATCATGTGATGTCTGCCTAGTAATTTTTCATCCATAAGCTTGATCCTAACCTACATACCTTCAGAATCAGAGATTACAGAACGTATGAGAAGTATGAACTTCAGAATGCAGAAAGGAAAGGAACCCATGGACAATACTTTGTAGCATTTTGTTTGTATACCTCCTATGGTTATTTTACTACAGCACACATTTACTTTCCAGAATTGGGATGCAATGAATGATCTTTCTAATCTCTTTTCCAGCTACTAATGAGTTAAATAATCTCCTATGTGCCTGTCAGATCTCACCCATTTCAACTGGCCAAGGTCGAAATTCTACCACTTCACTGCCTGCTCTAGCTTTGCAGTGCTAAGGAGGTTGCTGTTCCTTTGGGACAGAATCTTTGGAGACAACCATTCAGAGTAACACAGCATTTCGTTCCAGGGCTTCCCGGGCGTGTAAAAAAGACATTTGAACTCTCCAGCCTTTTCTATTCCCCCTCCTCCAAAAGCCAGCTTTTCTAGCTGCAATCTTTGCGCCCTGTTATTATTGGAGCTCGCTGTAGCGTTTTATGAAGTGGAGAAGCTGAGGTCACAGGAGAGGATTTTTATTCGAGTGCTAAAGACGCAAGGCGGACACCTCTCCCCCCCCTCCCTGTCAGCATGAGGCAGCAGGACGCAAGGTCCCGGCGAGCTGGCCGCTGTGACTTTGGATCCCGATACGCGCTTTTTGCTCACTTTATTTTCCTTTTAACCTGGCGCATCTCAATGGGATTTACCTGCTTAGTGGGCTTTAAAGGGGAGAAGGATTTTCCGGAGAGCGGTTCTCCTCATACAGCCCCGGCTTCAAAGCCATAGATAATAATCACACCAAGGTCCGCGGTGTATCTTTCTGTGGGAAGTTCTCTACCGCACTTCAACTTAGCGGCACGTTTATTTGAATTGGGATAAGTCTCCGTGTAACTCACGCAGTCGTCCCCCCCCCCCCACACACACACACCAAGGGCGGACCTCATTTACAATATCATTTTCTGGACGAAAAGCGAGTAGTAGTAACGGCGGCGGCGAAAAATCTTCAGAGCCAGCGGGAGAGATTAGTTGCCAAATCTACGCCCGGGGAAAGGAGCAACCCCGTCCGCCTCAGCGCTTGATGTAAAATGAATAGCGAGCTACCCGATTTGTGGGCATTTTTTTTTTCTAGGAGAGCGCAATTCGAGGACATGTGGAGTAGTATTCCCTCAGCTTCTCCCCCCGGCCCCCCCCCCAGCGCCCGTCGCCCTTATTTCCCGTGAAACTTGTAAGGTGCCACCGTTGGATGTGAAGGGGAGCCACGTCCTATTGCATAACAAAAACCGCTTTCTCTCTCCTTCGCCCCCCCCCTTGAAATGTTACGCGCCTCGTATATGCATGCTCATACTTCTCTCCCTGTGAAGTTTTAATTAGGCAGCCATGGTAACTCACTGTTCTCCCGAAGCCTCATTCCGGCATGATGCTGAGGCTTGTGTCAAGGCGCTCTTGATCCTCGGGGAATCTGGGGGGCACCGTCTGCAGTTTCCCCAGAAATTTCGGCTGATCTGTAGCGCGAGGTTGCTTACCTTACAGCGTTTCCTTAGAAATAAGTAAAGGTCAGTGCAGTTCCTTTGCGATGATGCATCTCTACCGGCTCACTTCTGCAAGCTTGCAGAGGAACGAGCCACTCTCTCAAGAGCATCTGCTGCAAGATAACACCAAGGAGATTTTTTTAAAAAAGAAGAAAGAAAAAGAAACAAAAATCTTCCCGGAGACCCCTAACCACTATCAACGCCTGCTTTCTCTCTCTCTCTCTCTCTTCTTCCTCCTCGTTAGATTTCGCAGTCCAACATTAATTCATTCGTGAGTCGCGGAGGCAATTCAATGCCAGAGTAACAGCAGAAGCCACGCAGTCCTGGAAATGTCCTCATTTACTGAACTCCCTCCAATGGGATCTCAGATCTGATTAAAAAATAAATAAAACGAGGGCGGAAGGCTGTTGTAGGGAGAAAGGCGGAGAAAAGGCGGGTGGGTGGCGGCGGGGTTGCCGCTTTCGCCAGTCCCGGTTTCAAACCTGGCTCCCAAAGCTGTTCACTTTGAAGCATTTTCTGTCGTTTTCTCCCCACCCCACCCCCACCCTCCCTCCCGGTTTCGCAGACCGGGCGCTCGGGGAAGCTGGCTTTCCTCCTACTTTAGGCAATGCACGAGAGGAAGGAGAGCGCGTGCTGCCAGCCTGTCGGTTTGGTGCCGAGCGGGAGTAGAGGCTGTGCGAATGCGCGCGCGCCGCCGCCGCCGCCGCCGCCGCCTCGCGCCGGAAAAAAAGGGACGGGGGAACTGCCTCTGCTTCTCCGCTAGGGAGAGTTGGCGCCTTCCTCCGACGCCGGCAGACCGCGAGCGGCGGACTTGTTGAGGTTGGGGCAAACAAGGTCCTTCAAGCGACGACTCTTTGGGAGCGGAGAGCCGTCGAAAACAGCCATGCCACACCAGCGACGGCACAAGCGGCACAAAACTCTTGACTCTGATCCCCCCACCCAGCCACCCACCAAAAAAACCAGTGTTATTGTCCCAAAGGTGTTTTTTTCTAGAGGCAATTGGACTTTCTGGTTTCGCTTCTCGTGGATTAGAAGCGAAACGTCTTCAAAGAAAAACCAGAAAGTCCAGTTGCTTCTTGAGAAAAAAAAAATAAAACACCTTTAGGACAACCATGACCTGGATGACTGAGAATCTCCATAGACAACCTGTGTTATTGTTTGTCGGTAACACAAAATATAACCAAAGTACGTTTTGGGGCTCCGTGGAAATAGGGGCAAGGATCATTTGGGTTCTTGACCAATAAGTATGCAAGGGAATGAACAGTGGAACGGAAAGCAACGGAACCTCTCCACTTAACTGTACTAAAATCTATACACCCGAGTTACGTTTAGTTTTGTATTGTGTCTCCTGGTTCCCTTGTTTATTTCTTGAAATTTTATTTCTGTGCCACTATCCGAAAGCTGCAGAAATTTCCACTCTGGTTGGACCAGTTCCATGTAACTTTTATAAACTGCATTTGGTTTTGCAGGAAATATTGAACTTGTGTGGATGGAAGTAGCATGGACAGCGTATTTTGAATAATTTGGAAGGATTACAATGCACTGCAGTGGTTAAACTCACCAGCGAGATCCAACACTTATTAGATCTTAGGAGGCTTCCCTATTGTGCGTGTTTTGATCTGTTTTTTATACATGACTTAGTCTGCTGACAATTTTTAGACACAAGTGGTTAAATCTCCTGTCCCAGGCCCCCATCCAACTACCAAGTCTTCCTTAACCACATACCGATAGCAACTGATGCCTGTCTTACTGCTAGCAAGTGATTCTCCGTGGTAGGAGAAGCACAGTCAGGAAAATAAACCAATTGTTTTCTTTGTCCCATGTTAGAATTATAATTATCAGAAACTGCCTGGATCAGTCCCCTACAGTTTTCTTGGCAAGGTTTTTCATAAATAGTTTTCCATTGCTTCCTTCCTAGGACTGAGATAAAGTGACTGGCACAAGGTCACCCAGCTGGCTTTGTGCCTAAGGCAGGGCTTGACTTTTGGTAGCCTGATGTCTTAACCCAGGTGTCGGCAACCTGCGGCTCCGGAGCCACATGCGGCTCTTTTGTCCCCCAGCTGTGGCCCCCTGTCGACTGAACCCATCACTGGCTGGCCCTGCCCCTCACTCTCCCCTCCCAGTCACACCTCACCTGGCCTGAGAAGGTAAGGGCAACGGCGGGGGATGGAATGCCATCTTCCCCCATTGTGAAGCACGCTAAATGTATCCCATCCTCCTCCTGGAGCTCATTACGATGCAGAGCATTGGCCGCAGCCAGGCCCAGCCAGTATCTTGGGGTGGAGATCAAGTCGTGCGTCTCTCTGAGCAACCGAGGTGCACGCAGCACCAAGGGCCAGAAGAAGAAGGAGTGATTGGGAGGGGAGGGTGAGGGGTGGGGCCAGCCAACAGAGAGCTACAGCAGGGGGACAAAAGAGCTTTATTTATCTGGGAACCTGAAATGACTCTTGATTTAAATCATGATAAAAAGCACCCAAAGAAGAAGAAAGAACAACATCAGCAAAAAAAAAAAAAAAAAAAAACAACCCTCACCTGTTTTTGGAAATGGTTTAAGAGGAAACACACACACACACACATGAGAGAGAGAGAGAGATAGAAAGAGAGGGAAAGGGGGAAAGAGGGAGAAAGCATGAGATGGAGAAAGAGACAGAGGGAGAAATAGGGAGGGAGAAAGAGACAGAGAGAAAGAGGGAGAAAGATGAGAGAGACGGAGACAGAGGGAGACAGGGAGAAAGAGAGAGACAGAGAAAGAGGGAGAAAGAGATGAGAGAGAGGGGTGGAGAAAGAGAGAGAATGCTAGAGAGAAAGAGAGAGAGAGAGACCTGTTTCCCACAGAAAACACCAAGAGCCACAAAACCTGGGTAGGTGTGGCTGGGGGGGGGGGTTGTCATGTGACTGGGTGGAAGTGAGTGACGTTGAGTTGGCCATGCCCACCCAAGTTTTGTGGCTCCCAGTGTTTTCTGTGGGAAGCGGGTCCAAATGGCTCTTTGAGTATTTAAGGTTGCAGACCCCTGTCTTAACCAATACACCAAACTGGCTATCATGTTTTCTTTACTCTTGTGCTAAAACTACTCAGACTTTTCACTGCATCAATCATAACCAGTAAACAGTTTTCCTGCACCATTAAATAGGAAGCAGGAAAAATCCGCCTTTTTTTAGAATGGGAGATCTATGGAATAATTTTTTGGCCTGAACTATTGGTTGACTAATGTTTTCTAAGTGGTTAGTTTTCATGACTTTTATATGAGCACGACTCATAGTTTATGCTAGCTTTGATGCAACCTCCTCATAATTTCTCTGATGATTGCTGTAATATCATGCACTGATCAATTAAATTATGGATGAGTAGGATAACAGCTATCCTATTATAATCTGTTTATTAAATCTCTGCAAAGCATACATTGTCATTATTGCCTCATTCTAGCAATAAGACAAGACAGAGCTATATTTATTTTGCAAGGAACTAAATGATGCAGTCATAAAAGTAGCTGATATCATGGTTCAAAGATATTATGTTAACCTTCAGTGTTTACCATGGGTGAACAATAAAAGAAAGCTTTTTACATTGTCAGTGCTTGAAAATGTTTTCCATTGCAATTATATCATGAATAATTAGTTATCTATTGTCTTCATTTGCAGTCAGGCTGCTAGATCTGAAAAGTGATGTTTAATTTAATTAAAACCTACATTCATATGAAAAAGTAGAGTTAGCAATGTGGTATGTTTGTCCAGAAGGGATTATGCAATTAGTGATAGTTTTAATAGTTAAATTTTAGTATCATAACTCTAACTGTGCAGTGTCAGAATTCAGTTTGTTTATAACCCATCTATACTGATCTATTGTTCATGCATTGCTATATTAGCAGCCATCTTGCTTAATGTACAGGCTAATTTTGTTGGAGTGTTCATTTCCATAGTGAAGAACCTGTGAAGTTACTTAGTTTTGTTTTACTGTGTCATAACTGGAGGCTCACTATACATCATGGACTAACAAGCAAAGATAGCAAATCTCTATTTATTTGGTGACCAATCTCTCTTTCTGTGCATGTGAATGTATCTTAAATTTGGAAACATATAGTTACAACTGGGATACCATATAGCAGGGAATGTTAAACTCACAGCCTGTGGGCTGGATGAGTCATATGCTGGCCATGCCCAAATCCGGTTTAACAAAGGAGGAAAAGTCGCGATACATCATGTGATGACACTGTGATGATGTGAGTTTGACACCCCTGCCATATAGTTTCAAATGGGAATCTAAGCATCCAAGCCAAGTCCAAAAACGCTGGAGAATTCCTTCAGTTTACATACATCTATACACCATTTAAAAGAGACAATCAAAATGCCAAAAAGAAAACAAAAATACCAAAATGCGTCTCACCAGCAATCAACACCAGATGAGTAGAGATTAATATCAAAGAGAAACATTAGACCAACAGTCAAGAAGCAAACAATACTCCAATCAAGAAACTGCCAAAAAAACTGACAGTAAACAACAACCCAATCAAAGGTATCATTCCAATAATGAATCACTCTTGTACTTGTGGAGGTCTAACCTAAAGGCATTAATATCTATGTTTCTGCTATAGATTGATAAGAGTTTTTGTTTGTTTTCTATTTACTTTAAATTAGAAAGCCGTCAAAATCAAATGCTAACAATATATTTTTCTTTCTTACAAATGATGTGCATTTAAATATTATTTTGACCACTTAGTACTTTCCATCTACTACAATTTTAAGTAGCTTTCACTGGGATGTAATTATAGGCATAAAAATATTATCAAGATTGCTCCAGTTTCACTAGGGCCATTCCAGGGGTGGGTTCTACTTACCTTTACTACTGGTTCGCAACAGAATTATGCATGTGTGCTCGCTTTGCTCGTGTGCATGCCTTGCTTCTGCACATGTGCAGATCGCCGATGATGACATCCAGGGTGGTGGGCGGAGCCTCCCGCTGGTTTTACTACTGGTTCTTGTGAACTGGTCAGAACCGGGGGCAATCCACCACTGGGCTATTCTGATTTCATGTCAAGATTTTTGGCTTTGTTAAATTGGAAGGAGAGAATTTCTTTCAGATATTAACTGTGTTTGGCTGTTCATTTCTGCAATCATCTGGGATCAGCAACTTTATTAGATGTTTTGTTGAAAGTAATTATTTTCATATTACTGAATTGTTGCTGTTAAATAAACTCTTGGTTTGTCTGCTGTGCAAATGTAGTTGCAGTTTCTTGTTTTACATTATTGCAGTCTCCCTGCCTTAGAATTGAGAATAACATGTTATTCTGGATACTTTCCTCAACTGGAGAGAGATAGCTATGATCTAATTCATTCACAGTTAATTATATTGCATTTCAATAAGTTATCAGTAATCTGATTGGTTGATTTCTAACTAGTGTATTAAATACACAGTCAGCATTTGGAATTTTCACTAATTATCAGATATTGTCAGCTTCGGAACAGACTGAATATCTAAAAATCTAATTTAAAATCCTAGCAATAAGACACAAAGCAATTACAGGTAGTCCTCGCTTAGCAATTGCCTTGGACAGCAATAGCTCACAGTTACAATGGTGCTGAAAAAATAATTGTGACCAATGCCTGCATTTATAATTTTCATGGTGTCTCTGTCAGTCATGTGTTTGCCATTACATTTAGTCAGTATGCATTGTCCTGTGTAAAATCATTAGCACAGTTGCTCTTAAGCAACCTCTTTGTTTAATCACCAGGTTGCCAGTCCCAAAGCCAGTTGCTAAAGGAGGAATATTTAGTCTTTTCTGATGGAGAATAATAGTGTTCGTTCATCTACAGTGCTACTGTTGAGATAGTAGTTTATTTACCGTACTTAATGGGAAATACATTGGAACATAAGAAGTTTCTTAATACTCTAAAACAGATCATTAGTCTATCTAGCACAGTATTTTCAAAAATATCAAGAATTGGGACAAAACTGAACCTAGAACCTTGTTCGGACAAAATAAAGGTCCATAATGGAATTACATTTAAAGTATATAGTATTTCTTGAGAGTATTAAAGTTTAATTACACTAAAATCAGGGCCACCCATTTAATTAGTGAATAAATGGTTGACAAATTCTTTAAGTGTACAATATTACTACCCTGTTTTCCCCAAAATAAGACATCCTCTGATAATAAGTCAAATTGGGCTTTTGAGCACATGGCAATAAGGCCAAGCCCTTATTTCAGGGTTCAAAAAAATATAAGACAGGGTCTTATTTTCAGGGAAATACGGTATGTTTACATTTTGGATTTAAAATAATATTTCAGTTTTTAAAACACACTAGTCTTCGGACAGCGCTGGCTCTTCGGCTTTGAAATGGGGATGAGCACCACCCCCTAGAGTCGGGAATGACTAGCACATATGTGCGAGGGGAACCTTTACCTTTACCTTTAGTTTTCATCAAGAAGGCATATTGAATGGTTACTATTACAACTAAGACATACCAATTTTAAAGCCTTTGTGTTACACTGGTGACATTGCTCACTTGAAAAGGAAATATCAGTTTGTTGTTAAAATATATGTTCCGCTAGTTATCACCACTTCCAAAACTCAGTGGCAATTCTTCTTTTGGGTTATTAAGAAGGGCTCCACACAGCCTTTGATCCAGAGATTCTACACTTCTGTTTTGATGCCTGTTTTAATTTTATAGTTGCAGATATCAGAGTCTGACATAGAAGCTGGAAAAAGCCATGGTCAATAAAGGAAGCAACCAACAGGGCCCCCTCTCAAACTGGTGCAGGACAGCAGACAGGAGTAGGTTTAAGTACTGAACAATGATTAAAGTAAACTGCTGTCTCTTTAGTTTCTTTGGCTTTGGTTTTTTTAAAAAAAGAAAATCCAGTTTCAGTTTAACTTTTTGGTAATTTATATCATGAGCTTAAATGGACTCCAGAGGATGGTAGAGGACAGGAAGGCCTGGAGGAACATTGTCCATGGGGTCGTGATGGGTCGGACACGACTTCGCAACTAACAACAACAACAACAACAACAATTTATATCATAATAGGCATGTCTAGGTATTTATTTGAAAGACTGGAACAAGATAGTAAAAGAGAAACAGTATTTGAAGCATTTTGTTATTTTAAATGTTTTTGATTTAAAATATGACAGATATAAAAGCCTTTGTTCTGTATAAAAGTAGAGCATATTTAAAAGGTTGAAGAAAACATATGAAAAAGTTTCAGGACAGAAGTAAAATGCCACACATTCCCAATTATTATGTAGTCTGTATAGGTCAAAATTATTAAAAGATCTATAGAATTTAGAACTATAATAATACAGTATATAAGATTCATGTTGGATATTCGAAGAAGCATATAGTTTGCCACCATTATAATGATTTCTTCATTTGTAGTTACTTGCAGGAATGAGGTGCTCAGTAATCCATTCAAGCTGAAAAGGTTGCCAATTTACATTGCATAATAAACTACACTCCTCCCTCCCCTTTTCTCTTTCTCCTCTTTTTCTAACCCTTTTCTCTTTTTCCTTTTTCCTCTTTCTTTCTTAATTCATATTTTTTTAAAGTTGTGATAACAAATATGAAAGGGTTTCCTGTCATAACTAGTATTCTAATTAGAAGATAGCTCTACAAATTGGGAATTCAGGAAGAAGACTTGATCTATACACTTAGCAGTGAGACAGAGATTTAATGATGTTTCTCCATCCAAAAGTAGAAATGTAATTACTAAAACAGATTCCAATTTTCATGTGCCTTCTTAATATTGTTGTTATACAATAGATCAGACCTTTCCTAACTTATTTCATCTGAATTGGAGGATATTTAAAGAAGAAAACATTATTTCGGAAGATTAATGACTGTTCTAAATTCTAAAGGACTTGAAAAGG
Organism: Pantherophis guttatus; assembly: GCF_059756535.1. Lineage (NCBI taxonomy): Eukaryota > Metazoa > Chordata > Lepidosauria > Squamata > Colubridae > Pantherophis > Pantherophis guttatus. Next base: position 61,846,161 of record NC_142068.1, read on the forward strand.
GTACTCTATAGTCCATAAAGCACTTCCAGCCATCAAAAAATGTCCTTCCCAGCCCTCTGGTCTCATGACTGCATTCAGGCACTTGGCAACCAGTTTACACTTATGACTGGTTACAACACCCCACAGTCATGTGAACACATTTTGCGTTGTTCTTTGACAGATTCCAGGTTTTTTGCCAGTTTGTCAGAGAATGTTATTGTTATTTCTGTTGTACTCTTTGAAGACGGTCATGGACCTTTTTTTCAGCTAGATCACAATGTGATACAAAGTTTCCTTTGCTTCACAATTCCCCAGGCTAATGACCTCCCAAGCTTTGCCATTATCAGTGTTTGAATGCTTAATGTGTAGTACTATAAGGGTTAGTTCTCAGCCTGATTATGATTCAAGGAGATGATATTTTAAATAAGCCCCTGCTACTTATACATTATAAAATGAGCCTCCTCCTCTCCAATTCACACATTATAGAAGGCTCTGCCTTTCATGGCCTGGCTTCAGCAAATGGACCAAATGTCCATGCAACCCCCACTCCCCCAAAAAAGATACATTGCAGTGAATTGGATTATGTATAGAGTTGCGCACACACTTGGTTGAGGGTTTGGTAGCAGTGGCGAAGTGAGGGAGAACTTCAAGGAGAGCACTGGAGCTAATGGAGTGGTGCAATTGCAGTGAGGCTTATGGAAACAACAGGAGCTGGGCACATAGAAGACACATTGCTTGATTGAAAAGCTGCAGCGGGAGAATGATGTAGAGGCATGAGAAGAGTACGGGTGTAGAAAAAACAAACAGAGTTGGGAAAGGAGAATGAAGAGTGTTCATTCGCATAATTACTACTGGCGGCGAAGGAGATGCAAAGCCAAGTTGAACAGTCCATAATCTGAAAACACACAAAGTGCAATGAGAAAAGCCATAGGCCTGGTCAGGAATATTCTGGGGTCAAGCTCATAGTCAGGAGTGAGAAAGCATGAAAGCGTAGAGCTAGATAGATGGCAAAATTGCTTCTAGTAACAGGATAGCGGGAGGGTCCAAGAATGGGTATTGACAATGTCCTTTCTGCCCAGAGACTGAGTCATCAAACTGAAACCATGCCCCGTTGCCTCTCTTCTGGCTCCAGTTTTCAACTCAGTCTAGCCCAATAGAGACATTTAAACTTGCTGGTCAACAGATTGGACATTGTTAATCTTTCTTGGACTCTCCGGACAGGAAAAGCATTGGATATATTTAAAGTGCTTCGGGAGATCGCGGCGGAGTGGCTGCTCACCACCGTGCATTCCAGATTTCTTGGGGCAGAACTTGTTGACTAATCCAGGGCTGTGTCACAGCCACTGATTGCCTTAGGGCTCCAGGCTATCCCGCCTTGGCTGGCACCCTGAGCTTGCCCCAGCATTTCCGCCTGAGCTGCGAGCATCTCCGAAGCCTCCGGTGTGTGTGCTGGCTTACCTGGCTCGCCGGCGCAGCCGCCACCGCCTCCAGTCCTAATTGCTGGTAAAGCGGTGAGAGTCCCTGCCTCGGGGGTCCTAGGAATACTCCTAAAACCGCGGCAGCAATAACAGTATTTTCCTGAGAATCGAGCTGCCTGGGAGGGCTGCAACAAGGGAACAAAATGGAGGAGCGTTCTGAGCCTCCTAATAAAAAAATCTGACAAGGCAAAAGCAGCTAGAGCAGCTGCTGCCTGGAAATGGGGATCAAAAGCCCCTTCCACCAAAAAGCCTTCGAAGGCTGACGAAAAGGCTGACAGGAGAAGGCAAAAAGCCCTGGAAAAACAAATCTCCAGGACTGAGGCAGAGCGAAAGAAACTGTCAGATCACTCTTTGACAGCTCCTGCAGATTCCCGCCCTTTATTGACTGCACCGTTGGTGTGCACTAGCGATGCAGCCCTGGAGATTGTCCTGCCTAACTTCTGTCCAGGGCCTTCCCATGCTCTGGAGAAACAATGGCATAATTTAGATGTTACGGAGGGCTCTCCGGATCTATATTAGGAGAACGGCGAAATCTAGAAAAACAGAGTCTCTTTTGCATCATTCCAACCATCGAATCAATGGGCTCTAGAGTAACCCCATCAACAGTTGTAGTATTGTTGTAAAAATTTATAATCTATATTCAGCAGCAAGATTAATACACTGCTCAAAAAAATAAAGGGAACACAAGCAGAAGACATCCGAGACCTGAATGAATGAAATAGCCTTATTAAATACTTTGTTCATTACATACAGTAGTTTTGTGTTCCCTTTAGTTGTTTGAGCAGTGTATAAACTACTGTATGTAATGAACAAAGTATTTAATAAGGCTATTTCATTCATTCAGATCTCGGATGTCTTCGCTTGTGTTCCCTTTATTCTTTTTAGCAGTATATATTTAGTTGTGGTTTCCTTTGGTCATTTCCCTTCTTTATAAATGATGGTTATGCCTGATTATAGAACATTCTTCTTCCCATATTGATGGTATTGTCTTTGTTTCTGTAATTTCATTCATTGTGATGTCAATTATTTTAAAAGTTTCTCCTCAAGTTCTTTGTAATGTTGAGTTACTGCCCCTGGACTAGGGGCAGTATATTTTAATATTAGTATTTAAAATATGAAATTGACTAATGCAATGGTATGTGAGTTGGAAAATAACATAACTTTTTTCAGATTTGCTGTTTTGTTCCAGACAAATAAAATATACAAGACTGTTGAAAAGACTCAATAGAGTATTTTCTGTTCTTGCAGCCATGAAATGTGTTAGGTAGTTGTTGCTTTCCGAGATCAAGAACAAACTTCCATTTGTTATGTAGCTTTCATATTTAGTTAAATGTCAGTTGAACACATAGAACACTTCAGTGTCTTACAGTTGTTTTGCAGCACAGGCAAAAATATATTTCCTCTTCCTTTTTGCTTTTTAAAAACATACCGTATATCTTTATTTATATCAGTCATTCTTAAATTTTGCAGTTCTACATGCCTTTAAAATGATAAATATTTGCGAGTTTAGATGAATGATTTCCTTAGTGTTAGAGGCAGAAATAAATATACTACGTTTAATCAGTATTTAATTTATATATCATATAGGTTCTCAAACTACAACCACACAATGTTGGTATGTGAAGGAAAAATGAGAAGTCAACAGCAGCTTTTGAAATGCTCCCATTTTGCCTGTGCCAGCCTGGTCAGGTTTTTTTTTTTTAAATCGTATCTCCCTCTGACTTGGAAGTTCTGATCCAGGATTTAAGAATGTCTGATTTATTTCCTTAAGTATATTGTTAACCATTCTGTACATACAGTATATTATAGTCTTAAGTTTAAAATCATGCAGATGGTTCTTAAACTTGCCAGCTGAAGTATTCACAGCATCGAGTACTTTTTATCTAGTGATTTCTTCCTGCAGCATCTTGTCCATGGTAAATTTTGTCTTTGGTACAGATGTACGAACATGTAAACACCCTCATAGGCTTAATATCTGTTAGCAATCTATTAACAATTTCTTCTCTAATCTCAAATTATTGTATTAAAAGGAATGATTTTGGTAGAGCTTGGGGATATTACTGTTCAGTGAATTCTGTAGAATGTGTTTTAAAAAGGGACTATTCTACCTATAAATAATATGTACAAAAATAAGGTTCTGCATCGCTGATGCTTTTATTCAAAGGAAACTATATAAATTGTATTTTTCCCCTTTAAAATATGTTTAAATTTCAGTGGTAATTAGGGCAGCACTATAAATTAAGGTAATTACAGATTTTTCTTTAGATTACAGATTTTGTAACTTCATTCCTAGAATATTCAAAGCATTCAGAGGAATGTCACACCTAATTTTGCAAAGACAGAGTAGTTTAGTTAGAAATGATCATGAAAGTTATCTAATGCAACTCTGCAATTAAACCATCCTTAAGTATGACTGCCAGGCTCTTCTTTAAAACTGTAAAAGATGGAGACTCTGCAATGTCCATAGGGTGCTCATTCTTGAACAGGTCTTATCATCAGGAGCCTTTTCCTTATATGTAAGCAATATCTTTGTAGCTACAAATTCTACCTATTATTTCTGATCCTATGTTCCTGACATCTTCTACACGACATACCATTGTGTATCCAATATGTGGTATCTAAACTTTACTTCCCTCTTTGCAAACTTTGCAGCTGTATTGGGGTTAAAAACTGGCAATCTTCTTTCCCCTAGGGACCATAGGGCACCCCACCGCAATTGCTATTTCCTCCTCCTCAGGCTCAGAGTTTATTCTTAATTTCACTGTCACTGGGTGAGGGATTTTTGTTCTGCCCATATTGAAAAAGTTGGTAAAACAATCACTAAAGTGGCTGCCCAAGGAGACAGTGAACACTCATAAGAGCAACTGAACGGGCAATTGTTCTTATCTTCTGTTGTACAGGTTGATAAAATTTTTGAGGATTATGGACCAGATGATTTTGGATGGTGAGGGACATCCTGCCTTTGCCCGTAGGTTGCTGACCCTTGCAGTAGATTTTAGAATAATTAGCAGGTGTAGGAAAATTAATCCTGTGTATTTCAGCAAATAAGCTATTTCATACATTACAAAGAAACTTTTATATTGTCATTTGAAACTTTCAGGAAGAATTCTTTATCACTCAAGGAGAAAATTATCTTTGTGGTTTAGTGCTAGTTCATTAAACTTTGCAAATCTCTAGTGGTCTAGGTGCTAAGTATATTGCATTTTCCCCTCTCCCTCTTAGCAATGGAAGTGCTAACAAAGGACGCTGATGCATGAAGTTGCGAAATATTAAGTTAATGGGTTATGGAGGAAGATTGACAGAGTTGTTTCTCAGTTACAGGATGCAGTTACCCATGTTATGGTCAGTCTTACATGCAGAAAGAATTCCTGAAGAGTCATAAACTATTTATTTAAATATGAAATATTTAAATATTATATTAGGAAATAGGATTATACAAACTCAAATCGAATGAATATTCTCCTTGGAAATAATTTGGTGCATTTGCCTCCTAACCTTTCTCATGTATGATTTTTCTATAAAAAAATACCAATAATAAATCCCAGTGATGTATTGCCCTGAAAAGGTACTAGGAAGAACATGTTCCCATAATATGACATGGGTTTATATTGAATTTGCTGATCATTCTTTAAATTCAATTTATATTCATCCCTGTAGTGGAGATGGGTCTTGATTTGAATATTGAGGAAATAAATTAGTACATTGAAAAATGTTTTTTTTTTAAATTAAAAATAATACCTATCTGAAAAACAAGAAAAAGAAAGAAACACAAACATTTTTACTGAATTGGGTTTCTTTATCTAATCCATCTTTATGCAAAATGTATTTGAAAATGATAAATAGAAAAATGCAAGAAAAGATTGCTCATAATTTATCAGTCAGCATATTTTGTTGATTATGTTAGAACAAGTATTGCAAGTTGATTAAAACCATCCCTCTGTTTATTTTAGTTACAAAATTGAATTTAATTATGGAAACGATAACAATGAATACTTTAGGAACTACTGGAGGAGGGTTTTCATAGCTTGAATTTAGTGTTTGGGTGAATCCTGGGTATAATTTTAAAATCTGAAATGATATAATACTTTAAAAATACAATTAAGAAATTGCAGCAGAGCTACTGATTCCCCCCAAAACTTGCAAGAGGTAAAAGGCATCTACTATTGATAGATGCCTTTTTTTAAATAAAACTGTTAATAATGTTTTTCTCCCCAACTTTTCCACCAATGGTGGTGGGTTAATCTGTTATGCCCCAAAAGTCCTGTCCTGTCCTTAGAATTTGGGTGGGGGAATGTAAATTCTTAATCCCATCAACTGCAGCCTGGGAGAGCTGGGCTGAAGGCATTTTGTTTATGAATAGGCTGGCCTAGATTTATTTTTCCCCCCTAAGTTTTTTATTTTATTTTACATATACATATGTAAACAGTGAACAGTGTGGCACCTGGGTGTCATACATTCTAATACAAATAAAACTAGTAAAATTAATCATAGTTATTACATTCAACCAACTTATATATTTCTAATAATACTACACATTTATGTTAAATTATAGTGTATCATTATTTAATTATTCCATGTTTTAATATATTGCTCTAATGCCACTCACCATATTATTTGATGATACATAATAATACTGCCATTCAATTTCTAAGCTTCCCTCTTGTTATTGCTTTTATTTTATTATGTAAAAATGTATACACTAATATTCCACCTTTCTCTTATTTCTATCTCTATTCTAACTTTTAATCATGTCACCCTTTTAGTAAAAGACGTTTTCTTTCTATCCAACATCTCTTGCCCACTTTGGTGCTTTGAATGCTGTTCATTTTTAACTTACTTCCCATATTTCACTCTTTACATCTATTTGTATTAAGATACAATCATTCATTATTCAATGTTTCAATACACAATTCTAATACCAATCTCAATATTATCTAGACATACAAAGTTATTCTAATTATATTCTTTACAATCATCAAATTTATATAATTCTGAAAGTAATACACGTTTATATTAAAGTATGTTCTTTCATTATTTAATTGCTCAATGTTTCTCTACCTAACTTCTAATCATGCCACCATTCTAAAAAAGAAGAGAAAGAAAGAGAAAAAAAAAAGCAAATCTAAACATCAAGAAGAAGAAGAAGAAGAAGAAGAAGAAGAAGAAGAAGAAGAAGAAGAAGAAGAAGAAGAAGAAGAAGAAGAGAGAAACCCATTCCTTTCTATCCATTGTCTCTTGTCCACTTCAGTACTCGAGTTGCTATGCTTTTTTTGACTTATCTCCCATATTCCTCTCTTGGATCTTTATCTCTGTCAGCATCTACTTCTTGGCTATTCAATCTAAGTATTTCTCCCATATCTACTGTCTTCACTGCCTAGCTTCCAAAGTATCTGCCCAAACCCCTATATCCTGTTCAAAAGTATCATCCTGTATCTCTTTTTTCAACTCTCTTTTTTCAACTCTCTTAAAATATTCCCTCCCCACCAGTTTAATTCATCAATCACTGTTACTTTTATTATTATCTCCTCCTTCTCTTCTTCTTTTCTTCACCGGTTCTTCAGTTCTATCTTTTTATCCATTCCTTCTGTTACCGTGTTATTTTCTTTTGACCCCTCAAATAAGGGCTTGGCTTTATTATCAGGGGGTCTTATTTTTGGGGGGTTCAGGAGGCGGTGAGCATGGGACTGGATGTCCCATTGCTGCCATCGTCTCCCTTCCCTGTTTTTCATGCCGAGCAGCCCAACATGTCCCACCCCACCCCAATGGCAACAGCTGTTTCCCTTCCCTGCCGTCTCTTTATCGAGAGGGGTGGCAGGTGGTGTGGGGGAGAAGCAAGACACGTGGAGTGAGACGTGGCTCCCCTTGCCGTCTCTTCTCCCCCCCCTTGCTGGGCATGACAGGGCTCCTGTCCCTCACTTAGCCACCCGCCCCCTTTAGGGATGCAATTTGGGGGTGGCAGGTAGGGCGGGTTGGAAGTGGGACATGCGTCTTACCTTTCCAGCTCCGTCACGTTCCTCGCCATTGTGTCCAGGGAAACACGCTGTAAAAGAAAGCCTTCTTGCAAGTTCAATCAAACATCTCTAACTTCTCGAAAGCGAGAAGGCTTTCTTTTCCTTATGAAACATCTTATTTTGTTTTAAAAATAAGTAGTCCAAGAACCATTTATTCAGACCTAAAATTTCCCTTCAAGTAGTACACTAATCACATTTCTTTGTATCTCATAGGTAATCAATCAGTTCTGTTTAAATAGTCCCAGAAATTATCAAAAACCTCTTTACATCCTCTTTACAATTTCAATCTTCTAGCATAACATTCAGGGGTCCCTTTAATTAAATAACTTCCTTCTTCTCATATTTGAATCTCCAGTAGTTGTGGGGTAGTTAGATATAACCCAGTAAATATTTTCACAATCCTTCATATAAGTATTCTCAGACTTCTTTATTTTCCTTTTGTCAGCACTCTTAACTTAAATTTCAGTGTTGCCACTAATCAGTCTAATCTTAATTATTTTGATCATAGTTTTAACTGTAATTCAATTATAGAAGCAGGATAGTAAATAATTCCAGAGTTTTAAAATGCCTTCCCATTACCACGTTTTCCCAGTTTAAGAGACCAATTTTCTGTATTTTTAGAGATTTATTGTTTTTCTCTCTCTAAATCTTTTCCTTCCGGTCTGGTATTTTTCTCAGAGTGCTTAATCGTCACTTAACAAATAATTCTGAGCACATAGTTCGAAATTATTCCTTGGGGTTAGGTTTTATGTGAAAAGGAATCCTCTCTCCCAGTTCCAGTCACTGTTAACCTTCAATCTAGCACCAGTCTTAGTTGTTCCTCAATTGTCCCAGCTTTGTGGCAGCCAACTTTAGGCTGGCTCTTCTCCTTGCTGTTGCTGAGAGGTAAAAAGAACCCCGGGTCAGACAGGAGAGTTGCGACTCTCCACGACCTCACAGGGCACCCCTCTTTGCTTCACTGCCCTCACAGGGCAGCTTTGGCTCCTTTTGGAGCCCACCAACGGGGAGAACTCGGCATGGGACCACTCCTCATGTCTGATCTCACTGCGATGTCAACCAGAAGCTTCCGTCAACCGGAAGTCTCTGGCTGGTCTTTTTTAAGGGGCAAAAAATATCCATCTCTAAAGACTTCAGGGTTCTTCTTGAGGCAGCTTGAATTTTCTTATAGTGGGAAGATTGGGGCTGCTTTCTGCCTTTAAGAGCATGTTTCTCTGTTTCTCCTTTGGGGAAATATAACATTCTGCCTCTTTTAATATTCTCCAAAATATTTCATTCTCTTGGGGGGGGGGCTTCCCACAATTCTATGACTGCCTTGGTCTACCTGCCATCAGTTCTTCTTGATGTGTGACCAACCCATTTCCATTTCAATTCCTTTACTCTCTTGATGATATCGTATACTTACCTTTGTTCTCTAATCCATGTACAGTAGAACCTCTTGTCATGACCATAATTCGCTCCATAACTTTGGTTGCAACCCGTATTTGGTCGTAACCCGAACCTAATTTTGGAAATTTGGTGCTTACAAAACAAATGGCGCAGAAGGGGAAATCGGACGTGGAAAAAAAATTGTGAATTTTTTGGTCGGAAGCCGATTTGATCGTGGTCAGACTCGTTCAAGACCAGAGGTTCTACTATACAGGACTTTCTATCTGCCAAGCATGTATCTTTCGATGGCTCTTTGCGTCCACAAAAGAGACCTAAAATAAGATGGATCAGTGACATCAGCAAGTATTGCAGGCCCAATTGTCCAAAGAAAGCTCAGGACAGTATTGGTTGGAAACATGTGGAAGAGGATAGACAATGGCTAAAATGATGAATTATGATGATGTTTTCTCAAAGCCCTATTGACTACAAAGTATTATTTCAAAACAGCTTAAGAAGGCAGAAGTTCAAACATTTATTGAGTTTTCTTTATTATTTGATCCATAAATAGGATCATATTCACAATATTCTATGTTCAAGTAATGGTAGATTCTCAGAATTTTGGCATTAGTATTCCAAAATCTTGAGGTGGTGTTTAATAATTTTGAATTATAGTAGAATTTTTTAAATATAGTACAGAAAACTCATAATCAGCTTTGAGTGTACTATAATTATCTTTTTTTAAAAAAAAATATAGTCATCCTAAAATGGTTATACATTAAAATATGTGTGGGTGTAGCTACCCTGTTTTCCCCAAAATAAGACATCCCCTGATAATAAGCCCAATCAGGCTTTTGAGCGCATGGCAATAAGGTCAAGCGCTTATTTCAGGGTTCAAAAAAATATAAGACAGGGTCTTATTTTTGGGGAAACACGGTAGATAATATAGCTGTATATGTAGAGACATTTAAATACCTAGATGAACACATATTGAATAAATTCCAGTCTCCTTATAGATAGATACTATAATCTTATTAGAGATATAGATACTATGCCAGCTAATCTGGTCATATTAAATATAGCAGTTATAAAAAATACCGTGTTTCCCTGAAAATAAGACCCTGTCTTATATTTTTTTGAACCCTGAAATAAGTGCTTGGCCTTATTGCCATGTGCTCAAAAGCCCGATTGGGCTTATTGTCAGGGGATGTCTTATTTTGGGGGAAACAGGGTAGCTTGTTTGAAGTTTGCATATATGCATGCAGTCATACATTGTATATATGGAAAAGCACATAGTTTTTGGTGTAGAATTAAATGCATGTAAATCTGTTTCCAATTTCATACCATCCACTGGATCAATTTAAGAATAAATTAAAATGCATTCCAAAACTATGATGACCTGAATTTTCCTTTCCTACATTTTCATTATAACAATGCATGCAGTCATTGTATATATAGACTAGCAAGTAATATTAGGGCAGTAAATTACAGCCACGTTTATATGCTTTCCTCAAAGTGAATAGAAAGCTTACCGAGGTCTCTGTGGAAGTATGAGTGAAAGACTAAGAACAATCCTTGCAAAATTCTTGGTTGACAAAAATTTCTGTTAAGTCCCAGATGATGTGACATCCATATAACTGCGATGCTATAATAAATATTTTGAAATCCAGTACAAGTGCTAGTGCAGAACTTTTTGTTGTGCCAACTTATTTATTTATTTACTTATTTATTAGTTCGATTTATATGCCGCCCTTCTCCGGAGACTCAGGGCAGTTTACAATGCATTAAGCAATAGCCTTCATACTTTTGTATATACCTGCTTAGTAGGGCTTTTTGGCCCACCCGAAGCAGTGTTCTATTTTATACAAAGTCAGCTTATTGCCCCCACAAACCGGGTCCTCATTTTACCTACCTCGGAAGGATGGAAGGCTGAGTCAACCTTGAGCCTGGTGAGAATTGAACTCGCAGTAATTGCAGGCAGCTGGCAGCTAAGCGCTGCTTTAACAGCAACAGTTTAGTTTGCTGCGCCACCATATACCTGCGTATACTGCATATACACAGGTATCTCTTACATATTTGATGGTCCCATTTGGATGATTTCATTGTATCTTGGTAAATGTTACATTACAGCTTCTTCAGAGTACTGACATTTTGAATTATAGTCTGCATTATTTTCTGTAGGATTCCTTTAGGATTAGCTATTAGCATTGATTTATACAATGACTTTACTTTGAAGTTGTGTGCACACACTATATTTATTTAACACTGTAAGTTGAAGTAGCAGTCCTAATGGTTTTATGTGGAATCTTAAGATAGAGAAGACAGAGAACATAAACACTGGCCTACGGCTAAAAGAGAAATGTTCCTTTTAGGCTTAGAATGTAAAAGTTGTAGGCTTAATGCTGTCTATGCAGATAGATATTTTGAGGTTTCCCTTTGTATCTATGGTGTTAGATTTGAGTTTACATGTATTTCTCTGTGTACATTGTAAATGAGAGCATAAGATTTCTGTTTCTCTATATTTCTGTTTCTGTTAATAAAATGAAACCTCGAAGCAATGCTAGAAGCATATTCAGGCTAGTTGTAGTACATGTTGCTAGTTGCTACCTAAATTATACTACACTAAGTACAGTTCTCTTTATACAGGTTTCCTGCTGATACTTATTTGTAGAAAATTGGTAGCTGTGCTTGTCATAGATTATAATGCTAAGTTTTCTGTGTACCTTGCTGCTGAAAAATATGTGTAAAAGCAGCTGAGTAGCTGCTTAAGAGTAGGACATTATTTGTGTAAATGCAGGAATGCATGTAAATGTTTGTACATGCATATCAACACATTTATTTTACTACTACTACTGCATTCTCAAATAGATGTACATCCAGCACAACTGTTCACATTTTTCAGATATATTATTCTTAGACTTTGGAAATCTTATAATGAAGCCATTGGAGATTTGCAACATGTTTATTTAAAGGCTGAAATCATTATTTTAAGGCTGAAATCATTTGGACTAAATGTGCTCAGAGGTCCTTTCCAACTGTATAATTCCATGATATTTACTTTAATCTTGGTGCTGTTATTGCTACATTTCTGGGGAAATTGTGTAGGTCATTGTTAGGTTTAGTTATGTAGGACAAATTTACTTGTATCTACTTTAAAATCTGGATTGGTGGTTAAAGAAGCTAGCCTACAACATTACTATTTGCTACATCCCATCTAGCAAGCGACAAATAAAAACTCACTTCCTACAGATAATTAATTCTTAATTAATTATTGAAATCCAGTATGGTCCACAACACATTACCATACTGGTTCTGAATCAGCTCTCAGCTGTTTTATGTAGCATAATAATGCATGTTCAGTACTGTATAGAAATTCAAAAATGCTACAACTTTTATTTCTCTATTATTATATAGGCAAAGCATCATGGTACCATCTCAGTTCAGGTTTTCAATATTTTGTTTTTGTTCTGTGATCAAACTAGCTGGCTTCTTATTTTGTGTTCTTTAATGTAATAAACTGAAAATGCTTCTCTAATAACACCATAAATGATGCTCTCTTAGCATCTGTTAGAAAAATGTCAATAGCAAAATTAGATTTCCATGTTATCAATTTTAAAATTATTGTATTGGTACACAATTCTAGGCTGTTATGTTTTCCAGAGCAAGAGAGATTCCAATTTCATAACAGATATGCTAATCCCAAATTAAAATTTATTTTAAATTATATACATATACATATACATATACATATACATATACATATACATATACATATACATATACATATACATATACATACATATATATGTGTGTGTGTGTGTGTGTGTTTTCTGAGGTTTTTGCGGGTGTTTGTATGTAGGTCTTTGGTTATTCGGGTTTTCTCCCGTGTAAAATTGGAAGTGTCTTGGCAACGTTTCAATGAAGTCTCATTCGTCATCTTCAGGCTGGTGTTTTCGGCTTCATTTGTTCCTAGAAGCACGAAGCCGAAAACACCAGCCTGAAGATGACAAATGAGACTTCGTCGAAACGTCACCAAGACACTTCCAATTTTACACGGGAGAAAACCCGAATAACCAAAGACCTACATACATAGATAGATAGATAGATAGATAGATAGATAGATAGATAGATAGATAGATAGATAGAGATATGGATATATTCCAAAAGAATTGACTTCAAACTGTGACACGATTGTGAAATTGTTTGCAGATTTTGTATATTAAGAAACTGCACATCAAAACAGTAAGATGACTCCACTGTGAAGAGTTTACTGCTCATCAAAGTATCATTGTAAATCTGTAGTAATGTTTAATGTAAATTCTGCCTTGCATTATAACTTTGAAATGTTGTTTTATATCTGCAGTGAAAGATGTGATTTTCTACTTGTTATATCCCTACAGTATTTATATATGAATCTTAAATGTCCAAAGGTATATATGTAAGGTACAATTACATACATGTGCATATACATAAGCATATACATCTGTACTAAAACAGGTTGGTTATGTAAATCTAAGCTATCTTCTCCAAAGGCATACATTCTGTCCAAACATATTTTTTTTTAAAAAAAGTGCAATCTAGTTTGCAAAACTTCTCTTTAAATTCCTCAAATACAGTAACCTTCCAAAAGTTGTTATAAAATTAGTAACTGCTGGAAAAAGCCAACTTGATCGAAATTTTGATCCCCAAGTAACAAGTTTCTGGTTTATAATATCAGAAGATCGTTGCTGGGTAGAAAGAACTCATCTGAAATCTACATGGAGAAGCAGTGCTGTTGACATTTAATTTCACTATACTGCATCCTGCTGCCCTGAGCTGACAATATGGAAATAACTCACAGGTGAATAGGTAGCTGTCCATTTTTCATTTATATTTCAAATGACAATGGTGCTTTCCTTCCAAATCAGTCAGGTATCAAAATATACCATAAGATGGACTTGAAAGGTATCGTATTTTTCGGACTAAACACCTAGGTTTAGAGGAAAAAAACAAGAAAAAATTAGTTTTTTGCTTCCGTGGGTCCTGTTTTTGCCCTCCCCGCATCCAGAAGCACTCGCAGGCGAAAAACAGGACTGTTTTTAGACTGCAGAGTGCTCCTGGACCTGGGGAAAACAAAAATGGGATGTGCGGAGCAGTGGTGGGTTGCCCCTGGTTCGCATCGGTTCTATAGAACCGGTAGTAAAACTGGCAGGAGGCCCCACCTACCAACCCCGACATCATAAAAATGCTTCTGCACATGCGCAGAAGAGTGCGAGTGCGCGCGCGGCCCCGCTGCAAATTGGTAGTAAAGGTAAGTAGAACCCACCCCTGGTGCGGAGGGTTCAGGAGGCCAAAAACAGGCCCCTATTCACTGTATAAGACGCACAGACAATTCCACCCACTTTTTTGGGTGTGTGTGTGTGGGGGGGGAAGTGTATTTTATAGTCTGAAAAATATGGTAAATGTTTGTCTTTTTCTTCCACCAAGACAATTTAGCAATTTTGAAGTTTAAATAATCACATTTAAACATTCGTGTTTCTTACATTTTAAAACATGTGGCGTTGTGTGTGTTTGCTGTTTATAGAAGGTGAAGTGTATGAAACAATAGTTTTGTTAGTATGTATTAATGAATGAGGAAGAAAGGTTGAATCATCATACCTAATATGCAGTGCTGTGAAAAGTATTAATCCTTTTCAGATTTATTTAATTTTTGCATATTTTAAACTACTAAATGTTATCAGTGACAAAATACTAACATTAGGGTTTTACTTTCTTTATTTCAAAAATAATGTGCTTGTGTGATAATTTCCTAAGATTCAATATCTGGTTTATTTGCCTTAACAGCAACCAACTTTCCTATTATTGGTGATCAGCCTCTCATATACTTGTGTAGAAAATTTGTTCCATTCCTCTATGGCAAATGTATTAAATCAAAAACATTGGGGGGCTTTCTAGCACAAAGTGCTTGCTTTCGTTCCTGTCGCAGCAGTTATGAGGTGTTTAGCTCTGGACTTTGATTTGACCATTCCAGAAAATTTGTTCTTCATTTATTGTCTTATAGATTTGCTTGTATGTTGAAATTGTTGTCTTGCTGCATGACCCACTTCCACTTCAGCAGATATTTTTGAGTAGAATTCTCTGATCCAATTCACAATGCAATTTGGAAAGTTGTCTGGGCCTTGAAGAACACAGCACCCCTAATCCATCACATTATTTACTCCTGTTTTTACCTCAATATAGGATTCTTATGGTGAAACATAGTGTTTGGTTCCACTAGATACAATATCCATGTGACCTGAAAAGTTCTGTTTTTGACTCAACTGTCCGTACAACATTCCTTCAGAAGTCTGGAGCGATATCTAGATGCCATTTTGCAAAATTGAAATGAGCAGTAGCTTCTACAAAGATACAGGCCCATGAAACCCATTTTTATCTAGTTAATGCTTTTCTGTTGGTGAAATCATGAATACTGACTTTAGCCAAAACAAAAAAGAGCTACAGATCCAGGGATTTTTGTTCCGGGATTTTTGTGACTTCCAGGATGATTTTATATTTTAATGGTAAACCGGTCTTGCAAAGATTCACTATTGTCTCAAATCGTCTCTGTTTCAAGATACCATCTTTAGAATGTGGCTTGATGGAGCCTAACAACTTTAGAAATGTTTTATACTCCTTCCTGATTGATGGGCATAAATTTCATGTTTATTTATTTTTATCCAAAATTTATTTTGAGCAGGCAGAATCTGTATAGAAAACAAGAGTCAGTGAGTTCAAGTCCCGCCTTAGTTATGAAAGCCAGCTGGGTGACTTTGGGCCAGTCACTGTCTCTCAGCTCACCTCACCTCACCTAACACGGTGATTGTTGTGGGGAAAATAGGAAGAGGAAGATGCGTTGAATCTGTTCACCACCTTAAGTTATTTGTAAAAATAATAAATTGCATGATACAAATAAACAAATAATAAAATAGTGAGAATTTACTGAAATAGTGTCATAGTTTTTAGTAATCTATAGGGCATGGTTGACCCAAATCAGCCTTGCCTTTTAAACTAAATGTTCATACAATTGCCTCTAGTTATCTTTTTATTTGAATTTACTGAAATTATGGAAACAATGGCACATTGTTTCCATAATGTGGAATGTTTTTGTTTATGAAGTAAATGAAATATACATCAATGTCACTATAAAGTATTCGTTCAAGCTTTCTTTTTGTATTACTACCGGTGATATATGTAGCTCATATTCTGCAGCACAGATACCCAAACATTTAAATCTAAAAGGATGTGAAAACTTTTTCACAGACCTATATGTATTTATCTAAAATGTCACACAACAACTAATGACACAAAGATTTTAAAAAATGACTGTACTACATTTCCAATGTCTTTTTTTTTTATTTAAAATTCTTGAATGGTGCATATTCCTACAAATTCATGCATCTGAGCATAACTATCCATTAGTATCTGAATTAGTATTCCTTTGAATCTAAGTGTTTCATGGCTGATCTGATAGTACATTTCTCCTTGAAAAATATATTTGGGGATGTGGTAATTAACTGTAATGTATAGTGCCATATTTTCTTCTGCAAGAGACTGTGAACAGGGCCTCCTGATCCAGAAAATGTCACAGTTGTCATATAAGATTTAGCTGTAAAAAGTGTTCATAGCCATAGCTATACTTTCTCCTCAGGCAGGAGTTACTGGAAGCCCCAAATTGCTGACAAACTCTAAATACAGGAGTACACCCTTGCTCAGCCTTGAGATTGAATATCCCTGGAATCATCAGGCTCAAAAACCGAAAGCCACTCCAGTGTATTAACGCTTCTACTATAACGGCTGTGGTGGCGCAGTGTTTAAAGTGTAGTATTGCAGGGAAACCTTGGCCACAGTTTGGAGTTTGATCCTGATGGGGCTCAAGATTGACTCATTCTTCCATCTTCCGAGGTCGGTAAAATGAGGACCCAGATTGTTGGAGCGGGGAATATGCAAATAATGCTTACATTGTAAACTGTCCAGAGAGTGCTGTAAAGCACTATGGTGTGGTATATAAGTGCTATTGCTATATCACCTGTTTGAACTAAGGACAAGATATTTATCAATAGCGTAATGATACTGAGCCCTGTATCAGCAGGTGATATCCCCTAGCATCTTCATACAGATGTTAAAAAGGACTGGAGAGAAGAGAGATACTCTACTGTATCTCTCGGGCACTGTACAAAGTAGAGGTCACCAGAAAGATTTATCCTCATTTTCTACTACCAAATAGAACCAACATTTTAGGAAGCAAGTGGGAAATTTCTGGAGATCAAGAAGGAGCTGGAGGGTTGTTGTCCTAAGATCTCCAAAGATCATCCATAAATGGTGTTGCTGGGCTGCAAGCAGCCTGATACCTGATGTCCAAGGCTCCAAATAATCTCCTTCCTCTAGGATCCATTGCAGCCATTTACATGACCAATGATCAGAAGAGGTCCAATGCAGTTTCAGGGCTGCTACTTTCTCCACAGCCTTTTCATGAAAAGGAAGAGAGAGAGAGAGTGAAGGCTCCTTGAGTTGGGGCCTCATCATCTGCTTCTTTAGAAGTGACAAAAACCCCACCTTGTTCATTGAGGCATTGACTATTGCGTGGTTCCAACTTCCTGCTATCTCCCAGAAGACCCTAAACAACTTTCCTAATTGTAAATTTGTTTTCTAAATTAGCAGTGGTGATTTCTGTTTCCCTACCTCCCAATTAGTGCCATCTGCCACAAAAATGAAATTTATTACACCCAAATAGTATCCCTTCAATTCAAGGGAAAAATAATAATTTCTCCCTCCAGGATCATCAGGCAGTTTCAGATTGCTTGCTCATTCCCCCCCTCCATCCCCGCATTTTCTTTCATGCTCATGTACCACCCAATATATATCATATTAGCCCTTTGCTTTATATATCTGATGCCAGGGATATAGGGCCAGCAAAGTTATAAAGGGGTGTTGATAAGAAAATACTGCTCATGGTTTCATGCAGTTCTAGACTTGTATAAAATCTCATTTTTTTGACATTAAAAATAGTTGTGCACCATAGGCAACTCTACAAATACTGCTGCTTCACAGTTTGCTTGAAGTGCTTGTAAAGCTGGTTAGCTGTTTAGAAAAATGCCCAATGGGATTGTTAAAAAGAAGCTTGAAAAAGGGTTTTAAAAATGAGACAGAAAATAGGTTTTTTTAAACAAAAGAATAATATTAATCAGAAGTCATTTTACTTAACTGTTTTGTCAGAATCAAATTTATTTATTTTTATTTATTTTATTAAATTTATTGATCATCCATGTTACCACAGGGTAACTCTGTACGGCTTACAATATTAAAAGGATAAAATTGTAGGAAACCTAAACACATACAAACCAAACACTATGAAAATATAAATATTACTACGGTAATACTAATATATCAGAGGGTAGCTGGGTTGTAAAAGAAATCTAATATAAGTTTATGACTCAGAGAACATTCAGAATCATAAAACAAGTAGCATTTAATGTGGGTACAGATTTTCTTAAATTAAAAAATATATAATTTTAGTTGTATAAACATAAACTTAAATGTATTGTGTATTCAGTATTTGTTGGAGCTAACTGAATGAATCCCAACTTAAGGAATCACTTCTGCACCTTAACCTCCTATTTTGTTTTTGTTTTTTTAACAAATGTTCAAGTTTTTCTTCATATATTATCTTTGCTATTCTACTCTATGTCACCAAATGTTACTACTTTTTTCCTACAAGTCACTCATTTGTATATTTAACTGCTGTGATGGAATATAATGCCAGTGCAGTTTGATGTTCACTGTTATATGGCCTCAGAAGAGATTGCTGGCACTTCTGAGTCATTTTCAAAGTGCAAATCCAGTATGGTTTAGTGCAGGGGTCCCCAACCTCCAGTCTCTGGACTGGCACCGATCTGCAGCCTGCCAGCAACCGGTCCACGCAAACAAGCAAAGCCCCATCTGCAGGATGCAGACAGCATACAAAACCATGCCCCTTTCGGTCTGCAGAAAAACCTTTCTCCATGGAACTGGTCCCTGGTGCCCAAAAGATTGGGAGCCACTGGTCTAGTGATTAAAGCACCAGGCTAATAAACAGGAATATGTTATTACTTTTGCTTATTAGCCTGGTGCCTTAATCACTAGACCATACTGATAGCATGAAAGCAGGCTGAGTGACTTTGGGCCAGTCACTCTCTCTATGCCCAACTCAGTTCACAGGGTTGTTGTTGAGGAGGAAATAAAAGAAGATTTTGTATGTTCACTGCCTTGAGTTATTTATAAAAAATAATAAATAACAAAATTTTATAAAAACCAAGATTCTCTCTGCTCAGTCATTCAGGCTAGTCATCTCATGAGTGGACTACTGTAATGCATTCTAGCCTTGAAGAGCATTTGGAAGCTACAGCTGATGCAAAGTGCGGTGGCACAGGTAGTTTTTGGCCCCCCAAAAAATGGCCCCTGTGAGACTACTGCTCCTTGAGTTGCACTGGTTATCGGTCTGCTTCTGGATGCAATTCAAGGTGTTGGTGATCACCTTTAAAGCCCTTCATGGCTAGGTCCAGGTTACTTGAGGGGCCGTCTCACCCCACTGGGATTGGCCCGTAGCACTCATGTTGGCAGAGGAGGAGCGGGAGTACTCTGGTTGGCGGGGTCCAGGGGACAGCCTTCTCTGCTGTTGCTCCTGTCCTCTGGAACATCTTGCCTCCTGATGTGAGGTTGGCCCCAATCCTTCTATCTTTTTGTAAGGGCCTAAAGACATGGCTGTGCCAGTTGACTTGGGGCTTGAGTGGGGGATCAGCACAAACTGCTTGCTGAGTGCCTGATATGTAGTCACATGACCACGGTTGGAATGGCCATCAGAACTTCAGAACTGGGTTATTCATACCCATGTGGAGGTTCCATCATAACTTTGAATATTTTGCTAAGTGGACACTAACTGTATTGGTTCAGCTTTAGAAAATATTTGCAGCACATTCCTCTAGGTTTGCAGTAACTCCTGCCTTCCAGCTCCTACATTCTCTTCTCCCAGTAAGTGAGAAGGCATGGTAGCAGAACAGCATTCCCCCCATTACCCATTACTCATCTCTATTCTGTATGAGTCAAATTTCCTTACACGTTATTCAATTGAAATGAAGTAACGAAATGAGGAAAATAGGTCATTGATTGGACTCCTGAGTTTCCCCATTGGCCATCTAGATAATCATTATTTCCTTCCTGGAAGTAAGAATGAGACTGAAACAAAAGATAAGAAGGATAAACTTGATGGCTAGGTAAACCTGCCGTGAAATGCTTCAATTTCAGATCAAATTAATCTTTATTCATGGTGATATATACCAGTATGTTCTATAATTTTAAGACCTGAAATTAGCTAGCGCAGCCCTTGTCTACTTAACACTACAGTAGTTAGACTTACTAAATGTAAGCTAACCAAATATTAAGCAACAGGAAGTAATTGATTTTTATAAAATGTTTTGAAAAATGCTGGGTTAGCTTTTAGTGTGCAATCAGTTGCATGTTTTACTGTTTCATCTCTGCATCCCTAATATAGCGTAACGTTCCGTGCAGAAAAAGAGAAATGTGATTTTTGAAAAATCAATTTCAATTTTATACTAAGAGTAATTGTAAAGCTACATTTATATAACTATAGCAAAGTCAGCAAATTGATCTGTGTTCCCTTTATGATTATTCATCTCTCTTTTTTAATCTATAAATAAAAATAGAAGTTCTTCAGAAATGTTCTTAATCACATGTTTAACATACATGCAACAAGAAAGACAGGAACAACTGAGCCAGTAAATGAACCCCCATATTATAATACATAGTTATTGTATACCATATGCAATTCATCCTATAGTTAACAATGTGCCCTGCATCTTTAATGATAAAGAAGCAGATGAAGCAGCTAAATAACTTTCACCCCAACTGAGATAACTGAAATCTCAAGATTACCTCAATTGTATTCTGTGATGTACTGGGCTTTCAACCAGATCTTAATAGAGGCAGGAGCAATTCAGTCTTAATAAGTTTTCTGTGGTGGGAAAAGATCAATATCTCAGACTATTCTCTCTCTTTTTTATGTTGACTTCTGTCCATAAAAGATTCTATTATAACCTGGATTCTTCCATTTATTTGAAATGGATTTTTTGATAGAATGTAATTCAAATATATAAATTATAAAACCTCCTCTCTTCACATTGCTTCCTTTGTAAGACTTTAAAGAAGTACCATAACAATTAAATTAGAAAAGCTTCATAGATCATTACTATTATACAAAGAGTGATTTTTGCTTTGCAAACTAACCTTCAGTCATAAACTGCACTCATAATTTCTGTATTGACACAGATTGGACTTTTATGCAAAATATATCTATAAATTATTCAGTTGCACTGTACTTAGACACCCTAGCTTTAGATCTATTTGGAATTTAATATTACAGTTAAAAGCAATTTTTAGAGAAATAAAATTAAATACAAGATAAATAGTAAATAATGTATAAATAATTTATATTGATCAATTAAAAGTTTTTTTAGGAGAAAATTTCAAATTAGATTTTTATTCTGGATTAGAAAATTTATTATGGTAAGTGTTTTTTGTGACTTGATATGCAAGAAGTACATTTCTGTATTCTTTGGAAGGAAGTGTTTTCAAAAGACCAATATAGGGGGCAGACCCTTAAAAAAGAAATCCATAGGTTTTGTTTTTGCAAGACCCGAGTTGTGAATTTTTGACAAATATATGATTCAGTATTAAGGTTTCCTGTTTGTTATTATCAATCGATTGCAATGCAGAAGAAATTTATATAGTTTTGTTTTGTACTTCAGCATAAGAGCCTTACCAGGTAGACCAAAAGAAATGACTAGATAAGCTAACTCTACATTATTGTAAAGCTACATTAACAGAATCTTGCAAATATGAAAGTATAATTCATCCCTATCTTGCCTGTCAAAACCGTTCCCTAGGCTACAACTCTTCATTCAGTCTCCAAAGGTCATTCCTCTTTACCATTACATTTTAGAATTGGCATTTTACCAAATTACACAAAATGCTAGAACACTTGAAATATTAAAGATCTTTGAAGAAGGGGCCCAGAAATTAGTGGCTACAATATTAACATCTAACATTATATCTGAGTGGCGCAGCAGACTAATGCTACTGTTAAAGGTAGTATTTAGCTTCCAGCTGCCTGCAATTACTGCGAGTTCAATTCTCACCAGGCTCAAGGTTGACTCAGCCTTCCATCCTTTCTAAGGTAGGTAAAATGAGGACCTGGTTTGTGGGGCAATAAGCTGACTTTGTATAAAAAATATACAAAAGTATGAAGGCTATTGCTTAATGCCTTGTAAGCTGTCCTGAGTCTCTGGAGAAGGGCGGCATATAAATCAAAATAAAAAAATAAAATAAATAAAATAAAAAATATCTAAAATATGTTAATAAAGGAATGATAGATGTGAAACAAAAGTTGCTTGATGAAGAAATAGTAGAATCAGAAATAATGAATAAATTTTTGGATTACAACATACATAAATCTTTCAAATTGGAAATAATAATGATAGAAAAAATTGTGGATTACAAGATAGAGAAGAACCAAGAGAACTACTGTGATAAGGACTTTTTACTGGATACACAAAGGTTTTGAAAATCAAAGGGGAAGTACAAAAAGAAACCAACACTGCATAAAGACTTATACAGGGTTTACAAAAAAGCTCTTTTAAAGCTCTGATGAAGTCTTTGAGTGGGAATAAGACAACATTCTGAACAAATTAAAGATCAAGATTGTTAGACATAAAAGAAAAATACAAAGTTGATATTTGACCAAGGTTATAACAAGACATAGATATATTTATAAAGCTCTGGTAATCCTTTACAGAGTTTTTGATGATACCAGGACTAAAAAGTTTATGGTTTAAGGTTTTGCATATAGAAGGGATGGGTTATATAGGAAGAAGACATGTTTGGTGATGAGTTATCAATTTGTTTTTCCTTGTTGTAATAAAGACTAGAATTCCCTTCTCAACATATTTTTCTTTTTCTGCGCAGTTTTTCTTTTTGAATTTAATTTGTATTTGCTTTTACTATTGTTTTTAAAATATTTACTAAAAAATAAAATTCAGAATTTATTTTCCACACATGAAGTATACATTCCTAAATTCGTAAACCTATTTTTTAAAAACAAATGTTTGAGTGAATATCCCATTCGATTATTCTTCACCATGTAGAAATTAGAGTGAACTATATTATTTTCTGTATGCTATGCATCCATCATTTGAAATGTAGTAGAGAATTTTTTTTAATGTTAACATTATAGTTTGGTAAAATCAAGCATCACAGTGTATGCACATCTTGATTTGTAAGGATATGGTGATAAGAAAATATAATAAATTAATAAAATTAATCATCTAAATCCATTAGAATTTGTCATGTAACTACCTAATCCATGTCACCCATCAATGACAGAATAAAAACTTTAAAAAATGTATCCTTCCAACTACAAAAATGTTGATCAATCTATCCATCAACCATGGTTTACAAATCATAGTGGCTGGGTTCACATATCATGCTAAGTCAAAGCAAAGACATACAGTAGTTAAATGAAATGTATTGTATGAACCAAATCAGCAAAGAAAAAAAAAGAAACCATAATTCATGTTATTGATATTCACTGGATATACTGGAAGTCCAGTAGGTTACAACCACTCATTCAACAACCATTCAAAGTTATGATGGCACTGAACAAGGGGGACTTATATTTGGCTGTGAAGTTGCAACTATTTGCAACATACATCACATCCGGCCACTACCTGGATCGAGTTCGCTCGATCCAGGGCGAATCAATAGTAACCCACCACTGATCCATCACAATATTCCTGCAGGCATGTGATCACAATTTCTGACATTACCTGTGGTCTCCCACAAGCAAAATCAATTGGGAAGCTGGCTGGAAGTTATTCCTGTTCCCACAGCACATCTACTATTCCACTTTTGGCTGCTTCATAATTTAGAATTTTTTAACATGATTTCTTAATTTTTTAAAAATATAATGCTAAAGAAATTCTCATAATGATAATTCATGAAATGATTTTATGTAGACTTCAATTCGTGCAATGATTAGTTTTTTTTATTTACTGATCAACATTATTTTAGTAATTCACATAAAGTAATTCTGTACAATTACAAAGAGAGGATTAGGATCCCTTGATCCTAGAGACTCAGGGTGGCTTACAATGTGTTAAGCAATAGCCTTCATACTTTTGTATATACCTGCTTACTACGGCTTTCGCCCCCCCCAAGCGGTGTTCTTTTTTATACAAAGTCAGCTTATTGCCCCCACAATCCGGGTCCTCATTTTACCTACCTTGGAAGGATGGAAGGCTGAGTCAACCTTGAACCTGGTGAGATTTGAACTCGCCAGGCATTGTAATTGCAGGCAGCTGGCAGCTAAGTGCTACTTAACAGCACTTTAGTCCACTGCACCACCAAGGTGAATGTTTTCCTTTTTCATCATTATTTAGAATTATTACCTTAAGAATTCCTACTGAATGAGTATGTTCTATAAGTAGTCCTTGAGTTACAATGGCAATTGTGACCAGAATTTCCATTGGCAAGTGATGTGTCATAAAGAGTGATGTCATATGACTGCCTCACTTAGTGATAGCAATCCCAGCAGTCCTAGTTGCCATCATAATCTCAGGACTGTGTAGGTTGTTAAGTGAGGACCTCACATGACCATGACATGGGAAGAGGCAAGAATCTCAGGCAACCAAGCTGGCAGGTGATAGCTGTGAGTGGGCAGACAAGTGCCACGAGTAAATGCCATGGAGTACAGGCAAGCAGACAGGTGCTATGGGGGACTGGTATGGAGGTTGGGTGGGTGCCATGGGTAGTTGCTAGATGGGTACTACAGATGATGGGTGGACAGAAAAGCAGTGGGGATGACTTGTAACTTTCTGCTGGGTCCCCCCACATTGACCTTACTTATGGGAAGTGGCAGGGAAGGTCACAAATGGTGATAATATGAATGCAGAGCATTGCAACCATTGTAATTGCTAGCTGGTTGCCAAGCACCTGAATTACAATCATGTGACCATAGGGACACTGTAACAATCACAACTTCAAGTACAGGTCACCAATTGTTGTGACTCCGACCCCCGAGCCCATATTATCAGAGGGAGAAGAGTGAAGGAGAGGAGTTGGCAAGGCCTCCCTCTCCAGAACCCTCCTCTCTGGCAATGCCTCAGGTGTCCTCCGAAGGCCAAGAGATAAGCCAGGAGCCAGGCACTTCCGAGCAGCCACAGTTAGACAGCGACGGAGATGAGTCTTGGCTGGATCCCTGACAGCGTCGGAAAGATAAACGCGCGCAGCAGAGAAAGAGGCGTGCCAGAGATTAAGCTGAGTCACTGGACCACATCCCACAGGGGATAAAAGCGGGTGTGGTGGCCATTCAGGCCTTGTGACGGACAAAACTGAATAGCTCGCAAGTCATACTGCGTTTCTGGAACTTTGTTATATGCCCTCCTCGGATTTATTATGGACTGAACTTGACAATTCTTTGGCTTTGTGGATTTATTTTGGTGTCTTGGACAGAGGAGAAAAACCTCCCTTTGTGAGTAAAGTCTTTGGCAGGCAGCTACTGGGTTGCTGCCAATTCTGTTATCTCAAAGGAATTCCTGACTGCTGGTTTTATTAACTCCTGGCTGACTGTTTGTGTGCGTGTGTGAGACGGGGACAGAACACCAATCTCCTCACTCCCCATTCAATGTTGTCATAACTTTGAATGGTCATGGAACAAATGGCCATAACCTGAGGACCACATTCTAAAACATTAACTAGAAAATTAATTACGAAATCTTTTAATCAGAATTAAAATGCATGTATGAGTTTGAGGCTAAGGTTTTTTAAAATAGCAGTAGCACTTAGAATTATATACCACTCCACAGTGCTTTACAGCCCTCTCTAAGCAGTTTACAGAGTCAGCATATTGCCCCCTACAATCTGGGTCCTCATTTTACCAACCTCAGAATAATAGAAGGTCATTCTTGAGCTGGTGAGACTCGAACTGCCGAACTGGTAGCAGGCATCAGTCAGCAGAATTTGCCTGCAATACTGCACTCTAACTACTGCACCACCATGGCCCATAGAATAGAATAGAATAGAATAGAATAGAATAGAATAGAATAGAATAGAATAGAATAGAATAGAATAGAATAGAATTCTTTATTGGCCAAGTGTGATTGGACACACAAGGAATTCTTCTTTGGTGCATATGCTCTCAGTGTACATAAAAGAAAAGATACATTCATCAAGAATCATAAGATTCAACACTTAATAATAGTCATAGGGAACAAATAAGCAATCAAATCAGGGATACGACTGATCCCGGACCTCCGGACCTTCTGCCGGACTCTGAAGACTTTTTTATTTCAGCAAGCCGGGCTGGGTTAAAAATTTTTAATTGGTGAATTTTATGGGTAAGGGGTTTTAAATTGGGGGAAGCCAAAGATAAATTTAATTTTGTTTTATAGTATTTTAATGATTATATTGTATGTTTTTTAATTTTGGCTTTTCACCGCCCCAAGTCCTTTGGGAGAGGGGGCGGTATAAAAATTTAAAAAATAAAATAAAAAATAAATAAATAAAATAAATATTAGGAAACAGTCAATATAAATCGTAAGCAACAAGGTTACAGTCATATAGTCATAAGTGGGAGGAGATGGGTGATAGGAATGATGAGAAGATTAATAGTAATGCAGAATTAATAACTAGTTTGACAGTGTTGAGGGAATTATTTGTTTAGCAGAGTGATGGCATTTGGGAAAAAACTGTTCTTGTGTCTAGTTGTTCTGGTGTGCAGTGCTCTATAGCATCGTTTTGACGGTAGGAGTTGAAACAGTTTATGTCCAGGATGCGAGGGGTCTGTAAATATTTTCATAGCCCTCTTTTTGACTCATGCAGTATACAGGTCCTCAATGGAAGGCAGGTTGGTAGTAATTGTTTTTTCTGCAGTTCTAATTATCCTCTGAAGGCTGTGTCCATCTTGTTGGGTTGCAGAGCCAAACCAGACAGTTATGGAGGTGCAGATGACAGACTCAATAATTCATCTGTAGAACTGTATCAGCAGCTCCTTGGGCAGTTTGAGCTTTCTGAGTTGGCGCAGAAAGAACATTCTTTGTTGTGCTTTTTTGATGACGTTTTTGATGTTAAGTGTCCATTTTAGGTCTTGAGATATGGTAGAATCTAGAAATTTGAAGATCTCTACTGTTGATACTGTGTTGTCTACTATTGTAAGAGGTGGTAGTATGGGAGGGTTTCTCCTAAAGTCCACCACCATTTCTACAGTTTTGAGTGTGTTCAGTTCCAGATTGTTCTGGTCGCACCACGAGGCTAGTTGTTCAACCTCCCGTCTGTATGCGGATTCATCATTGTCTTGAATGAGACCGATCACTGTTGTGTCATCTGCGAACTTCAGTATTTTAACAGATAAAAAATACCTTGGAGAAAACAGTCAAATCGTACATTATCATGAGATTACAACATAAAAGAATAATATTTTAGAGGATGTTGCAGATGCTGGTAAATGTTTGAATATGTTTATCTGGTTTAGAAAATTTGTCCCTTACAATATCTAATTTCAATGTAAGTAGTCTTGTCTCCCTCCATGTTTTCATTATTTTGTGTAGATAATGATTGCTATAAAAGAAGAAACAAGGGCCTTTCAATTCCTTATTTTGCCTATAGTCAGGACTTAATGATAATGGTTGCGTATTTATGCATTTTTATGAACATCTGTATAAACGCATGCAAAAGAACATCTGTATAGATCTGTGCAAAAGAATATATTATTTCAATGTAGTTATTAGGGACGTGCAGTGGAAGTGGGTACAGCTGCTTTAAGCTACATTCATATTCCACACATGCTGAAGCACAATATTTACATAAGGTAGAGTTCAGTGCCATTCCCATTAGATGTTGTAGCGGCATTTAAAAGAAGATTTAAAATATTATACAATACATTATTTAATGCAGCTGAGATCAAGTTTTATATGATAATTAAGGCATAAGGCTAAAAACCAGGAGACCATGAATTCTAGTCTCACCTTAGACATGAAGCTAAATAAGCTTCTGCCCACCTAGCAGTCCGAAAACATGCAATTGTGAGTAGATATATAGGTACCACTTCAATGGGAAGTTAACAGCATTCTGTGCATCTCGGCGTGTATAGTCATGCTGGTCACATCATCACGAAAATGTCTTCAGACAATGTTGGCTAAGAAACAGAAATGAGCTCTGCTCTCTAGAGTCGGACACGACTGAACAGGGGAAACCTTTTCCTTTACCTTGTAGGTAAATGAAGCAAAATATACTTTGCATTGATCAGGAACCAAATGGACAGTTGTATGTGTATACACACACACACACACACACACACACACAGAGCGCCAAAATAATACTTTGCAGGATTTACTGAATTTAGGATTCATGTCTTCAGGGCACAATATACAAATTCCTATTTTCTGATCCAATTCACTCATTAAAAAATTATGGTACAGTAACTCATATAATTAATTGTATTTTAGAGAGATGAAAAATGTTTTTGAACAATTATTAAAAGATAGTAAGAGCCAAGAGTTTTACAAAGCATATACGTGGAACAATATAGTGCTCAGAAAATTATAGGGTCTTAAGAAGTAACAGCAGTAAATTCATATTTTTATTAATTTTTTTTTTTAAAGAAATGTTTATATAACTTGCGATTTGCCTGGAATTGCTGATAATTTGCATATTGTGTGACATCTTTGTTTATTTTGCTTTATTTTCAGGGAAATTTTGTTGCAAGCATGACAGCTATTTTAAGGCAAATGGAAGATTATCATTATGCTCATTTAATCAAGACTTTGGGGAAGATGAGAACTGACGTCGTTGTAAGTTTAAACTGAAACATTGTTCCATTTTTACACTATTTCTTTTTTAAAAAATAAATAAATTATATGATAAAACATTACAAAGCTGAGCAACTTATGACCAGACATGAAAATCAGTGGTATATCTGTTGCTGTTTGCCTTCCATTCCAAGAACAAAAAAATGTGTCATTATCCTTATATTAAATAATGATTCTTAAGGCAAATTAAAAATTGGAAGCATACTGAATCAGGTTTTTAGGCTGGAGTCAAATATATAACATTTCATTTTGTGTCATTAATAATTTATATATTTGAATCCCACTCATAAACGAATCATTTATGATATACGGTACTATACTGGAGCTTTATTTTATTCCACTAACAGGTTTATTGTATGTATGTTCTATCTTGATGTATATCAGTGGTGGGCTCCTCCCGGTTCGGCCCGGTTCTCCCGAGCCGGTAGCGGTGACAATATGACATCACCGAACCGGTTCTGCCCCAGCCCCTCCCCCCGCGTTATTCTTTCCTTTTATTTGGCCCCATCCCAAATTTATTGCTGCCTCCTGAGTCCCAGCTGATGGCTAGAGGGGAAAAAAATGTTTAAACTCTTGCTGTGGGGCTTCAAAGGGCCGCCCCGCAGCTGATCAGTGTTAAAAGAAAACAAATGAGTAGATCAGTGCCTGCAAAAATACATGAATAGATCAGTGCCTGCAAAAATAAATGGGTAGACCAGTGCCTGCAAAAATACATGAGTAGATCGGTACAACTCTGCAAGCAGTTAAAAGTCTGGTAGACCAGTACCTCTGCTAAATCCTAAATAATTGTCATATGACCATCAAGCCATGCCCACAAAATAAGCCACGCCAACAGAACTGGTAGTAAAAAAATTTAGAACCCACCCCTGACGTATATACTAAAATCATTTAATTTGTTCAAGCAACTCTTAGATTATTGATGTAGTAGGCACCCTAATCATTATGGGTGATGGGTGACCTATTATTAAATATGCATAGATTTAAAGATAGATTTGATTATTAATAGGCACAATATATCAAGGTCCTCAAGATTCTTTCTAGTCTATATTTCTGTTTATGTAGTACTACTTAATTAAGGTATGATAGAATGGAATTAATAGTTAAGGGTGGATATCTCTAATGACCTGGCACTATTGTAGCCCTCTGGCAAATGCATTCTGCAAAGGCAAACCCACATGTATTAGTTGAGATCTATTAATTAACAGATAACATGATGTCCATACTATGGTGCTAGATACAGATTTTGTTGCTAGGGAAGTTAGATTCTGTGGTACAGCATTTCAGACAGTATGAGGGGGAAAAAATCTGACTGCAGATAGAGGCAAAAGTGAGAAAACAGATTTCTCAATTTAGAAATATGCTTGGAAATAAGTGGTTGGCTCATTTAATGATATTCATCTCAGTTTGGTCATAGTGGGAAGGAAGGAAGGAAGGAAGGAAGGAAGGAAGGAAGGAAGGAAGGAAGGAAGGAAGGAAGGAAGGAAGGAAGGAAGGCGTGAGCTTATTTTTTTTGTCATTTTTGTCACTTCTCAGTTCAGTAATTTAACTACAGCAGGTCAGAACTATTTTAGTATCATTGTATGATTCAAAAGGTAGTGATTTCTACACCTATTACACAAGCAAGCACCTCATATTTAACCCATAAAGAAAATTAAAAAACACAGCAAAACGACATAACCACCTGGCCCACAGGCTGCGAGTTTTACACCCCTGCTTTATATCTAAGCACATCCAATTACAGTCAGCTTTGATTACAAGTGAATAGCACAGTATACCCATGTAAAATCGTGCCTCATATCTTGTCCTACAAAATCATTTTTAAAGATTTTTTTACCCCATCTTTTTATTTTAATAAAAAATCCAAGGCGGAAAACATATTCCTTCCTCCTGTTTCCCTCACAAGTATCCCATGAGGTGAATTGGGCTGAAAGAGAGTGATTGGCCCAACCTCTCCCATCCAGCTTTTATGCCTAAAGCAAAGACTAGAACTCACAGGCTCCAGGTTTCTAGCCTGGTGCCTGCAGGTTACACAAAACTGGGTCTCATTTTCCAATCTGCGTGATCCCTGTTTTTTGTGATCTAGATCAGCACTTCTCAAACTATCGGTAACGAAGAATCAAGGTTTATTATCTCCAATACAGTATGTTGTAGATAAATACTTTTATAAAATATAATATAAAGTGTTGGAAAAATAAATTTAAAAAGATGCAAAATGCAGACTTTTTAAATTAGATTTGGCAGACATAAAGTTACATTTCAACAAATATAATCAGGACAAACACTACTTAGGAAAAAAGAGAACAGAAACTGATTATTCATTGAAAGGGTATTGTATATTATAGGTAATTAATATAAAGATCCAATATTACACTTGAAACTTTTTGTTTTTCTGCAGTAGGAATAGGATAGTTACAAGTGAAGTAGCAATTCTCCACATTAAATACCTTTACATAAACTTTGAGGGGCAGAATGATAGCTCAGTGGTTAAGACACTGGTCTTGTCACCTGGAAAGCTGGCAGCCCACGTTCAAAACCCGAGTGCCATATGAAGAGGTGAGCTCCCATCCTCGCCCTACCTCCTCCTAGCAGTTTGAAAGCATGCAAATGGGAGTAGATAAATAAGTACCATTTTGATGGGAGGGTAACAGTGCTCCGTGATGTCATGTTGGTCACATGACCATGGAAATGTCTTCAGACAGTGCTGGCTCAATGGCCTTGAAAGGGAGATGAGCAGCACCCCATATAGTCAGCAATGACTAGCTGAGTATAATCAACCAGGACTCCTTTACCTTTATCTTTATATAAATTTAGAAAAAAACACTACATATATCTACATTTAAAGTTTTAATGTGACAAGTTAGTTTGCCTCTTGCTTGTAAATTTATCTAATCTAGATTAGATTGATGACAGTGCTGCTCACAGAGGATAATATACATCTAAACTGTTTCTGTGTTTTGTTTTAGTAACACTCAGAGCAGGGAAACCAATCTTACAAAGTTATGTTGACAAGAAGATGCTTTAAATCAATTTTAGAAATCTCAAGAGTATTCATTTCTAACTTTTATCCAAAATACACGAAGTGATGCTTTATCACTTTTAACAATTTATCCTGTAAAGTTATAATTCAATTTAAATCATCTTTTGATGGGAGAAATTAGGGATAAAAATAAATAATACACATGTTACTTCCCTAATTTAGCTAATTATGTTAAACTATAAATTAAAAACAGGCTTGATTAAAAATTAAAATAATTGTAAGAATAACAAGTTACAAAAATAAATGCCTACATTTCTCAGATGTTTATACATTTTTGGATTACAGCTGACAAACTAACCCTAAAATATCACACATTGCAATATCATCCTATTGAACATGACAAGAGTGCAGCTTGTGCTATGTGTAAGTCCCCGTGCAAGTTTGACAACATCTGAGCAAGTCTATGTCTTGGTCAGTGAAATAAGTCTGCTGATTATGCACTTGGATATTACAACAAGGACAAACTGCTATACTTTTTTCTAAACACTCTCAAATTCTGGGCTTATCTTGTTGCAATCCAGTAACAAACAATTCATGGATTGGCACCAGTCTGCAGGCCACACTGTTCTACTTCATTAGGCTGCAACTCTGAGTCTCCACAAGCAGAGTGTTGTGGTCCTCCAGCAACCTGCGGAGCTGGCAGCAGAGTCGGACAGTGAGGGGGCTGGGGAGGAACATTGGCCAGTCCTGGATTCTAGGGAAGGCCCAGACGAGGGATCTGCGTCGGAGGCAGAGATGGGGCCATGGCCATCTGGGACTGATGCACGGACTCTGGAGTCCCCAGAGTCGGACAGCAGAGAGGCAGAGGAACAGGAGGAGCCTGTTCCTAGTGCACACATGCGCAGAGCTGCCAGAAGGCAAGAGCAGTTAAAGCAAAAGGGACAACTCAGGAGTAAGTCCAAGAGATGATTGGCCCCTCCCATAAGGCTTAAAAGAGAAACAAAGGCACCTGGGCCTTTTTGCAAAAAAGCAACATTGCTAACTCTGTTTCCAGTCAGCATCTCTTGTTTGTTTCTGAACTTCATGGGGCTTTGCCAAGTAAGACCTTTGGCAGGGTGTCAAAGAAGATAAAGGTTGGTGATTATCCCAAAGGACTTCTTCCGAAGGACTTGTTTTGCAACTAATTGGGATTCAGCTAGGAATAAATTGCATTTCTCAGCTGTTACAATAAAATAGGTTTGTTTGAGACTAATTGTCTCAATTAGTAATTGAGGACCCGGTTTGTGGGGGCAATAAGCTGACTTTGTATAAAAAAGAACACTGCTTGGGGTGGGGGGCGAAAGCCCTACTAAGCAGGTATATACAAAAGTATGAAGGCTATTGCTTAACGCATTGTAAGCCGCCCTGAGTCTCCAGAAAAGGGCGGCATATAAATCGAACCAATAAATAAATAAATTGTGTATTGTAATGACTCAACAAGCCTATGTCACAACACAGAAAAGCAAATGTCTGCCTTATAGAGCCACGGTGGCACAGTGGTTAGAATGCAATATTGCAGGCTAACTCTTCATTCCTACTGCCAGGAGTTTGATTCTGACCAGCTGAAGGTTGAATCAGCCTTCCATCTTTTTGAGGTTGGTAAAATGAGGGCCCAAATTGTTGGGGGCAATATGCTTACTCTGTAAACCACTTAGAAAGGGCTGTAAATCTAATAATGCTATTCCTGATGCTGAGTCCTTTCTTTTGAGCAGCAGATCTAGATGCCTCATCTTGTTCTTGTTCCTCATCTCAGGATGATGATGTCTGTCTGTGGGGAATGTTGGTTACTGTCTGTACAGCTGTTTGAATGGAAATTATTTATGGGACAAGAAGATAAGTAAAATATCAAATCTGCCTGTTTCAGTTTTCAGCTTCTAAGTATGCTGCCAATTTCCTGAGAAATCCACATTACCTGGGGATGACTGAAGGTTGTTAGTAAAAAAAAAATCAAATTCAAGTCACTGTTATCACCTTTTAAAGAGACAGCGCTCTGAGAAAAAAAATGGTTGTTTGCTTATAAGCTGCTACAATTGCCTTAGGAGAAAAGCAGTGGATAAAATTATCTCTAAGGAAATGTAGGAAGGATCTAAACAGAACACTGGAACTTGATAGTGGGAGGAAATGTATTTCTTCCTAATGTTTGCTTGTTTTCATTTCTTCCCTCATACAGCCTATATTTCTATCGTGATACTTTTTTTTTGAGAAAGCCAATCACAGCTATTATAACACAGGCAGCATAATTTATACATAATACATGTTTAACTCTTAACATTTAAGATGTGCAAACCTGATCAAGTTGATAGCCAAAGTCCAGATAATTACTTGTATGCTTAAACCTTGTCCCTTTTGCTTCAAATGTCTAGACCAGGGATGTCAAATTCAAGGCCCGGGGGCCGGATCCGGCCTGTGGATTGTGGGGCCGCCCTGAAAGCAGCAAAGCACTGGTCTGCGGTGCCTCTGCCAGCAAAAATGAAGCTCCATTTTCGCTGGCAGAGGTTTGCAGGAGGCCGTCGCAGCCGAAAACGGAGCTCGGGAGCCCATTTTCTCTGGCAGAGCGCTTGGGTCACCACAGACGCCCCCAACATAAGTGATGTCGAGCTGGCTATACCCACCCTGGCCCACCCTAGCCCCCCGAAGTCAAACACAACCTTGATGTGGCCGTCATGAAATTGAGTTTGACACCCATGGTCTAGAGGAAAGAGAAAGGAGGATTAGTCTCTTCTAAGAGATGGTAAATACTTTCACAAAAGCTTTAAACTTTGTGTTGGCCCTATCAGGTAGACCATACTAAGAAACAGACATTGTTCAGACAAGTAAACTTACATATATTGCAACAATTATGCAAACATTTTCAAGTGTGAATGTGCTACTTTTCCTCCTTTTGTCTTCATGAGAATTGGGAAGAGAGAGGGCATTGCTTCTGAGCCTTTTTATAAATTATTTTCTTGGCCTAGGCTGAAGTTTCATTGATCTGACTTGTTGCTTTAGCGGTGGGTCTTCCTTGTATCCTTCAAAGCCAGCTTCTTTATTCACTATACTTAGTGACATAATAATTTAATGCCCATCCGATACAAGGCTTTAATATATAAATGTAGTAGTTAAAGAAATAAATAATAAATATAAATAAATAAATAAATAAACATAATAATTACATAATATTACATAAAAATATAATAGAAATTGTATACAGTGTAGTAGAAACTGATGCATATTGTGTCAATCTTTTCATAGCCTTGCTGTTTTGCGCTGACTGCTTACCATACTCCTCTGGAAAAAGCATAGTTAATTGAATGCTATGTTAAACTGCTTTATTATTTTTAAACACTGTATATACAGCAAAATGTACTTTATTTAAATAATTAAATTGTAACTGATAATACTTTACAGAAGTTCTGTAGCTAACATACTCTGTAATTTTGTTTTTTCTTTTCGAAGTCCTATTTTATCTTCCAAGGGAAGATTTTTAAACCAATACCTTGTTTTTAGCACATGTTATCAGTTGTGTCTTGGTTTGGATTAATTAATTTAAAAGATTTATATGCTGACTACTTTAAGACTTAAAGTAGTCTTTAAGCATTTTTAAACCCATAATGCTTAAACTGAAATAATCCGGTCCCTTGTGCCCACCAGAATAATTGTTCTCTTTATCAAAAGCTTGAAAAGAGTTTGCCTGCTAATCTTAAAAGGTTGGTCAGGCTGAAGGAGGTGACAGTAGTTCTTTAAATTTGTTTCCAAAAACATTAAGGCAAAGGTGTGAAATCTCAGGCCCTTGCTGGAATTGCAACTTGTCTACATTCTAGGCAGTATTTACATGTCATGGTAAATTGCAAAATAGTTAATTACATTTTATAGTATAATTGTGTGCCGTGCGCACCCCAGGGAATTGAAAATATTAAAGTAAACCAGGCTTAAGTAAATCATGGGAAGGAAACTATTGAGACAAATCATATACAGACGTCACTTTCTACTACCAAAATACTAATGTTTCCCAAGTGGTTTGCACTTACAACAGCTGCAACCTTCAGTCACATAATCAACATTTGTGATCTTCCCTGCCAGCTTTCCATTAAGTAAAGTAAAGAGCTGTGGTAGCGCAGTGGTTATAATGCAGTATTGCAGGCTAATTCTGCTGAGTGCCAACAGTTCAGCAGTTCGAGTCTCACCAGCTCAAGGTTGACTCAACCTTCCATCCTTCCAAGTTCGGTAAAATGGGGACCCGGATTGTTGGGGCCAATATGCTGACTCTGTAAACCGCTTAGACAGAGCTGTAAAGCACTGTGAAGCAGTATATAAGTCTAAGTGCTATTGCTATTGCTAGGGAATCTGGCAGGAAAGTTGCAAGTCACTCTGGTAAGTTCTCTGGCCTTCCTTAGTTCACAACCCCTTGTGCTGTCCATCCTTTGGCTTTCCTGAGCTTATGTCCTGCTGCGCTATCCTTGCCTCGGTTTTTCTGCACTTACGCCTGTCATATCGATGGCCCAACCATCCAGAGCTTGCACCCAACCACACCCTGCACCCTCTGGCCTTCCTGTAGCATTTACCTTTGTAAAATAAATCAACAAATAATATCACTAAGAAAGAAGAATCCATGTTCTATATAGCTTACTTACTCTGGCTACTGGATAGAAGATTGGAAGCATTCAGGAAGTAACATTCCAGGTCTTCTTTTTTTCTTGATACTATACAGTCTTTCTCTTGAAAGGAAAGTGACGAGAAAGAATAGATAAGTTGTCCTTAATTTAACTACTTGAGTCTTATTGTCTCTATCCAACTACTTATTGCAAGCTGTTAGGGGAAGAAGGAGAAAAAGTAGTGATGGTGAGAGGTCAAAGAACAGTATTCATGTATCCCATGGTAGTGTGCTAGAAACCACTTAGCTACTCTTTCTTTAAAGGCACTCTAATTAGTCTTCATCTGGAAGAAAAAAAAAACCCACCCTCTCTGAACAGCCTTCATAAGACTGATAAACTACTATAAGCTTACAGGCCATAACAACATGGAGGAGAAAAGAACAGAAAAAAATTGTTTAGGCAATTAAGTATGAGCTCTTATAACCATTAATCTTAATTAAAATAGTCCAGAAACAGAGTGGCAAAATGGACTTGATGCTAATGGAGTAACTCTTCTTTTTCAATAATTTTCTCTCTTGAATTGCCAGAGTCGTTAGTGTTTCTGCTTCTAATATTAGAGTGTATATCATAAAGTACATTGTTTAAATATACGTAAGTGTGACAGTACATGACTGTCAGTGATGTTCTTGCTCTGCAGTTAATAAAGGATTTTTTTTTTATAAAGGCACCCTTTTCAAAGTATGTGAAAATTCAGTCTGCAAATTTAGGAAAGATACGTAAACCCAATAGTTGAAAGAAACAGGACCTTTAATAAAGTATGCACCTGGAAAAATAAAATATTCAAGGATAAATTCCACAAGTTCAATTCAGTCCCTCAGTACTTGAGTAGAAATCCTGTTAAGATTATGGCTGTACAATTATTAAATTGTAAAACAAGGAAATCAAGCATTTCATTAAAAAGTGAAGCATCCATCTGATTGAAAAAAAAGTGGTAATATGATAATTAAGTCAGAAAAATAATAGGGTTGCTCTGGAAAAACCATCAAGCTTCACCATGATGGCAGAAAACAGAAAACTAATGTATTCATTCAAATAGGGGGACACCAAATATGTTATGTGTATGAAATGAAATATTTACTTTTTGTAGTGCTAGCAATGTATGTTAATAACAGCCACTTAACAATTTTGAAATATGGAAGGTATACTGTTGATGTCAAAATACTGATTTTCATTGATACTTGCTAAAAATATTATAGCAGCATATTTAAGCTCTCTTTGAATTTGGGAATCTGACTGAAAATCAATACTTTATTTCATATTTCTGAATGTAGAAGGTTTTGGACAGCTATCATGCTGTGCCAATGAAACCCTATGCCAAATTAAAATAAATTAATTTATAATATGATGAAACATTCTTGATTGCACATGCTCTTCAGATGTTTTGAATTGAATCTTTCAATTCCCAATCATTGACTATGCTAGTTGTGCTTACTATTATCTATCTTTCTATCTATCTATCTATCTATCTATCTATCTATCTATCTATCTATCTATCTACCTATCTATCTATCTATCTCCATCCATCCATCCATCCATCCATCCATAATTAATCTGGGTGATTGACAATATATGAAAACCCAATACAAAAACAACTTGATGTCAGTTGATATAAAACCCAATGTACAGTAAAAAACAACAGCAATATTTCTCTGTAGTGAGGGATTTGGAACTTTGGAACTAGTCTGAGACATTTAAAGGCTGTTTATTCCTACAGTATTAGTTTTGTTACAAATCGGCTTTGCTTGGAGCTGGCATTACTAATAAAAATGTATTATGATATGATTCTTGGGGGTATTGCTGCATGATATGATACAATGTTGTTTAGAGGAGATCAGTTACATTTATTTGTTCAACAAGATATAGTTTCTTCAATTTAATTGAAGAATTGAGACTTTTCTTCCATTATTCCTATTATGCTTGCAAATGAAAGTAATTTTAATTTTATTCTTTATGTAAAATAGTCGTATGTTTTGCTTTTTATTTTTAGGACTTCCTTATGGAAACATTCATCATGTTCAAAAATCTTATTGGGAAGAATGTCTATCCTTCTGACTGGGTTATAATGAACATGATGCAGAATAAGTAAGTACAAAAAAAATCAATACATTTTCTTAGATATTATTTTGTCACATGCATCATTAAACCTTTATCTTTACCCAATTTCATAATCAACATTGTTTCTCACACAGAGGAAAGCTTTTGTTGTTGTTGTTGGTTAAGCTAAATATTTTGCTAACCAGAGTTATAAAAGAGATTTTAAATAATAACTAATAAAATTGCCAATGATCTCATTCAGACATGGCAATACCACTGATTTTGCTCCTTGCCTTTTGTTTCAATTAGTAAACTTTGAATTAGTAAACCATTTTGAACTAATTGTTTAGTTAAAAATTAGCTAATTGCTAGCCAGGAGAAAGCAAATGCTTTCTCCTGGCTAGCAGATCAGTGAACAGAAATTGCCTTCTTCTTGACTTATAAAGCTTTCTGTTGTAATTACAATCTATAATATTTATTAAGTATTCTTCCTTTTATAATAAAGGGACGCCAGTTGCGTCCCTTTCTGGATCGGGACTCCCTACACACAGTCACTCATGCCCTCGTTACCTCCCGCCTGGACTATTGTAACGGTCTCTACATGGGGCTCCCCTTGAGGAGCACCCGGAGGCTCCAACTGGCGCAGAGTGCGGCCGCGCGGGTGGTTATGGGAGCAACATGGCGCTCCCGTGTGACACCTCTCCTGCGCGAGCTGCACTGGCTCCCGGTGGTCTTCCGGATGCGCTTCAAGGTTTTGGTCACCACCTTTAGAGCGCTCCATGGCTTAGGACCTGGCTACTTACGGGACCACCTACTACCACAAACAGCCTCCCACCGGCCGGTACGCTCTCATAGAGAGGGGCTCCTCCAGGTGCCGTCAGCCAAACAATGTCGACTGGCGGCCCCTAGGGGAGGGCCTTCTCTGTGGGGGCACCTACTATCTGGAACGAGCTCTCCCCGGAGATACGGAGGATCCCGGATCTGGGCACTTTCCGCCGTGCTTTGAAGACACTCCTATTCCAGCAGGCCGGCCTGGCCTAATTTTTCCCCTTCTTTTAAATTTTTAAACTCAAATTTTAATTTGTTTTAAATTATTGGGAGTTTTAAATTGTCTCGGGCAAAAATTATTTAATTAGGTTTTAATCATGTTTTAACTTTTGTATTTATGTGTTTTATTTCGTGCCTGTTCACCGCCCTGAGTCCTTCGGGAGTAGGGCGGTATACAAATTTAATAAAATGAAAAATGAAAAAATGAAATGAATAATTCCAGCAGAGATAGAAAAGTTCCTTGAAAAACCTTTTGGAGTAAGTTCATACATGAAAAAGTTTTTCGACTCATCAGTTTAATAGAAATGATTTTTACTACTTTTCTTCTCCTATCATTTGTCCATATTACATTGAAGTTTAAATTATATTACTGTGAATTGTATTTCCCAGCAATCAGCAGCTCTCTTCATCAGATGCACTGCAGCTTACATTCTAATGAAATTGTGCTACCACACTTTAGTGCCTATTTTGTGGCCATAGTTTGACATGTGTTTCCATCAAATATCAGCATGTTTAATCAAAGTATGCTTTTGCAGGTAGACTATTAAAAATAGCTTCCTTAAAAGCATCCATTAAGGTCCTGCATGTTCTGTATGTACCTGAGCAATGGAAATAATCATACTGGTCTGACTGTGAGTGTAGAATTATCTTCCTTAAGTCATTCCTTGCACAGAGGTCTAAGCAGCTTTTCATTTTCATTTTTTTTCATTAAGGGTTTAAATCTGTAACTTCAAATCATTTCGGCAATACAGCTTCAGTAAAGAGCTTTTTTAAAAATGCTCTAGTATTCAGCTATACTTATGTCAAGATCTGAAGTATTATGTCCTGGCAGAAAATATCTTTTGATATAAAATTTTCTCTAAGATGAATTTTTGTGTCTATAGATTGCAATTAAAATTAAGGAATGGGTCTTTAAATTGTACATTTAGTTACTATTGACAAGCATTTTTTTAAAAATGTTTTTTTCGGGAACTTAGTTCCTATGATTTACAACAAACAATCAGCTTTAAATTTGTGCATGATAATTTATTTTAAAGTAGATTCTTTGCATCATCTGATCCTCCAATCCTATTAAAATTGTTGACATTTAATTGCATGTGATGTACTGTTTGTAATTTGATGTGGGTTAGGCGTAAGAGAATCCTATTTTGCTGGTATCCCCGTGAAGTTAAAAAATGCAAATAACTAGGAAAGGTTTTCATACTCTTGGTCATCCTATATCACTTTATAAAGAAAGTGACAATAATGAATAATATATATTATTCATTATTTCTTGGATTTTTGGGAGGGGAGTTGTTGCAATATTTTTTTTTAAAGAGATGATTCTGTTCTCAAGAAGGAGATGTGCACAGAATAAAATCATTGAGCTGTGCGCATATTGACTGGTACAAAATTGTGCATTGCAGTTTCTATGCTCAATTATGTTTCCATGGTTCTTTGAAAAAAGAGTGTGATGTCCAGAATTTATTTTGTTTTTAATAATAATGAGTAGCAGTTCTGGAACTGGACAGGAGATCTTTTCAATTCTTTGTCAGTTCAAGTAGAATGAGTAATATAACATTCTTCTTTTTCCCAAATGCTGATAACAATGCCTCTTCATTGTACATTATTTACTAATTAGTTCCCCAGAAATAGAAATAATTCTAGGTTTCTTTGAAAAAGAATTTGATATTTTGAATATTCTCTCATTTGTTCTCTGATGCATCTATGAAATGATAAACCCTAAAAGCTTCCATGTAGAAACAATCATTAAAAAAAAAAAAAACTCCACAGTATTGTATATTTCAGAAAATTAGTGCTGTCTTTTGGATTGGAAAGTAGCATTCTGATTGATTAGTGTAAGGATTTGAATAATAACTGAGAAAATGGAAGAAGATAATAGTGCAAGTAGATAGCTTTAGTGATGGCTTTGGATTATAACTCATAAAACTTGTGATTGATTGATTGACTGATTTAAAACATTTATATAGCCATCCATGCTAAATTGAATTCAGGGTGACTATCTAAATGAATAGTATATTTAATAGCCTGTGCTATTATAATATTATAATATACTATTATAAAAATGTAAAGACACCCTTAGGTCAATATTCCCAGCAACTACATGGAAAAAAACATCTAATTTCAGGAAGTGCAATCCATTACCTTTTTGCAACTGCTGCCTTCCAGGAGCTATTTCACATTCCCAATCTAACCTATATTTCTAATATTCTTTTATGGTATTCTATTTTTTTTAACTTTCAAGTTTGGCCTAGTAGTCTGATCTTCCCTAGCTTCCAAACTTAGATGAGATCAGCTAGATGCTGCCACCTACTGAGACATAAAGGTGGAATAATTTTTAATTTTGCAATGAAGTTGTTTCTTAGTACATGCAGCACATACAGCGCACAGCCTAGATTCTGCTTTCTCTCCACGTGAATTTGATAAATACAATGCTTGCAAATCTAATTAGCATCATCTGGTTTAACCATTGTATTCATGTGGGATGTAACTGACTTTCTCTGGCTTTTTTTTTCACTGGTTGTGTGTAGTCGCTGTAGTACAAAATGTTGATTTGGTGGCGGGTTGACCCAGAAAAAAAATCAAACCACATATCATCATTGAAAGGAGCAGTTTCTGCCAGCATACTGTTAGGTAAAGTCCTCTGCATAATTATTTTGAATATTTTGTCCTAAGAGATATTATACTTCAAGATTCTTTTCTACATTTTAATTTTCTAAACTTAATTCTCAGTCTAGCTCTTTCTGGTGTTTGGGGGAATCTGTTGAAGATTTTTGCAAATCCAATTAAATTTTATTCTCATGGCCCCTATTAAATGCTATTTGCTTCCAAAAATTTTAAAAAAAACTTTGTGTTCCTGTGCTTGAAGTCCGTCGTATTTATTCTTTGGGAGAAGGGAAAAACACTGCCTTTGGCAACCTTCAAAATATGTTAAGAGAACTAATGTTTTCTAAACATGCAATGAATGCTGAATTTTCAGAAATCTTGAATTTAAAAGTATTTTTATGTTAGTTTTTCCTCATGTATTACTACTATGCTGTCTTTTTAGAGAGGGTTGCTCCTTCCATGATATAAGAAACGAATAGTTATTTTACTACAGCAGTTTGAGGGCCACATGACTTTAGTCACTTCACCTGCTACAGCTATTACTGTTTTCAATGGTTGTCAATTGTCATCATGCTCTGATAATCACCTACCTGGATTACAGTAATGCTTTATATAACTCATTGTTTTACTTTGTTTTGCTTTGCTTTATTTACAGTATATATGCTCTATTTGAGCACTTTTTTGAGGGATTATCATTAAAGATCACTTTGAAGCTTCAATAATTGTACAAAATGTGGCTACTGTGGAATAGTGCAAAACAAAACTTGCAATGAAGATTTTTGAAATTCCAGCACTTCACTAATGCCCCATTACTTATTGTGTGTACCAACTAATGTAATCTTCTCATTCTGCCTAATGCTATAGACCAGGGGTGTCAAACTGGCGGCCCATGGGCCAGATGCAGGCCACGCCCCCCCAGTAAAGGGAAAAAACATCGCAAAATGTGATGTGACGGCAACATGATGCCATGAGTTTGACACCTCATGGCATCTATCAACCAGACTATAGACAGTCTGCTTGATAGATTCCTTTTACAGGTACCAGCAGTACATGTGCAAAAAATAGAGGAGGGAGGACATTTATTAATTACCACCTTGCATGAGTTATTATTGTGCTGAACTTTTTTTTTTTTTTTAGAAGGACATTCTAAAATTAAAGATGCTATCCTTTCAATCTCAGCAATTCTGTGGATCAGCTCTCCACACTTTCCAATCTTTATGGCTTATTTCAGTTATTTTATGATCTGGCTTTGATGGTGTCTCACCACTCTGGTTTTTGGTGACCTTGTTTCCTTTTACCGCTGACCATTTGGAGCATAACTGGAGTACTGGAGTGCATGATATGGCTGAAATAAGTAAGGCAGAATTTTGTGATATGGCCTTCCAGCAATGTTTTGTTTTACACACAAACTTGCTTGTTTGTCACCTTTATTGTCCAAGGAATGCACAGGAGCCTTCTCTAACACCACAACTTAAACAAATCGATTTTCCTCCTGTCTAGTTTCTTCATGATTCAAGTTTTGCAACCATAGGTAGCTATGGGAAACACTATAGTGTCGATTAATCTGCTTTCAGTCGCCAGACTTTGCTTTTTCATACTCTATTCTTAATGTTCATCATTGCTGTACAACCCAGTGCATGTTGATGCTTTATTTCTAGACTTCATTCACCACTTTGATCAATCTGCAATTCTAGGAAAATGAATTCTTGCACATGCAATCTGTTTACCGTCAATTGGTATTTTTACATTTACATTTCTCGTTGTGGTCATGAGCTTGGTCTTTCTGATGTTCACAAAGAGGCCAAATTTCTCGCTTTCTTCTTTAATCCTTTTGATCAGATGTTTTATGTTTCGTTGATTTCTGAGAGGAGAGTTATGTCATCAACATATCAAAGACTTTTGACGTTCCTTCTTCCAGTCTTTACTCCAATTCTTTTTTATTCTTCAAGTTCCAGATTCCTCATGTTCACTTCAACTTTACAGGTTGAATAAGAAGGGTGGGAAAAATATTCAACTTTGCCACACTTCTTTCTCTATCTTGATGATATCAACATATGGAGCCTTACTATTTGGCAGTTAACTCATTGCCCATATGACCTTTCCGAAGGATGACTCGTTCTATTTCTGTTTCTGTTTTCTGATCCTGAGGAGGATAGACTTCATTATTGCTGGCATACAGCTCTTCTGTATATTCTTGCCATCTGTTCTATACACCTTGTTGGTTGGGCATCCCTTTATAAGCAGTAAATTGTGTTTGAATCCTTTTGACTTGCGCAAACTCAAGTATGATATGGCCTTTCATGCAGTATTCTTCTAGCTGTTTGCAAGACTGATTTTTAGCACTTCTAAAAGTACTAGCTAGATATAATGATGGCTGTCCAAATTTAGTCAGGAAATGATTAAAAATGCTGTTAACCCAATGAACTGAAAAGAAAATCGGGGAGATTAAATTAGCCTAATTGTTTCTAGCTTTGCCTAAAATGAAAGTGATTTGATGGTTTACAAAAAGGGGCTGTTTCCTTGATAAATTGTCCATACCAATAGTCAACTATTAAATGAAACACGTACTTTATGTATCTTTTAGGTACTTGCTTTTAAGATACACAGTGATGTAATTCACTTAGGAATATTGAATTTATGGGTGCTGATTTTCTAGCATTTAGGAATATATTATTCCCTTACATAGAAAAAAATCTGTATAGAACTGAACAGATGGATTAACGGTTTGGATCAC
This sequence comes from Pantherophis guttatus, assembly GCF_059756535.1. Lineage (NCBI taxonomy): Eukaryota > Metazoa > Chordata > Lepidosauria > Squamata > Colubridae > Pantherophis > Pantherophis guttatus. The sequence goes on from NC_142068.1 coordinate 61,890,988, forward strand.
TGGTCTATGATATTTCTTAAGCTTTATAACACTTTTTCTTACATGTTCAATATTAACAGATATACATTAAAAACACTTCTTAAATTTTGTTTAATATTATTATGTTAATAGTGATAATATTGTAATGTTACTAACCCTAATCAATTAGATAGCTTTCTTTTATTTTATTTTGTATGGCAATTCCTCCTTAGAGTATTTAGTCTATATTGAGTTGCTTTATTTTACAGTAATGTAATTTAGGAAAAGCTTCAGCCATGTGTAGAAATAACATTACAATCTGTCTAGGGCTGAAAATAAGCTGAGCATTCATCATAGTTTATGCTGCAATACTTGTTTAGATTTCTGTCCTCTAGTGTATAATTTCTATTGATGAATGAGTCAAAGCCAAATTACAATGCTTTTAACATGATTAACTATTTGTTTATTTTTCAGTGCTGTGTGTATACCCTTCTTTGTGAATGATAAGAAATTTTTGGAAATAAATGATGCTCTTTTTTAATGAATAGGGCCAATTTCAGTAAACTGTCTATCCCTCGATTAAAAAAAATATTTTCTCATTTTCCCCTTGTTTTTCTTCTCATTGAATTAGGCAGTAGTTGTTAAGTTCTGACTGACGGTTGCCACAGCAATACTAATGAATGAAGAAAAAATTAATTTACAGTAAACTCTTAAAAATTAACATTTCTTTTGTATATTTCTATAGACAATTAAAATTATTCTTCTAGACGTTTCATTACCAAACTAGGTAACTTCATCAGTGCACTTTTTTCTCTTTTTTCTACAACAATTATTAAGCTTGGAGTGTTATGTGGAAGGTGCCTATCTGTTTGAATTCTAAAGTCCCAGAGCACTTTAGCTTCTTTCTCTTCTATGACTTTGTTTTATAGTCTCACCAGTTCTTGCTTGCAGGCAAATGGTATTTCTTGCAGATCTTCCAATAGAACCATTGTTGCTATTTTGTCGTGCCATTGTTTGTAGTCAGTGTGTGCGATATTTTTGCAGCAGCTAATTAGATGGTATTATTATTATTATTATTATTATTATTATTATTATTATTATTTAATCTTTAGTGAGATTCACAGCCTTTGAGGCTGGTTAATAGCTCAGCAGCTCGAGTCCTAACCAAGGACCTAGGAACTGTTAAGGTATCGTCGGAGGATGTAAGCTGTTCCGAGTAAGGTGGTTTTTTGTAGAATCAAAATGTTCAAGTCTGGCAAATTTAGAATTTCTAAATAGCGAGGTAGCCCTTTGGGTATTGCTCCAAGGACTCCAATTACAATTGGGACAACACACAATTTCTTTTTCAACAGTTGTTGTTGTTGTTGTTTTTGTTTTTGTTGTTGTTGTTATTATTATTATTATTAACTTTTATTGATTAAACATGAAACTCAGTCAACTGAACATTTAAAAATGCATCAGAAATATTATTGACTGGTGTCGATAGTTGATACGGGTTCCTGCCAGCATCTTAGATATCGACCAAGTACCTTTTTAAGATGTACAATGTTCCAAGTAGCGCAGTTTTTTGCAGTTCCACTGGTGTTATTGCAGGAAGTTGCAATTTATTGATGCATTTTATAAAATTCTTGGACATGGTACCAAGTGCCCCGATAACAATGGGTATCACTGTTACATGTTTCATCCATAATCGTGTAGTTTCGATGGCCAGGTCGTGATATTTCATGATTTTTTCTTCGACTCTGGCATCTCCTGGTACAGCTATATCAATAAATTGTATGCTTCTGTTTTCAACAACTGTGATATCTGGCGTGTTGTGTTCCAAATGACGATCCGTCTGTATTTGAAAGTCCCACAAGATCTTCACTTTCTCATTTTCAGTAACTTTTTCCACTTTGTGTTCCCATGACATTTTGAATACAGGTAAGTCATATTTTTTACATAATGACCAGTGGATTAATTTAGCAACTCGGTTGTGTCTAGCTTTGTAATCAGTTTGTGCAATTTTGCTGCACTCACATATTAAATGTGAAACAGTTTCAACTTTGTCATTGCAAAGTTGGCAGTTTGGATTGTCAGTGGATTTTTGTATCTTCGCTTTCATGGCATTAGTTTGTAGTGCTTGTTCTTGAACAAGTATTAAACCTTCTGTTTCTTTCTTGATGGTTCCCATCTTAAGCCATGTCCACGTCAAGTTGTTATCACATTTTCTTTCAATGTTTTTCAAGTGCTGTCCATGTAAAGCTTTGGTTTTCCATCCATTTAATCTGTCATCCAGCTGTTTTTCCTTATATTCTGCCTTTGTTTCTGTTGTTTTTATAATGTTCTCCATTTTCACAGTCTGTAGCAATTTTTCTGCACTTTGATTCCCATAGTCATTCAAACTTCATTTTTCTTCTTCTACAGTTTGATGAATTTGCAAAAGCCCTTTGCCCCTTATTCCTCTTGGCACCTACAACCTGTCGATGTCACTTCATGGATGTAAAGCGTGGTACATATTCAAAAGTTTGCTCGTTTTCTGATCCAAGTTTTCCAGTTTAGCCAAAGTCCAGTTGATGATTCAAGCTGGGTAGCGTATCACTAGAACTGCCTATATATTAATAGCTTTAATTATGTTTCCAGCATTCAGCTTTGATTTTAATATTTTGCGGACTCTCCTGATATATTCCTTTTGCATTAACTCTTTTCCATTCAAGATGTTATCTGCTTCCAATATGCCTAGGGATTTATAACCGTCATTCTTTGTTAATGCTTTCACTATGCTTCCATTTCCTAGTTCTATTCCTTCTATTTTTTCCATTTTCCTCACAGCATGGATAATATAGCCATTTTTCAAGTCCAAAGTTCATTTTGATGTCGCTGCTGAACAGTTGAACTGTGTTGAATATTGATTTAAGTTCAGTGGGGTTTTTCACATACATTTTTAAGTCATTTATGTATAGCAGATGGTTTATCTTGCCATGTTTGCTTGAGATTTGATATCCCAGTTTTGTGTTTCATAGGATTATTGTCAGTGGAATTATTATTGTTATTGTTGTTATTGTTGTTAATCTGTAGAATCTTTGGATCGTGTCCTGCTATTTCACAATTTTTATAAAGATCTCAAAAACTCTTCACTGGAACTCTCATTCAACCCATAATTTGGACATTCTGAGTTAATTTTATTTTTAATATCTCTTACTAGATAAAAACAGAATTTCTTTTGTGACAGAATTCATGCTACAGAAATTATACCCATTTTATTAGTTTTCACAATCTCTAGTCAACTGGCATCTAGACCAGAATCAATATGCATTATATACTTGAAGGAAAGCCTTCAGATTTATTTGGATGGCCTAAGAGTGGTTTCTCCCTTTCTTCTTCCCTAAAAGGCTCTGGGTCATCCTGGGCTGCATTACTGGCTGGGAACTCACAGATGCAATCTAACAGAAGCTCCTCTGTTTTTTATGACCACCCTAGAGACACAAATACAAGCTCATGCCAATTCTCAGTCAGTTCACACTTACTTGCAATACAGCCACTTGAAGTACCTTTTTCTTCGTGTCGTCTTCCATATTCGGTGTTCCAGGAAGCCCTAAAATGACAGGGAAGAGGCCTTGCAGAAGCAAATTCATCAAGTGGTCTTTGTATTCCAAAGATCCACAAGGCATAACATTTTGCCAAATCATCTGGAAAATCCTCAAGTACGTCTGAAAGCCATCCAGTTACATCAGGTGTCTGTGGTGGACCATCTTAATGGATCCTTCACCCTGACAGGGGTCCAATATAATCACAACCTGCAGTTTGAACAGAAAGTGATCTGACCAAAGTAAAGAATAATTGTCAATGCCTGCAATATTCAGATCACATCTTATATATTAAAAAAAAACAACCGACCTAGGAGAATTGGATTCTTCTACAGCTCCACTATTCAGTCACCATTATTTTTTCTACAGGTGTCCAACTGAGTGTGACATTTACTGCTGCTTTGTCATCTTCCAGTAGTAATTTGCCTTTATCCTCTATGTACAAATCAGTTTTACTAGTTCCATGGGTATCTAAAGATTGGGTGGCTCAAGCTCTGGACCTAATCAACTGCCATTCCTATTTTCACTTCCCTTCCAAAAATGTCCTTTTTCCTTATTCTGCTTCTTACTGACCTGCCTTCTTGCATAGCCAATCATATATCCTCTTAACATCATGTAGCTTTCTAGTAAAACTCACATATTCTTTTTTCACATATTTCCCTTTCTCATCCGTTATTCCACAAAAGTCTCCCTTCCAAAACATTCAGAAAACAAAATGATCTTTAGCTAGCTAAAACAGCTACCTAAGTGCCATGGGGAAAAAAAGAATAAATTCCAGCTGCCACATTGCTTCTGAAGGTAATAACTAGTTCTGCTTCAGTCAGGATATTATGTCGCTGTCTTTGTTTTCTTCTTCAGTGAATATGTCATCATTGCATTCATTAAATGTTCAATTAGTTTTGTCTTTTTATGTTTGTAGGACACACTGATTAGAAAAACACCTCAGTTACTGGAGTGCTATGAGTGTCAAAAAGAAAGGTCACCAGCTCTTCACAGAAATAAGTCATTTTGGATTCTATAATTACAAAACTCCCTTACCAAAGGCATATGGCATATTTATGGCATATTCCATAAGAATAATAGCCACATCATCCTCATCCCCTTTTTGGGGAGCCCACCTTTATGGTCTATAAACTCTTCAGCTGTAGCTATAGACATTGTGACTTCATCTCAGTCTTTGATCTTTATTAAATACTTCCAGATCAAGTTGATGGTCCCACAGTCAATGAGTCTGGATTGCAAGTCATCCAGAAGTACAGTGTGATGAGACCACAATAATAAAGAACAAGTTGCTTGCCTATATGTTTACTGAGGTTCTTTGAGCAGTCACCTGAATATTCATTTTCCTATGAGGCATGATGTATTTTCTTTTTAAGCATTTTTGGGAGTAGTGAAGAAACTATGTAAACAGCAGTAGGTGTTTTCTTCTAAAAAGTCAGTCTGCTCTTGAACCTTCTGCAGATGACTGTAGGAGAAAAGTCCTTGTTTGTGAGCCATATATGATGAAAAAACTACATATATGATACATATATGATGAAAGAATCACCATTATATCTAAGAAATCTGTCTCTACTTAAGGACAACAAGACAGCTCCTTGTCCTTCTAGGCTTCTAATATTTTAAATCAGGGGTGTCAAACTTGCATCATCACGGCAGTGTCATGTGACATATCGTGACTTTCCCCCCCTTTACTAGACTGGGCAGGGGCAGGGCCAGCATGTGACGCATCTGGCCCCCGAGCCGCAAGTTTGACACCCTTGTTTTAAATAATCTGTCTCTATTTCTAGGCCTCTAATATTTTAAGTAATCTGTCTTTACTGAACATTTTTTTGCAAGAAGTTTACTGAATAAACTTCAGTAAAATAAGTTTACTGAACTTATTTGTTTACAAGAAGGAAAGAGGATGATTCTCTACAAAAGTTGTATGAAATTAACCCTACCCATGGGTAATTATTGGGAGGCAGGAAGACAACTTTCCTTTTGAGTAAATATAGATTTAAATACGGAAAATAAAATTAAGCTTGTCAGACTTCACTCAAACTCAAAAGCTAGCAGGCAAACATTCAAAGTGCAAGCTGGCTTTATTTTCAGTACAAGAAAAGACATAATTAGAGCATAAAATCAGGGTTAGTGTACACCCTTCCCTGTGTATCTGTGGGTGGGACTCAGCTGACATTGGAGTATTATTGGCAATAGACGTGTTTAGTCTCAGCTCCTTGCATCAGACCTTGGTCCTTCTAGGCCTCTGATATTTTACAGGAAAGAAAAAAATGGATTTATAGAACCTAAAATGTAAAAGAACATGTTTTTTAATAAAATACTGTGTCTGCCAAGATTAACTAGTACAGTGATACTGTAGCAAGAGATGAAAGTTATCTGCGTATTCGTGAATACCTTTGAAATAATTTATAAAGATGTAATTGGTTTAAGATCTTTTGAATGTTAAACCTATCGTGTGAAGCATGAGAACTGTAATGAGATTTATTGTAGCATTTTTTAGGCTAGTCATCTTCCCGTGCAAATGATTTTTTCCTTTATGTATAAACTTGTTTCTGTATATTGAAAGCTTAAGTATTGCTTGGGCCTGTTTGGACCTCATTCTTCATATTATTTTTTTTTACTAAACATTGTTGTTCTATCAGAACGATCATTATTCTTTGAAAATTCTCTTCCTCGAACTGTTCTGCCTGCCTGGCTGCTAATACAGATAGTCCTTGACTTGCAACAGTTTAGTTTAGTTTAGTTTAGTTTAGTTTAGTTTAGTTTAGTTTAGTTTAGTTTAGTTTAGTTTAGTTTAGTTTAGTTTATTGTCATTGCATCTTGTACAACAAAATTAAATGCCATCTTCAGTGTACATTATAACTATAAAAATAAAACACAAACACACATCCTTCACATTCTATAAAATTGAATTGAAAACCCGATATTGCATTAATATTGCACTATACAGTAGAATTCAATATAGTTACTGCCCTGGGATAGAAGCTGTTTTTCAGCCTATTTGTCCTTATTTTTATTATCCTGTACCATCTGCCAGATGGTAATAGTTCAAAAAAAGGGTGTCCAGAATGAGATGGATCTTTAAGAATGTTTTGAACTTTCTTAAGGCAGTGGGAGCTATAAAGGTCTTCCAAAGAGACGAGAGGGCAACCAATGATCCTCTGGGCAATGACGTTAACCCTCTGGAGTGCTGTCCTATCTGCCACTGTGCAGTTGGCAAACCATACACAGGTGCAGTAAGTTAAAATACTCTCTATGGTACAGCGGTAGAAGGTCACCAGCAGTTTTTCATTGTTGTTTCCTTAGAAGTCTCAGGTAGTATAATCTCTGCTGGGCCCTTTTGACCAGTGCTGCAATGTGAGTGCCCCAGGTCAGGTCCTCTTTTATGAGAACACCAAGAAACTTAAAACTGGCCACTTGTTCCATTCGGTCTCCGTTGATAACAAGGGCTGGATGTCTGATCTATTCCTTCTATAGTCCACTATAAGCTCCTTGGTCTTATTGGTATTAATGACCAAGTTATTGTCTCCACACCACGAAAGCAACCGGTCCACCTCATCTCGATAGGCAGACTCATCCCCCCTGGAGATGAGTCCCACCACTATTGTATCATCTGCAAATGTAATAATAGTATTGCTAGCATGAGTGGGAATGCAGTCATGCACATAAAGAATATAGAGTAAGGGATTCAACACACAACCCTGTGGTGTACCAATGTTAAGAATAAGGGTTGAAGAGATATGATTACCTAATCTGATCCTCTGAGGGTGGCCAGACAGGAAATCCATAATCCAAAGGCAGATTGAATAAGAAAGTCCAAGATCTATAAGTTTAGACACTAGTCTATGTGGAAGTATTGTGTTAAATTCAGAGCTAAAATCTACAAAAAGCATCCTCGCATAGCCCGCTGTTCCAAATGAGTCAGAGCAGTGTGAAGAGTGGTGGCTATACCATCCTCTGTAGATCTATTTCTTCTCTATGCAAACTGGTGTTTATCAGATGTATGCGGAAGACCAGAAATGATGTGCCGGCAGACCAATTTCTCAAAGTACTTCATGATGATAGGAGTGAGTGCCACTGGTCTGTAATCGTTGAGGTTATTGATAGGGAACTTCTTTGGCAGTGGAACAATGATGGAAGCCTTCAAACAAGATGGAATAGTGGACTGGAATAAAGACCGTTTGAAGATTCTGGTAAAGACTCCAGCCAACTGATCAGCAGTGTCTTTAAGCACTCGGCCAGAGATACCATCAGGACTGGCAGCCTTTCTAGGATCCACAGCCCTCAGAATGTTCCTCACCTCCTGTTCCTCCACAATGAGGTGGGGGCTACAATGGGCTGGTGGCTATATTTTAGCTGTCTCTGATGTCTCCACTTCAAAGCGAGCAAAGAAATGATTCAGCTCCTCTGCAACGAAGCGTTCCCTTCAGCAGGGATGACATTGGTCGGTTGATGGTTGGTAATTTGTTTAATCCCTCACGACACCTGCCTCATGTTGTTACTATAAAAATTATCCTTAATCTTCCTCTTATAATTAGTCATGGCCTTCTGAATACCTTTCTTTAGACTAGCTCTGGCAAGCTTGCCCCATCACCAGACCTAAAGGCCTTGGTCCTCTCATGCAAGAGGCACTGCACTTCCTTGGTCATCCAGGGCTTCTGATTGGGATAAATCCTAATATGTTTATCCACAGTGATAGTATCTGTGTAGTGTTTGATATAGCACAGAACAGTTGCAGTGTGCTCCTCTAGGTCAGGGTGGTAAAAGATGTCCCAATCTGTGTTCTCAAAACAATCTTGAAGTTGTTGGGAAGCATCTTCTGGCCATGATTTCAATGTCTTTATTATAGGCAAAGCCCGTCTCCTAAGAGGGATGTATGCTGGTGCTAAAAGTCGTGACATATGGTCTGATTGTCCCAAAGGTGGTAATTGTATAACCTTATAGACATGTTTAATGTTAGTATATACTTTGTCCAATATGTTTGTGCTCCTCTAGTAGCACAATTAACATGCTGATAGAATTTAGGGAGCACTGCTTTTAAATCAGTCTAATTAAAATCCCCCACTATAATATAATACAACATCAGAATGCTTATTCTGCTGATTACTAACAATGTTGTACAAGAATCGAAAAGCTATGGTAGTATTGGCATCAGGTGGGATATAGACTGCAGTAATCAAAACCACACTGAACTCCCATGGAAGATATATGGGTCTACATTTAAGTGTCATATACTCCAGATCCATGGAGCAGTGGCTGTCTACAGTCTTTATATTGATACACCAGCTCTTGTTCACATAAAGGTTTAAACCTCCCCTTTTGCTCTTGCTGGATTCTCTACTCCTGTCCTGCCGATGAGCTATGTAGCCTTCCAGCTCAACAGCTGCATCCGGAATGAGTGAATGAAGCCAAGTTTCTATGATCAGCAAAACACAGCAGTTCTTGATTAATTTGGTCTTTGCAATATGTAGCCTTAATTCATCCATTTTGTTAGTAAGAGATCTTGCATTGGTAAGAAATATATTTGGAATTGAAGGCTTGTGTGGAAACTTACTCAGTTTAAAAAGAACACCTGCACAACATCCTCTCTTTTTCTTCCTGTCCCTCCATTTTCTCCACTTCCTCCTCCTTCCTGTAGGGATAATAATCCATGGCTCCCCCAGGGTCCTAGCTGCCTCCTCCGGTATGTTTTTTAAAAGTTTTTTTTTTTTTTTTAAGCAAACAAACATTTAATACATCAGTCATTCCTTCCATGTGACATTTCGGTGTTGTCTCCAAAAATTCTTCTTTTTGTTGTTTCTTCTATCTTCATTCTCGCCAAGTCCATTACAACACTTCATCACTAACACAATATTCTAATTGTAGCACTTTTTATACATAATTATTAATTTAGTTATTTGTATCTCTTTTCTAACCAATGGTAAAATTGATTCCATATCTTAAAGTATTCTGAATCTTCTCTTTCTTTAGTCATCAAAGTCAATCTATTCATTTCTGCACAGTCTAAAAGTTTTTTAACTACTTCTCCTTCCAAAGGTATTTTCTCTGATTTGGAAGGAGAAGTAGTTAAAACATTTTGTGCAGCTGTTACTACAAGTATAATCAAATAAATATTTTCTTTACTAATTTTTTCTGGAAGGATACCCAGTAGGAACAGCTCTGGTTTAAAATCAGTACGTTGCTGTATCATTTCTTCCAGCCATATATTAATTTTATTCCAATAGTTTTTAGCTTCTGAACATGTCCACCACATATGGTAATATGAACCTGGTAACTGGTGACATTTCCAACATTTGGCTGATTTATCTTGTGGTCTTCCAGGTGCGATTCAAGGTGTTGGTTACCACCTTTAAAGCGCTCCATGGCATAGGACCCGGGTACCTCCGAGACCGTCTTCTGCCACCAATAGCCTCCCACCGACCAGTTCGTTCCCACAGAGAGGGCCTCCTCAGGGTGCCATCAGCCAAGTTATGTCGGCTCGCGACGCCCAGGGGGAGGGCCTTCTCTGTGGGAGCCCCAGCCCTGTGGAATGAACTGCCCCCGGAAATTCGTAAGATCTCCGACCTCCGGGTGTTTCGCTGCGCATTGAAGACCCTGTTGTTCCGGCAGGCCGGACTATCAACACAATAGTTTTAAATTGGGGTATTTAAATTTATTGGGGTTTTAAATTTGAGCCACTTATTTAATTATTTTAAATTTTATATCATTGTTTTGTCTGTGTTTTTAAATAGGCTGTACACCGCCCTGAGTCCTTCGGGAGAAGGGCGGTATAGAAATAAAATTATTATTATTATTATTATTATTATTATTATTATTATTATTATTATTATTATTATTATTATTATTATTATTATTATCTTTAAACATTTTTGCCAGTTTCTCAGGTGACATGTGCCATCTATAAAACATTTTATATTGATTTTCCTTATATGCAGTAGACATTGTTAATTTATCATTCCTTTCCCATAACTGTTGCCATTTCACTAAGTCAATTGAATATCCAAAATTTTTTGCCCAGGCTATCATAGTTTTCTTTACTTGCTCCTCCTCCAGTTCAATACCTAGTAAGAAATTATAAAGTTTGCTTTTTTTAATTTATCCTCTGTTCCTGTGAGTATCCTATCCAGCTCTGTCTTTTCTAAATAAAAACCATATAATTTAGCATCTTTTTCATATCTTGTTTGTATCTGCATATACATATACCAATCCGTCTCAATCCCCTGTTCTTCCAATTCTCGTTTCCCTTTCAATTCCCACTTATCTGTTAATAAATCCTTGTATCTAACAATATTTCCAAAATTAAAAACGTTTGGGTGTATTAAAGCTTCCATTGTTGATAACTATATTGACATTTTCCCATAATATTTGTCTCTAACCTTCTCCCATACCAAAAACAGTGCGTTCCTTATATAATGTCTATGAAAGTACATATGTATCTTATTTCTACCATATCATAAAAATGCATGCCATCCAAGTTGTAGATCATGGCCTTCCAATGTTAATAGTCTTATATTTCTTAATTCAACCCATTCCTTCATCCAAGTCAATGCCTGGTGATATAATTCCCAATTCGGCAGTCCAAATCCACCATGTGTCTTGTGTCTTGAAGCATTTTTATGCTTATTCTTGCTTTTTTCTCTTATTTATTTTTATTTATTTTTCTTATACTTATATGCCATATAAATGTCCTTGTTATCTTGTTAAGATGTTGAAAATAAGTCTTTTCAATTTTTATCGATACTATCTGGAATAGAAATAATAATCTTGGTAATATATTCATCTTTATTATTGCAATCCTTCCCATAAGTGATAATTGAAGATTCTTCCACTTCTCCAATTCTTTCTCAATTTGTTGTTTTAATCTATAATAATTGTCCTCTTTTACCGTTACACATCTTGAAGTTAAGTCTATTCCTAAGTATTTAACTCTTCACCAGTTGTATGTCTAAATTCTCTTTTATCTCTCTTTTTTGTTTTTCTATGATACTTTTCATCAAGATTTATGTTTTATCTTTATTTATTTTTAGACCAGACACCTTTCTGTAACTCTCTATTTGTTCTAGTAATTTAGGGCTTGTTATTTGTGGTTCCTCTATGATGAATACTAAATCATCTGCAAAAGCTTGCAATTTGTACTCTTCTTTTTTAATTTTCATCCCTTTTATCTCTTCATTTCGCCTAATATTTCTATTTAAAACTTCTCTCCTCCGGTATGTTATGAGAACGTATAAAATCGTCCGTAATAGCCTTTTCACGTTTCAGTCCAATTTGTAACAAGGCTTGCAGACTATACATGCTCCTTGCCCCCACAGGTTTGAATCAAGGAAAAAATCCAAAACACACACAGAATCATCCACACCACAGGTGAAAAAACACCCAGCCACAGCCTCCATGTGCGCAGCCATTTTGAACAGTTTAGTGACCATTCAAAGTTGCAACAGCACTGAAAAAATGACCTATGACTGTTTTTCAGTTATGAGCTTTTCAGCATCCCTATGATCATGTGATCAAAATTCAGATGTTTGACAAGTGATTCATATTTATGACCGTTGTTGGGTCCCAAGAGCATGTGATCATCTTTTGCGACTTTCTGACAAGCAAAGTCAATGGGAAAGCCAGATTCAGTTAACAACCAGGTTGGCAGCATGGAACACTGACACAGGTTACTGACTTATCAACTGCAGTGATTCACTTAACAACTGAGGCAAGAAAGGTGGTAAAATGGGGCAAAATTCACTTAACAAATATGTCACTTAACAAAATAAATTTTAGGCTCAATTGTGGTCGTAAGTTGAGGACTACCTATATGGTTTCAAATATTATTAGCCAGGTTTCCCTATTTGTTACGTGAAACTTTTCATCCCCATCTATTTGTTTGTGTTGTGTGTGGGATTTTGTGTGTTACAATCCTATTCTCTGCCCAATGCTCTCTGCAGTAAATGTTAGAATAGAATAGCATAACAGAGTTGGAAGGGACCTTGGAAGTCTTCTAGTCCAACCCCCTGCTCAGGCAGGAAATCCTATACCATTTTAGACAAATGGTTGTCCAATATCTTCTTAAAAATTTCCAGTGTTGGAGAATTCACAACTTCTGGAGGCAAGTTGTTCCTCTGGTTAATGTTTCTAACTGTCAGGAAATTTCTTCTTAGTTCTAGGTTGCTTCTCTCCTTGATTAGTTTCTACCCATTGCTTCTTTGTCCTGCCTTCAGATGCTTTGGAGAATAGCTTAACTCCCTCTTCTTTGTGGCAACCCTTGAGATATTGAAACACTGCTATCATGTCACCCCAATACTTCTTTTCATTAAACTAGACATACCCAATTCCAGCAACCGTTCTTCATATGTTTAGCCTCTAGTCCCCTAATCATTTTGGTTGCTCTTCTCTGCACTCTTTCTAAAGTCCCAACATCTTTTTTACATCGTGGTGACAAAAACTGAATGCAGTATTCCAAGTGTGGCTTTACCAAGGAATTATAAAGTGGTATTAATCCTAACATGTTGAAGAGAGGTCATGGAGTAAGGCATTTTTCCTAGCAAATATATTGGAGAATCTCTGCCCTGGATTTTCCTGCCATTGGAAAACTGCCATAGCTATGATCAGTAATCCAATTTGCCTCAGTCTATTGGACTGGAGATGTTGTTCTGTCCTCATCTCGTCCCCTCCCCTCCCTTGCCCTCCCTTCCCCTGAATGGACTTGACTCATGTTATATTCAGGGTCTTTGTGTATTGCTTGTAATATTCATGTCACCGGCTGAGAAACACTGTTTTATAGCATGCAAGTATGGCAACACCTTCCATTTTACATATACAGTAGCTTTAATTTCATTGAGCTTGTTAGTCTATATTCTTCTTTAATGGCAAGCCAGATGCTCTGTCCATGCTGATGTATGATAAGATAGATTTTGAAGTATGAGCTTTATTTTATTCCAAAGTATCTAATTTGGTAAAACTCAAATGTTATACTGAAATAAAGTTTTCCCATTGCTACAAATAAAATGTTCAATACTTAATGGTTTTGTACTGTATTCCTGAAATTCTAATAACATGTAAGTACCACCCAGTGGTGGAATATAAAATTTGTTACTACCGGTTCTGTGGGCATGGCTTGCTGGGGAGGGGGGAGTAATGTGACTGGGTGGGTGTGGCCAACTTTTTTTTTTTTTTACTTTTAAAACCATTTTTTCTACAACCTCTTCAGCCAAAGAAGTTGTAAAAAAAATGCTTTTAAAAGCTTCTGACGATCCCAGCTGAGCCGGGCAATCATCAGAGGCTTTTTAAAAAACAATTAAAAGCATTTTTTCAGCCGAAGAGGTTGTAGAAAAAATGCTTTGAATTTTTTTTTAAAAAGCCTCTGATGATTTTGCGGCTCAGCTGGGCATGGGGGGTGGGCAGGGATTTTTGCTACTGGTTCTCCAAGCCACCCGCTGCCATCGCTACCAGATTGGGCGATCCGGTCCAAACCGGGAGCATTTCACTCCTGGTACCACCCCTGCCCAAGGAAAATTTTCCAAGTGCAAATGGACCCAAAGGCTCAGGAATATAATCAAAACATAAATTTCTTTAGGGGGATTAATGCTTATTAGTTATTTCTTTTTCTTCTCTGTCTCTCCAATTTATTCACCAAAACAACTGTAAAAATGAGGGCAAAACAACATTATACTTTAGCAGATGCTTAACAATATCATATTGTGGATATTTTAAGAATGTAGGTTTTGGAGAAAGAATTAAAGATTTCTGTTGCTGGCAAAAAGAGGGATGGGATTTTTAAACCTTATGAAATTTGTTTTAATACACTGATTTTTACCTGCATAAAAATGTTTATGAATTTTTAAGGAGCAGGCATTATAAAAATGACTTGAAATATATTACTGAAAAACTGATATGCGGTGATATTAAAATGAATTAAAATTAAGTTTCATATGTTCTACTTAGATATTTTTCCCCCAAAATGAATATGACAGTGATAAGAAAGAAATAAACAAGCTATTTTCCACAGACTCTATGGACTATGCTTTTTGAATAACACCTTGAATACTTCAGCCTTGAGTGAGGCTTTATAAGAATTTCTTCTTTACTTATTTAAAACAAATCACCGAACTGGTGTTAGTCACATTTGAAGTGTTGCTATGTTTCACTCTCTTTTAACAAGTGTCAGGAGCAAGAACATGTAGATGTGTTTGTTACTTAGAAAAGCTTTGGTGTGAACTAAGTAATTAAGTAGAAGTAGAAGTGTTAAATTAAAATAGGAGTGCTTCACAAAGTTTGTCATAAGTCATTATCGTGTAACAGCTATTTTTGAAAAGAGGATGTAATACTTTCCTTATTTTTCCAATGCCAATTTCAGTTGTGTGAATATTGGAATTTTATTGTTTATTCAAAAACATATTTCCAAATAATTAGCGATAGTGGCATTGGAGATGTAAGTAACTTTTGACATTTAGATTGTCAAATGTTAAAGTTTGTTTTTAAAATCAGAATAAGTTTATAGATCAGCCACACATTATTTCTACTGTTTACTAGTACAGGTAGGCCTCAACTTACAACAGTTTTTTTTAGTGACCCTTCAAGGTTACAACGGCACTGAAAAAAGTGACATATGACCGTTTTTCATACTTACAAATGTTGCAGGATCCCCATGGACATCTGATCAAAATTCAGACGCTTGGCAACTGACTCATCTTTATGATGGTTGTAATAGTGTGGAGTCATGTGATCACCTTTGTGACCTTCTGACAAGCAAAGTCAATGGGGAAGCCAGATTCACTTAACAACTGTGTCACTAACTTAACAACTGTGGCAAGAAAGGTCATAAAATAGGGCAAAATTCACTTAACAAATGTCTCACTTAGCAGAAGAAAATTTGGGCTCAATTGTGGTTGTACATTGAGGATTACCTATAATTATTATTTTACATTGAAAAGGAAATTAAAGAAATAGATCCATCTGAATTGGAGTGTGGGATTTATTTAGAATAGGAAGTCAGAGTGTATGTTCATTTAACAACCTAAGATCTTTAAGCCTGCATCGTAGGTAACACAGGGACCAAGGAGGCAAGTTAGGAAATGTCTGTTATGATATAAAAAAATTCTCTTGCATGCAAACTTATGATGCAAGTACGAAAGGGTGGCACTTATACAGTGATATTTCAGTGTACACTTAGCCACTGTGATTAAGTATACATACCATGGCCAACATGTTAATTTTGTCCAGGAGAGCAAGGGAGGCAATTAGAATTATCTCCCTAGTTTCAAAATGAATTATTGATTATATTCATGCAGCAAATCATGGTTTGGTTAACCAATATGGATTTATTGAATAAACCATTTTTTTTTTTAGCTTCACACATAACATTGAGCCAAAATCAAGTAAAGCAACATTATGATTTAATACATTTTCAAACTAAATGATTAAAAGCCAGCAAAATTCCTTAAAACCCTAGTCCTCAGCATTTTTTACTAATCCTTCCCTCAATTGTTGATACCACATTTGGCTGCTGAGTATAGGAGCTATTATCAGTAATACTACCCTACCTATTCTGCTCAGGCATATGACTCCTTTTTAATTAAATGCACAAACTTCCATTTCCTTTTTAAGCCTAAACAAGTCTTTAGAAAAGGATAAACCAAGTTTAAATTGTGCTTTTTCGCTTGCTTTTCATGGGAACATTCTGCCTAGGGACAATTTTTATATGACTCATTATTAGATTTAAACTTAATGTGGTCCTAAAATTAAAAATATCCTGTTAGTTGACATTAGTATGTTAAGCTCACAATAAAATTAAAATGATTATTTAATGAACCAAAAAAGAGATAAGATAATCAGCAAAAGTAGTATAGGATAGATACTACATTACGATAGGATTTTTTAAATGCTAAAATATTTTAAGTCAAGCCTTTATATTAAAATAAATCTATTTCTTAGTACTTAACTATGTAAGATCATAAATAAGATGGGTAAAAATGTATCTACATAAAAGAAAACGAATTGCAAAGTTACCTCCTGTGCTAATCTTCTATAGCTATCTCAATAGCACTTAGACTTATATACCACTTCACAGTGCTTTACAGCCCTCTCTAAGAGGTTTACAGAGTCAACATATTGGCCCCAACAATCTGGGTCCTCATTTTACCAACCTTGGAAGGATGGAAGGCTGAGTCAACCTTGAGCCTGGTGAGATTTGATAGCTATAATCCTTAATTGTCATGTTGATTAGTTTGGATTATGGTTTTGTATTTGTTTTATTGGTTATAGAGAGAAGAATATTTAAAATTTTCAGAAGATTGTTTTAAACATTCTTTATGATTATAACTAATGTTAGTTAATTTTGCAAATCTTCATTCTAATCTCAATTCCTTGAATCATAAACAAAGTTTAAAACTACCTTCTGAAAATTTTAAATATTGTTAGTCTATAAAAATCTAAAGCACCACCGCTTTCACTTTCAGCATTTCCCATTCATTTCTACTCTCTATAATCATAAAGAAAATGCAAAACCATAAACGATAGCTGTAGAAGATTAGCACAGGAGATAACTTTGCACAAATTCACAAATTTGTTTTTTCTCTGCCAAACTACATTGTGAAACTGAGAAGTTCCAATTTTTTTCAGCTTAATATATTGATGAAAATGAATGAGATAATAGGGAAATAATTATTAAAAACTTAAGTCCTATTTAAACAATTATTTTAAAAATGCCATCAAATGATGGTCTTCCAATAGGTGGAATAAATCTAGAATGACAGGGTTCATAAGGAATCAGACTTATGGTGTATAAATTGTTCTCAAAATGGAATGATGACAATGAATGATGGCATGATATAGCTGCATATCACTCACTGTATTTTGTTTTTAAAAATAGATTGTCAGCTTTCCAAACTTGTCAAACTGTTATTTTGGGATTATGTGCTTTTCCTTTTCTAGCAATTCTGCTATTTGTTTTGAAATGGGTCTTTCCTTCCTGACGAATGGGAAAATCTGCAGATGATCAAAGTCTGGGAACAGAATGGGGCAACTTGCCACAGCCAACTTGCTGTGGCCAACTCGCTACGGCCAGCTCACTGCAGAACAACTCGCCATGGCCAACTCATCATGGGACAACTTGCTGCGGGACAATTTAATAATTCTACTTAATTATTTAAAATATTTACTTTAAAAAATTCTTTTTTGCCATTCACATTTCATTCTGTCCCTCCCTTCGCATCCTTTCTTTAGTGATTCTATTCCACCAATTCTTTGATATTACTGTAACTCTTGTCCTGCAGCGAGTTGGCCGTAGCGAGTTAACCATGGCGAGTTGGCTGTGCCAAATTGTCATAGACCTCTCTGGGAAGGTAACGGCTCACAGCCTGTGAAAGGCAAGTAATATGTCTATTTATACCACCCGCCTCCTTAATCATCTCCTGTATTCATTTTAAGTAGTAGTTCAATCAGAGAGACCAGTAATTATTATAGAAAGAATATCAACAAAGTTCGTAGGATCCATCTGATTCAAAAGATTTTAGGAAATCTTTAAACAAGCCTTCCTGAGTAAATGCATCATCTGTATTTTATGTTACTGCATGAACTTCTGAACTGATGGAATTCCAGCATTAGTATGTTGACTTGCATAAAATAGCAGGAGCATATCTGGGGTAAAACTGGGCTTTCATCACCCTTGTGGTATAGTAGTCAAAATGTGTCAAAATTGGTACTTGTACACCTGGTTTGCACACCTCGTCTATGTGGTTTCTGTATGTGAAAGGCTTGATTGGCAAAGTCATGATAACCAGTGGTGGGTTCCTCCCGGTTTGGTCTGGTTCGGCCGAGCCGGTAGCGGTGACGATATGACATCACCGAACCGGTTCTCCCCCCTGCCCACCCCCCCATCCACGTTATTCTTACCTTTTATTTGGTCCCACCCCCAATCTATTGCTGCCTCCTGAGTCCCAGCTGATGACTAGAGGGAAAAAAACTGTTTAAACTCTTGCCACGGGGCTTCAAAGGGCCGTCCTACAGCTGATCAGTGTTAAAAGCAAACAAATGAGTCGGGTCGTAAGTGCAAGGACTGGTTGTAAGTGCAAGGACCTTCCAGAAATGACTCTGACCAATTAGCTACGCCCACCTAGTCACATGACCTCCAAGCCACACCCACAAAATAAGCCACGCCCACAGAACCGGTAGTAAAAAAAATTAGAACCCACCCCTGATGATAACCAATAGTGGTCAGTATCTATGGGACTATCAGATGCCCTTGGATTATGCTTTGCATAACACTGCTTAATTAAAAAGAGAACTGTATGATGAGGATAGATGTATCTATCTGATCAAAAAACAAACAAACAAGAATAGGGATATTTTCCACACTCTACAATCTTTTACTTTTGCTTACTGCTTTCTTTTTAGGGCCGGTTCAGTTGGTCAGTTTATTACACATCTCACTTCATTTCAGCTGAAACAGTTTTGTTGAGAAAAATGAAATATGACATTACAGTATTGAGTGAATCTGGCAGAGAAACTGGTTGCTTAAGGAGGACACGAAAAAGACTTCCAATAACATTTTGATGGTTAATAATAGAAAGAATTTGGAATGTTTCTGTGTGTGCATGTGCATGTGTGCATCATTATTTTCCAAATATAACAAATATATATATAACTTATTCAGTATAAGAAGTTTCTGTTTATAAATCTATTTAGTGAAGGTTATTATTTTTTGCTATAAACCAACTGGCTCCTAATATCACATAAAAAGATGCAATCAATACTTTGGAGCATTTGGGATTCTAAATCAATAGAAGAGGTGATATGAATTTCACACATTGGGACCATTCTAACTAGCATTTTAAGAGTTTGTTGTGACAAGTTTTTTCCTGCCACTGTTTATCAGTACCTCCATTTTAATGTTATTTCTAAAGCCTGGATGGAATTTGAAATTTAGAAACAGCTTCTTAATGAAGCGTGGAAATTTATAGTTCAAATATGAAATATAAATATCAGACTGCAGGTATATAGTAGACGCTCCCTGATATTTATCTGGATTTGAGCAATTATATAGGTTCTGTTCCTACCTTGTTGCTGGTATCCTTAAGATTTATATTGACTGTTTTCCTATGATTATCATTAAGTGTTGAACCTTATGATTCTTGACGAATGTATCTTTTCTTTTATGTACACTGAGAGCGTATACACCAAGACAAATTCCTTGTGTGTCCAATCACACTTGGCCAATAAAGAATTCTATTCTATTCTATCACCTTGAGATATTAAATCAACTGAAAATGTGGTGATCCACATGATATTTCATTCATTTCATATATAAAACATATGATTTAGGCTTATTCATTTGGAGAGATGATACCTAGGTTTCTTCTCTATACTAATACATTTTAATGTGGGATACACAGAAGCATTTTCAAGTCTGTATGTAAAAATTTAACCAGCAAAATCTTGTAGGAAGATCTATTTGTAAATCAGTACTTTCAAGACTTTTTGACAGTACATTTTGAACAATAATACTATAGGATACTCTTGTGCTTGACTTTAGGAGTGAGTGAAACTAAATAATTAACGAGCCTGAGCTATTTACATTGTGACTGAAAAATTTACTTGTGCATCTATGTGATAAGACTTGTTTGGCAGAAAAGTGTCAGACACCATGTCATACAATACTAGACTAAGGAAACATTTGAGTTGCTACATTTCTCAGTAAAAAGTAATATATTGACAGCAAAACTCAGATTGGTATCAGTGGTGGGATTCAAATAATTCCACCACCGGTTTGCCAAAAATGTGAGTGTGCACATTCACATGCATGCAGCTTCTGTGCAGGCATGCATGAGGCTTCTGCGCAGGCATGTGTACACAGAAACTGTGCACAGCTTCCGTGCATGCACGGCTTCTGCCATGTGCGAGGCTCAATCGAGCAACCTTTCGGGGCCTGCTTCCCTCCATCTCTGATCTCCAGGGCAGCAGCTGCTTCTCTCTGCACTGCTGGGAGAGTGTCTTGTTCAATTTAGCAGCTGTAAGCTGCCGCTTTCCTCTGAGTCCCATCTGGAAAGCGCAGTGGCTGAGAGAAGCAGCATTCAACATGGCTGCTGTTTCTCTCAGCTGCAGCGTTTTCCGATGGGATTTAGAAGAAAGCGGTGGCTCACAGCTGCTAAATTGCATAAGATGCTCTCCCAGCAAGAGCAGCAGCTGCCAACCTGGAGAGCACATGGACGTCTCTCCGAGCGACTGAGCGACTGATGGAAGAAATGGCTGCAAGATCTCCGCTGCAGCGCTTTCTGGATGGGACTCTGGTCCATTCCCTCCTGTGCGCCCCCCCCCACCGATGGCCATTCGGCTTAGTGCGGCAGGCAGTAGGCCAAATAAATTGCTTCAGCCTGGGGGGCTGTAGTTTGAGGCCAGAGGGGTTAGAAGCGAACAGCAATTGGGCGGAGGCTCCAGGGCAAGGCCGGAGCCAGGGAATGGCATGTTACCCAACCCGGTCAAGGCGGATGGTGAGTGGGTGGAGGAGGCTCTGGGCAAGGCTGGAGCTGCGAAATGGCACATCCCTGGGCCTCAACCCGAGGCGAAGGGCGAGTGGGCGGCATGCTTACCTTTGGTGAGCAGAGCAGGTGAGGCGCAGAGATTAGCTGGGCCACATGGCAAAGGCAAGATATATAGGGCAGGGTGGGGTGACGCAAGGCGGGGCAAGTGGGCAGATGGTGGTGGGCGATGACCGGGTGGGATGAGTGGCAAGCCAGTGAGTGGGTGGGCAGGGGCGGGGCCAACCAGAGGTGGTATTTGCCGGTTCTCCGAACTACTCAAAATTTCCACTACTGGTTTGCCCGAACTGGTCCAAACCGGCTGAATACCAGCTCTGGTTGGTATCAAAACAAGGGAAGCATGGCTCATTCTAAAAATTATTTATGTCTTGATATATCAAGAATGCAATATTTATTATTTTATTTATTGGGTTTATAAAAGCTTTTATTATTTATTTATTTATTCATCAAATTTATATAGCTGCCCCTCCCACCAGAAGTGATTCTGGGCAGCGTACAACAATCAGGATCACAATATAAAAACAATCACTGCAAAATATAGACAATAATTACTAAAAATTTAAAAATAATTAAAAATTAGAATATAGAAGTGTTGTATATAAAGCTTTGTGAAGAAATTATTAAAACATTCACCTGTCTTTGAATATGATAGTGCAGAAAGAGAATTGAGGTAGAGATTTTAACCATTCCTTTAGAAAAATAGGAATTACTGATCTTTTGACAACTTTCCTTCTTAATATTAGAAATTGTGCATTTTTCTGCTTATTTTATAAATATTTTATTAACATTAGGAGTATCTTTCTCTTGGTGAAAGCATCTGTGCAACTAAACTGCAGGGATTCTCAATTTTTAAAAGCACCGTAATCATTTCTCTCTATATTTAAGTGAAATGAATTATTATTCAATTCTTTTCATGAAGCAGATTTTGTCTTCTCAAAAGCTGTCTGGAGTAGAATGGAGAAGAGGTCTATGGACTTCAGTCCTTTTGTACCAAGTCAGAAAAGGAAAAATTGAAGTTCTTAGCTCTTGGTGAGTTTCTCCATCTTAGCTATTTTTCTCAACAATACTTCCCACGTTTTACATAAATGGGGAAAAAAGGCTTCATTCAGCTGAAGAATGGAAAAGAGAGAGGAAGATGAAGGAAGAACGGCTTGCACCAAAAATTTGCTCCAATGAGAATCATTGATAAGGGAAGACACTTCTTCCTTAGATGCTAGGTGTTTTGCTGGAGCAAAGCATAGGGGCTTTTTTTCTCCTTCTATATGAAATATATTTGTGAAATAGCCACTTTGGAGTGACAGTACTAACATAGAAGAAGGGAGTTGGCACTCTTCTTCAGTTCCTATCCTTGAAATAGGTGAGACTTTGAATGAGAGAGTATTCACAGCAAACTTCCCAACTATGAGGAAGCTGGAAAGCTATATTATTTTCACCCAATCCTACATAGTAGTAGTTAAAAGCTAATGATATCTGTTAACATTTTTCATGGTAATATATGAAACATTAATATGCATGACAGTAGGTTGCAATTAACACGTTTTTTTTTTCAAATGCTGAGGACTGAAATCATTATACGGTTCTACATAGTGATGTGAATGTCTATCAAACTACTTCATAGAAGACATTAATTAAATATGGATTAGATTAGATAAAGCATGTAAGAAGTAATTTGCAAGACTAAAGAAAATGCTGTTTTTCTATCTATTGCCTTCTGTCTGCCTATGGCAGCCTCCTTTTGCTTTGTGGGCAACTGGTTTGTAATCCTCCTTAAATATGTACAATATCTGAACATGTTCCATCTCTTATCAATCCTAACAGCTCAGACAGTCACATTCTATATAATTTTTGCTTGTAAGATATATTTTACAGATTAACAACTCCTATTACCGTGTTCCCCCGAAAATAAGACTGGGTTTTATATTAATTTTTGCTCCAAAAGATGCACTATGGCTTATTTTCCAGTTAGGTTTTATTTTCAGGGAAATACTGTACTAAAATGCACCCGCCTGGCTGACAATCTTAACCGGGGCTTATTTTAGGAATAGGGCTTATATTATGAGCATCATGAAAAATCATCCTAGGGCTTATTTTCTGGTTGGGTCTTATTTTCAAGGAAACACATTATATATTTACAGTTACAGTAAAGAGTACAAGAAATAGCAGGAAACTAGTGTTCAATCCCAAACAAAAACCGTCAAATGGATCATTGTATGAGAGTCTTATCCACTGCCTAACAAATTCCACTTAATTCAGTAGAAATGTCCTTTCATATTCACAGTATCTGGAATTTCCAAACCTTACCTCTTTCTCTGAACTTTAATTTCATTCCATCTTTCTTTTACAGTTTTCAAGTGGAAAAAGCTACGTACTTCTCTGAAAGTAGCTCTCATGAGTTTCAAGGAACTTACTGTATTTCTGAGTAGGCAGAGTCAGACTGTGTTTTAAATTTTGAATTATTCCAATGCAATTATTGTATATATTCAGAAAAAAATACAAAATATTACTTCAAGCAGATATTATTCCCAGTGCTCTTTTCTCATAGCTTTTACTGTCCTGTCACATTATTTTCCCAATTAATTTAAAATAAATCTGTAGTCATTATTGTAAATTCCCATAAGATTTCCTGCATGTAGTCTCGTGCCCGACCTAGAGACGTTAAATCCTTTATTTGCTTATATATAATAGAACTTTGCCAAACTAAAGTCCCAGATGGGTGGGATTGGAGATGGAGAAGTGGTCAGGCACTGTGCTCAGTTGTAAGGGCAAATGATCACGCAGGTGCTGGCGGCAATCGTAACTTCAAAATAGGTTCATATAGCCATTGAGAGATCTGCCATGGCTGTTAAATGACTATTCATATCTTGAGAACTACCTATATTCAGTGTCTTTTATCAATTCCACCTTGTAACTCTCTGGACTCAGGCTCTTGCTATTCAATGTCAGATCATCCTGTATTAAACACTACTTTTCCATGGATGAGAGGACTAAACCTATGTATAATTATTGAGACCTGGATGGGCATGGAGGGAAAGGGGTGCCTCTCTTGGCAATGGACCCACCTAGATATTATGACATCAACTGTGACTCTGGGTTAGAGGCAGAAGCAGGGAATGTCATCTAGGTCCTGGGACATTTTGGAAGCTTTCAAAAGCATTACTCTACACTTAGCTAGACCCTATTTATAAAATTGAAGGACAGATGGGATAACCACTTTGCGTTTAGCCTCCCTGCTGCATAGCAGCTTCTGTTTCACAACTGCTCAAAGCTGTGGTGGCTTGGCAGTGGAATTTCCCAGATTCATGGTCCTGGGAGACTTTAATCTGGGTACAGAAATGGAAGCAGCTTGGGAATTCATGGCTAACTGATCCCCATGGATCTGCCATATGTCATGGAGGGCCTGACACACAAGAAAGTGTCCACAGGTTAGATCTTGTTTTCTTGGCTCCTACCTAGATTAAAAGAAATGAATAGATGCTGACCATAGTAGTCGTCTCTTAACAACCATTCATTTAGCAATCATTCAAAGTTAGGACAGCACTGAAAATAGTGAACAGCTGAAGAAGCTTTTTGGATGAGAAACGAAACATCTTCAAAGAAAAACCAGAAAGTCCAACTGCTTCTTGAAAAAGCACCTATGGGACAACCATGACCTGGATGACTTGAGAATCTCCATAGTAACTGAAAAAAGTAACTTACTTACAAACCTTTGCACTTAGGATCATCACAATGTCCCTGTGGCCAAATGATTGTGATCTGGATGCTTGGCAATCAGCTCACACTTATGACATCCTACACTCATGTGGTTGCCATTTGTGAGCTGGTCAGGCAGCTTCCAACAAATCAAGTCCTTAGGGAAGCCAGCAGGAGGTCTCAAGTGAAATTCACATGGTGTCTCACTTGATGGCCGCAGCAAAAAATGGTCATAAAAATTAGGTGTGGTCATGTGTTGCTCCACTTAACAACCCTAACATTTAATAACCATAACACTTAACAATGAATTTTCCAGTCCCTCTTGGGGTCGTAAAGACTACCTATAAATCAGTCTGGTTTTTTTTCTAACTTGAAGTGAATTTGTTGATGCAAAACTAGTATTGTATTTGTCTATGTGATGATCATTTGATAATTTATTTGTATTACTTAAACTGTTTTGTAAACATTTCCATGGCAAAGCAATTTGTTGCAGGCAGTATATAGAAATTGCTACTATAAAAGTGTTTTCTAAATTGCTTTGCTTGTAGCTACAAAAGCTATCATAAAGAGTGATTCTACATACTGGGCTTCAAAAACACAGCAACAGCCACAGAGCAGAAAGAGTCAACTGACTTTATGATTTAAGAGCATGCTGAACCCACTTGTGAAACAAAATTATAAGCTTCAATAAACATGCAAAATATAATGCTTCAATCTCCTAATGACCCGAGCAAGTTGGCAGATTTATCACTTGTTAGATTTTATTTCAAGGAGGGGAAAAAAAGACAGAAAAGAAATAAAATTTAAAGATGATTATAGTCTTTTCATTTTTAAAAATCTAATTAGCTCTTCATGGTTTATATTTTTGTTGCAGTTATAATTAAAGTATTATTGATAGATGTATCAAATAATATGACATATTTACAAAGATGATAGACAATTATCAATTCCTGGCAATTGGAATTCTATGATGTGATTGCTGGGCATATTTAAGAACTGGAACACATAAAAATAGCATTCACTTTGTCATGATAAGTGTCAGAAAGTATTTGTTTTTTTTTTGCCTAATAAGATATAAAAGGAACACTTGGTCATACAAGTGACAACAAACAATTTAATATTTTTTTGCTTAAAAACAATTGTATTTTTTCATCCAAGAAATATATTTTGTTGAAAAAATAAGAACAATCTTCTTTAAAATTAATATACATTTGAGTGTATTAAACTCAAATTAATTATGAGACTTCTGTGGACTGATAAGATAGGATCAACATACTTGGAAAATTTTGATTTGAATAAAAATCTGAAAACCTGTCTAATCAACATATCTGGACAAAAATACAGATGATTGCTAGATGTCAGTAAAGAGATACAAAAAAGAAATATAGTAACAAATCAAATATTGCTTGAATTTCATTCATCTTCTCAGCTTTCAGTTTCTTTAATGTGGAAGATAGCAAGGCTTAAATTTGCTCCTTTTTATGCTAACGGAATATCATTATTATATCACTATAATTAATTTATTAAATTTATATCAGTCTAATATGTTCAATCTATTTGTATCTTCTCTTAAGAAGGATGATAGACAAATATACAGGGTTACTGTTTTTTAATAGCAAAGTTGAATGACATGAATGTTTGGGAAAAGAGACCCTCAGAAAGCACTTGACTATTAGTACTTCATCCTGACTATTGTGTGTTATGTCTCTTGTGTGATCTAAATGCATGTATGCATTTTAAATTACAAGACTTATAAATTTTATTGATTTTTTTTCTCTTGAGGAGTAACAACATATTGATCCAAATTAAATTTCAGTTTTTTAGTAGTCAGAAATGCTACTGATCTGAACTAAGATATCTAGATTATTGATGTTTCTTTCTCCAATTTTAAAACCTTTGTCATATTCTTCCAATTCAGCATCCCTTGATATGCATTTAGCTTATTGGTTGAATCAATCAGAAGACAGTATGTAACCTTATCTTACTCTTTTGCCAACTTAGAGTAGTATCTTCTGCCATATTCTATCTGGACTGTGACTTCCTGTCCAGTGTATAAACTTTTCATGACAATAATTAAATGCTCAGGGATTCTTATTTTTATAAGAACATCTTACATATTCACAGAATTGACCTAATAGAAAGCTTTTCTATAATCCTTGGGTCTTAAATACTGTTTAATCAACTATATCAAATCTGTCCAAAAGTTCTGGGGATAAATAATCCCTCAAATACTTAGGTATTATATTATTTATATAGGTAATAACTAGCATTTTGAATTGTACCATGGAGCTTACTAATAGGGATGAGGAAGCAAAGGTATTAAATGCTTCTGTATTTTGGATCAGCTGCAGTGGGCAAGTACTTTCAAGGGCTGTGCCATGTAGAGAGCAAATGTAAGGAACCAACACATGATTTCTATAGAGATTCTCAGTCATGCAGGTTATGATTGTTCAAAGGTGCTTTTTCAGGAGGCAACTGGACTTGTTTTTTCTTTTGAAGACATTTTTCTTCTCATCTTGGATGAGAAGCAAAACGTCTTCAAAAGAAAAAACAAGTCTAGTTGCCTCCTGAAAAGCACCTTTGGGACAACCAACACATGAGTGACTGTTGTAAAACTCTCCTGGTCCAGGTATTGTCACAATTGACACTAGATGAACTTGTGCAATTATATTATTAACTATAACTGCTAATTCCTAAATTGTGCACCAGCCCTGAAAGAGAAAGCACAACCCTCTTCTGACCTAAAAATGGGACTAGACTAGACTAGACTAGACTAGACTAGACTAGACTAGACTAGACTAGACTAGACTAGAATAGAATAGAATAGAATAGAATAGAATAGAATAGAATAGAATAACAGAGTTGGAAGGGACTTTGGAGGTCTTCTAGTCCAACCCCCTGCTCAGGCAGGAAACCATTTCAGGCAAATGGTTGTTCAATCTCTTCTTTAAAACTTCCAGTGTTGCAGCACTCACAATTTCTGAAGGTAAGGTGTCCACTGGTTAATTATCCTCATGGTTAGGAATTTTCTCCTTAGTTCTAGGTTGCTTCTCTCCTTGATTAGTTTCCATCCACTGCTTCTTGTCCTGCCCTCAGGTGCTTTGGAGAATAGCTTGACTCCCTCTTCTTTGTGGCAACCTGTGAGATATTGGGACACTGCTATCATGTCATGGACCTCTCAATATGTGACAATCTAAACAAGCACAGCCATTAGACTTACAGGACTGAGCCTGTTCTTCCAAATCCAAATCTGCACAGGCAAGACCTTACAGCATTACCTGATCAGCCTGGGGCCAGATATATAGTACATCTGGATCTCATCTGATGATATTGGATACTAAATTGATGGATGATCTCCCTCGGCAGCTTTGGGAGGATTTTAAATAAGAGGGCTGAGAGTGTCAAGCTTTGAAATACCTTACGTAGGACAAAGTTTTCACTTGATCTGCTATCCCTATCAAAACTGATTGGTCCCAATCATAGAGAAAGAAGTGCTACAGAACATTGGGATTCCCCTATTCCTAATCTCATGGATGGTCCAGAAAATTACCATGATCAATAATATTGAGAAAGGTAAGCAGAACCAGAATGGTTGGCTTCTGTTCCAACGCCATCAAAACTCATCAATGCTGCCTTGTTATTATGCCCCAGTCTGAAACTAGTCTGAATGGTCTAGATCAGCAGTGCCCAACATTTGTAGCTTGGTGGACCAGCAGAAGGAGAGGGAATTGGGCCATGAGAATGGTGGGCCAGCACACACACACAGTCCTTGCATGCATGCACAGGGGCCCCGCCACTTGCGCAAGTTGAGTTATGCATGCACGCACTCTGACCAGCCACTCACGCAGTCCAATTCTGAATAAGGCCATGGCCTGGTAGTGGGCCGCAGCCTGGGGGTTGGGAACCCTAGTCTAGATAATCTCTATCTTCCAGGACCCCTGCTGCAGGGGTGAAATGTTGCCGGTTCAGACTGGTTTTCCCGAAATGGTAGTAAAAAATACTACTGGTTCAGGTGAACCGATATTTCCGACGATCAGCTGGGTGACGATCAGCTGTGATGTGCGATTTATATTAGCTAGAATTGTCAGATTTCCTACTTTCTAGCTAATTAAATTGCGTGGCACCGTGGATCCCCCCCTCACTGTTGTACTTACCTTTGCAGACTCAGAAGGCTTCAAAATGTTCCTTTTTTAGCACTGTGTGGGTGCACCTCCGGCACGCAGGCACGCTCACTCGGTAGCAGACTCACAGAACTGGTAGCAGACTTCAGAGGATTTCACCGCTGCCCTACTGTAATGCTTCCCAGCACCTAGAAAGAAAGGGTTGGAAAATAGATGAAACAATTGGACTATTACAAGCTTCTTCAGGAAGGAGCACATGCATTCTTTCCCTGAAAAAGCAGATACTGCTGTGTGGACCCAACTCCCCACTAGGTGCTAGAATACTTTCTCTCCAGAATTACTTTAACATACCCTTTCTTGCTTCTAAAAAACTATGTTCTCCCTCCTGTTAAAGTATGAAAATATGTCAGCTTTTGCGTGGCTCAGTCAGAAGATTACCTAAAGCTTCAGAAGATTTTTTTCTTTTTCCAGGCATTAGTCATCCATTTCCAGCAGTGTCTGCCACACAAGTATTCTAAGACTAATGTAGCAGAACAGATTCTACACCTGTATTATAATTTTGATTATAATGCTAGAGTAGAAAGAGCAAGTTCTTTTTTTTTTCTTCACTTTCAACCATTTCTCCTCTGGGCAATGAGTTTTGTTTATATTTTGGGGCTTAATCAAGAACAAAAGTGGCAGAAACAGAATGAAAATCAAAGCTTCATTTTGTGTGTGTATGTGTGTCTATATGTTTTGGAGAAATTGTCTATCAGGTATTGATGTATTATAATTAACTTTAACTTTTCATCTTAAATTTAGCATCACAATTGGGACCAGAAATTTGATCATTGCAGTTGTAAGTCAAGGCATCCATGTCACTGGACCCATTTTTCTCTCATTTTTTACAACGGTCATAAAGTGATCCCATTATTCTGAATGAGTGTTTTTTTATGGTTTCTAGTGGAAAAAAATAAATAATCACGAATTCACATGGTCATGTGGCCATAGGAATCTGCAACCGGTCATAAATGCAAGCAGTTGCCAAGTGCCTGAAATGTCTTCACATGATTGTGGAGATATGTGTGACATTTTACAATGGCCGGAAGTACTTTATGGGCCGTAATACACCCATTCTGAGGCTGTTGTATAAAATGACTGGGGTAAGTTGAGGACTAATTGTATCTGATTATGAATTAGATACCAAGCCTGCTGTTCTCCTCTAAAGTCAGCTGTCTACTAAATAGGAATATGTGAGTAAACTCAAGACAATCTTAGGAATATCATCTATGATTGTATTTAAAGGATTAGTTTTGTAGAAGTTTCCACCTGATAATTTCAAATACTCAGCTATACTTTAGGTAAGTTTCTTCTGTGTGTGCCATCCTCATGACGAGAAATAATATGCCAACATGGACTATGCTATACTACTTTATACTATTATGTACCACTATTTTATACTATATCTCATAGTATTTCTTGGTCATGGCTTAGTATGCTACATGTACTAAGAAGTTGTCATTTATAAGCCATGATTTATTGTGCTACATATTGTACATACAAATCCTGACTTGCTTTTACTTAAGAGTGATACATGAATCCAGCAATTGTTCAACTTAGTATGGCTGCTTTGCATCTTAATAATTTTTTATTAGTAGAATAAAATTTTGTTGAACAGTGATATATATGTATAATTATGCTTTTTTCAAAAATAATGAACTAGATGAAAAGGAAGTGTTTTTTTAAAAAAATTACCTAGTTTTTAATTAAGTAGATTTCTCTAGTGATTTAACAGATTCAGAAATAACTTTCCAAGGACATTTTTAAAAAAGTAAAATCTTTGACTAAGGATCCTCTTCAAAATATTAAAAGAAAAGAATCAAAATGGAAGAGAAATAGTTGTATTAGTTTTAGTATACTAAGAGATATGGTAATTTTTAAATGTACCTAATAATTCCTGGTTGCTCTATAGGAAGAGTTCCCCTCTCTTCAAAAGACTATGAAGTGCCACATATTTTCAGTTTCTAAACTTCATTAATTAATATTGAAATGTATTAGGAGTAATTAAGTTTATTATTTCTATCCTAATGTGGGTTCCTCTGTACCCTGTTGGTTGTTATACAAACCAGATAGATAATTCAGAAAGAATTTTAGAGTCTGCCCTTTATGATTGCAAAGCTTTCAGATAATGTCAAGGAATTGTAATAGGGGTGAAATCTACTTACCTTCCTTACCGGTTTGGAAGTGCACACGCCGCGAACCAGAATTCTGCTCATGCACAGAAGGTAAAAAACACATTACTTCCTGGTTAAAACCAGGAAGTAATGACACTGAGGTGGGTGGGTGGAGCTTTGCTCCGCCATCGCTACCAGATCACCGAACCACATACCATGATCGCTACCAGATCGTCCAATCCGGTCTGAACCAGGAGCATTTCACTCCTGAGTTGTATTATTTATACCTTTTAAAAAGTAAGTCAGGATAGTTTACCAAGACATTAATTGGCATGTTAATAACATCAATTTGAACAATCTGCTGATGAAACATTTGAAAGCAAAGGTTTCGGCACTTTCACTTTATATCTTTGATCTTTAAAAAGAAAGGGAGAGGGTATTGCAATACCCCCTTCTCTACTGACATTGTCAGCTTTTTCTTCTTAGCAGAATGGATGTTTTGCTGAATCTGGATAGGTTAGGGTAAGTCCTTGGGGGGAGGTCTATGACAATTTGCTGCAGCCAACTCGCCACAGCCAACTCACCATGACCAATGTACTACAGCCAATTTGCCGCAGGACAAGAATTATACTAATATCAAAGAAATGGTGGAATTGAATCATTAAAGAAAGGATATAAAAGAATGGACATAATGAAATGTGAATGACAAAAATTAAAATATTTTTAAAATTTATTTTAAATAATTAAATAGAATAGTTAAATTGTTCCATGGCAAGTTGTCCTGGAGTGAGTTGGCTGTGATGAATTGGCTACAGCAAGTTGGCCGTGGCGAATTGGCTGCAGCAAGTTGGTTGTGGCTAATTCTCCCATTCTGCCTCAGGGAAATTCAGACCTGTCACAGCAGTAGTGAGGAAGAGGTAGAAATGTGATCTACCCTTGCTAATATTCCCTTCACTTGTTGCAGTCTTGCTTTGGGTTTAGGACTTCAGTTTTCTCATCATGGTGGTGAAGGAGATCTGAAAGCTTCAATTTGAGGGCCAGGGAGTTACACTTAACATTATGTTACTGAATAGTAAGATTTGTTCTTGCTGTAAGCAAATCCTTTTCTGAAGGTTTTTATCCAATTATACTCTTTTTGATGAACTATGCATAAATTATACAGAAAGATAAAAGCTTTTGACAAGTAGAATTTTCAAAGCACTGTTCATCAGCTATTGATTCTTAACAATGAAGACTTTATGGAATAAATATTTTTTGCTTTATATGTACGCAGAATTGTTAATTATCTTTTCTTGATCTTATGGTAAAGAGAAATGAATTCATCCAAAGGCTTCTTGTTGTTTATCAGATTCTACATATGTTAATTTTCTTGATTGATTCTGAAATATCTGCATATAATTCTGTATACTTAATAATGGTAAAATTGCACATATTTTGAAATTATTGCTATGGCATCTATTTTCCTGGCACTTTTAGATTTATGACTAATTGGAATGCCAAACTTACAAAGGTACTAAAGTCTTAAATGTGTAATTATGTAATTTTCTCCTGATCTTTCAGAGTCTTTTTGCGAGCAATTAATCAGTATGCAGATATGCTGAACAAAAAATTCCTTGATCAAACCAGCTTTGAGCTACAGGTAAAACATACACCGAATATTGTCTTCCTTATTTCTAAAAGTCCTTCTCAATATATATTTCTGTGGTCCTCTTTTTTAAAGATTCTCATTGAATGTGCTATTTATATGTGGCATAAGATATGATATGTATGTAATTATTTATGATAGACTGATAAATTGTGTATTATAGATATATAGAGTTTATACATATTTGGATATAATGACAATCTGTATTTTACTTATCTATATTATTTAAGTTCTTTTTATAATAATGTTATTAAAAGTTTTGATTACAATAATAAAAGATAATACAGACTAAAAGAGAAAGAAGATGCAAAAAAGCAAGGGGGAAAAAAGTAGAAAAATATCCCCTTAAAAAAAATCAATCCCCACTTTTTTCATGACAAGTATAAAAAAGTTCACTATCTCTTCCCCTTGTCTTCATCCCATAGCTCATCTCTTACTCATGGTTACCAATAAATAACATCTCCAATCCAGCTATCAGCAAGGAGTTGAACTCTTTGCTGATAATTAGATTAACATGTATTCAACTCAATATTCCATATTTCAACTCTTAACTGTAGACAAACCAACATTTAAAAAGTGGTTTCACTTTTTAAGATCATAGATACCCTTCACTCAGTGGTGGGATTCAAGTAATTTAACAACCGGTTCTCTGCCCTAATGATTTCTTCCAACAACCACTTTGCCAAACAGCTCAGAAAGTTAACAACTGGTTCTCCCGAAGTGGTGCGAACTGGCTGAATCTCACCACTGCCTTCACTTTAAATAGAAAGACAATTAAATATGAAGCCAATTTAAATGATAGAATACATAAAATAAATGTAGGGAAAAAAGCTTAAATATCATGTCAATTGTAATCAAAGCCATAACATGTTTTTTTCCTTTCCAGATGTCAGTTAAATCCAAAGAGAATCACCCCAATTTTTAACTATATTAAAAACCACATTTAGGAAACATAAAGAAATTCCAGGATTCTAAGATAAACAATATTCTAAAATTTAACATGACAAAGGGAGATAATTTCTCCTTTAAAGAAAACAAACTCACAAAAATTCCTTACTTTAAATGGAAGACATTTAAGTACAAAACCAGTTCAAATACTACCAGATTATACACAAAGCTCCATTTGTGGCTGGAGCAAGTATGACAAAATGCCTCAGCTCCTGATTCTTTCACCCTCCAGGAATTGCTGCTTCTGGGGAAGAATGGTGGATTGAAGATAGCTCCACCAAAAGTAGAGCTGATGTTTGCAGCAAAAGACAGAGAGCTGACAAGTAGATTGGCTCCTTCAATCCTATCTGGATAAAGAGAGGATGTGAGATCACCCAAGCTGTTCTCCATACAGTTGCTTCACATTTATTATTTAAGAAGAAAAATTCTGAAACGTTATTATACCATAAACCAAATTTCAGAAGAACTTAATTGGCTTTTCTAATCTGTTTTTTTAAAAACCAGGTTGCCATATTTTTGTACTGGCATATTAGTGATAGTTCATTGATCTTTACACATTTTATTTCTAAGACAAGAATATTTGACTGTATGGTTATTTTGTGGCCTTCCTCAAGTCTTTTCTCCACATTAATGTTCATATAACAGGTTCTACTTCAAGCTTTCCTTTCCCTTTCCTAGAATTCCTCCATGCTATAATTTCAAGCTTTTTTATATTTTTGGCTTCGTAAGAAATTTACATTGCTGTATCTCAGGGTTTTTTTCTCAATAGATAAGGCATTTAATGAAGTGCAAAAATCACCAACTGGATTTTGCAAGCCAAGACATCCCAAAAATCTGTAGCTTCATCTTGAAAATTCTGTTGAATATTTCTACCAGACAAGATCCAAATACTGATGGGTCAAACTGCCTATTTTCATCAAATCGACTCAGAGAGAGTAGGCAGCTTTGTATGTTAGCAAATTGATCTTTAGGGTTGTAGTCTTGAATTTAAAAAAAAAACCCAATAATAATCATCGATTAGAATGGAATCAGGAACCGATTTAAACTCAAGAGGACATCATTAAGGCAACTTGGTTCCATAATACAGGAGCCAGTTGGGATTTCTTTATTTTAATCAAGCAAACATAAGGTCACTTGTTTTATGTCATATAATTTGCTCAGATGCTTCATTGAATAATTTTTGCAAAGCCAAGTTTTGCTCAAAAACCAAACTTGTGGAGTCACTATATGTCCTAAAGGAAGAAATGAACAGAAGTGTAAACCAATTAGAAGTTGATAACAAAAGATGGACAGTAGAGAGCAGAGAGCAAGTGGGGAGGTAGAATCTACCATCAGTTTAGCAGCGACCTCCAGCATGGAAGTCCCCAGATGCAACAATACACAAAGATTCTGTTAATAAATATAAAGTAGCTTGATGTTTTCTTGACATTAATATACACAATATAAATTACATCTTTGCTAACTTACCTGTATCAATATATTTCAGTATTAAAATGTTGACGGTTTTGTATTTTTTGTAATTTCCAGCTTTGGAACAACTATTTTCATCTTGCTGTTGCTTTTCTTACCCAAGAATCATTACAACTGGAGAATTTTTCAAGTACTAAAAGATGCAAAATACTTAACAAGTAAGTTATATATCAGATAAAAACCATGAATAGGAACTTAAAAGTTTATTAGCATAATATTACTTGAGATGCTCAGAAAACTCAAGACAGGTTGACAAGTAATCATAGTATGATGAAAGGTTAGATTTGAAACTATGATTCAAGTATTTATCATATTTTTAGCATCAAGTTAGAATCAAAAATTAAAGTATAAAGCAAACATTCACCTTATGTCATATCAATATAGTAAAAATGCTTCAAAATTACCGTTAGAAATCACGATTTTAATTCTCTAATTTTTCTGTTCATTTTAATCTCCTTTTAACAGTAGTTTAATATTATATTGCTATAAGATCTTGTATGGAGATAATGGAAATTTTGTATGATGGCTACATTAAACTCTTTGATTAGAGGAAAACAAGATCTATATTTATCGCTGATTAAAAACTCCTTATAATTTTTTACATAAAAGAGAAAATGAAATATTTATTATTGGTTTGATGATTAGAAAAAAACCCTTTCTTTTATAATCATAAAGCAAGAGATAATTGTATAATTGTACTTATATTTGCTGCAAATATATTTACTGCTTTTACTCTTTATTAGTTTGTGTTCGTTTTTATGTTCTTTGTAAAGCTTGCAACAAAAATATATATAATAAAAGTTCTTGTAGCTAATTTTGAGATTAATTTTAATGTGAATTCCATGAATAAATCTCAGACATTTGTCATGCCTTTGCTTTTTCTAGCTTTAGAGGAGTAGTTTACAGATTTTATTTAAAATTTCATAATTTTAAAAGTCATATAAATTACAGTGCATTGAATTTAAACATTTATTCATTTTCTTTTTAATTTATCAAATTTTTAAATTGTTCCTCTACCTCACATTCCGACTTTGGGTGATGTACAAATAAATATTTAAACCATTTAACCCTAACCATTAATATAAAATTTTAAAAGAATCAAGTGATTTAAAAAATGAATTAAAAGGTGGTGGCACGGTTTTCAGGACAGTAACCTACTCTATGGTTGCGTGCTTCTCCATGCACCCTAAGCAAGGCCTCAGAGTGGGAGCCCACCTTAACTCCAGGAGGAGAATGTCCACAGAGACAATACGTCTTTCCATTTCCAATAGGATTTTGTGAATGCAAAGAATTTTGATATAGTAAGGTCTATATTCATACTGTGTTGCACATTATTTCCACTGTTTCCCTTCCTCTCTCTTTCCCTATTCTCTTCGTAGATTTTTAGAGTGGTTGTAAATAATAGAATTATACTACCCTTCTTTTTACTTTTAGAAGTGAACAACATGGAACTTCATCCATGTTTAATCCATTCTTTCAGTCCAGCCCTCTCAATCCTATATTCTCTCAGAATTGTTATTGTTGGAAAAATAGGAGGAGATATGTGCCTCACTGAATTAAGTTGAAATGAGATTAGATAGATGACAGACAGACAGACTGACTGACTGACTGACTGACTGATTGATTGACTGGTTTTTGGATCCAAACAATAATTCTAATAGAGAATAATAATAGAGTACAAAAATGTTAAATAAAGAGATGTTTATGAATTCGCATATAAGCATATGCTTATAACAGTAACCGTTTTTATAGTAGTGATGCCAATTTGCCAGCATCAGAGATACAAACATATTGTAGAGATACATGTTTGCATAATGTCTTATTCATAATTCATTACAAACGTCCATATTGACTTATTGATGCAGCTCGTTACAGCTTTAGAAAAGTAAAAATCTAACCCAATGAGATATTAATAATTGGAACTGAAGTAGTATTTTCTGTGATGAAGGCAGCCTTTTCCTAAGCTTAAAACAGTGGAGTTATTAAATGGGATGATGTAGCAAAGGCCTTTGTAACACCACAAGCACTATTTGTTTTTGTTTACCCAAAAACTCAGGCTGTGTAGAAACAAATTCAGGCTTACAACTTCTGTTGGTTACTTTCTGGATTAAAAGCTTCACTTATTCACACATTTATGAAGCTCAGATTTTAACAAACCAGTATTTCAGTTCCAGAAAATTTGAAGCAGGAAGCCCACTGTGTAGAGTACCTCGTTTGGTTTGATGGCTCCAAAGTACAAGTTCCCGTTCACTGTTGTATTTTCTAACAAGCCTTGGCAAGCCCCAGCTTTGTCTGGTAACTTTTCCTGGCATGTTTTTATTTGACTGCCATTACCTCAAGCAATTCTCATGGGAACAATCTTTTTTTGAGAGAGAATGAATTGACTCTTTACAGAGGCTTCAATTTTGCTATGTTTCCACATTCTACATAAGCACAACTTTTGAGAACAATCCCCCTATGGCTCTCCTGTGTTCTACCATTCATGTCTTTATACAAATTGCACAAAATAAATTCAGAAAGACGAATGGACGGTCCCATACCAAGCAAGTAACTAGCTTTGGTGTTTCCCACTTTGTTGCTGATTTCTGAAGATTGGATCCAGAAAATGCAAGCATGTATGTCTAAATGGTCTGAGAATATAGTTCCATAATGTTTTTGCTTAGATTTTTGTTTGACCAAAAGATAAATATATAATTTTGAAAATAACATACTATTTTAAAATTAACAAGTCTTATGATTAGCGTATTTAAATAGATTAAAAATACAATATTCTTCTGAATAAGAGACATTGTTACAAATAAACTCTATTACTTTTCTCATTAACCTTCTAGATTACACTTCAGTTTCCACCCAAACCTAGACTATAACAGGACATTCAAAGTACTTATCCTCATATCCAGTACCTGTTTAATTTAGATAACACTCCGAGGCTCTCAATCACAGATGGCAACTTTCATTTCCTGCCAGTTGCTAAGATGACAGCTTCAGGGAGTTGATGCTCAGCTGTCAGCATGCTGTTTTCCTTCCTTATTTCTTTTCTAAACATAGGAGGTTTCCTCAGTATATTTTACCACATAGCTTTAATCACTAAATCAAAATTCAGTGGGAAATTTTTATTTTCCTAAGTAACAAGCAAGTAAAGTAAAAACACAGAAGCTAAAAATAATTTCTGGTTTCGGATACAAGATGCATTCGATTACTAGTAATTTCTAAGAACACCATATACTGTATAGCTGTTTTTATTCAAAGTGGCAAATTCTAGTTGAATTGCTTATTGAACTAGAAATCAGGTTTATCATGGGAAATGCAGGGAAGTGCTTAGTAGGAGAACTCTAATCATGGTGGCAGTTGATGGTGAAATCCCTTCAAATTTCTACCCAGAGTTACTTGTCAATGAGATGGGTGCCATATAAATGTAATAAATGCATAAATAAATAGAGTGAAGATCCTTTATCCTCTCAGGAAATCAGGATCCTTTCTTCTGGTCTGTACCCTTCCAACACATAAACACCAATGCTTGAGTTGACATATTCAGCCACCTTATAATCATAGGCTAATATAAATTGCTATATCTGGTTTTTACTGGTAGAGTATTAATCGTTATATTTTCTTCCTGTTATTGTAATTTCTTAATTTAGGCCTTATTCTTCTAACAAGATCTAGAACACCATGTACTGTATAGCTGTTTTTTATTCAAAGTGGCAAATTCTATATTTCCATTAAAAATAAAAATCCTTGAACTAGTATTCTTAATATAATATAAATATGCCAGTTACAGCAGCTGACCTTACATGGTTAGTATTATAGGAAAACTGGCGTCTCTGTATCAAGGCCCTCAAAGTACCCCACTTGGTTGCTTCCAATTCCTTTCTCTCTGCCTAGAGACTTACAATAAGGAAGTCCGTGTTTCATCACTGTGCCACAGAGTCCAACTAATTTGGCTCTTGAGTGCACTTCCAGTTCTCTCTGTTGCTATGCTTTGTCCTCTCTGTTGCCATGTCTGGATCTCTTATGATGAATTTTTCAAACAGAATGATTCCCACTGCCCTGACTTTCTCAGCCAATTGAGAACAGTTGGCAGGTGTGTTTATGTGTGCATAAAAATAAAAGCAGACCCATAAATTACAGTAAAGAGTCTACAGCAAAGAGAATATCCACAAAAAGTGCTTATAGCTAAGAAAATATGGCTAGATTCAGTTTGAAAATTAAAATGCTTTTCTTGTTCTGGTTTAGTTCTGATTGAGGGTTCGTCCGATGTTTCTGGTTCAAGCTCAGGGTCATGATCCATGTATTTAATCTGAATTGGTTTAATTCAAGCTTATGCCATAAAATATAAATTATCTAGATTGCAGTGTTGTCTTCTAAAATCAAACAGAACAAATTATTTGGTTTAATTTGAATTGTTTATAGTATCCTAATTACCTTCTTCAAATTGTTGCATTTGGGTTATATAAACTTCCACATAGAATTATTTTTTAATAAACATTTCCAGTACAATACAGGAATTGGAGAAGACCGGAATAATAAGATGGCATGCAATACCTAAATAAATAAATAAGTGGTTATTTGTTTGAAAGTGATAAATGAGTGATTATTTGATAAATAATTGGGTATTGCAAGTGATTATATTTGCAACTAAGAATAAAAAGGTATTAAAAGCAGATATCTATAAGCAATGAATTAAGAAAGTTAATTAAGGAAAGCTATAAAAGCATGTGGTTAAAGCAAAATTTATATATTTTTATGAGGAAAACACCTATACTACATCATTTTGATTTAAATCATCAAATGCTCTTATTTATTCAATATCAAATGCTCTTATTTAGTTAAAATTAAATTTTAAATTTTTATTTTGAATTTTTTTCTTTTCATAAACATAAAATGCCAAAATGTTTTATAGGAAATGTTTTAGTTTCTGTCTGTATAAAATATAAGTTTTAGCATTATTAATCTTTATAATATCAATTGAGTTGTACAAATAAATACTTGAAACATAAAATCAAAGTTATCAAAGTCCAAATGAGGAACTTTACTAGCTCTCATTGAAATATAGTTCTATATTTTTTTCTCCTATAAGAGATTGACCCATTTCACATAGAATGCTGTCTGTCTGTCTGTCTGTCTGTCTGTTTGTCTGTCTGTCTGTCTGTCTGTCTGTCTGTCTGTCTGTCTATCTCTCTATCTATCTATCTATCTATCGTGAGTGACATGGTGGCCTAGTGATAAAGATGCTCACCTCCCACTCCGAAGGTTGAGAGTTCAATCCTAGGTAGCGGCAGATGTTTCTCTCCAGAACACAAAGAAAAAAATATATGTTGTGAACTCCATGTGGCATCTGGCCAATAAACATTGAACTCCATCCAGTCGTCCAACTCTACCCCAAATAAAGGGAGTACAGGGTTGTAGAAAAAGAGGTTTTTAAAATTTATTTATTACATTTCTGAACTGCCCACCTTCCTCACATAGGGAGTGTGGGGAATATACAACCTGTAGATGGTCCCTTTTGAACCACCATGCCATAAGTAAAAATGGTTATTAACTCATTGTCAGTTCAAGTGTGATCTTAAAAAGAAGAGATCCTAGAGCTTTCCAGATTATCAGAAGCAAGGGGGTAGTGTCACTGTTTGGGACAATCACAGATAATGTTTGTCAAAGCAAAATGAATCCCGATATAACCCAGTGCTAGGGCTTTGCAGGTGATAAGCAACACTTTGAATTATACCCAGAACCTAACAATCTGTGCAACAACCCACCCGTTATGCCTTAACTTTCTGGTTTGACAAATCGAGGTTACCATGCCTTTTTTAAAACAAAACACAATTGAAGTAAAATAGGTATGCATTAGGCCTAAAATATAATTTGTTTTGTTTTTCATTAATTCAATATAAATATCTTGCTTAGTCATGATTATCAGTAACTATGTCTTCCTATTGCATTGGTGGTTAAGTTACCCATAAAAGAGGGGTGATGTATACTTCATGTAATACATGGATTTAGAGAATTCCTATAGAGAATTCATAAACTCTAATGTACAGATCATCTGCTATAGATAACAATACGCTGAGTGATCTTATTCAGAGATTTCATGTAAATGCTGAACACCCTGAGGGTTTCTACAATGTATAAATACCATGATATTTGATGATAGATTATTTGATGATAGATTATTTTCATTCTGAATTTTGAGCCCAGGAAATTAAATTAAATGTCCCTAAATTAATGGGAAAAGGCACTTTTGACAATTTTATGATTTACCTGTTGTTTTTCAGATTTTTTTCATCAGTATTTTTATACTAATGATCTTACTACCATATTTATAATCTTATTTCTCCAGAAGCATAGCTATCTTCTAGGAGAAATCATCAACTTTTCATTTTCTAGTGATTCCCAAAACATTTCAAAAATTTTTCAACATTAATCATTACCGTTACTCATCTGAAACTTGAAATCTATATTTTGAAACTGTTTGTCCCAAATTATTTTTTCCATATTCAAATGTCATTTCCCCAACAAACCAGATTTGGTTGTTTTATACCAGTGTTTTGGCAGGAGTAGTTCCAAACTAGATCCCAGATTCACAAACTAGCAATTACAAATTGCACTTTACCCACAGGCTATGCCCAGATTATCCCTTGGGCATAATTATCCCTAGTTTAAGAACTAATGCTCTAAATGTCATCTGTAAGTTTAAGGTTGCGAACAGTCAGCCATCACTTAGTCTGAGACAGCCAAAAGCTGAACACAGGATGTGTTCAGGGTTCACCTGAATCTAATTTCTCTTTCATATAAATTATAGTCCTGGAGGTTCATATAATTTTGCCCTATGGAAATATGTAACTTTCCTCACTAAATAATTGAGCACGTATATTTTTACTCATTTCTTTAATTGGGTTCTCTATATCTGTTTTTAGGACGTGTGAAAATAACTTACCATAATATAATATAATATAATGTAATGTAATGTAATGTAATGTAATGTAATGTAATGTAATATAATATAATATAATATAATATAATATAATATAATATAATATAATATAATATAATATAATATGATATGTATGGAGAAATATTGAACTTTCAAAAGGGTTCAGAAACTTTTAAGTGTCACTGCATATCCATCTTTTTTTCTAAAAAATGCAACATCTAATAAAATTATATTCAATTTTTGTTTATTTTCTGATAGCTTTCCAGACACCATACTGTACCTTTAATTTAATTGTACTATCTCAGCAGGTGTTATGGTTGATTTAAAAAATAACTTTATAATTAATGTGATTGGATGTTCTTGATTCGGGCTATTTATCGTTTGTCATTTTCTATATTCCATATGTGCTAAAATAAGTTAAACATAAAATATTCCTAAGAGTACTGATATCAGAGGCTGAGAAGTGAAAAATCCTTTCATTAATCTACACAGCCACCTTAGATTCACAAGGGACAGTTATGCAATATGTCAGTGAAAATCCCACAGGTGAAATGTTTATAAAAAAAATAATGCCCACTGGAATTCTTTTTCCCTTTAAGAAAAGTTGTGAAATACTAAAGTAGGAGCTAGGATGCATGAGTTTAGAATTTTTCAAATTTATTATTTAAATCATTTCCTTTCTGTATGGTTTATGAATGTCAATGTATTGTTTGCTTACATTTTTCCTGTGGTTAACAGTGGAAATATTACTTAACAAATTGAAAAAGCTGCCATTATTCAAAGTTATAAAATGAAATTTAGTTCTAAATGCTTCTTGTTTTGATAGGGACTTAGCCCCTATCAAAACTATTAAAGGTATTAAAGAATTTCAATAAAAAGTATTAAAAGAATTTTAATAAAAATTTGCACTTTCTCTAGGTATGGTGATATGAGAAGACAAATTGGTTTTGAGATTCGGGATATGTGGTACAATCTGGGTAAGAATCCCAATATTTGATCTTTACTTATACTGCTTGTGTGAATTTATGCCTGATTTGCAAATTTTGTGGACATATAATTGTATATTTATTTCTGTATTACTTTGTAATGATGTAGTTGACAAATAGAAAATATACATACAATAGACTTTTTATTATTATGGCTTGTTCAACAAAGCCATTGTCAGAAATTTTTGTGTGAAAGATTAGTTTATACCCATAAACTAACTCATTTCAGGAATTATCTTTCCTGAAATTTATTCATTAGTATACAGCATGAACAGTTCTTTTGAAAGTAGGAGTTTGCAGTCTAATACTAATTTTGGTTTTGTTTTTAAGTATTTGAAATATGTAACTGTTTCTTTATTTATCTTTGTTGCTTCAAATTCATTGCTATCCTTAAGTCTAGTGCAGGGGTGTCAAACTGGATTTCTTCAAGGGCTGGATCAACATTGTAGTTCTCCTCCGTGGGCCGGTGGGGGTGAGAAAGGATAGATGCCTCCTGTAGCACCCTGCCAACCAAAACAGGGTGTGAGGGGCGTGTACAGCCCCCTCTGCCCCGTTTTCAGCCTGAATAGCCTCTTGCAACACTTTATCGGCCAAAACAGGGTGCAAGGGGACTGCATGCAGCTCCCCCACACCTCGGTTTTGCCCTCCATGGCCTCCTGCAGCACTCTGCTGGCCAAAAACGGGCCCATGCAGCCTGTTTTCGGCCAGCAGAGGCACGGCAAGCCAGTCCTTTGATATTTCCAGGCCAGCCCCGTGGGCCAGATCCGGCCCACGGGCCTTGAGTTTGACCCCTGGTCAAGTGAATGACCATACCATTTATAAATATTATAGAAAGGACATAGTACTTAAAGGAAACAATATTTAAATTACTTTATAGATTTTGATAAAAAGGCTTTGTTCTAATACATTTTTCTTATAATGTTCTTTATTTTTTTTACTCACTACCTGGAATATACTTCTTTTATAACTTGAATGTATCTCTAGAAGAAGAACAACTTTTGTGCAGAAGTAGGCAACATGGTTTCTTCTAGATCCGTGATGGCGAACCTATGGCACGCATGCCACAATGGCACGCGGAGCCATATTAGTGGGCACGCCAGCTCAGCTCTGGGGCGCATGCGTGCACCGGCCAGCTGATTTTCGGGCCTTCTGGGCACACCAGAAGTAGGGAAACAGGCTGTTTCCTGCCTCTGGAGGGCCTGGGGTGGGTGGGTAAGACCCGTTTTTCTTTCTTACCTGGCTCCAGATCCTCTCTATGCATCTGGGAAGGGCAAAAACAGCCTTTCCCACTCCCTTGGAGGCCCTACGGAGGCTGAAAGGGCCCATTTCCCGACTCCCAGTGGGA
The DNA here is from genome assembly GCF_059756535.1 of Pantherophis guttatus. Classification (NCBI taxonomy): domain Eukaryota; kingdom Metazoa; phylum Chordata; class Lepidosauria; order Squamata; family Colubridae; genus Pantherophis; species Pantherophis guttatus. The sequence continues at coordinate 61,935,320 of NC_142068.1, forward strand.
CAGGAAGTGACATTTTTTCCTGTCCCCAGCCTCCAGAGACTCCTAGAGAGGCTCCTAGAGACTCCTAGAGAGGCTCCTAGAGACTCCTAGAGAGGCTCCTAGAGACTCCTAGAGAGGTTCTGGAGGCTGGGGACAGCAAAAAATGTCACTTCCTGTCCCACCGAGAGTTGAGAAATGGGCCCTTTCAGCCTCCATATGGCCTCCAAGGGAGTGGGAAAGGCTGTTTTCTCCCTTCCCAGATGCATAGAGAGGATCTGGAACCAGGTAAGAAAGAAATACGGGCCTACCAGGCCATCATGTGCCAGGAGCGGGGGTGGGTGGGGTTGCATGCGCATGCGAACCTCCCCCGCCCCCCCTCTCCTGGCACGCGATTGCAAAAAGGTTAGCCATCACTGTTCTAGATACTTTGAAATATAACTCCTATCAACCACAGTAGTATAGATTGTGGAATTTGTAGCCCAAAATACATGGAGAACTATCTGGCCCTTGGACATTCCTCTCTTATCAGTTAAGAGGATGGCCCCCTTGAGGCTTCACACACAATCTGTCAATAGACTGAAAAAGTTTCCACTTTAACTAGCTGAGAGATAGATGGAACTCTAAAAGTGAAAGTTGTCCAGGTTCAGATTTTTGTAACTTGAATTTATTCTCTTCAATAAATCTTATTAAACCAGTGGAGAGCCTTGCTTTCTGTTGAAATGGGCTGCCAAGAGATTGATAGTTTCTATAATTTAGGACAATACGTCTTTAATCTGATTAAGTGAATTTCGGTCTACAGTTATATCTTGTTAAATCTGCATATTTTTTGTACTTTTGCTGTAATACATATTGTAGCACTGATACTTCTCCAGAAATGCTTATTTGTAACGTATAATGAATGACCCATAGAAACTTACGATTAAAGCTAAAATTGATGTATGGAGCAATTTTGAAAGGGTACAAGATGGAACAAAACACAATTCACTGTATTGTTAATAAAATAGTTTATAATATATTTAAAATATTAGGCATATTTTTTTGTAATTTATTGTGGCCATTTTCTTACAATCTTTGTTTTATGGAGTAATTAACATCAGATCAGGACAATCGCTTCCATCAAATGTCAGTGCAAATATTGTAGATTGAAATATCTGAAATCTCTAAAGATATTGTAAATGTAACTATTTGCTTTTTAAATCGACATTTACCTAAATGTTGATTGAATCATATCTATTATATTTTTAAAGTACCACAGTGGAAAAGTGTTGAATATAAAATACCAATTTTATGAATAATTCTTAGTCAGGGTTGTATAATGTTCAGTGTAGTAAAGCAGTCAATGTTCCGATATATCTCCTGATTATTATGTGAATTCATATATGTAATAAGAAAGAAAATTAATTTAATAGTAATTCTATGAGTTAGAAATACAATTTGCTAGAACAGTTATGTGGTAAAGAAAATGACAGTAGATACTGCCTCTTCAGAAAGTTCTGAATTATTTTCTTTACTTCAATGTGTTAATGGCTTGAATCAAGAATAAAGCAAAATACAGTACATAGTATTGAATTGAAACACCCTTATATGAATTCTGATCTTGAAACCATAAATTACAAATTACAAAACCTTTCAGATAAATTTCATAGAAAATTACTGCAACTATTCCTATCCTGATGCTATTTGTTGTTACTGGTTACAATGTACTAAGTACATTGCTTAGAGTTAAGATTTTTGATTGTATGAATCAAACCTGTTCAGGAGATCAGGTTCACATAAGTAAACAATAAGAAATACACAAAAATAGATATGGGGGAGGTTTGCTAATGTTCAGAAATGTGGAAAAGTACAGTGCCTTGGAAAGAGGAAAGTGTGGGCTTGTTTTGAAGCAGAAGAATGGACATGAAACAGATTGTTCATTGATATGTTCTGTCACTCTTATAAAATATTCCTAAAAAGCTGACAGTTGATAGCTGCTTATTTTTTTCTTTCTTTCTGAAGAGTGGGATACACCTTGGTTTTTTTGTTAGGTGTTAGGTATACTTACTGTACATGATTTTAAGATAAAATATGATAGCCATCTTTAGTTTGTTATATAACAGAGTTGTTATATTGTACAATTAATTACATTTATGATACGAACTTGAGAACAGTTTGGTTAAAGCTCTCAGCTAGAAATTGGGAGACCATGAGTTCTTATCCTGCCTTAGACATGAAGCCAATTGGGTAATTTTGGGCCAGTCTCTCTCCTCAACCGTAAGTAAAAGGCAAATGCACACAACTTCTCACAATCCTGCTAAAAAAAACCTTGCAAGGAGTAGTCCAAGCAGTCACCAGGAGTCCAGACTAATTGCCTCTTTGGGAACTTCCCAAAAAGTTCAGGAACGGGCAAAAAGAAAAAGAAAGTAGGGTCAAGATTAGGGAGGGAGGGAGGGAGGGAGGGAGGGAGGGAGGGAGGGAGGGAGGAAGGAAGGAAGGAAGGAAGGAAGGAAGGAAGGAAGGAAGGAAGGAAGGAAGGAAGGAAGGAAACACAACTTCCTGATGGTGCAAGTTATTAATTTATGGAACACGCTTTGAGTTCTCATTTGCCAGAGTTTTTAAACAGTCTAGTTGGTAAGCTATCAGGATTTCCTGATTTGTACTGAATGAATTTATATTTGAGGTTTCATCCAATTATAAGCTTTTAGTTATTCAAAATGCTGAACCTCTCTAAGCTGCACTGGAGGAGTCTAAGCAGGAGTTCTGTAATTTACTTTGTAAAGTATGAGTTCTATGATTTACTTGAAGTGCAGAATACAGCAGGATTTTAATGTCATTCATTCCTTTTTAATTATATTATGTCAGTTAATACTGAATTTGGGATATCTGGGGCTTCAGATGGCTTCTCTTCCTATAATAATTTCTCTTCAGTTTTGTTCAGGAACCTTCCTTTGGCAGAAGAGCACAGGATTTTGTAAATGTCCTTCCGTTCACTTCAGCTTGGCATTTTTCAAAGGCAATCTCTCTAATTCATTATAAGACTATTGCCCTTCACAAAGTTTATCCCCAGCATTACTTTTTATGAAGAACAAGTCTTGTATGAGTGCTGAAAGGTTAAATGAGCTCAGCTGCTATTGGTATTTTAAATAGGAATCAGATTATTTTTTGTGATTTTGAACAATTGTTATTTGGATTCTTATTATTTTGGTTTTAATTCTTGTACACTATCCAGAGTCATTGTTATAAGACAAGTGATAAAATAAATTGCATATACAAAGATATACATACATGGCACTGTTTGTGGATATTTTTATTTTTCATCAAAATCTTTTGCAAACATTAGCGGTTTCATTTATCACTGATTTCAACAAGAAAACCATATGAGTTTATCTTTCATGTTTTCTCTTTTTTTAGGGAGAGCATGACATTATTTCTGCACCTAATCATCAAATGTCTAGTAACATCATCCGTAGGTCTATTATGCCCTCATGGGTTTCTATCTTAATTTTGTACTCAGATTATTACTCTTCTTCAACCAGAACTTCAGTTTCCAAAGTGTTGACCTAATAGATTTGACATAATATCAAGTTGATGATATTATATAAATCTATTTTTCAGACAGAGGCAGTATCACTATTTTCAATAGTCACGGAAATACAGTTGAATAATCCTACTAAAGTAATCGATGAAAGAGTGCTGTGAACTAATTATTGACATTTGAACTACAACTTCTCTGCCTTAATACTGTCAAATTCATAATTAGTAAGTTGGAAAAAGACATTCTGGAAGAAATTTAAAATTCACAGCCACTATAGGTAATTGGATATTACTGCTGGTTGCAAAAGATTGAGTGTTAAATTTGCTGCTGTGCCTGTCACTTTTTTTTTAAAGTGTGTAGGAGGAATGTGAATACAAAATTAGTTGTTTTTAGGCTATGCCTGGCTTCTGGGAATAGAGGAATAGTCTAGCATTGACTGTATATAATTCTTAGTGCAAATTATTGAATGGTGGTATCTATGTAGCCTTGAAGCCTAACAGTATATGTCATCTGAACATGTCCAAGATTAATAAGGTACAGTGTTATGAACTGACACTAGAGTACTGTAAAAGACAAGGAGGAGTTTATCTTACTGTCACAATTGAATGACTGTGCCTAAGGACTATATATAAGAACTCTACTCCAACATGGTTTTTTTCAAGTCTTTTGGATTTTCTAGTCTCCCATAACTAAGACCAATAGGCATATTTACATTGCATGTAGGTGTGTGTGTGTGTGATGGATTTATTTATTTATCCATACTGTTCCTAACCAGCATTTTTTTCTTCACAAGCAAAATAGTATCATTAAACACAATAATACAATAAAATAAAATAAAAGCAATGAAATAATTCATTAAAAACTTAAAATATATTCAAAATTATATGTGGGAGTTGTTGGCAATCAGGAGGCACACACATTTAATAACCAAATAAAAATAATTCTTAAAAATTCTAAAACATTGCACAACAGGACCAGACCAGATCACAATTAAGTTTTTGTTTATCCCAGAGCTCCCCATAACTAAACAAAAAGATAATATCTCTCAAGTCAGCACATGACCACCAGAGGTGGGTTTCAGCAGGTTCTGACCAGTTCTGGAGAACCGGTAGCAGAAATTTTGAGTAGTTCGGAGAACCGGTAGTAAAAATGGTGACTGGCCCCGCCCCCATCTATTCTCTGTCTCCCAAGTCCTAGCTGATCGGGAGGAAATGGGGATTTTGCAGTAACCTTCCCCTGTAGTAGGGTGGGAACAGAGATTTTACAGTAACCATCCCCTGTCACGCCCACCAAGCCATGCCACACCCACAGAACCGGTAGTAAAAATTTTTGAAACCCACCACTGATGACCACCCTCCAGCACTTATAGATAAACAGGCACTTATGGAGAAGATGCACTTAACGCTTAAACCAATCAGGATGTTTTTTCATCATTATGCCTTACAGGTTACCAAGTAGGAAACTGGTAGTAAAGGTATTCCAACATACTTGGAAAATAAAGCTAAAAAATGCTGACAATTCTGATTTTTATTTACATCAACATTTATAAGCCAGCCCTCTCACAATTTGACTCTGTCTGATATACAATAATAAAAAGAAAAAGAAAATAAAGATCCAAAATAGAAAAACGAAAACAGGTACCATGCCACATCAATACAAGACTATTTCTTTATCTATTTATTCATTTATTCCATTTTTGCTGAGTGCACAGGAAAAGAATCAATCCTTGAATTGCCCCCAGAAGCTTATTGGGAGCCAGTGTAGCTGCAAAGTAGTGATGTTATCTGGGTGCCCTGAAACATATCCTGGACCAGCTGCAGTTTTCAGATGGTCTTCAAGAGCAGCCCCATGCAGAATGTATTGCAAAAATCCAACCAGGAGATGACTAAGGAATGAGTAACAGCGGACAGATATTCCTAATACAGAAACAGGTGCAACTGATGCACAAAAAAATCCACAAAAGTTTTATAAAGGTCCTTCTAGCCACAATTGCCACCTGCTTTCCAACAGGAGCCGCAACTCAGGAGAACTTCCAGATTAAATATAAGATTCAGTAGGGAAGTATAATCCTATCTAGAGCCAAGGATGAAAAAAATCCCAGAAATGGATATAGGGGATGGCATGGGCAAAACTCAAAACCACTAAGTCTTGGCAGGTTGAACCAGACTCCCTTCAAGAGTCCCATGGCCTCCCAACATTGGGACAGGATTGAGATAACATCACCTAGCTGGTGTGTGGGGCAGATGTATAAGTATCATCATCAGCATACTGATGATATTTAATCCCATGTCAGTGAATGATCTCTCCCAGTGGCTTTATGTAAAGGCAAAACAGAATTAGGGAGAGGAACTCTGCAAGATGCATTAAAAATATTACTGCACAGATATTGGAATCTGAATGTTTTAAAATAACTAGCAGTACAGTAGAAAGAAAATGTCAACTGCCATAGAAAATTATTTCATTTTAATGTTTAAATTAAAGTAGTCATCTGGCACATATGAACACATACAATGCCCACTGATGTGCAGAGGTAATGAATTGCAGGATTGTAACTTGTGAATTTAAACTACTGTGTTTTTATTCATAAAGAAAGCCACAATGTCGTAATGATGATATAAATTGAATATCTCTGACTTCTGTCAGGATAAGGGTAAATTATGAACTGATAAAATGGCCTTTGTGTTCCTGCCTAATGTTTCAGACAGAAGGAACTCGGCATCGTTATAATAATAAAATCAAAATAGTCACTTCCTCCAAATGAACTCTCCACTGGAAAATTTTCCAGCATTCCTGGAAAATTAATTCCCTCAGCATCCAGTAAACAACTAAGTGTATTTAATTACCTTAAGATAATTCTAAGCCTTGAATGAACTTGAATGAATATTCCCCTGGAAAGTGAGGCTAGTTCTATCCCTTTCAACATTCACAAATCCCTTAAAACCTGTCTATGTTAGCTGACATGGGGGTCCCAGGGAACTTGGAAGATTTTGTGATGGTTTTCTTACTGTACCATATATCCTCTTAATTAATTCATCAATACACCTTTACAATTTATCTCTAAGTTTGTGTCAGCTTTATATAGCCTCCAGTATTAAATCCACTAAAAAAGAACAGTTCAAAATCAGCAGTTTTTTATAATCCAGCTTCCTCATTCAAAGCCTTATCCAGAATATGTATATTGTTTTGATCTTCTTCTTTCACCCCTCAAACTGTTTTGTCAAATGATAATTATAATCATCTGACGTGGTTAGTATCATAGCCTCCTGTTTTGTGTGTCTTTTAATAGTTATTTTTAGTGTGATTGTTTTATACATTTATGATTTTCTAATCAAGTGCTGTATGCTTTCCATACAAATAAGATGATAGATACATAGATGATAGATAGATAGATAGATAGATAGATAGATAGATAGATAGATAGATAGATAGATATGTGTGTGTGTGAGAGAGAAGGGGGGGTGCTATTAAAACTATGGTTCCTATAATTTTTAACTGGGTGAAATAGTGTACCATAAGGCAAAACCTTAGGTACTTCAAATGGGCTAACTGACAGAATTCATCCAAGATCAAGGAGCGATTGCTCTTGTGGAATTGAATTTTGGCAAATGTTAGAAAACATTTATGATATAAACATTATATTAAAACAGTTTGTAACATAATGCAAAATGCCATAAACATGATTTGTGCTATACCATGAGCTATTTTCAACATGGGCAGATAACATTTTCTGAATATATCCCAGGCAAGGCAGTACATTAGAAGTTCTGTCACTGCTGTTGAAGACGTTGAAGAATCTGGTAAGGGAATATCTCTGAAAGGATGACCCAAAGGGTGATAGGTTGTCTAGTAAATAAATAAAAGTACTTAGGGTCATTTCTGTTTAAGCCCACAGGCTTTCAAAAGCTATCTTTCATTTTGCACATCAGACTGGAAATAACCATATCTCAATAGCCATAAAAGTCTTTAGAGTCAAGGTCATTCAATGCCTCTTATATGGAGGATAGATTTGCTACTCTCATTCCCTAAATTCCATTACCGGTCTAACTCCTTTGTAGACTCATATGTAATTATGTCTGCTAAAATCCTTAACACCTCTCTGATAATACCTAGGTCTCCGTGCTGTTGCTGAAAACAACTACATCCCCACATTTTAAGAAAGAGATCTTGGCCAATCTATTTCTTTAAAAAATGTATTATTTTATCTCCCTCCACTATTTACTATTTTGACTCTTACCCAGGAAGAACCTGGTTAAATTGGAAACATTTGGATTTTGATACTGAAGTTCAGTTGGATTTTTTTTTTTTTTTGTACAAAATTCCTGTTTGGCATGCTGTGAGGCTATTTGGAAGACAATTCTCTCATGCAAATACTTAACCAAGTATCTTTAATTCATCTCATGGGAGAGCCTTTACTTTTGCCCAGAAGTTTGCCCGACTTTTGCCTTTGTCTGTTGTAGAAAATTTCAGATTGGTCCAGTCCAGAATAAATTTTGCTCATCCTCCGTGGTAGGAGGTTTGCCCCTGGTATACCACATGGTGCATTGAACAGATAAATCATTTTCTGACTCATAATCATGCAAGATGGGACAAAAAGATTACATGTTTCCTCTTAGATGATACCTGAGTAAAAAAAAAATGTTTGTTTTTTGTGTTGTCCCCTGATCTTAAATTAGATTTAAAAAGCCATTTTAATTATTTGTTAATTTCCTATTTTCCCTTGACTGTATTGAACTTATTATTTTTGTCTTTTACTACAAATAAATTTTAATCAAAAACAATAGATGCCAAGAAAATACAGTAAAAATCATATATGTATATATACTATATGATTTCTGTCACATTGGATTCCAAACCATTCAGTTCCACAAAATGAGGGATTACAGACATATGTATTCCCAATTATTCATATATTGCAGAAATTTAACCATTGTTAGCAAGATGAAAGATATCAGTATCAGAGTTTTATTATAATGATTGAAAAATTACATTTCTATCTTTGGAATCATGATATATTTTAAGAAAAAACATACAAATGGAATCTGCAACCAAACGTTTGCAAGATTCTAATCATTCTATTCTCTTTCCCTTATCCCTTCTTTTCCCTGTTTACTCAAGATATCTTCTCTTATGAGCATATAAAGCTTGAATAATTTTTTGATTTCCTATTCAGAGTTTGTAGTAATGCTAAATATTGACTATACTGTTTGAGCATGTAATATCCATATTTATAATATACATTTCTTTCAGCACCTTTCCAAGAATAAATTAGTTTGTCTGACTTCAAGAAATGTAAAACATATAAATATTCTGCTCAAAATAAATTAAAATCCTGATCAGCATTACACAAGATCTTCTTGGCGAACTATTTGAAACAGATAGCCATTCCAAATAAAAGGGTAAAGACAACCAGAAACACAGTATTGATGTATAAAGCTTGATTTAGATTCTGATTAGAACTTGGGATAAGAGTAGCAAAACTTAATTATCTACAGCTAAATCTAACCATCTCCTTCCCGGTTAGAACAATTTTTTCCTACAGTCTGAACATGATTGGTTTTTGCCATAATGTTTGAAGTGCAAAATATGGTGAGATTGTGAACTGATCATGTAAATAACCTTCAGGAAGAAGGGATTTTAATGCGATTATATACATTCTAATCAGTGGTGGGTTACCCTGGCTTGGGACTGGTTCACAAGAACTGGTAGTAAAACTGGCGGGAGGCTTTGCCCACCAACCTGGATGTCATCATAGGTGATCTGCGCATGCACAGAAGCGCACGCCCACTCCCGATGCCAACCGACAGTAAAGGTAAGTAGAACCCACCTCTGGCTCTAATCTGTTCCAATTACCCTTTCTGTTTTACTATTCATGGTGTACTATTTTTGTACATTATATTAGCAATATCACTTAGACTTATATACTGCTTCATAGTGCTTTACAGTCTTCTCTAAGCAGTTTACAGCATCAGCATATTGCTCCCAACAATCTGGATGCTCATTTTACCGACCTTGGAAGGATGGAAGGCTGAGTCAACCTTGAGCCAGTGAGACTTGAACTGCTGAACAGCTGGCAGTCGGCAGTTAGCAGAATTAGCCTGCAATACTACATTCTAACTACTGTGCCACCATGTCTTCATAGAAAGATGACCTTTCCTTCATTGATTCTCATTTTGCTTCAGTTAAATATTAAAAAAGGATTAGGTTTAGAACATGCCCCAAAAGACCCACAAGTTTACTTGGATCTAAATACATTTTGAAATTGAATTTAATTATTTTTTTAGTTCTCTGTACATATATCCATTGCAAACATACCCTTCTTGTTCCTTAATGCACCAACTCCTAATGATTGTGGCTTGTCCGCTTGTTTTTTTCTCACTTTGCCTCTTTAATGAAATTGGAGCATTTCAATTGTGTGAATAAGAAAGCTTCTGAAATAGTTTTAGATGAAGTGCCTAAAGAATGAAAAAGAGTAATATGAGGCACATATTACAGGAGCATATTTCTTTAGCAGATTTACTTCAAACTGCTCAATTTTCTGTTCTCTCTGAAATTCCATTATTAAACGTAAATCTTTGTGAAATATGAGTAACTTCCTGGCATGGATAGTGGCCCTATCAAATAATGTGGTGACCTCATAATGTGTTTTCTATCAGAGTTCTTAGGCAGGGTCCAGGAGACTTGGTTATAACAATGAAGTTTCAGAAATAAATCCTTACAATTCTCTCATATTTTTAAAAGCACTTCCTAATTTACTTGAAGGCTCCTCACTGAGGATGCTGAGATTGCTAGCTAGGATGTTCAGTAAAATAAACATAAGAATTCTTTAAAGTGCCATTAGAAATTCAGAGGTAAACTTTTCTGTATATTTGTAGAAAGTGTGCCACATTTAAAGCATTAAAGCAAAGCGTGCCAATGTTAAAAGCAATCTATGTATGATAGTATTACAGTGCTGAGCCAAGAAAATTCTCTATTGTTGTGAACTGGAATAGCAATAGCAATAGCACTTAGATTTATATCCCGCTTCACAGTGCTTTACAGCCTCTTTAAGCAGTTTACAGAGTCACCATATTGCTCCCAACAATCTGGGGTCCTCATTTTACAGACCTTGGAAGGATGGAAGGCTGAGTCACCCATGAGCCGGTCAGAATCGAACTCTTGGCATTGAGTACAGTTAACCTGCATTACTGCATTCTAACCAGGAGGAACAGGCTCAGGCTCAACCCATCCAAGACTGAGTGGCTGTGGTTTCCAGCATTCCGATATAGTCAGTTGACTCCATCACTGACTATTGGGGGCAAGTACTTGGCCCCTACGGAGAGGGCTCGCAATTTTGGCATCCTCCTGGATACACAGCTGTCCTTGGAGGAACATCTGATGATTGTAGCCAGGGGGACCTTTTATCAGGTTCACCTGATCCGCCAGTTGCAGCCCTTCCTAGATCGGGATTCCTTGTGCACAGTCACTCATGCCCTCGTCACCTCTCGCCTGGACTACGGCAATGGTCTCTACATGGGGCTCCCCTTGAAGAGCACCCGGAGACTCCAGCTAGTCCAGAATGCGGCCGCGCGGGTAGTTACAGGAGCTGCATGGCGCTCCCACATAACACCCCTCCTGCGTGAGCTGCACTGGCTCCCAGTGGTTTTCCGGGTGCGCTTCAAGGTGTTGGTTATCACCTTTAAAGCACTCCATGGCATAGGACCTGGATATCTTTGAGACTGCCTGCTGCCACCAATGGCCTCCCACCAACCTGTGCGCTCCCACAGAGAGGGCCTCCTCAGGGTGCCATCGGCCAAGCAATGTAGACTGGTGGCCCCCAGGGGGAGGGCCTTCTCTGTGGGGGCACCTGCCCTCTGGAATCAACTGCCCCCAGAGATACGAAGAATTCAAGACCTCGGTGCCTTCCGCCGTGCCCTGAAGACCTTTCTTTTTCAGCAAGCCGGGCTGGCTTAACACTTTTTAAAAATGTTTTTAATAGGTTTGTTATTGTTCTTTTAATTATGGGGCCAAACATATATATATCTTTTTAAATTGTTTTTAATGTTTGTATCTATGTTTTTAACTTTGGCTGTACATCGCCCTGAGTCCTTCGGGAGAAGGGCGGTATATAAATTTGATAATAAATAAATAAATAAATAACCACTATGCCACCATGAAAGCTAGAAATTCTTTCTAATACAAACATACACACGTACGTACCACACAAATTTCACATAATGGAATACCTCTGAAATTTATTTCAACATTGGTAATGGAACAGAATTCTGCACTGTACCTTACATCAATGATGTACGAATGCATCGAAGTTCAATAATGTACACAATTATTACCTACAATAGCAACAAGGTTGTTCTCCCTGCCTCAGCATCTATACAGAATTAATATAAAGATCAGGTCTGAAATAATACATACACTTTTTTTCTCTTTTTATGATAGATCATGTTTGTTCTGTGATCAAGAAATGCATCTTCTAAGGAAAAAATATTAATTTTAATTGTATTTTAATTTTTTTTAGCTATAAAAAGAATGGCCTAATATAATTGAGATTCATCCTTTTGCATGAAAGGCCTACTGCTTATAATCACGGGTTGCACTTTTCATACATAACAAATGTATGATCTCTACATAGACTAGAATTGATCTATTTACTATGCTAGAAATAAGAAAGTAATTTTCCCTCTTACATTCAGTTTTTTTCTCCCAACAGGGCAGCATAAAATCAAGTTCATTCCTGAGATGGTGGGGCCCATGTTAGAAATGACTCTGATTCCCGAAACTGAGCTGAGAAAAGCTACAATTCCCATATTCTTTGATATGATGCAGTGTGAGTTTCATTCTACTAGAAGTTTTCAGATGGTAAGAGCTGTTTTCTTAAGAAAATGTGTTTGCTATAATCAAGATGAATGTGAACAACACGTTTAATATCACTTGTTTAAAATAGGTCTGCACAACTTGTAAATCCACAGTTGTGTCTAGCAAACTCAATTTTGCAATAAATTTTTTTTCTAAGGTTGTTGTTTTTTGAGGGAGGGGGGAGACAGATAATATCACTGCCTCCCTATCCATGAATGTCATGAAACTCAAGAGGGGATTGTCACTTCTGGGCAAGCCTGCTTTGACTGAGGACTTTCAGACTCAGCTTTGTGCTTCTTCTGTTTTCCCAACTAGGAAAACAGTACTTGGAACACCTGAAATCATGGCTTATAGTGATTCAATTTCTGTATTCAGTGTGTTTATGTGTGTGAATATGGTATGTGTAGGAATTAATAGCCCTTGAAATGACTGTTTCTGAGAGGGACAGAGTGTTTAAAAGGTTAAGCGAGCTCTCTAGAGGCCCTGAGGATTGGTTAGGGAGATTTGTTTGATTGGATTCAACCTTCATGCTGGACACTTTTCTATATTTGGTGTATCTCTATCATAATTTTGCTAAAGTGCCAATGCAAAAACTTGGATGTTATTAATTTCCTACCATCTATTTGCTTTAGCTAATCTTGCACTCTATGTTGACATCATTTTGATGACATTGGGTATTTTAGGCAATGGAGACTTTGGGCTATGTTGGCTTTCGAATAAGTGTGAATCCTGTATTATCGCCATTTTAGCTCATTTGGAAACTATCATGACTTTCCTACTTTAACATAATCTCCAGTCATGTAAGTGGGGATACATATCATCTGAAATGTTTATGAGCTGAATGTTTTGGACAAAAAAAATTAAGGAGCGATCATATAGACCTAATTGAAATTTTCAATCTTGGTTTTATTTTGAGAATAGAAAAATCCTTAATTGTATAGAATAGCAATAGCACTTACAGTAGTACAATAGACTTACAGTCCATTCAGAAAGTATTCAGACCTGCTTCACTTTTGTAAATTCTGTTGTGCTGCAGCCTGATTTTACAGTTGTTGAAATTCATTTTTTTTCTCATTAATCTACCTTCAGTAGTCCATAATGACAAAGTGAAAACAGAATTTTAGAAATGTCTGAAAATTTATTAAAAAGAAAAAACTGAAATATCACATTGGCATAAGTATTCAGACCCTTTGCAACAACACGTAAAATTTAGCTATAGTGCTTCCCATTTCTCTTGATTGTTGCTGACATGTTTCTATACCTTGAATGGAATTGACCTGTGGTAAATTAAATTGCTTGGACATGATTTGGAAAGGCACACATCTCTCTATAGAAGGTGTCACAGCTGACAATGCATACTGTAGCAGAGCAAAAGCCATGAGGAAGGCTACAATAAAATTTCTGCTGCACAGTGGCCTCCATAACTCTCAAATGGAACAAGTTTGGCACAACTAGGACTCTTCCAAGAGCTGGTCACCCGATCAAACTGAGCAATCGGGGTGACAATGAAGTGACCAAAAACCTGATGGTCTCTCTGATTGAGCTCCAGAGATCCTGTATGGAGATGGGACAGAGCTCCAGAAGCATAACCATCACTGCAGCCCTCTACCAATCTGTGCTTTATGGAAGAGTGGCTAGATGGAACTCTCCTCAGTGGAAAACACATGAAAGCCTGCTTAGAGTTTGTTCTTCAAGTCTGTGAGTCCTTCAGGTGCTTTTTTGCAAGCTCCAAGTGGGCTTTCCTGTGTTTTGCACTGAGGAGAGGCTTCCATCTAGCTACTCTTGCCAATCTGTTTATTAATATTATCTAATATACAATATATACTTGAACTTAAACATAGAAATAAGATGCATCTTATTTCTAGATGCCTATAAAACAAGAGAGAAACATCACAAATAACTGTAAAATAAACAAATGGATAATACATATGATTGCTAATGCAAAACTACTGATGCAAATAAGAATCTCTGGCTTAGGTATACAAAGCAGGTAATTGAGTTGAAGCTGCCAGCGAGAACAGAGGATATTTTTATTCATTTCTTAAGGTTGGCGTTAAATTATAATATCAACAAGACAGCATTTTCTGACATAGTTGTCAGTGGGTGGTTTAACTTCTATTTTTACTAAAAATTTAAAATTAATAATTGTCACTTGTGTTGTATAAAACAGAAAGCTGAACAAAACATTTGGTACAGGCCTGGCCAGCCAATTTAGAGATAAATAATTGTAACTGAATTCAATTAAGTTTGATGGTGGTGATTGTCAAGCTCATAAATGGAAAGGCTACAGACATCAAATCTGAATTTCTCTCAGTGATCCATAAAGATATTACATTATTCCAAAGGATCAATGCCCAGATAATTCTCAAAGTAATCTAGTATTTTGGAGGCAACGTCATGTGTGAGCTCCTTTTGAAATCTTGCTAAATTCCAGCTATAATAAATTGTTAGCTACATAGCAGGGCATAGATAGAAGAGACACAAGAACTTCAACTGAACAATTTCTCGAGGAGCCATTGTACAACATTTGGAGGTCTACACACTAGATATGGTTCAAGTTCTTATGACTGCTTTATATATCCTAATTGCTGCCATATGTTTATTATGTTTATTATGATAAACATAGGTTTATTATGATTGTGAGTAGCAAATTGTAAAGTGGGATTCATAAACGACCCTCACCAGAAGGAAGTTCTTTTTTGTCTTTTAAAGATGTTGAGGCAGAAAAAAGAGACACTGAGATATTTGAATGACTTAGTTTAAATAATACTGGTGCCTTCCATTTTCCAAGGGTGATAGGGTATTTTAGAGAATAAAATTACTATTGTTTTATTAGGATTGGTGATGAGGCCTTTCTCCACTAAAAAGCAAGATTTCTGAGGCACTGTTTCTGGCTTATTAAAATATAGGTGAAATGGCTGAGTCATCTGCATACAATAAAATGGTTCTCCCAATCAAAATGTAGAGGAAAAAATTTGATCTTGAGAGGTCTTGCACCAAACACAGTTGATATACAAATTAAAAAAGAAGGTTCCAAAAATACAGCACTACTTCACTCCTTTCTGAATAAATAGGGAAGGGGAAACTATAGAATATCCTTGAAAGCCACATCAGACTTACACTATATTGTTCTCATGGAGTTAAGTAATTAAATGTGGACACAACAGTCAGTGAAGAAGGTGATCAATTTCCTCCAGGACTTGTTTCTGAGGACTGCTTCAGAAGCTGCCTTTAAATTTGTGAAGTCAACATATAATTTTTCCCAGGTGGAGCAGCATACTTTACGACTAGATTCAGAAGAACAGCAATGATCTAAAGTTCACCTATCTTTCCTAAAGCTGGCTATTCTTCTGTTAAAAATTTATCCCATGACATTCCCTTCAACCATATTCCATAAGGCATTTGTTATACAACATATTTATGTAGTCACCAGACTGATTGAGCAGTAGCGTGAGATAGAATGCTTTTGTCTCCTTTTTTTTATGCAACAGGACAGTGATAAATTTATTCCAGTCTGCTGGCATCTGGAATGAACATAAATATGCATAAATAGATTAGCCAGGATGAGTGCCCGCTAGTTAATGTTTGCCTTAAATAATTCTATCAGAAGTAGGTCACCTCTACAGTTTTGCCTTGTTTTAACTGAGAAATAAGTTTAGCAGCATTAGAAACAGGCACAAGAGGTCCAGCTGAGAATATTGTAAGACAAATGTCTAGTATAGGTATAGAACTAACATCATTGCTAAATAGAACATGACAGTGCTAATCATGCTGATCTTCCTCTGAGGAATGATACTAAATGAACCAGTAATGTCTTTTGGGAAGGCAGGTAAGACAAAGTACCAAAGTAAAGGTTTCCAGTTATCGTTCTGATCTTCCTCTCTCTTTTTAACAGGGATTTACTCTATATGTTTTTCTTCCTAATATATATGAATTTAATTAAAATTAGTAGCTGTAAGAGCCTTGGGTTTTTTCTAACTAATTTTGCGCTAACTCTGGTTACATGTACTGTTGAATAATAACATAATGTAATACTTGGGCTTGAAATACTGTAGATAGTAGTACTAGTAGATAGTAGATAGCATTAGATAGTAGACAGTCCATTATAGATGGAGTGCCTGAGATGTGTTGCTTTATTTGAACCCACAGAATACTACAGCTTCCATTCTCATATCCTTTACCAAGCGAGAATTTACTTTACCTGGAGAGTTGTGGTGAACAGAAGAGTTCATTGATCTTCTAGTTTGGTGACTAGAAGCAGATAGGCTGCTATTAATCTATAAGGATTTAAGGTTCAAAGATAGAATTGAAGAAACCATTTAAAAGTCAATAGAACCATCTCTACATTAACCCAAACAGGTAGGCTCTCCATCATATTTAACTCAGCAGATCTGTTTAGGTTAAAAAAGATAGTATTTGATTGCTATTTGGAAAACAGTGAGAATCAATTATTTCATAGTCTTTATAGTAGTGAAAATAAGTGGAGGTAGAAGCATCTCAATGAAGGCAACATTATTAAAATATGTAAGCAGCAATTCAACATTCGACTCAAGTCTTGTGTTTAAGCTTCCGACCATTAAGATAATCACATCAGAAAACAATAGAGACTGGTTTTAGATGCAGTCCTCAATGAGGTCCCATACATCATTATATATATTGAATGCCTACTGACAGATTCAAAATGAGATTGGGGGCAGGGACTATGCATACATGTTGGAGTCAATTATCTAATGGCCTTCAGTGGTACCCCTTCTTGGTACTTGTAGATGCCCACCATGACGCCAGCATTAAACTTTCAAGTTTCTGTGATTCACATTTCTATTTCTCTTGAAAAAAAAAAAACATTGAGCAAATGATAGTAGACTTGACATGACTTTCCATGTCTTCACGCATTTGAGCTGGACATCATACTGATCTAATAAAAGACTTGATTTAATATAAGAGTTTTTTCAAAATTAAGACATGACATTGCAAACACAGCAGATGCGCCAGCATAAGAGTTAATAACATTTCCTCTTTATGTCAACTGAATATTTTCTTCATGCAAATAGTGTCATCCTAACTCTTTCCTTTTAGAGTGGTTGCTTGTACAGAAGGCAACTGAATTTGAGAAAAGTTTGCATTGGGCAAAGGAGATGCCATCCAGACAATTAAGGGAGCAGCACGAGCTTCTTCCAGTAGACATTAGGCAGATTACCTCTAGGTATATCCTGTAAGCCAGAGTGAATCTTATTTCATTTTACAAGGTGTTATATAAATGATAGCTAAACTTTTCAGTTGACTAATTTTTTGAGAATTTCCTCCTGCTTCTTGGTGTTTTGAATGAATAAATGATATTCTTGAGAGTTGTTAAAGAGGGTGCCAATTTCTTCTAAGTTTCAAGGCTGCTTTATTAGTCCTTAAATTCACATTTTTTTTTGTACATCTGGAAGGATTGGTTTTAAGCTGATTTTTCACATTGAAAAATCTTCACATCTAATCTTGAAATGTGAAAAATCTTCACATCTAATCTTGAAAGACATGGATACACTTGGAACAGAGTCAAAAACATCCTCCTTTTACAGAGATTTAAAGGGATAATTGTGTTGCTAAGTTTTAGCAAAATTCTATTACCATTGCTGCTTTTGGGTAGCCACGTGGCTCCTCCTTCATATATTTGGTACATTTGGAAGCATAATGGTTCACTCAAAGAATGCAACAGATATTCTCTTGCTTATATTATTATTCTTAATGAGGAGCAATGAACAGGTAGTAAAACACAAGAGCTGAAAGTACTTTGAGGCTTTCTTCAATAGCAACTTTGAATACTGCCTTCTAATTTATATCCAGATTTTAAAGAAAGGAATAAGCCCTTTCTGCTTACTTCAAACTTAACCCTCTGTTTCAGAGACCTAGCAAGATGGATCAAGGAGCTATGGAGCTTGTCTAATGTCTCTGTGATTTCAGACAGCTCTTGAAAAATCATAGCTTTGTTTTCAGAGTTAATATATACTGTTTGACCCATCAGGGTGTCAGAATTGAACACTGCCCAGGGTAATTTAGAGGCTGTATCCAATATTGACAATTCTTCATTTTGCTGTAACTGTGCCACTATGCCACATTGCAATAAGAGAGGTGAGGCAAAAATATCATACTGTCTCTCTAGCCCTGGCTGGTTTAACTCCTCATATTTATCACTGAATAGAAGAGACTCATTTCCACTTATGTTTGTGGCTCCTTTTGCTGATAAAAGCTCCTATAGCTTGGATTATTAAAGGTTCTTTGCAGGCTTTGCTAGCCAGAACCAAACCCAAGGCAATTCTTCTTTACATCTGCAGGCAAGAGAATGCATATCTAAAAGATATTGTTCAGCGAAACAGCTCCCTGTACAACCATGGAAACACTAATCACTTAGGCAGAGAATGTAAGAGATAAAGCTAACAAAATTAAGACTCAATAAAAGAAAAGAGCTTCCCATAAAAACCACAGTCATTGCAAAAGAAGAAGCGAAACAAACAAAAACAACTCCATCCCATCACCAAAAGAAAGGAAAAACTTACTCCCACAGAAGTATGTACAGTATGTAGGTAGACCTCAACTTACCACCATTGATTCAGCAACTGTTTGAAGTCATGGCAGTGCTGAACAAAAGGACCTAATATTGGTCCCTGAAGTTACAGCCATTGCAGTGTTTCCAGTCATGGGATTAAAATTTGGGCACTTAGCAGCCCTCCCACACTTATCACCACAGGGGGCCAATTCCTCCCCCACCAGTCTATCTTCCTCCATCAATGCCATCTTGTCCTTCTGCACTCCACAGTATATCCACCTCAGTGATGGATTCCTCCTGGTTCGGCCCAGTTTCACCGAGCCGGTAGCGGTGATGATATGACGTCACCAAACCGGTTCTCTTTGTTCCAGAGCTGGGCCCTCCCGCCACGCCCGTGTTATTCTTATCTTTTATTTGGCCCCACCCCCGATCTATTCTCTGCCTCCCAAGTCCCAGCTGATGGCTAGAGGGAAAAAAACTGTTTAAACTCTTGCCGCGGGGCTTCAAAGGGCCGCCCTAAAGCTGATCAGTGTTAAAAGGCAGTGTGGTGGTAGACCGGTGCCTCCAAAAACAAATGGTTAGACCGGTATGCTTGAAAAACAAATGGGTAGACCGGGACGCTCGAAAAACAAATGGGTAGACCAGGACGCTCCAAGAACAAATGAGTAGACTGGTACAGCTCTGCAAGCAATTAAAAGCCTGGTAGACCAGTACCTCTGCTAAATCCTAAAGAATTGTCACATGACCATCAAGCCATGTCCACAAAATAAGCCACGCCCACAGAACTGGTAGTAAACAATTTTAGAACCCACCCCTGACCCACCCTGACTCTTTAGCAGATAGCTGCTGGCCACACAAGGCTTTCTTCCATAGGTCATGCATCACAGTTTCCTCATGAGACCTGGGGAAAATAGCGATAGCACTTAGCAATAGCACTTAGACTTATGTACTGCTTCATAGTGCTTTTACAGCCCTCTCTAAGCCGTTTACAGAGTCAGCATATTGCCCCCTACAATCTGGTCCTCATCTTACAGATTTAAAAGGATTTCACATATGTATATTATATATGTAAATACATACATAAATGTGACACATACATAGTTATTTTACCTTTGCTAAAACAACCACATGTTT
Organism: Pantherophis guttatus; assembly: GCF_059756535.1. Classification (NCBI taxonomy): domain Eukaryota; kingdom Metazoa; phylum Chordata; class Lepidosauria; order Squamata; family Colubridae; genus Pantherophis; species Pantherophis guttatus. The sequence goes on from NC_142068.1 coordinate 61,955,326, forward strand.
AATATCTAATTAAAAATCGCAATGGTGTACTTTCTTTTTTGGAAGTTTAGTAAAAAGTCAGGACAGCTTTAATACGTGAACTGTAACCAATGCTAAGACATAGCTGTACATTAAGTAACACTCAGACAACTGTTTATGTATTCTTGACTCATTTCTGATTGAACAAATAAATTACAAAAATAGATTGAAAATCACTGGTAAAAAGAAAAAAAAATTAAATATGATGAGATAATCCAAATCTTATAGCAGCAAGAATTCGATACATCCTGTTGAATCAAATCATGGGTGTAATTATTTTATAAGCTATTGCTACAATAATGACTAGTCATGATGGCACATCGTGTATTTATCTGCCATTAATTATTAAATGCACAATACAAAAGCAATTTGTGAGAGACCATACCAGTTATTTTTATTTTAGAGCTCAGCTTCACATATGCTTTTGATAAGTTGCTGTACATATTTAGTACTAGCCAAATGGTGATTTAATCATGTAATAGATAAAAATCTGGCAATCAAGTTCTGACCACCACCACAAAGACAAAAGAATAAATAGATCAGTATCTGCCTTGTGTTAGATTTGATAGGTGTAGCAAATTTGATGGCATTGAAGAACAAAGTCCAGTGTATTTCAAGTGTCATTTTACTTGTGATAATTTATTTGCGTAGCAGCTGGATCTCTTGTTATATAAATAGAAAAGTTTCCTGATTGTCCTTTCTCTTGTACAGGATCAGTTTTATGTTGTAATAAGGTATCAGTCTTCTTTGATAGAGATCAGTGTATCTATCCAAGTTTATTCATTTGTTTGTTTGCTCTAAAATATTATTGGATGTGTGTTGTGCTTGTATTTTTTTGCTTGGAACATAAGCGATACTTGAAACAAAATTCATTCCCCTTTTACCTCTGGGTTTGTTTTGCTTTTGAAATTGAAAATCTATTGCTGAATAATGCAAAAATAATAATAATAATTCCTTGAGCAAAACAATTTGTAATTAACTTTTAAAAATCTCAATGTAAAATAATATTTATTGTGAATAGTATTTCCTGACATTCATCTTATTTGACATTTCCCTCTTTGCCTCACATTTTAATTTTCTCCTAAAATGCAAAATTTGAGCCAGAAAATGCTTTGCTTGGAGTGTAATCATTGCTAATGGATTGCTTGCAGTGGGAAAAGATTTTTAATATTCTTTTTGAAATCTACTACGGGAATTCTAAAATATTACTTTCATTCTTTCTACTCTCTTTAATACAGTCAGAAGGGGTTTTCCCCCTATTATTTTCAAAGTTAGCAATTGCCCCTCTTACCATCTTGTCAAACTTTATCGTTAGCTATCATTTATACAAAAGGAATGTTTTAGAAATGTTTCAGTGCTCCATAATTAAGTTTGCTTTCTTTAATTAAAATTTGAGTTAAGTCAGTAGGAGCAAGTATGTCAAGTCAACTTACCCATGAACTTTTCAACATTTATATTTAGAAACAGTTCCAAATATTGATGAACCTTGGGCAAAGAATTTTGTAGTAAATCCCATCTTCTGTTGGAGTGTCACTTAGGAGTAGTAAATTGGACAAGTAGGTTTGTATAGTTGGGCCTCACACCTTTGAAATGTCCTACAAGGTTACAGAACATCATTAAATTTGGTAATATTATGGAAATCAAACTATATCCAGCTGTTAAGAGCAGCCTAAAATGCTGAGGTAGTGAATAAAATTTCAATTATCAGTGGACTCTGATCACTGAAGAAGATACCTTGTATATTTTAAGCATTTCTATTTTACATTATCACTCAGTGAAGTGACTTACAACTTCACCACATGCACACACAAACATATTCATGGATCAGCAGTTCCCAGATTGTGAACCTTACAAAACCGATATACAGCAATTATTGTTCTTGTTATTATTATTTCTTTGCAAACAATATAGTAAGGGAGAAAGGATACCTGGGAAGAGGAGAGTGATGATTTCTTAAAAGGTGGTGGGGGGGAGAAAACTATTCCAAAAGAAGGGAATGTAATAACAATAATGACACAAAACTTATACTATGATAAATCAAATAAAGAAAAGTGCAGAATGCAACGGCAAACCTGCAAGAGGAAAGAAAACAAAACAAAGTAGAACAGAAAAGTACATGAAAAACACTGGGTTTTATTTAAATTGTAAAAAAAAAAAAAGATATGTTCCATCCGACTTTAGAATTATTAGCCTTTCCAAGGAATGCCTTAAAACTAAGTAAGGGGATCAGATTTACAGTTCCTATGGCTATTTAGTTAACACAGTCAGATCTCTTTACCATGGGTTCTGGCAGACAAAATCCAAATAACTGGAATCGGATGTGCCTTTGCACCGTAAAAGGACTAACAACCTTCCTATTGGGTAGGCAAGCAGCAGACCATATGGAAGAGAACAAATGGAGAGGGGTGTGTGCTCCTAGCCACCCATTATACAAGAACTCTCACAAACTTCATCCAAATTGAGGCATACAGTATATGCATTTTGATTGTGGACTCTGGCAAGGATGGAAAAAAGCCTCCTTTCTCTGATAAGCTGCATGAGTTGACATAAAGTCACAGAAAGATACCTGGTGCTGTTTGGTGTCTCCCAAGACACATGTGCGGTCTGGATATTGTTTGTTTATACATGGGATATGAGGCAGATATTTAAAAATTTTATGAGCTTAGATGTAATAGGCTCCACTGAGAATTTTTGATCAATTGAGCATATTGCTGGTGCAATTGCTTGCAGAAATATCCTTAAGCAGCCTGCAGGGAATATCAGCAGAGAGATGAATTCAGTGCTATCAGGACTCAGATACTGCAAACTTGGTTTTTTCAGCTGCCTGTCGCCCCAGCTTCTTTTTTTTGGAGGACTAACTAGGTGGGAGGAACCCTATTGTCTTCCTTTTGAGCAGTTCATGGCATTCACATGGTATGTCTGAGGGAGTGCATTTTGCTCCAATACAGACACCAGGGATCACTGGGTTAAGCATTTACATTATGCAACCATCTAATGCTAAAATATCAAATCTGGCTCCAAAATCCAGACAACCATTAGATGACAGAAAAGAGAAGGACCAAGGGAGACATGATAGCCATCTTCCAATACTTGAGGAGCTGCCACAGAGAGGAGGGGGTCAAGCTGTTCTCCAAGCACCTGAAAACCAGACAAGGAATAATGGATGGAAACTGACCAAGGAGAGCTTCAACCTAGAAATGAGGAGGAACTTTCTGACCGTGAGAACAATCAACCTGTGGAACAGCTTGCCTTCGGAAGTTGTGGGAGCATCATCACTTGAGACTTTCAAGAAAAGATTGGACTGCCATTTGTCAGAAATGGTTTAGGGTCTCCTGCTTGAGCAGGGGGTTGGACTAGATTACCTATAAGGTCCCTTCCAACTCTGTTAATCTGTTAATGTTAAGATCTAGGAAATGGGTAACTCATTGCTGTCATCTCGTGATTATCTGGATTTTTGCAGCCCAGTTTTGGTGTGTGAACTTCATGGATGACCTAGGTATGCAGGAATACAACTGGTTGTTGCAAAATCATTTCTCACTAGCTTACCTAGGAATACATACAACAATATTGTGAACCTTCAGTATTGTCAGCTCGCAGAGCAGACCCTATTCTTTTTTCCTAACCGTCAAAATGAGTGGCATACTGCAAGTATATGCCATACAAAATTACATTTTAAGAGAATTGTCAGCTTGTGGATTTTGGAAAAGATTATTCCAGGTCATTTCATTTGCAAATGAAATGAAAATGAATTCTTTCAGTTAAGTGGGTTCCTGTGGGTTAGATATATGTTTGCATTGTGCTAAAGGCACATTTATGACATGCATTTATGTGCTTGTGTTTTTCTCTCCTGCAGTGTCCAATATATAACAGCTTTGAAACCTGTTGATGTTGCAGGTGTTTTTAGGGTACACATACAGGCACATTCATTTTGTCCTATAATTAGGAATTAAGAATTGATGTACTTACAATATAATTTCATTGCTAATGCCTATTGTCCCATTGCATTTATCCATAATTCATGGTATTACCATCTTTTTCTACCACATTGGTGCTTCTATCAGTTTGGTTTTGGTTATCTGCTCAAGTAAAAGTGATTTTGCATTGTCAAAGTACTATAATGCAGGACAGGGGTAGGTTACTTACCTCCACTACCGGTTACTTACCTCCACTACTGGTTCACAATGGGAGCATGCATATGCGCAGAAGCTTCTGCGCATGTGCAGATCTTTCATGATGACGTCCGGGCAGGTGGGCGGAGCCTCCCGCCGCCTTTACTATTGGTTCGCAAGAACTGGACCGAAACGGGAGCAACCCACCACTGGTGCAAGATTACTTTATGTCATTCATACTTCTAATGCACAAACTGTCTCGGTGATAAGTATACCCCAAACCTCTAATCATTTTGAGCTATATACATTATATACAATTTGCATACTTTCTTATTTTACGTGTACTTGATCTTTTATTACAGTATGAAGATGAAACTTTCTTTGTCAGTGGAAGAGATATCAAAAGAAAAAAAAAACAAGTGGGGGTACAGAAAAGGTTGAATGTGGTTGCAATCATTGTGTCTTAGTACAGATATTGGGAGGGCAGAGATGAGAATTAGAAGCAAGAAAAATTCAGTAATTCAGATAGCCATAGCAATAGCACCTGGACATATACCTCTTCATAGTGCTTTACGGCCCTCTCTAAGAAGTTTACAGAGTCAGCATATTGTCCCCAACAATCTGAGTCCTCGTTTTACCAACTTTGGAAAGATGGAAGGCTGAGTCAACCTTGAGCCGGTCAGAATTGAACTGCTGGCAGTTGGCAGTATTAGCCTGCAATACTGCGTTCTAACCACAGTGTCACCACAGAAAGCCATTCTAATCATTTAGATTTATTCCTCATGGCTTATAGAAGATCTTTAAAGACATCTTTATTCCCAGGATTTCCAACCCTAGCTAAGTTTATTGGCATCCTTCTCACAAGAGGGTTGCTTTATTACTATTGAATTATTGTACTGCTATTTTTTTATAATACTGATTTTTTTTTTATTGCTATGTTGCAGTTGTTTTGAGTTGGTCTGTAAAACACTGTAAAATAAATAAATAATTCTAGGTGGCTGTTAGTTTTTGTACCTTAAATTCCTATGCTTCCATTTATTGGAAGCATTTATTAACTCTTTCTGCATCTCTTCCCGCAACTATCCACAAAATACACCTCACTATCATTTTATGGCCATTCAATTGTTTTGATACTCTAGTGACATTTTCCAAATGAAGGTACATACAATTGATTGCTTTAGGAAGCGCATGTATAACTCTCAGACTACAGGTAGCTCACAGCCACTTTCCACTACTAATAGCCAGGAAGAAAGGGTGGGATGGAAAACAGAAGAGGGAGGAAATTAAGAAAATGGGTTGTGCCTGCAGAAAAGCCTTTTCTGTAAAAGGCATTACATAGAAAAAACTGTGTAAGTCTGGAAAAAGATTTGGCTGTTTTATTGATTTTAAGGGAGGTGCTTCATACACACTGATGTTCATTGCAAAGCAATAACAATAACAATAACAGTAATCATCCTCATCTTCTGGAATAAGTTTCTGACAATCTGTTGAACTGATTGTATAAGGTCGTTTTCAAATTAAGATCATGTTAAAGCCTTATTTTTAACCTCATTACTAGCTGTTTTCTGCCTTGTCTCCCTCCCCTAATGCAATGACTTTGAAGTTCCTTGTTTGATGTATCTGAAGTGAGCCAAGTTCTGTAGTCTTCTAAATAAATGTGAATGTATTTCATCTAACCAAACGATGCAATTGGTAGTGCAGCCTAATATATCGTCCATAACAATGCTTTCAATTTGCTTGCATTTGTAGCTATTATAATTATTGTGAAAGATAGAGTGTGCCTGCCTTGAATATGATTTCTTGTCTCTTATTACTGTAATTAACCATCTTATTTAGATTTGCTTTAAAAAAAAAATCACCTAAGCCCCATTTAACAATATGGCCAAACATTTCCCAAATGCTCATATGGCAACAGATCATTACATGCAAGCTGGAGGTAGTACTGGAGATGTCAAACTATTAAAATTCAATCAAATATTGCATTTATTGTAAAGCCAAACAACTTTATAACCTGAGCATTTCTGTGATGACATATTTGGAGTGTTAATTATTTATGTGTGTTCTGTTTAATTACAGTTTGAAAATGAGATAATCACAAAACTGGATCATGAAGTGGAAGGTGGAAGAGGAGATGAACAATATAAAGTGTTATTTGACAAAATGTAAGTGCTCATAACAGCTGGATTTATAACGATTAATTAACATTTGTTGATACAAAATATTTCAAATTAGTCTTTCATGAAAAATATGTTCCCAAGTTTGACTAATAAGATTTTTTTTTTAACTATCACCTTTTCAGTCTTTTAGAACACTGCAGAAAACATAAGTACCTTGCCAAAAATGGTGAAACTTTTGTTAAACTTGTGGTACGGCTGATGGAGAGACTTCTAGATTACAGAACTATTATGCATGATGAAAACAAGGAAAACCGCATGAGCTGTACAGTCAATGTTCTGGTGAGAAATGAGATGGTTATATGTGGGATAAAGAAGAATTCTATACAATCTCTTTTTTTCTTAGGCTGACTAAACTTATGACTACAATTTAAATGGATAAGATTCTGCCCACCGGATATTTCACAAAAAAGTAAAACTTGAGAACTTCTTTTTCTTCTTCTTTAAAACTGGTGTTTACTTTAGAAATCAGGATTAGGCAAACCAAGCCTAAACTAAATATATGATTCTGTTTACACTATCATAATTCATCTAAGTAAGCTACAAATAAAAGGGGAAATGTAGGATGATAAACTCTAACTTTGGCAAAAGAGCTTGATTGGTAAATAATGCTGCATCTTAAAAGTACATTAGCCTTTGTAGTCAATTTTGTAAGGTGGATTTAGGGGACTAACGAGTCTGATAGGTTGATGGGAATGTAAACCGTTAATGCCTTGGTTTACTGCAATTTTCTAGAAAATAAAAATAAAAGATAAATTTAAGAATATAAACGGAAAGCATGACTTCAAACCAGAATAAACCTGACAATTAAAACTTTTTAAAAAAATCAGATAGCATGGTAATCAGATATATTGTTGATTTAATTAAAGTATCACCTCTGCATTTAACTGCCAAGTCAAAAATCCTTTTCCTTGGTGTCTCAAGGCTGCAATAATACAGGAAAACGATTCATAAATATACCTATACAGAATGAAACAGAAACCTCAGTACCTTTATAAAATACAAACTAAACCGGGCATGAAGTTTTTAAGAAAGTCTGTTGGCTCTTATTGACATGGAATATCTGCCGGGATCATTTATAATGGTCTTCCAGGAATTAGGCTACTAAATCCCTGCAAACAGTCATAAACTCATGGGGCCAGACAGCTTCGAAAGCTCTTTACTTCTCATCCCTCTTGTGGGTTATGCATCAGTTGGGGGGAAAAAGAGAGCATAAAGCTAATTTAAACAAGAAAAATAGAAAAAAACCCCATCCTTTGGATTTGGGATTTGGGATTTGGGATTTGGGATTTGGGATTATTCTTTTTTCAAGAAAGAACTCTAAGCAAAAGTTAGGAGTATACATTATTAAATTTTACAACTTTTATAGTTCCAGCCATTTACCACATCACTATCATCATTATTATTCCTAAATCAAGTCTCTTTGGTGAAGGTTATGGACAGTAATCTGCTACACTGTTTCCATAGAGAACGTTTTTTTACTTCTTACTCTTGAACAGAGATAAGGACTGGACAAAAATCTGGATATTTTCACTTCTAGTCTAGAACCTTAACCACTATTACAGCTTGGCTCCCCAGAAAATATACTATATATATCTGTCACCAGAGCCAGGTTTTCAAAGCTTCCTTGTAACCCAGGAGGGCTCCACCCTTATCTCTGGAGGAATGCTCTCGTAGAGGGTGGGGTTGCACCTGAGCAGACATACTTCCTAGGTCCCACAAGCTGGCAATATTTAATGGAACAGAGCTGGAATGCACCCCACTCTGATGGAAGGCACTGGATGGGCAGAAACTATTGGTCTCTCCAGTATCTAGGCCCTATGCCATTATGTCAATATAAACCACTTTAAAAGAGATTTAAAATTAATTTTAATTTATTTTGCGTTTTTAATTAAAATTATATTCTAGTAGGGAGAGATCCTGAATTTCCTTATATAAATTTGCAGTTCTCAAACATCGGAAACAGCTAATACATTTATTTTGGTTGCTCAATCCCTATCTTGCATTGAGTTCAGATACATAAATTCTCAGAACTCCCTTGATCCTTCAGACTTCTGCAGTAGATCTTTTGCATAACCCTTTCTATTTGTAGAATAGGTCTCTCTCCCTCTTTCCCTCCCCCATCCCCCACTCTGTCTCTCCCCCCCTCCTCCCTCCCTCTCTTTCTCTCTCTTTCTGTGAGGATGGGCATATAAAAATGATTTATTTGCTTTTTCGGCCTCTGGACTCATTGCTTGAAGTATTTTATTGGCAGATTCAGTTCCATAAAAGGGATTATTATTAATGAGGGCTTATTTCTTTTATTATAAACATGTATTTGGTAGTTTATCTTCCTGTTTTGCTGCTTTGCTTCATAAAAAAGAAAATCTACCCTGTTTCTCCCAAAATAAGACATCCCCTGATAATAAGCCCAATCGGGCTTTTGAGCGCATGGCAATAAGACCAAGCGCTTATTTCAGGGTTCAAAAAAATATAAGACAGGGTCTTATTTTTGGGGAAACATGGTAATTCCTAATTTTTATTAGTCCTTTACTCCACGTATCTGGATTGCTTCCCCAAAAGTTACTTAATTTCACCTCTAACGTACAAATTGACCCATTGTGGAGATCAGAATCCAGCCTGGAAAAGAAATGAAAAAATATTCTGTCTGGATTCTTTAAATGCTACTGGAGCCCCTTTGTTGTTTCATTAGAAAATATGGACTATGGATTACTTTTTTTGTAATTGTGGTAGACATCCTCTGAGCACCAGCAAACTTACTTATGTGCAATGTATGTGCTTTCATAGAAGTACATTATGTATGCTGTAGATTAGTGCACTATTTCTCTAATTTGCGGAATAACTATTTTTAACTCACAAGGAAATTTATTTGCGCACGAACATTTAGAAACCCTGGGGAATCATCAGCTTAATAGGCACTCACATTTAAAACTTATAGAGAAGACAGGTGTTGAAGGATGAAATGATTGAAAATTAATTTTATAAGCATCAAAAAGTTTTTCATTCTTTAGGGGGGGAAATGGCTGGATTTGTGTAACTGCCTCCTGCATGTGCATTACCTGCATGAATTTATTTATTTTTAATATCATGATTTCAAAACAGAAAAATAAAGGGGGACACCATGTTTATAAAATATTTAATGAAAGGAGACTAGGATTGGGCAGATTTGATTATAGGCCAGGTGTCAGCAACCCGCGGCTCTGGAGCTGCATGTGGCTCTTTGACCCCTCTTTGGCTGCCTGCTGACCCTGTCACGCAACCTGCTCTCTGTCCCAAAATATTGGCTCAACCCAGTCGCAAACCTCCTCTCTGCCCCGAAAAGGCACGAGCCTCTCCACAGAGCCGCACAGCTCAAGAGCCCCAGTGTTTTTTCCTCACTGCCCACAACTGGCTGCTTTTTCCGTGTCCTTCATGGGCAGCTCAGCACCAGCTCAGTACCAGCATGGTCCCCTTCATTTTGGCTCAGGAAGGAGGGGAACGGGGAGGAGCAGCTGCTGCCGTATGCAGGGAGGGAAGAGTTCTGGCTCTCATGCGCAGCGTTGCTGGCTACACACTTGAGCACACAGTGGCAGCAGGGGGAGGAGGAGTCACCACCGTAGCCGCCACAGTGGCCGCCATGATCCCTGCCCAGAAGGGTATCCTGCTTGTGCACGTGTGCATGTGCACATGTAAGAAAGATGACAGAAAAGGGGAGAAAGAGAAAGAGAAATGACAAAATGATGGAGGGAGAGAATGAGAGAGGAAAGAGAAAAACAAATGAGAGAGAGAGAGAAGGGGAAAGAAAGAGAGAGAGGGAGGGAGAGATGAGAGATGAGAGGGAGAGAGAGAGAAATGAGAGATACAAAAGGGGAGAAAAAGAGAGAATAAGAGAGAGAAATGTGAAAATGATGGAGGGAGAGAATGAGAGAGAAGAAAAAGAGAGAAACAATTGAGACAGAAAAGGGGGAGAGGGAGAGAAAAATGAGAGAGTGCTGGAGGGAAAGAATGAGAGAGAGGGAAACAAATGAGTGAGAGAAGGGGGTTAAGGTTAGGGTTAGGATTAGAAATACCTTTTCTGTCATGGCACATGCCATTGTAATATCCTGCTTGAGATTTATATGTACCAGGGCTCATTTCATTCAAATACGCTCTTGAAAACTGGCTCTTCCTTCAGACTTTGAGTTGGCTGGTTGGCTGGTAAAATGCTGCATGTTGAGAGTGTTGTTTTTTAATCCTTCTCCATGATTCACTATCTTTGTTTTATAGTTGCTATTAATTTTGTTCTTTCTATCGCATACCACTCAGAGTTGCTATAAATCGGGCCGCTTTACAAAATTTAATTTAATTAAAATATTTTTTTCACCCTATAAAGCTATTTCATTGATGGGACCCAAAGCATGCCAAGTCTACAAGATATAATGGGCAGATGCTACAGGAGATAGGATGGTCCCTCAATTGTCCAGGCCTATGGCCATGAAAGGTTGTGAAGATGATAACCAGCACTTTGAAATGCACCTGAATGTACTAGTAACCAATGTAGCTCACAAAGCAGCAATGTTACACAGTCACATTGTGGCATGATCATCGTTTCTTATTCCATTGCATTCTGCACAAGCTGCAGCTTCAAATGGTCCTCAAGGGCAGCCCTCTATAGTGAACATTGCAATTGTCCTTGTGCAAAGTGATGAAAGCATTAATAATTGTTTGGAGTGTCTTTCAGATCTAAAATTGGGTGCAGGTGATATATACCATGAATCTGAATGAAGGCCCCTCTGGCCACTACTACAGGAGCTGGGGGTCTAGGATAACCGTCAAATTGCACATCAGTCTCAAATAAGGAAGTGAGGTTTCAGTTACAAGTGGTCCAAGCACCCAAAGCCACTTGGTTGACCTTGATTCTGTTCCTTCTTATCCAGCCACCTGCCAGCCTGTATGAAAATTGCCCAAAATTATTGGATCCATCAACAGCTTCTTAATTCAGTCATCTTCAATGACTCCATTGGATGGCAACATCTGCGGTGCTTGATTTTGCAAAATGCTCTGGAATCTGCAAACTTGGGGCTGAAGAGTTACACATGGCCCACAGATTGACCACATACTCAGTAGTTCTCAACCTTCCTAATGCCGCAACCCTTTAATATAGTTCCTCATGTTGTGGTGACCCTCAATCATAAAATTATTCCTAAAACCATTGAAAATATGTGTTTTCCGATGGTCTTAGGCGACCCCTGTGAAAGGGTTGTTCGACCCCCAAAGGGGTCCCAACCCACAGGTTGAGAACCACTGCTCTAGAATCTCATGATTAAAAAAAAGTTATATTGGACACAATTCAGAATAATAATTGTCCAGAAAGAGCAAATATTTTTGTATTAGTCAGTCTTTCCCAACACTGAGATAATAGGCTCACATAATCATGTTCCTATTGGCAATTCACATGTGGTGGTGTTCTGTGTCTGTTAATAGAAACTATATATTCCTATCTTGAGAGAAAATTACTCAATTATGCAGTCCATTCAGGCCTCTGATCATCATCCTTCTTACCTGTGTTTGATATAAGTAGCTTCACCCTCATCAAGTCAGCTATTGATTTAAAAAAAAAATTCATGGAGAAAAGTTAGGTATCATTCCTGGATTTGATGAAATAGAAATAAAACTGAGTGGCATCAATATATTTATCGCACTGTGTTATTAAATCCAGAGCAATTTATCAATTCGTTATGCTAAACAGGAAAATGGAAACAAGCAGAGCTGATACAAAATGATGCTACTGACCAAAAGAAATCGCCATCAGTGGTATCAAAGCACTAATCCAACAAAACTAAACTAAAACATATTATGCTTTCACTTATGGCTAAAAAAGTATATGATTTGAATCTTGATAATCCATCCTTTAGAAACACTGTCAACTTAGAATTTGTGCTCAAAGCTGCAGGCATATAATTGTACATAATTACAATTTCTTACAGTTTCTTAGACAACATCACTGCATAGAAACATTTTCTCAATAGACTGATCATTTATATTAATAGAATTCTTTATGTTTTAGATTATGATTCGGTTCTAAAAGCATGTTTTTTTAATCAAGGAAGAGACAAACTGAACCCAACCTCAAATGTGTTCTCCAGCTAAAGTGAAGTTTTCTAACAAATAACAATACCAGTGCTGTGGGTGTACTAATTATGGGAATTATAGCAGGCATAAAGGGGAAAATGTAGTCCTTCTGTGTTTTTAATGAAAAAATATATTCCAGAGGAGGAGTTTTATTTAGTTCTGCATCAGAAGGGAGGAATATATTATTCCAGTAATCTTATAATTATCAGCACTCATCCTCCTTCCTACCTGAAGCTATTTACATTTTTAGTATGCTCTTTAATTTATTAGATTTCAAGAACGGATGATTTAACACTAATTTTTGTTTAAAGTTTTAAATTGTTTTTCAGTACATTACGATGACTAGTACTTTGCAAAAGTGAGAAGAGCTAATGGTGTAGGATTTGAAAGTGCCCTATTGGGGGCATATGGAGTTCTGGTAATAAAATGTTTTTTAAAAGGAATGCTTTCATATTTCATACGTGAAAAAATGAGTTGATGCAAGCATCACATTACAATATTATAGAGTTATAAATTCCTAATATAGTGCGTGTAAAACCGTTGCACATGTGTGTAAAACCAAATTCATTAAAATAGGCTGATACTTCTTTTTCCCCCCTTAGAATTTCTACAAGGAGATTGAAAGAGAAGAAATGTACATAAGGTTTGTAAATATGAACTTTATTAGGCATTATTTAATAATAAATACAGAATTTTACATATACACAAACACAGCACAAGCAGACCCTTTTATTCATATATCTTTAAACACCTAATGAAATCCTAAGTATTGATTAGAGTAGGGCTGTGTGCAATATGGATCCTATTATTATATCATATAATTACATTTTAGGCAGCATAGTTGGAGGAGACTCTTATTCAGAATATATAGATGTGTAATTTCAAGGTTTACTTTCACACCTCTTTTTCCTCAGCAGATGTAATTTATTCATTTAGTTTTTCCAAATATTAACATTGATTCCTGACAGGGTTACCATGTACCTTTGCTCCCATACCCATCCCCATCCGTCTTGCTCTTTTAACACTTCCCACTGTCTTTTGAACTATCAATGTGTGGTTAAGTTTTCTTTCTTCTAATGACTTTATGATTGGTATTTCTTTGCTCCTTTCTGTGGTTGCAAGAGCTTATTTTTTTTTTAGCTCCTGGCCCTTTCATTTGTTTTTGTTTATCACTGATTTAATTTGTTTCTTAACAGGGAAAGGGGATGTTAATTATCAACCACCTTTCTGCAGCGAGAACAATTTCTCATTGCCTTTTATTATTATTATCTTTTATTATCACAACTGCATTCTTGCATTCTCCAATGGATATTAAAACCCTCTTTCCCCAGGTTATAATTCTAATTATCAAAAGATTGTAAAAGTACCATCTGATTATTTGCTTTTGAGCAACTCTTTAATAATATACGGAACCTCTTTGAGGTAGTAGCTTTCCTCCATTTGAAGCTTTCATTTTGATCATTTACAATTCAAAATGTAACCTATTCAGAATGACAGAAATTACAGAAATTTTCTGTAATTCTGTAGCAGTGTGGAAGAGGACAAAGCTACATATTATATAGATTTCATTAGTTTAAAACTGAAGCCAAGACGGTGGATTTAGCACTTCATTACATTAGGAAGAAAGGTTTTTTTTTCTTTCTTTCTATAACTTCTACTCCCATGACAATAAGTTGCTATTTTTAACATGCATTAGCATCATTAAAAAAAATCCTTAAATGTGAATAGCTGCACTGAAAGGAAATATGGAGTTGTATGACTTTCAAGTGCAGCTGAATAGAAAGTCTTAAAGTTGCTCCCTCCATGCTTTCCTGCTCTCCCACATTACAGTCACCATCAAGATCCTAATATAATATGCAATCATGCTCAGGTACAAAGGGGTTATATATGTTTCTGAAATGTAAGTTCTCCGAAGTAAGCTAAATAAATATGTATGTATTTATTTTATATATTTATTACAAGAGCTTCTATGGGGCTTCAACCTTCCACAAGAGCCTGAAGATCTGTCTCTGCCAGGTGACCTGGGGCCCCAAGGGGGAGTACTGTGCTGGAGGTGCACATCCCCTGCACATCTTGCTCCTTCCCCTTCCATCTTATAATTATACTTTTGTATCCTTATTGTTATAGTTTTACAGCTTTTAATGTTGTAAGCCGCCCAGAATTGCCTCACAGCCAGATGGGTGGCAAACAAATTAAATAAAAAAACAAATTGTATGATTCTGGTTGATATATAAAATGCATATGGAGCTAAATAAAATTAAAATAATGCAATTACTTTCAATATCTTCATAAATGACTTAGATGAGGGAATAGAAGGGGAATTCAGCAAATTCGCAGATGACACTAAGCTGGTAGGAATAGCCAACCCCCCTGTAGACAAACTCAGGATCCAAAAAAATCTTGACAGACTTCAACAATGGGCAAACAAAATGAAATTTAATGTGGAGAAAAGTAAGGTTTTACACCTGGACAGGAAAAACCAAAGGTACAAGTACAGATTAAGCAAAACCTGGCTCAAAAATTGTAACTTTGACCTTGGAATCCTAGTGGACGCTCTCTTAAGCATGAGTTAGCAGTGTGCGGAACAGCCAAAAAAGCTAATATAATCCTTGGTTGTATAAACAGAGGCATAGAATCAAAATCACGTGAAGTATTAGTACTGCTTTATAAAGCCTTAGTAAGACCACACATGAAATACTGCATCCAGTTTTGATCACCACATTAAAAAAAAAAAAAAAAGATGTTGAGACTTTAGGAAAAAGTGCAAAGAAGAGCAACTAAAATGATTAAAGGCCTGGAGATTAAAACATGTGAAGAATGGTTGCCAGATTTGGGTTTGGCTAGTCTAGAGAAAAGAAGGACCATGGGGCTCTTGATAGCAATAGCAATAGCAATAGCAATAGCAATAGCAATAGCAATAGCAATAGCAATAACAATAACAATAACACTTAGACTTATATACTGCTTTACAGTGCTTTACAGCCCTCTCTAAGCAGTATACAGAGTCAGCATATTGCCTCCAACAATCCGGGTCCTCATGCTAGCAGTGTTCCAGTTTTTGAGAGGCTGTCACAAAGAGGACTGGGCCAATTTATTTTCCAAAGCACCAGAGGGCAGGATAAGAAACAATGGATGGAGACTAAACAAGGAGAGAAGCACCCAGGAATTAAGGAGAAACATCCTAACCATGAGAATAATTAACCAGTGGAACAGCTTGCCTTCAGAAATTGTGGATGCTTCATCACTGGAGGTTTTTAAGAAGAGACAGGACAGTCACTTGTCTGAAATGGTATAGGCTCTCCTGCTTGTGCAGGGGACTGGACTAGAAGACCTCCAAGGTCCCTTCCAGCTCTATTCTGATTCTGACTCTGACTCTGATTCAAAATTATCAACACTATCAAACATATGAATAACAATAACACACACTAAGGCAACAATATTAATGTTGTCAGCATAAATATAGCAATAGCACTTAGACTTATATACCACTTCATAATACTCTCCTAGTGGTTCACAAATGTCATCACATTGCTCCCAACCATCTAGCTCCTCATTTTAATGATCTCGGAAAGATGGAAGGCTGAGTCAACCTTGAGCCGGTCAGGATTGAACTGCTGGCAGTCAGCAGAGTTAGCCTGCAATACTGCTTTCTAACCATTGTGCCACCATAGCTCCTAAATATAATAAATATAATCCATAAATATAATTGCTACTTTCATAAAAATAATATTTTTATATGTTGGGGTGGATTGTTATTTATTTTCAAAGGTAGCAAAGAAGTTTTTGTTTCTTTGGAATTACTTTTAAAGGAAATAAAGTTAGGCTCAAAAATAGAATTTATCAGTTATATACTTATCAAAATGATACTTTAAGCCTTTTCAGAAAATCAGTGTTTTTTAAAACATGAATCTTTTAACCATGGAAAATATAACTTTATAAAATGCATTATTCATATAATTGCTAACTTCTTTTGAATGCCAGGTACTAAATATTATTTGATTTGAAACATGAGATTTAAAAAAAAAACATTAATTTTATTTCATATTTCAGCATTTAGAATTCATGGGATCTTAAACCATAATTATTCTGTAATATTGTTGAAAATTATATTTTATTACTTTAGGTATTTGTACAAACTTTGTGACCTGCACAAAGAATGCGATAACTACACTGAAGCCGCCTACACATTACTTCTCCATGCAAAGCTTCTTAAGGTATATACTTCAAATACTTTTAATCTTGAAGGTTTAGAATTTAAGATGCAGAATTTCTCCAGAAAAAAATATTACCTGCATACAAAATACACTGAATATTTTATAAGAATGAAACAGAAAGCTTGGGTATAGAATTGTTACCTGAAATTTAGTTTAAAGTGAATCACCCAAGGACCTGTGGTGGAAGCAAAGACAAAGTACCCCAAGAGAATAACCACAAATGTCAGTACAGATTGTTAACCACAATGCGATTTATCATCTGTCCTGGATTCAGCATGGGGCACATTTCACCATCCTTATTAATGTGGCCTTAAAGATGCCTTATTTTTTCCAGGGTTTGCGTGATAACTATGCGAAAAATATGTGTTTGAATTAAGGAGATGTGACATGATGCAATCATATGTCACTGCTCTGTTGACCCTTAATGCCTTCTTAACGCATGTTTTTCTGAATCAAGTGGCTACCATGTGAGCCCAGGGAAAGTCAAGACTTCTTTAAGGATATGCTGACAAGTACAGCAAACAGCCGTGCTAGATCTGAAACATCTTTCCCACTTTGGATCCAAATATTGCAAGTAAGATATTGAAACTTATAAGCAATATTCCAAGTTTATCTTTGTAGATTGGTATCTGCTTCGTTTTCTTCTCCAATTGTTTTTTTTTTTTTCTTTCTTTCTTTAGGTAGCAGACTTTTTAGCCCTGCAGGGTGACTCATTACAACTTTGTACCCTTCTCCAAATATCCCAGTTTTTAAAGAATATGGATACTTCAAAATACGAGAAACTGTTCGCAACATGAGCATCTCTTGATATTTGCCTTGAAGTATCTTTAAATGTAACTTGGTAGAAAAAGAAATTATAATAGTTTTTCCTGTTTCTATAATGATCAAAGGGTGGGAGATGATTTAGATAAGTCTTTGTAGTTATAGCTGTATTCTTGCAATTCGCCCCTCCACCCCTTTATAATTACTTTACAATGCTATTAAGTCAACTGAATGTTTCTAAGAATGTTTATATGTGTAGATAGAAAACCCATTCTTTAATATTTGTACTTCGTAGTAAGATCAAGTTAGATATCCATACGCACATGCACACATAGACACACACACAGTTTTAAAAGATAATGAAACATTCTCTTTACTTCAAATAAATCTTCCTTTTTTTTCTCAGTCTGGTGTGGGTGTGTATGTATGTATATATATATGGCAAGATAGATAGATAGATAGATAGATAGATAGATAGATAGATAGATAGATAGATAGAGACAGACAGACAGACAGACAGACAGACAGACAGACAGACAGACAGATACTTGAATACAGCAGTAAATATAATTTCATTATCTTTTAAAATGATCAGATGGGTCATTTGAATGTAGATTTTCCTAAGCGTTTTTTTGATCATTGATATACTAATGTGCTAACTAACCTTTCGGGTAAATTAGTAGTAAACAAATTCCTTTTGAAAAGATAAAGAAAGTGAAGTTGTGAGGTTCATCTTATTTTGCTGAAAAGAAGTGTTCCTTGTTGATTGAAGGCATCTGTAAATGGAACAGGGAGGATAGTATATCTGAAAACTTTTCTCCTTTCCTTCTGTTCCTCAAGCCTTTCAGCATTCTCTAAACTTTAGTCTAAATCTGGAAACGGACAAAAAACTCCAGATGAGGGACTAAGAATCACCATATAATCTGCATACTTCAGTCACCTTTCATTGTGCATCTATCACAAAAGGGGTCATTCTGGTATAAAGCTGAATCGTCCCTATAATATTGTTTGCATGAATATGTAGGCCAGATTATGTTCTTACATAGCTTAGGATCTCCAGTTTCATCTGCCTTAAAACACCTGACTGGTTCTTATTGGATGGCATCATTTCTATTCCTTTCAGATCTTCTTACAGATCCATGCTGAATCACAAGACTCTGACAGGGAATTCAACTCTTATTTGCACAAGTAAAGCACAGAACTCCTCTTGTGACTTTGGATTCATGCTACATAATTGGAAGTTTTGTGCAAATGGAGGTGACACACATAAGGATATAATGCATGTGGACCATGTTATATCCCTTTCTTCCATTTCAAGTTCTCAAACTTCCCAGCAACCAGCTAACTGTGGCATTTGTGCATTTCTGTGAGGCAGAAAGACCATTTCTTTCTATCAGCATTTAAATGTAATATTTGTTAGCTGGGCAATATTCTGAGTTTTGAATATCCTAATGTTTGTAAGCCATGTTAAAAATGTACAAATACCATACAGTATTTGGGGGAAAAAACATCCATATGTAACATCATGTTACTGATATTAATAATGAAAATGATTTTCTGATGGATTTATGGTTCATTTTAAAATCATTGATATGAGCCATGCTAGTCTGTGATCTGTTTTGATATTATATAAGAAAGATGTTTCAGAAAAAAAATAGATAAAAGATAGGTTATAGGACATTGAAAGAGCGCCTTAAATAAGAAGAAAATGAAAGGACTGCTGAATTATGTTAAATGTAAGAAAATGTCAGTGTAAGAATGGAAAAGGTTTACAATAGATTTGTAAGACCAGTGCAGAGACATTTTTAGTCGATGTACCCATCTTCTCTAAAATTTCTTGTGATTTTATTATAAAAAACAAAATGTCAATGACATTAAGGTCAGGCTTAAAGGATAAAACGGTTGCCAAACCGCTTTTATTAAAACTGTGAGTTTTCTAATTGTTAATGAGAACTAGATTATTTAAGGAAAGAAAATACAATAATGTGCAGGTAATCACAGATAAGAAGATCCCTATCTACTGTACTTCATTTCACATTTCCTCAGAATTGTGGTCCATCTGTTTTTAGAAATTTAGGACTGCCACCTAGCTAAAGTTCCTGATAGAGCTATAAACTTTAGAATACCAAAACATGAGATAGAGTGTTTATACGTTTCAGTACCATTCAAACACAAACCTGAATTATCAACTAAGTATGATAAAGCAGCTCATTTTGGCAGTTTAAGTGGTTGCTGTTGCAAAGACAGTCTTCTTGACTTCTGATATGCTGTGGAGGTCTGCTCAGGCAACCTTTGAAACCCATATTGGGGAGGCCAGACCAGTCTGTCTAACCAAGAGGATGAAGACTGGTTCTTCTAAATTAGCCTCTGACACTCACTCAGATGGCTCTCTCTCTCCTTCTTTTGCTGCCACTTCCCAAACAAACATTGAAAAGTGCTTCCAAAGTAAATGGCATCTCTTCTTTCCTACCAAAAACCAGGATGCAGCCCCACCTTATTTGTATCCTTGCCAATGTCAATTGCCTCTTTTCAAGAATGCAACTCTACCCATAGTCTGTTTGGATCTATGGTTCAAAGTTCTTCGGATGAAAAGGACTTAGTGAGGGGAAGATATGGCTAGATGTGAGAAAAAAATAACAGTAACGAAGGAAATGAATGCAATGCTGGAGTATTCAACATTCAACAGAGCAGCGGCAGCAGCTACTACCTGGGCAAGCAAGATAACAAGACTGATTGAATTCTAAAAGTTTTAGCTGCTTTAAAAAAACTTCAGTAAACAGCAATGATGCTACTTGGAACTTAATTTGGTAACCATGCCTTCCATTATGAAGGCAGACAACAAAGGGAGAAAAGTTCCAATAACAAGCAAGATCATGAGCAAAAAAGTGTGTCATGCTGAGATTAGGCAAGATCTGAGTAGGGGGCAATAACTGAGATGTACATTATCTTTTAAGAATTTAGGAAAGCTTGAAAAGATTAGTAAATTAAGACCCAAGCCTATCGTTACTTGGCCAAGCTGACTAAGAGTGAGAAAGTGACATTAACCCTATCCAGAATTGATTGCACCCACAGTGGGAAAAAGGGAATAGGACTCTGTATTCAGGAAATCTCCAAACCTTAATGATGTTTTCAAAAAGAACCTACTCAGCTTATTTGTGTTTTCATTCTTTGCTGCAATCAGTCTTTTCTTTCAGTTAATTCAAACAAAGGTATTAAAAACAAAGCATGACAAAATTCAAAATATGATCAGATACATCCCATGCTAAGGTGAACATGTTCTTTTATTCTGCTTTTTCTGCATTCATTTGTGTTTAACTAAAATTATAGCATAATATTGTCTCGTAGTGGGGCCTGAAGTTTTTAAATTTTAAAATTATCTTACAACTATTGTATAACATTTCAAAATCAAAATAATTTTCTGATTTCCTTGTGTTAATTATTAAAGATACGTATTCACAGAAAGAACAGATTTCTCTATGCCTCCATATCTTCAGTATCAATATTATTCTTTTAGCTTAAATACTTTTAATAAATACTTTTGAATAAATACTTATTCAATTCAGCTTCATTAAAAATACTTTAAGATATATTACCTCTGATTTATACATTTGGCAGGATCCCTGTGTTTGATTTTATAATTTTAGTTCTGTATTAATTCAATAATACAGGAAAGTTTCACTCATCTCTTCCATGTAAGATAAAAGACCCACACATAACATTTAGTATCAGCTGTGTTGAAATCCACGGGCATGCAACTGCATTTTCCATATGTTGATTTTGAACATCTATAAATAATGTATTGTAGTACTGGCCCAAATCTGGGAACAGTAATCAATGGCTGAATTGTTTGCCATCTCTTACAAGTCTTTTCAACTGTATGCTCATTTGTGAATCTCTTAAAATAACTAATTAATGAATATGTTTTATAAATTAAATTGTAATCTAATCATATTCTAACAATCTCAGTGTTTATCTTCTACCTCTTGATAGCAAGGATTGATAATACAATTACAATTCAACCTGTTCTGATATGGTGCCACATGAATCCCCAGCCAATATGACTGCAGATTGGTTAGTTTGATTTTTCCTTGCAGGTTTTCCCTGTCAGAGTCGAGGGATCGGGGTTGAAGAAAGAGGGCTAGAATATGTGCCTTCATCTTCCCTCAAGGAATTGATATTTTGGAAACCCGAAGAAGGGTTCCAACATATACTAATTTTTCTTAAAATCCCAAATCATATCTGATTTTTCCCCCTTTCTTGTCTCATTATTCTATTTACTCAAAACTGATCAGTGCTGCAGGCTTATTTACAACAGAACAATTCTATAAATGATTATGTGAAGCATTTTTATATAGAATAGCTTTTCATTTAGCTCCTGATCTCCTTTAGTAGGTGAATTCTAAACTTCCAGCACTGATATCATATTCTACATCCTGAAAAAATTCCTCACAAACTAATTCCGTGTTTTTTAGTACAGTGGTACCTCAGTACTCATAATTAATTGGTTCCAGGAGGCATAACGAAAAAATAAGTGTCAAAGACTAGCATGTGATGTTTTGTTTTGGCTGGAAAGGGTAGTGAGTCACAAGGCAGCTGATACAGACAACTTCTAGTTTATGCACAGAGTACCGAACAAATGATGAGTAGCCGGGGGGGGGGGGGTAAATTCCAATCAAAATGCGTTGAGTAGCAAATTTGTCAAATTTCAGAGAAGTTGAATATCGAGTTACCACTATATTTACTGTTAATGTGATTTTTAAATGTTTTTTTTAAATATTTGTGGGTTTCATATTTGTTTGTTGCACGACACGCGTGCTGCTCAGAATTGCCTTTGGTGAATTGGCAGGTATATAAACTTGATTGATAAATAAATTAATAAATTCCTTGGTTTTGTTTAAAGCAGGATAAAGCTATACATACATTAATCATTATTAATGTTTAATTTCTTCATGGCTTTCATTTTATATAGTGGTCTGAAGAACCATGTGCAGCACATCTTACTCAACGAGATGGCTACCAGGCAGCAACGCAAGGACAACTCAAAGATCAGCTCTATCAAGAAATTATTCATTATTTTGACAAGGGCAAGGTAATAAGGGGAAAAAAACAAGTTACCTTACTTTGACCAAAAGTTGCAAACTCTGTGTGAAAATAATAGTACGTTCCGAATAATTATGAAGAGTATTCTAGACATGAGGAAGAATAAGGTGGCATTTCCAATTAGCCAGGAATGGTTGTAGTTATTAGAGATTTATGGGAATAACCTCTGCGGGTTCGTAAGAGTTCTCAGCAAGCTATGTTTTAACTCTAAAGAAAATAGTTTGCTTTTATGAGACTATGTGACCTTACTACAAAAGTGAACCTTCTGAATTATTGTTTCTGATTCTGAACCTTAAGAGCTGGAGTGATAAGATATCCGGCCTTGAGTTGCTTTTCTTTGCTGAGAATATCAAACAAAATGACCAGTAATTCGATATTGCTCATTTTGGATTTTGAGAACATGAAAGACATTATCTCTTCCCTGCCTTAAACAGACACTAAAAACTGAATTAGATATTATATGAGAATCACATCATTTTTTTTTATATAGTAATACATACAGGTTGTCCTCGACTTACAACCACAATTGAGCCCAACATTCCTGTTGTTGAATAAAAGTGAGACATTTATTAAGTGAGTCTTGCCCCATTTTATCATCTGATTTTTTGTGTGCCACAGTTGTTAAGTGAGTCAGTGCAGTTGTTAAGTGAATCATGCAGTTGTTAAGCAAATCCAGCTTTCTTCATTGACTTTGCTTGTTAGAAACTATCTGGGAAGATTGCAAATAATGATCATATGACCCTGGGATGCTGCAACCATCCTAAATTCATGCTGGCTTTCTGAATTTTGATCACGTGATCTTGGGGATGCTAGCATGGTCATAAGTGCAAGGGCTGGTAATAAGTCTCCTTTTTTAGTGCCATTGTAATTTTGAGTAGTTGCTAAACAAATAGTTGTACTGTCATGGCCCTGTCGGAGCCTGAGTCTGAGGAGGCGGATGAGATGGAGCTAGGGCCAATGGAGGAACAACCGATGAGCAGGATGAGGCAGTCCCAGATCCTTCAGGCCTGGGAAGGGTCGGCAGCAAGGGAGAGGGGGCGCAGGAGGACCAGGCGAAGGGGGAGGACAGGGCAACAGTGGAGCAGAGGAGTGATGGAATTTCAGCGACAAGCAATTACCTCCCCCCAATCATGAAGAATGGAGAGGAGCCGGGATCAGCACAGGACAACCTGACGACTCAGGAGGAGGGCGCCCCGCCCCTCTTCACAAGGCTTACCTGAGGAATGAGATTTAGGGAGATGCTGTTGGTAGGGGTGTTTCTTGGGAACAAGCATTGCTTTTTCCAGTCTCTCATGCTGTTACCGATGTCTGGATACCTTGCTGTGCTTGCCTTGTTTGCTATGCTGGTCTTGCTTGCCTGACCTGGCTACGTGCGAGGTTGCAGTGACAGTTATGCTCCAGGTGGTGCTGCGTTCCCAGGGAACTCTTCCTGTGACAAGGACTCTCTGAAACCAAATTCCTTGAACTGTGGCTGCTCTCAGAACTGTGCTTCTCCTCTACTAATAGCTAATAAATTCATTATAACTTGAAGGAGGCGGTGGTGAGGCCTCTCCTCAAGAAGCCTTCCCTGGACCTGGCAGCATTGGCTAATTATCGTCCAGTCTCCAACCTTCGCTTTGTTGCAAAGGTTGTTGAGTGTGGTTGCGCGACAGCTTCCCCAGTACCTGGATGAAACGTCGTATCTAGATCCGTTCCAGTCGTGTTTCAGGCCTGGGTAGAGCACGGAAACGGCATTGGTCGCGTTGGTTGATGATCTCTGGAGGGCTCGGGACAGGGGTTGCTCCTCTGTCTTGGTCCTGTTAGATCTCTCAGCGGCTTTTGATACCATCGACCATGGTATCATGCTGCACCGGTTGGAAGAGTTGGGGGTGGGAGGCACCGTACTATGGTGGTTCTCCTCCTTTCTCTCCGACCGGTCGCAGTCTGTGTTGACAGGGGGGCAGAGGTCAACCCCGAGGCCCCTCATACATGGGGTGCCGCAGGGATCGGTCCTCTCGCCCCTTTTGTTCAACATTTATGTAAAACCGCTAGGCGAGATCATCCGTGGTTTCGGGGTGAAGTATCATCAGTACGCTGATGACACTCAGCTGTACATCTCCACCCCGGACCACCCCAACGATGCCCTTGAAGTGATGTCCCGGTGCCTGGAGGCCGTACGGATCTGGATGGGGAGGAACAGGCTCAGGCTCAACCCATCCAAGACTGAGTGGCTGTGGTTTCCGACGTCCCGATATAGTCAGCTGGTGCCATCGCTGACTATTGGGGGTGAATCATTGGCCCCCACGGAAAGGGCTCGCAACTTGGGCGTTCTCCTGGATTCACGGCTGTCTTTAGAAGAGCTCTTGACGGCCGTGACCGGGAGGATTTTTCATCAGGTCCGCCTGATCCGCCAGTTGCGTCCCTTTCTAGATTGAGACTCCCTACAGTCACTCATGCCCTCGTCACCTCTCGTCTGGACTATTGTAACGCTCTCTACATGGGGCTCCCCTTGAGGTGCACTCGGAGGCTCCAACTGGCGCAGAGTGCGGCCGCGCGGGTGGTTATGGGAGCAACGTGGAGCTTCCATGTAACACCTCTCCTGCGCGAGCTGCACTGGCTCCCGGTGGTCTTCCGAGTGAGCTTCAAGGTTCTGGTTATCACCTTTAAAGCGCTCCATGGCTTAGGACCTGGTTATCTATGGGACCGCCTACTACCACCAATAGCCTCCCACCGGCCAGTACGCTCCCATAGAGAGGGGCTCCTCCGGGTGCCATCGGCCAAACAATGTCGACTGGTGGCCCCTAGGGGGAGAGCCTTCTCTGTGGGGGCACCTATGATCTGGAACGAGCTCCCCCCGGAGATATGGAGGATCCCAGATCTGCGCACCTTACGTCGCGCGGTTAAAACTTTTTTATTTCATCAAGCTGGCCTGGCCTAAATCTTCTCCCCTTTTAAATATAAATTTTAAATACAAATTTTAATCTGTTTAAATTATGGGGTATTTTAAATTCAGCCAAATTATTTAATTCGTTTTTAATCTATTTTAAATTTTTGTATTTCTGTGTTTTATCTTCTGGCTGTTCACTGCCCTGAGTCCTTCGGGAGAATTTGCCAGAATTTGCCAGAATTTGCCAGAATATGCACCTATTGGGGGTGCATGTTTAGAGGTTGGCTCCTGGACTTGCAGTGAACAGTGGGACTTTTGGGGGAAAGTTGGAACAATAAAGGGGAGTTAAGCCTTCGTTCTGGCTTTGTTGTTTCCGTGCCCAGCCTCGGGTCATCACATGTAAGCTGAAGACTACCTATATTTATTCTTCTGACTTTATCTGAGGATTTATATCCTCAGGCTAGTGACAACAACCCCTGAAATAGAGGAGATCCAAAATCTGTTTTGTCTTCAGGGGGTGAGAAGCTGGTTTGAATGCTTAACCAGCTTTGTTCCCTGCAGCAATCACCATGCAGTCACCTTAGAAGCAGATTTCTTTCTGCTAGCTCGTCATTAAGTCACCCACTGGTGACAACAACAGGAAGGATAGCTGTCTGTTGCTCAGGCAAGGAAAGGCTTAAGCATCTTAAAATTGCAGTGCTTCCAGGCAGTGTAGCAAAACAATTTTGGATGTTGAGCCGTTTTGTATATCTGAATATAAAAATATAACATTCAGCCTGAAATTGCCTAATTGGACTAGCAAGTATTATTGAGAATAAGTACAAGTTGTCTGCCTGATCGTCTTGACAAAAAATAATAATAATGGAGATAGATGTACCTCCCTCCAGTATCAGTTCTTTAAACTGAAGATGGACCAGATGTTATTGAACACTTCAGGTTCTAGAATTCATTTTTCACCGCCTCTTCCCAGTAGACAAATTATGTATTTTCAGTGAGTTACTTTATGTTTAGTATTAACAATATGAAATATTCGTATGCTGTCTTTCCTGTAAGGCTTAAAAGAAAAATAATGTACAAATGTGATAAATAATAATTAATGATAGACTTGGGGGTTAGCGAAAAAGTATCCAATCTGTTCTATGTACAGTAGCTATCTCTAAAAGGAAAAACAGGGACAGCTTTTAAAGATGAATTTTCAGGCAGTGAAACAAACTGAATTAGAAAGCTGGAATTTTTTTTATAGCATATTTAATGACTTTTAATGGCTTCAGCTGCTTGTGGAGAGAACAACTGCAATACCTATATATTTTTTAAAGAACTGGTTTGTGCATTTCTGCTACTATGGTATTAATGAGCTGTTTATGAACAACAGGTAAAGTATCTGTTTAAAATGCCTTAATCTGTGCTAACCTTTACAAAACGAGAAATTCACAGTTTGCAAGAACATTGTTTTATCAAACAACTTCATTTTTATTTTGGCTCTAATTGTGTATAGTAGTGTAGTCATAAATGGGAAAAGGAAGTACAGTAGAAGGCAGCTAGTTTGAGCACTGCTAGGTGTTTACTTTGCTTCCTTCCTTTTGCATTTTAAAAGATCAGCAATTTTTTTACTTAGTCATTAGCATTTATGTAACAAATGTTATTGTTCTTTCATTGTCCTTGAATTTTCTGTCTGAAACTTTGAACTTGCTTTCTTGGGCTCTTCGCATTTAGGAAACATGTGAGAAGTTTGAATTCACTTTTGGACAAACTATTATATTTAATATGTGCCAAAAATAGTTTATGTTTCCAATTTTCCAGACAAGACCCCCTCTCTCCATCCTGAAACTTAGTTAAGGATATATAATTATAATATATGGGCCACTTCAAAGTATGAACCTTATGGGAAATGATGGTGAATGTACAGATAGTCCTTGACCACCAACCGTAATGGATTTGCTCATTACAGTCAGAAGTAATCATTACAGTTGAAGTGCCCTTGTGATCATCTCACTATGACACCCCCCCATCCCTACCCTTAAAACGACGCTATAGAGCCCTGCACAGCAGAACAACTAGACACAAGAACCCCGAATGCCATCACTCTGCTAAACAAATAATTCCCTCAACACTGTCAAACTGGTTACTAAGTATGCATTACTATTAAACTTCTCATCTTTCCTATCACCCATCTCCTCCCACTTATGACTGTATGACTGTAACCTTGTTGCTGGTATCCTTAAGATTTATATTGACTGTTTCCTAATATGATTTGATTGCTTATTTGTTCCCTATGACTATCATTAAGGGTTGTACCTTATGATTCTTGCCGAATGTATGTTTTCTTTTATGTACATCAAAAGCATATGCACCAAGACAAATTCCTTGTGTGTCCAATCACACTTGGCCAATAAAGAATTCTATTCTATTCTATTCTATTCTATTCTATTCTATTCTATTCTATTCTATTCTATTCTATTCTATTCTATTCTATTCTATTCTATTCCCTACTCTTTCACATGTGGTAATTAAACAAGTCTGTGGATCATTAAGCAGAGTATGGAATGCCCCGGGAGGTGTAGCGCATATCCTTCCCTTCCAGTGAGGTATCCTGTGGTCTGCTTCCTGTCCCTTGGAGTCCTACAGATCTTGGGCCTTCTTCCTATCCCACCAGGCCCCACACCTTCCTAACCTCGCATCACTCATTGTGCATTTACCTTTTGAAGATCTCCAGAGACTGCTCCATTCCTGAGCCTTCTGGAGAAATCCCAAAGTAACTGCCATTTAGGACACATTGAATTGTGGACTCTCAGAAAATGGTGGTCGCATCTAGGATCATGCCACACAGGCCAAGAACAGAACAGCCTGTCTTTCTTCTCTAAATGAAGTTCTGGAGATCTTCAAAAAGTAAGTGAGGAATAGGATATGGAGTCCAGTGGGGTGGGAAATCAGCCCAAGACCCTGGGGGGGGGGACCTGTGAGAGCAAATGGAGGGAGATGGGAGGGGCGCTGCGGCATCCCTATAGTCAGTCATAAGGGTGAATGAGTGCAGGGCAATGCAACAGCTGTAGCTTTGGAATCGGGTCATAAGAAGCTTTTGGATGTTCTGCCATAACTTCATACTGTCACTAAGCAACCAGTCATAAGTCAACAACTACCTATATATCTCATTAAGCAAACTTTCCTTAAATAAAGGCTAGGAGACATTAGAAAAGTATTTTAAAGATTGCTACTGACCACCTAGCTTATATCTTAGGAAATATTTCTTGAATTTAAAAATAATTGTGATAAAAATAATTTTACAAATTATTTCTGAATGATTATGATAAATTGTACTACCTCTTTTGACAAATATATATTATTATTTTTAACTTTGTTTTCTTGTGGGGTTTTTTAATAGTTGATTCTACATCTTGCAATAATCATCCAATACAGCTGATAACATGTTTTAGAATTCTAGTGCTCTTTCATAATAGGTAATACAATTTCAACTTCCTTTATAAATAAATACAGAAATTACATGTTTCAACAGCTAGATTTGTTCACAGTAACACATATGAGCAAAATATTCACAATTTCTTTTCAAATGAATGAAACAAAAAATGTTGAATGGATAAAAAAATAATAGGCGAGCAAAAAGAAACTGAATGTACAACTCATTTCTTAGTTCACCAAACAGAAATATAATTTCAATACATTTTTGAATAAAATATTGAATAAAAAATATTTTAGATCCCAGTTCCATCCAAGACTATACACTTGTATCTGTGAGATATTCATTTATATATTAATTTACTTTTTGGAAACAAAAAAACTAGTTCTGCTATGCTAGCAGATGAGAAATTATTTTTCCCTGCACCCTCACCTTTATCATTTCTATTTCCAGCCCTTTTGCCCCTCACTGTTCACATCATTAATCATTTTAAGATTATTTAGGATTATTGTTAGATTTAGAACATGAATTTGGAACATGAATTTTGGCACAGGTTTTTTTAACAATTGTTTTATATGTTGTGACTTTTATATATTGTAAATTACCTAGAGTTGCAAGAAATAGGCAGCATGTAAATTAAATTAATAAATATTCTACTTTGAGGAACAGCTTTAAGCCTCCTGTCTGTAGAAAAAGAAAATAGTCCTTGAGACTTCAGAGGAACAGAGAAGTCTTGCAGTAAAGAAAAAAGGGCAGAGAGGATGCAACTGTATCTTGCCAGAAGCCAAGAGAAAAGTTACGTTGACTTTTTTTCTATTTTATTTTATTTTTAAAAAAATTATCAAACAGTTTGAAGAAAATATTAAAATAAGTACAGGATAGAACATGAAAAAAATGAAAGAATATTTTATGCATCCTTTCCATTGATAGAAAAGGAACAGAAAAGAAAAGAAAAGAAGAGTACTTTGATTATGAAAATTGGGTAGGAGATATGGTTTTTAGGACCATTGCTTCTGTTTTCAGGATGATGGGCCATTGGACAACATGGATTATATCTGATAAAACTGATAAATTATGTTTGGCCAAAACATAGCCTCTTGATGATGATTGGCAGTGGAAGCCCTGAACCACGGTTTGTGCACTGGAGAAAGGAGAAGGATATTGTCAGAATCTCAGACATGACTTTAGAAGAAATCTCACACATTCAGTTTGTCATAGCTTGGTTAGGCTCAAGGCTTGAAATCAGCTTCAGGGTTTCACAACCCTGTCTGCGGTGATAATAATCTTTACTGCATACTAGGAAGAAGCTACTAAAATGTAGATTGCCCTCTGTCAACATGAATGTACAGTTCTTTGACAACATATAACAAGTGGAAAAATATTGGTCACCAAGGAATAGTGCCTGTATATACTACAAAGATTGTTTCAGTAAAGTTAAGGCTCAGATTGAGCATGAAGTTGTGGGGGGGGGATCCTGTTAAGAACAATAAAAAGGGCTTCTTCAAGTGTGTTCAAAACAAAAGGAAGAAGAAAGGAATCTCTATACCAGCTGCTCACAAATAAAAGAAAAGGAAAGGCAGAATTACTCAAGTTCCATCTTATATTCAGTTTCAGGAGAGTAATTGATCCACAAATAATTATAAAGAGCAGAATGACGGAGAGTGACAGAAATATGGCCAAGAAATGTCTGTTTACTCTGAATTAGTTGACCATATGATTGCATTCTAGCGTTCTGAAGGAAATAACTGATCCTTTGGTTGAATCTTTATTTAATATCTGTGATAAATATAGTAAGAGGGTGAAGTACAAAAAATTGAAAGGAGAGGGGGTTGTTATTCATACCTTTAGGAAGAGAAAAATAAAGATCCAGTATCATTCAGTGTGATATTAATTCTTGGGAAGATTCTGTAACAGATCATAAAGAGATATATCTGTAAGCATCTTGAAAATAATGTGATAGCTACTAGAAGTCAGTATGAATTTGTCAAGAATAAGCCTTGCCAGAGTAACCTAATCTCATTTTTGATTGGGTAATTTACTTAGCAGAATGTGAAATGCAGTAGGCGTATCTTGATTTAAACAAAGCATTTTGTGAAGTATCCATGGCACCATGATTATTAAGTTGAGATGATTTTTTTTTCTAGCAGTAAGAGAAATGCTTACTCCAATTATTTTTAAATCCCCATATATTATGGAAGTATAACAGCCCAAATCTCCAACAGCATAGCCAATAATTAGTATTCTAAGAAGAGAATCTGGTCTACAATATATATCATCTGGGATATATTTTAATCCTTCATGGGTTGTCTTCATACTTGCATATGTGTTACTCAGCAAAATGGATTCAGCACATGATTCACAATGTGAGGTGGACATTACAACCAACAGATGGATTCATAGTTGTCTGATCAATCATACTCAATGTGTAGTCCTCAACGGAACTACATCTAGATGAATGGTAGTATGCAATGGAGTACTTCAAGGTTCTATCTTATCTCATCAAATTTGCACACAATACTAAGCTAGGGAGAATATCTAGCACTTGGAAGATCAACTCAAGAGCCTTGATAGTACAGTGGTCTATGCACCCTGTTATTAACACAGCTGCCTGCAATTTACTGCTGGTTCGAATCTCTCCAAGGCTCAAGGTTGACTCAGCCTTCCATCCTTTCTAAGGTAGGTGAAATGAGGACCCAGTTTGTGGGGGCAATAAGCTGACTTTGTATAAATATACAAAAGTATGAAGGCTATTGCTTAACACATTGTAAGCCGCCCTGAGTCTCCGGAGAAGGGCGGCATATAAATCAAATAAAACAAAAAACAAAAAAAAACCAAGGTTCAGGAGGATCTTGACAGACTTGAATACTGGGCCTATCCATCAAAATTCAGCTCAGTGATGAGAAAAGGAAGGCCTAACAGTTAGGCAAGAAAACAACAACAACAAATGCACATGTATAGAATAGTGGTACCTGACTCAACAGAGGGATCTAGGTGTCCTAATAGTCCATCATTTAAGTATGAGCCAACAGTGTGCTGCATCTGCCAAAAAAGCCAATGCAGTCCTAGGCTGAATCAACAGAAAGATGGAATCAAGATCAGAAAAAGCAATAGTGCCACTTTAAACTGCACTAGTGAACCACACGTGGAATGTTCTATCCAGTGCTAGTCACCACAATACAAAACAAATGCCGGGAACATAAAAGAATGCAAAGAAGTGCAACAAAGATTATATGGGATCTCAAGATAAACCATGCAATAAAGGGTTGAGAGAACTAGGTATGTCTTGACTAATGAAGAGGAGGAGTGATATGGTAGCAATATTCCCGTACTTGAGGAGCTTTCAAAGAAAAGAGGAAGTCAACCTAGTCTTCAAAGCATCTGAGGGCAGGACGTAACAGGTAGAAGATCATTAAAGAGAGATCCAACCTAGAAATTTCTTCACAGTGAGAATAATTAATCAGTGGTATGACATTTATCCAGAAATTGTGGGTACACCATCACTGGAGGATTGTAGAAGAGATTGGACAACCATTTGTCTAGAATAGTATAAGTTTCCTGCTCAAGCAGGAGGTTGGACAAGTTCCCTTCCAAACATGTTATTCTCTATATTTTCATAGCACGTGACCGTTGTTAATTTTAACCTTAGTTGGTTTTTGTGTATGTTTGTGTGACTTCCTGTGATCTGCAAACTTGAACCTTTGGGTTAGCTTGTGAGTCAGTATAAATCAGGAAACAGATTAATTCAGTAAGTGGATAATATGTGACATTTGACTGTAAATGTGTTTAATGAAATGAAATTTCAGATAACATTATTTCTTGAGTGCTTCACTTTTTCTCGAGGATCCTTATATATCTTTCAAATAATAACTACATATATTAGGGCTGTGTATACTGCAAATATATAGAAAACCAGAAGCAAAAGAAGTAAATCCAAGAAAAGATAGGAGGATATTATTAGTGCTATGAAGTTTTTTTATATACACTTGATAAAAACAGTTCCTAATAAGATTCAAATTGACAATGCTAGTTTCAGAGTTATCAAAACATTTTCTTTGAAGCATTTCAAATACATTGTTCCCACAGTTCATGCACGTAAAGCTAAAGAAAATGTCAGTGTAAGTTTGTGTAAAGATCTAAATGATACCCTACGAAGCATTTATGTCCGTTTATAAGAAATAAGTGAAGGAAGCTTCTGAATATCTTTTCAGTAGAGGACAGAAATAAATAAGATGAGAAAGTATCTCAGCTTCTCAGTAGGGAATGAAAAAATGAAAACACAGCACTAGTTTCCTAAGGTTGTCATCAGTACAGTGATCAAGAAAATTCAACTACTGAAATATACATGTTTGGGTAACACCTTTGGGAATCTTCCATCTAAATACTGATAATAAGAGAAAGATAAAATAGACCTATATTTAGAAAACTGACGTCCTGAGAGTGCTCATCATTCCATATTTCACTCCTGTTGATTAGGAAGCCACTGAGATATTCTCTAATTATCAACTGAAGTACATCTTGTACTTTACTGATGATTACAAGTATACTGTAGAAGAGCAATGTGTCTATCCATTTTAACATTATTACTTCTAATGACTAGATAAACAATTTTGGAATAAAATACTAGATATTTATTTTTCTTTATACCTACGATACTTATTTATATGAAACATAAGCTAAAATGGCCACTTTTCAAGTTGGGTCTGCTGCAGATAAAAGAAAGGATGGTAAGAAAATGAATACAGGAGAAAAGGAAATTGAAAAAGTGTGTGTGTGGGGGGGGAAGACAGACTAAAGAAGTTATGAAGGAAACTAAATTAAAAATAAAATATTCTTGAAAATGCATTTAATGTTACTTCTAGATCACTGTTATTTACATTAAGTCATGACAAAGAAAAGTAATTCCTTTAACCTAGGTGGAGAGGACTTCACCAATGTGACTCATAGTTTTAAAAAGGTAATTTTCATCTAGGTCTTAGCAGGGAACCACTTGAAATATTGAATTAGCCACTCTTCCCTACTCTTGTCAGTAGGATGTACACTTAAAGGAAATCATGGAGGTACCAACTTGCATTTAAATTTGATAAAAGTAAACTTTAAACCACAGAAATAAAATAGCTAAATGAATGTTGGGTCTTTTAAATATATTCTTCTGATTTCCTGGCATTTTAAAAAATAATTTCATTGATGTCTGATCTTTTCAGAATAAATTATGTAGTTCTTTTACTTTAATTAGGGATACATGTAAGTAACCCAACGCTTTGCCAATAAAATGTGCAAATTGTAATAGTTTCTTCACAAGTTTTGCTAACGCTTCCGTTATTTCAGGTATTTTCTAAGTTTTTAAGAGTATATCATCCCATTTTTTTGATTAAAGCAGTTGCTCTTCCTCACCGATCTCCCTTTGTACTGACTCAAATGAACCTTTTGAAATATTCCTTTTAATTTTTCCTTTTCTACTTACTTCTTCTGCTTTGACTCCAGGCACTATTAGTTAACAAAGTGCTATTTTCTTATCGATTAGATTGTCTTGTAGGGAAAGGCAGAATAGAAATCCTTAATACACAACTGAAATGAGCTTTATTTTTATTGGTTTATATCCCACCTTTATTTTTGTAAATAACTCAAGGTGGTGAACATATCTAATCCTTCCACGTCCTATTTTCCTCACAACAACAGCCCTGTGAAGTGAGCTGGGCTGAGAGAGAGTGACTGGCCCAAAGCCTTCATGTCTAAGACAAGACTAAAATTCAGTCTCCTGATTTATAACCTGGTGCCTTAACCATTAGACCATAGTACTAGTTCATACTAAACTATGGTATGAGTTTCCCCATCATTGTATCATAACTTCACTAAGACTTCATGTATTCTTTTTATGGATAAAGACACAAGTTTAGGAAGCATGACACCATGCATTATAGACACCATGTTAGGTACAAAGACAGCTGAGTGACTTTAGAGTAGACAATTCTTGTCAGCCTAGGACGGAGGCAATTGCAAACTACTTCTGAAAAATTTTGCAAAGAAAATTACAGGGAATTTGCCAGACAGTCATCAGGAATAAAGATTGACTTGAAGACAAAAACAAAAGAAAACAAAAAAATGTATATAGCTGCTTCAATTGAATTTTAAATGGTTAACATTAAAAAGAGAGGTTTTCTTTTAGAATCTGATTCTTTCTCAATAAGAAGAGTACCAAAATTCTGATCCCCTGACCAATCTCAAGATCTATACTTTCATTTTAAAAAGTTGCAATTTTCTTGTTCAAAGGAGTCGTTTTTAAAGAATCTGCAGCTTTATTCACTTGTGCCTTTTTAAGATAACTTTTGCTTTCATGTATTTAAAACTTAGATGGGAAAATGCTGTTATTTACTGAATATCTCTCTTAGGGTAGCTCATTCTTCTGGAAATTTGTCATGTTATAAATGATGTTGAGGATTTTTTTTCCCCAAAGCAAGAAATTTTAGGAACAGCTGAGATTGGACATTATTGACTTAAAAAAATAGTTTTCAGTTTCCAGAGACATTTGTGATAGTTAGATTGTATTCTCAACAACTACTCTGGGGTCAGCATGTTGATTGTTACCGGTATGGAGTCTTCATGAGATAGTAAAAACTAGTCTTTTAATACCGTATAATGACATTGTATGTTTATTCTCTCTCTCCTTCCCTCCCACCCTCCCTCCCTCTTTCTCTCTCTCTCTGCTGTGCACATATATCCTGTCATTTCTCCAGGCTTTTCCTAGTTTTCTCCTATTTTGGCAACTTGGGGTTTCCATGCCCATAGATCTGGGGGGGTTTCTGTCAATAGCCTTCGGTGATTCTTCTTGCTTTGTAGGAATATATTTTGCCTAATTTCCGCAACCCGAGATTATAATGGCATGTTGTAAGATTTATACATACGCTTAAAACTTCCTTACAATTATATCAATGTAGTCATAGGTTTTTGTAAAAAAGTCACCTTGTATACTTCTTCCACATTGTGGAATGTAGTGTAGGATAGCTTTAGCTCTGTACTTCTTCTACTTTTATGAAATTAATCAGAATTTTTCTTTCTAGCCAGGACAGTTTCATCTGAATTGGTTAATACTTACATTATTTAAATGTCTTTATATTATTTAACTCTTTATGTTTATCTTTCTGATTAGCCACCTTGAATGGCTAACTAGACTCTGTCAGTAAGCAGAGATAAAATTGAAATTGTTATTGCTGTTGTTGAATAAATATTAACTGAGTTTTAGTTTTAAATACTGGAAATTTTAAAAGAAGTTTTTAAACTTAATTAAAATTTAATTATATTTTTAACAGATGTGGGAAGAAGCCATTGTCTTGGGCAAAGAGCTTGCAGAACAATATGAAAATGAAATGTTTGATTACGAACAACTTAGTGAAGTACTGGTAGGTTTGTCTTTAATTCACTGTAAATGACTCTAATCACGATACTTAACATAAGTATCTCAGTATTAATTACAAAGCAAATTCACATAGGACTGTGCTGATATCTGAACAAAGCATATTTCACAATATATTGAAAGTAACACATTTGAATTAGAAGTATGCCTTCAACATAAAGCATATTTGCTACTGATTTTAGATTTTAGATAGTCCTTGGACGGTAATCGGGATTGTGATTTCTGTTGCTAAGTAATGCAGTTATAAAACTCAGTGTCACATGATCATATCACTTAGCAATAGCAATTCTGACACTCCTGGTTGCTGTTGTTAAGCAAGGACCATGTGGATTGTTAAGTGAGTACTGACTTCAGGAGTGCTCTGTGCCTGTTTTAAAAGGAGAGTTTACCACAGAGTTATACTGAAATGTTTATTATTAAACAATTAGCTTGTGAAAATTTGTGCACAGAAAGTTTTAGCAAATTTCTTTGCATATATTTTCAGATGGGTATGTAATTATGGTCTCTCTTGTTCTTTGTGATGATATAAATTCAAGTACCTTCTCTTCTCTTATAATGTTTCTATATAGTGCAACGTATAAGTTG
Organism: Pantherophis guttatus; assembly: GCF_059756535.1. Lineage (NCBI taxonomy): Eukaryota > Metazoa > Chordata > Lepidosauria > Squamata > Colubridae > Pantherophis > Pantherophis guttatus. Next base: position 61,992,064 of record NC_142068.1, read on the forward strand.
GTGTAAAAGAATATTATGATATCTGAATTGAATCAAGCAGCAAACTAGAACCAGAAATTTATACCTAACATAATTATAGTCTTGGCTATCCCAGGGTTAAGTCTGATGAAAAGTAAAGCTTGTCTATTTTTATTCAAAATACAAAATCCCCAAATCCTATGTCACTAATCATGCTGGGCTTGACTAATATGGCATACACAGAGACACTGCACCTACACCCATACACTGCTCTCCTCACCAAAAAAAAGAAAAGAAAAAGAAAGAAAAGAAAAGAAAAGAAGGTGGGATATAAATTTGATGTCAGTGAGTTTAAATTAAAAGTTTCTAATTTATCCCATGAAAGTTGCCCATATATATGCATGTGTATAAAATAGTCTCTAGAATCCCTTGGGATCAAGCAGTCAACATCTTATGGAAGAACGAACTATCGAAAAGCAACCTATGAAGTGGTAAAACAGTATCCCATATTGGATTAAGTGTATCATAAATAAGAAATGCTTTCGGGCCTCTTGATGCAGAATTTTCCATTCAGTTCTTGTAGCTTCAATCTTTCTGTAGAAGAAGCAGATATGTTTCACATCTAAGAATTGGGTAGAAGGAAAAATATGCTTGAACATAGTAGTATTGGATATTAGAAAAGATATATTAGAAAAGAAAAGCAGCATTATGACTACTCTTAGTAGTAGTGCCAGAGTAGAGCATTAGATTATTAAGAGTTGAGCATTAGATTGTTACCCTTTCCTAGTTCAATCAAAAGCATAGAGTAGTATACCGAGGTGGAAGAAGTATTTCCAATAGTAGTTTCATTTATCTTCTTGTTAAAAGCCTGCCCCGTTTGGAAAGATACCATTGTATATTTGTTCCACCTGATTCAGCTATAAAAGCTGCAAGTAATTCTCTGTATTTGACCATCAGATTGTCCCCTTGACTACTAGTTGATACATTTGCAAAAAACTTTCAGTACAGTCCATAAATAAAACAAATTAAGAGAAATTTGGTCTTTTCCATTTATCAGTTAGATTTTGCATACAAAGTAACTTACCTTGTTACCATAGCATCCTATAGAACTAGGGTGAAATGCATTAAATGTTTCTTATTTGTAAGTAGCTGTGATAGGGAAGGTTTATGAAGAAAAAGAAAATACAATCTCCAGAAAAAGAATGTTCTAAAAATTATGTTTTCTTAACACAGAAAAAACAAGCACAGTTCTATGAAAATATTGTGAAAGTAATAAGACCTAAACCAGATTACTTTGCAGTTGGTTATTATGGACAAGGATTTCCAACATTTTTACGGGTAAGTAAAAAAAAAAAATCTTCTCTACTTTGATTTTGCTGCAGGCCAGAAAAACACATTATGTATTCTATATACTTTGAATGAAAGACAGTATTCCAAATGTTCATAAATCCATTTTATTGAGAATAAAATAGAGTGGAAGATACAGTGGGTGGTCATGGTACAATAATGAATACTCGTTTCGGTTTTTTTCTTGAATTTTGGCTAATACATTTTCAGACATTTTCTGGTGCTCTAGAATTTAACTCTAATTTAACTTTCCCACCCTAGTTTCTATGGGCTGAGTAAGTCATTCACCAATGTTTTATTTCCCATGGTTGAATGCTGGATGAAAAGCCAAGTGAATCATAAAGTCCACCTGTGTTTTACTAAAAAATATTGCTAGAAAATGACTCATATTTCCTTGCTGGCTTCACAGTTATAGAGATAAATGCTAATAACGTTGAGTAACTAAATGCAGCCTTGTGGAAAACCACGAGGAATCACTTGGGAGGTAGCAAATCTATCCAAAATATTTGAATTTGAGTAAGGCGTAGAATGTGAAATAACAGTGTTATCCTAAAAAATGAAACAGAGCAATTTTCACATGTTTAAATGCATTATTTCTTTCTTTTACTTTCTTTTAAAGTAGAAATATAATAGCAGAAATTGCTATCCACTTATGTGCTAAGGGGAAATACAAATAAACTTTTCATAGACAGAATATAATGAAGTTAGGTTTACAAAAATATTAATCACATTATGTTAGCTCCCCTTCCCCCCCTTTTTTTACTCCCCTGCTTATTGCTTTTATATTTATCCATTTTGCATTCTAAAGACTTTGATCCTTATATAGTAGTAATAAAAATACACATAAGAGTTCAATCCAAAGAAAATAATTCTTAAAATAGACCCAGTAAAATCTTTGGGAACATTGTTTTTGTTGAGTCTATAATTGACAGGTTTGGTAGATGTCAGTAGGTTTTTTTCTGTAAATCCAGATTTAATCTATAAAGAGCACTTAAATTTTTAAGGGAATTTAACCATAAAATGGTCATTATCATAAAAGAACCTCATTTTACAAATATTTTTCCATTCCATAAATCAAAAACTATAATGTAATCATTTAATTCAAATACATGTATCAGAATAAAAAATTGGTGAATGTTAAATAAATATGTGGAAGTATAAGCATATTCTTGTTTCAGGATCGCTTTAAAGAAAAAACTATTGATTTGTGTAGAATTTTATTTTCTGTTGGTTTCTAGAAATGTTTACTTTCACAATGTAGAAGCAATCAAAGATATTCTCAACCAGAAATTGTGTGCATTTGTATATTTAAGTGGAATCTGTCAAAAACTTAATACATATCTGTTTATAGAGCAAAGTCTTTATTTACCGAGGAAAAGAATATGAACGCCGTGAAGATTTTGAAGCAAGATTATTAACACAGTTTCCTAATGCAGAAAAAATGAAGACTACATCACCTCCTGGTGAAGATATTAAAAATTCTCATGGCCAATGTATCCTTTAAACGTTTTGATGGCCTTGCTGTAATAAGAATCTCAACAATTTATGGGGTTCTTGCTATACCTATGTTCTCTTATTGTTACATATGAATTGTATCTAGGCAAAGATGATAACATAGAGTGAGATTTAGCCTAACTAAGAAAGCTAAGAAAGCTAAACAGGTTTGGGTTTGGATCATACTTGAGTGATGGATCAAGAAGAAATCCCAGAACTATAGATTAGAATGGAAAATGGGGGGAAAAACAGTGGCCGGAAAACTACTTCCTTTCCATATGGTGGTGAAAGGAATCATAAAGAGTCAAGCACAACTTGAGTGAATTATTTTTTACCTTTACTCAGTTTATGTATTTCGGTGTGTGTGTGTGTGTGTGTGTGTGTGTGTGTGTGAGAGAGAGAGAGAGAGAGAGAGAGAGAGAGAGAGAGAGAGAGAGAGAGAGAGAGAGAGAGAGAGAGAGAGAGAGAGAGATTCTAGTTGCATTCTTAACATGTAACACAGATATCCAGTGCTTTACAGTAAAGCCAAAACTGGACTTACCATCAAAATTTCACAAGCCTGTATCAGAGCAAATTTTAAGGTACAGACATTCGAAATGAGCAATTACTCTGAATAGCTTTCGTAGACTGCACTTGGTTAAATGTATTACCTGCTAAATGGCCTGAAGAACTGCATCTAAATTCATCAACACAAAAAGAAAGAGACAGTTTAAGGTGCAGCAAGAGATTATCTTTTTTACATTTATCTCAGGAAAAAAATAATAATTTTGATTTCATGGCTGCTCTGTCCCTCATTCTCTGTTTTCATTTATTTTTCAATATTGATAAATTTTGTGCCTGGCTTTTTGTTAGTGCAATTTCTGTTTTACCTGTCTTCTGCATACATGCAAGGCATTACCTCTGACAGATCAGTACTTTCAATCAGGTTTTGTTTTCTTATTTCTTAACCGAAATAAGGAATTTTTGCAACTCAAAATGACCAATGCCTCCTTATAATTCCTTCTATACAGTTTTCCATAAAATAAATGAATGTGGTCTAAATATTACATTCCATTAGTAACCAAAATGAAACGTTTCCTGAGCAGTTATCATGGCAGTACTATCTAAGGCAGGGCTGTCAATCTCCCAGCCCAAGGGCCAGATGCGTCATGCGCTGGCCACGCCCGCGCCCTATTTAGTGAAGAGAAAAAAGTCCCGATATGTCACATGACTCCGCTGTGACAACGTGAGTTTGATACCCCTGATCTAAGGCCTTGGTATACCATTAAAAGGACATATCTTCATATTCTGAAAACTATGTTTAAAAGCATTGTTATTTATTTGAAAAGCTAATATGGCCATAGGCCATTCTCAAAAGGAGCAAAGGGGCGAAGTCATGTCATGTGTCATAATGTCATCACCAAGTCGATTCAAATTACACATAGGCCACAGATGTCATGACACAATTTGCCAAATAATTCGTAGTGAATACTGATAGTGTCAACAGCATTAAACTCTTGACAGCCTAATGCACCCAAAAACAAGACTCTTGAAAAAGCTTCTCTAACCAGATTTATTAAAAGAGAAAAGGGACTTGATTATAGAAATCTCAACAACTGAATGCTTTTAGAATCCAATTTATAGGGAGTTCATTTTCATTCTCTTGGGGGGGGGGACCTTTTTAAGGATGAACATATGAGCTACTTCTCAGTTTTCCAGATAATATAATAATGAGTGTGTGTTTTGAACTTATAGTATTTTTCAGTCTACCATCCTTTTTCCCAGACCCTGAGAAAAAGAATCCTCTGTCTCAGGTCTCAGTTGAGAGAGTCCTAATGCAGAATTTCCATTCAACCATTACCAGCAATAGTAGCTCTAGACTGATCACAATCTCTTAATATATCTTTATGAGAAAAACCTGACTCCAGGTTTTGCTTTTTACTTTGCCTGCACAGGCCTGCAGTACTGGTTAGTTGTGATATTGCAGAGCCAGAAAGCTTTGCTATATGTAGATTAAAATTTAATTATGAAAAATAAGCAATATATTTATTCCTTATGAAAACTCGACACTCAGATTCTTGGCAGGAGGGTGGGATGATCCAATTCCATTTATCGTTTTAGGGGATTGTGATATTTCAGTTTGAAAATCCTAATTTTAGACATATATTAGCCCTATAAAAATATCACTTCCCTATAATCCTTAATACTGAAAGATTTGTTGTTATCTTAGGTATTGTAGCCATATGAGAATATAAATGCACTTGTATGTTTTTTCTCTTTCTAGTTTCTATAGGGTAAATGAGGTTCAGCGGTTTGAGTATTCAAGACCCATTCGAAAAGGAGAGAAAAATCCAGACAATGAATTTGCGGTAATTTGAACATGTTATGCACTTTCCTTAATGTCTTTTAAATATGCTTGTATAATATGTAAGAGAGAGCATAATACGCTTTCTGTAAACTTTACAGTTTGTATGAATATGTGATACTTAGTTTCTTGTGTTATGGACTTTCTTGTTACCAAATGCAAGATGAACAAAAATATGAAACATTTAGTGTTTAGTTTTTTTTAAAGTGGTTGCAGTAATGTAAAGATTCTAGTCACGAAAAATTACCAGTAATCCCTGCATGGATTATTTTAATTAATACCAGTTTTTTTTTTTCATTTAGTTTAACTAATTTATGCCTTAAAATTCTTCACTCAAAAACTAAAGTGGCTCCATTGAGTTAGGCTCCCTGTATGCATCACATTATTGGCAAACAAAGATTATAAACCCTTTATTGAGGCTAAATTACAAATAATATTAAATGCTTCTTTGCACATAATATGCAGCTTGCATCAACTGGGTGGAAGAGAGAAATAATTAAAGGAGTCAGAATAGGAAAAGAGAGGAAATTAAACTCTTTTCCTCCATCTTCTGAAACTGATATTTGTACCAGTTGGGGATTTTATCTCGTTCATTTTCTAAGCAACAGCTCTCTACAATTTTATCCTCAATAAATAGCTGTCTATAGAACACTCGAGGATGAAATAATTGTTTGGAGTATAGACTGTTAATGTACATGTTGAAATGAGGGGAGTTATAATTCACTTGTGTCTTCTATATGAATACAAAAACTCATGACAAAACTTAAAGAACATAAATTAAACTGGATGCACAAATGTTCTTTCACCGATTTTGTGTTGTGTTGCCACTGTGATGTTAGTACATTTGCTTCTAGGACTTTTGTACAAATTTTGGGTTAGGATAAGTCTATTAGTTTATAAGCATTTTACTTCAAAACTTTTCTCTTAAATTACAGAATATGTGGATTGAGAGAACTATTTATGTGACAGCGTATAAACTACCTGGTATTTTAAGATGGTTTGAAGTCAAATCAGTATTTATGGTAAGTTTTAGTCAGAAGATTGTTTAATAAGATCACTTTGTTAGATGGGTGATGCTTTTAAACAAATCAAAATGTATATAATTTGCTGATGCTTACATTTTGAATGTTTGCAGAAATGTTCCATGAATTTATATTTGTGTCAGTCCTTCTAGGGCAGGGGTGTCAAAGTCAATTTCATTGAGAGCCGCATCAAATTTGTGTTTCACCTCAGAGGGCCGGGGTATGTGTGTCCGGGGGTGGGAGGTTCACAGTAGGCATGGCCGGAGTGGGCATGGCTATGGTGGGTGTTTGACATAGGCTCAAGATGCATTTTTCCCCTTCTCTTCTTTCTTTCCACAGTTCTTTACTATAACCATTTTTCTATCTCTTCTACCAGATATTACTGGCAAACATTTATTACTTATTCTTCATACTCCACTAAACTTTTTATTTCTAAATTTATACCCCATTGTTTAATAGTAAATTGCTTTTCCAGGCAGAAAAGCTATTTATACTATTGTATTTTTATTATTCAACTAATAATAAAATACAATAGCATAAATAACATGATAATACAAGATCTAATAGCAGAGGTAAATTCCCAGGATAGTAAATAGAAATGGCTGTTAATTATAGATTGTTGATTTTAGATTAAATGGACCAACAGTATGTAAAATCTGGCATTAAACTGTAGTATTAACATAGGATGTTGCTTGTTTTCTATCCAGATCAGGCACTTACTTGAGGCCACATAATTGTAATCCAGTCCAATCCAGTCCTCCTGCAGCACTCTGCCAGCCAAAAATGGGCCCTGTGAAGGCCCCGCACGGCCTTTTTTCAGACAGCAGAGAGCTGCTGAAGATCATGGAGGCCAGAAACGAGCTGCGGGGGGGGGCACACATGGTCCCCCTGTGCCCTGTTTTGGCCAGCAGAGGCACCACAGGCCGGTCCTTTGATATTTCTAAGCTGGCCCCGCGGGCCAGATTTAAGCACCCCGTGGACCACATCTGGCCCGTGGGCCTTGAGTTTGACAACCCTGTTTTAGGGAGACTAGACCAGGAAACCAAAGTCATGCAGGCCAATATTACTTTTATTATAAATTCTTGCAAGTTTAAATATGCTTCTCCTCTCCTTCTATCTTCATGATAACTAGAACATTACACTTTAAATACCTTGGGAAATACTTGCTGATTTTTTTTAGAAGGCAACAAGTGTTTCATTGTGAAATACTTCATCGGCTTGTCATTCCTATTGTTCCATCTGGCATCATTTTGGCCTAGATCCATTTATAGAATTTAAAAATGGTGGACAGCAGAGGTTCACTTTGCTATGAAGTATTTTGGGAAATCTGAAATGATTAAAAATAGTCTTGTGTGCTATGAGTATGAAATGAAAGATTCTGAAATGTTATCATGAATGAACTATGGATTCAAAGAAATTGTTTTATATTAGGGTGAAACACAATTTCTACCTACATCAGGTTTGAGAATAAATTACAAGTTTTTCATTGCAATCGGTTTGCATTTTTGTGTAAGGGATTTCTGTTAGAGCAGAATGGCTTTTGGATTTGAGATTCATGTAGCTTACATACTATCTCTCCAAATTGAATTTGGCCATTCTGCAAAGTTATTTTGGAATGAAGGGAAGCATAGAAATTTAATGTTAATATAATTTTAAAATGTGGGGTTTTTTTCAAAATCAAATTAAATATGTTTTAAAATGAACTGTACCACATTGTTAAATTCAGCCCTGAAAACTGAATGAACAAACAGGGAAACTCAAAGGATGCATTAATTTTACATTGATATTGATGGAATATAGTTTATTTGATGACTTTAGTCATATGTTATCTGATTAAAATTCCTTTGTTATGAAATCAGCTTTCTTTAGATAGGCAATGACGATATGAAACAGATCAATTTTACACATATCACATAATTATGCATAATTGTTTCTAATTTTTATAAGCTTCTTGTAAATAAAGATTATAATGATACACAATTGAAATCAATACATCACCTCAACCAATCTTAATATTTCAAAACAGAGCATTTAACTTTTTAATACAGTTCCACCAAAGTCACAGCACCTGTTCAGACTGTCATATAAGATAGAAAGCTACTAACACAATTATGTATTCCAGAATTCTATAATTCCAAAATGCTTAATTCTTGACACAAATATTATGCCCAAAGTAGAAAATAACATGAAATAACTTATATGTATTGTAAGTTATTGGAAACAGAAATAATATTTGGCAATCAGCTGTATTGCTAGTATTTTAGTTCTAAATGGAAATCGTGCTAATTTCAGTCTAAAACCAGCCTCTTCTTAGTATTTGTGATAGAATGAATAAAAAGCATATTATGCTATGAACATTATGCTCTCCAGATTAATTTTATTAGTTATATATTTGCAAAGAATAAAAGAAGAAACTACGCAAATAAATACTGATTTTGTAATTTATAATTACTCCTGTATTTGCATTGTAAGCAATCACAAAATAAAACAATCAGAAGTAGAAATGTTTTATCCAGTTTGACAGAAATAGATGATTTATTAGACATTTGTCCTCCTGACTATTTATGTTTATAGTTAGGACCTGCTTAGGCCTCCAGTTGAACACACAGCAAGTTCAAACATTCAAACACATTGTTCATGCAGCCCCCACCTATCTTCCGAATCGCCAGATGTTCACCTGGAGATCTAAGATATGTCTGTAGTCACAATTGTATCACATTCACACAACTATCTATGTGAATCAGGCCCTAACAACCTAGGGTTCCATACCAAGGAAAGAGTCTTGATTCATTCAAAGAAATACAACTTTCTTCCAGATCTCCAACTATATACATGATGGTGAGGGAGAATAAGGAGCACATCCAACATGTACAGGGTTGTTTTTTTACCTAGCTTGAGATCACAATATACTCAGCAGATTGCCTAAACTGGGTTTCTTTCTTCTGACTAGGAGTTCATCATTGTTCTGACATCGATTCATCATTGTTTCTGAAATATATTTCTTAATAAGGAATAAATATATTACTTCAAATTTAGTTCTGACCTTTGAGTTATGGGTGAAACAGTAACATTTAATTAACAGAAACTATTCCAACGGAGTCAAATAAATCCCATTAAAATCTAATGTCATTTCTATATATTTCTATCTCTGTTTCCATCTCTGTTCTGTCTCTCCATACCTGTTGGTGAATATACACAGGTATAACAGATTTCTGATTTATTGTATTACAGTAATTTATTTTTACTCTGAAGTTTCCCAGACAAAAATAGTTTATTCTGAAAAGAGTCTCAATCATGGGTTTTAGGGTTGGAAGTGCTGATAAAAATTGTTTCCTCTTGACTGACACAAATATTGGAGTAAGCAGTGGATAACTCAAGCGAAATATGCACATATATTTACAATGAGAAAAGGAGAGATCATAAGGCACTGAGATTAGAGGATTCATATGTTCACTGAATGTATGAAATAACAGTATGATCATAGCTGTGTTGATAAGCTGTAAAACAATAGAAAAGTAGAGTGAAGGATATTTATGGAGGAAAAAATACAAAATCTCTGTAATATAAGATTATAGATGAAACATTCTACATTTTCCCCAAAAATATATATTAAAAATTGAAAATGTTAATCTAAATATCTGTATAGTCTTCTGTTGCCTAAACTATATCAGAACAGGTTAGATAGCATAACATTAGAACTATAGCAGCAGAGTTTGAAATTGTTAGGCCATTAGATGTAACTCCCTGCTCTGCACAAAAATCCAAATTAAAGCATGCCAAATGATAGCTGATTAGCTTCCTTTGTGCATGCACTGAAGGGGACCTCACTACCACTCTGGGTAATTGCCTTCAGATCTTATTTTTAGAAGGTTTTTCTAACATTTAAATGAAATCTGGCTTTATGCAACTTAAATCCATCATATCATGTCCTGGAGTTGTGAAATAATAGAGAATAGATCTTGTCCATCTTTTTTATGATGCTTTTAGAAGAAAGTTATATTTCCTATCATTCTTATCAAACTTCCTTTGATTTCTCTTTCTAAGATTTAGTTTCTAGTCTCTTCATTGTCTTCCTCTAGATTTGTTTTACTTTGCCTGTTTCACTTTAAAGTGGATGGCCAGATCTTGACAATGCCCAAGGTGAAAGTTCTGTTGATGCATCTAGAAATAAAAAGAAAAATTGATACTAAAGATTTCAGAGAACCTATAACGAGTCTCATACAGTATGTGTTTTTGGTGCTGTATCATTGAAGATGCAAAAAAATTATTTAGTCAGCAGAAGTAAGTCTTGGTGCTGATTGTGGTTCAGATCACACATTCTTTCTTATTTATTTATTTATTTATTTATTTATTTATTTATTTATTTGTTTAAATTTCTATACCGCCCTTCTCCAATATAGGACTCAGGGCGGTGAACAGCCGAAAATAAAAACAAGACATACATACAAAACATACAAAATCTAAAAACTGATTAAAATAATTAAATCTTTTGGCCGTGATTAAAACAATTCCAATTTAAAATCAGTTTAAAATTTGACTCAAGCCAGCCCAGCTAGTTGAAATAAATGGGTTTTCAGGGCCCGACGAAAAATCCGGAGGTCTGTTATTGTACGTAACTCTGGGGGGAGGTTGTTCCAGAGGGTGGGCGCCACCACAGAGAAGGCTCTCCCCCTGGGGGTCGCCAGCCGACATTGTCTGGCGGACGGCACCCTGAGGAGGCCGACTCTGTGTGAGCGCACTGGCCGGTGGGAGGCTATTGGTGGCAGAAGGCGGTCTCGTAAGTACCCTGGCCCTAAGCCATGGAGCGCTTTAAAGGTGGTCACCAACACTTGAAGCGCACCCGGAAGACCACCGGGAGCCAGTGCAGCTCGCGCAGGAGAGGTGTCACATGGGAGCGCCTCGTCGCCCCCATAATCCCCCCTGCGGCTGCGTTCTGGACCAGCTGGAACCTCCGGGTGCACCCCAGGGGGAGCCCCATGTAGAGAGCGTTACAGTAGTCCAGGCGGGAAATGACGAGTGCCTGAGTGACTGTGCGTAGGGAGTCCCGATCTAGAAAGGGGCGCAACTGGCGTATCAGGCGAACCTGATAGAAAGCCCCCCTGGCCACGGCCATCAAATGATCTTCCAAAGACAGCCGTGCATCCAGGAGGACACCCAAGTTACGAGCCCTCTCCGTGGGGGCGAGTGATTCACCCCCAATAGCCAGCGATGGCATCAGCTGGCTATATCGGGACGCCGGAAGCCACAGCCACTCGGTCTTGGAGGGGTTGAGTCGGAGCCTGTTTCTCCCCATCCAGGCCCGCACGCTTATAAAATTAAGTTAAATAATACAAATAATGTAAGCAGACAAGATACAACCTCAGCAATATTCTGTAGGATAATGCAGTGATTGTTTAAAAAATAGATTTAATGAATTAGGTTTGATAAAATCTCTGAAGAACTCTAGACTGAAATGTATTATATCATTAAAGAGGAAACAAAAATATTGCAAAAAAAAGAAGCCAAACTATTCTTCTTGAAAATAGCTAAAGAGAGGCGGATAATAAAAGAGAAAGAGGAAAATTTCACTCTCACCAAATACTGAGTTTTAGAAAAGAAGAAACAAGGAGTTATATCTAAAGGCAAAACAAGGAATTGATAACAATTTCAGATATCAAGGCAATCTTTTGTGCAAAGATGGGCACAATTAAGAATAAAAAAGATAAATATTTCCGAGACAAAACTATTAAAAAATGGTATAAATAAACATAAGAATTTTCCCCCGCAATCTACAAGTTGATGATACCTATGAAGGACTAAAAAAACCATTGCTAACAACAAAACTGCAGAAATGAAATACCAACTGTTTAAAGCTTTGCACGATAATGACTAATTTGCAGTTAGTAAACAGATGTGGCAAATACACCAAGATTAAGGAAGTGGAAAAAATCAATTTAAATTCAGCATCAGAAAAACTTCAGTGCTAAAAATTGTTGAAGCTACCAAACAATTGCAGATACCTGATAATGAGAAAATGGTCAAGGTTTTGCATTCCACGCTTCAACAATCCATGGAACAAGCACTGTCAGATGTACAAGCTAGATTCAAAAGAGGCAGCTCACATTGCTAATCACTTCTGGATAATGGAGAAGGCTAGAGTTCCCGAAAAACATCTTTTTATTGATTATGCTAAGGGTTCTTACTCTATAGATACAATAAATTGCCCACAGCCCTTAAAAAAATGGGTGTACCAGGCCACATTATCTGTCTACTGGGGGGGGGGGAGAGATCTACAATGATCAAGAAGCAACAGAATACAATATGAAGCAACCAAATAGTTCTAATCTAAGAAATTCGTGTACCAAGACAATACCAAACTGTTGCCTTATTTAGTTATATGCAGGAAAAATCCTGGATTAGAAGAAATAAAAACTGGAACTAAAATAGCTAGGAGAAACAACAACAACCTGAAAAACATGCTGATGATACTTTTTTGATGGCTGCAAGGTAGGAGAACATAAATTGAAACTCTTATTGAAGGTGAAAAAAGAGAAACTTCTTCATCAGCCACTATACCGCTACTAATTAACATTAGACAAACTAAGATTATGTCAATGCCAGTCCAATGCAAATAGATAGAGATGAAGTAATAATAGACTATGGTCAAAAATTCACAATAGTGATTGTAGTCATGAAATAAAGAGATGTCTGTGAGAAAGACTATGACAGGTATATACAATATATAAAATTGCACAAATAATACATTGATGACAAACATACATATTCCGAAGGCCCTTCTATTTCAATTCTGATGTATCCCTTTGAAAGTTAATTGGGGGGAAATCCCTTTAAATTCTAGTGTATAGAACACGGGTCCCCAACCCCCAGTCCAAGGACTGGCACCAGGATGCTGCATGTCAGAAACTGGGCCACACAAACCAGTGAAGCCCCATCTGTGGGATGCAGGGAGCATGTGAAACCATGCCCCCTACGGTCCGCGTAAAAACCTCTCTCCAAGGAACTGGTCCCTGGTGCCCAAAAGGTTGGGAGTCACTAGTGTAGAAAATTGGTAAGAATGCTTTCAACCAAAAGACTCATTCAGTACTAGATGAATTAAAAGCACACAGCTTGCTGGAAGCATTAATAACCAAGTTAAAATTTAAATATTTTGGAAATGTAATTAATTAAGATAGTTAATTAACACAGGTTGAATGTAATCAATGTGTGTATGTAAGTGACAGTTATAAAGACTTGATTATGTGCCTTTCAGAAATATCATAAGCTACTGGTGTTTTTCTACAAAGTTTATGAAAATTATAGCAATCAGATATAAAATTCCATTTTGCATACCTCAAATGTATGTCATTATTGTACAAAAGGGTATGTCTGTTGGATTGGAGAAGAAAAAGAGATCTCTCTTTAAATTATTAAAATAAAATTAAAATTATTATAAAACTGTCGCTGCATACATAGGAACAGCTTCTGAAGCAACTGTATTTGATAGGAAATGGAAACAACTGCATTACAGGTTCAAACAGAAATACTGTTGCTGTGCTCCTGTGCATGGCACATCTTTCAAAATATTGCAATACTCCTACTATTTTGTGTATTTAATGAAAAATCTTTGTGACGTGAAATACACACTAGAGATAAAGAATTTTTTATTAACTTTCAGTCCTCTTCATCGTGCAGTTTTTTCATTTCAAAAAGAATCTACCCTGTGATACAATGCAGATAGTAAAAGGTGACAACAGTTTGTCCATCAAATGTATAAAGAGCTGCCATGCCGCTTTTGATGTGTTCTGTTTCTGTTTTTACTCTACATGAGTGATTGTTGATTTAAACAAATGCACTTTTTGCTTATTGTCAAGTTGTTGTATTTATCGGTCCAACTTTTCGAGCATGAGCATCGTTATTCAATATTGCGTTTTAAAACTACATTACTTTTTTTTTCAGGAAAAAAATATCTTGCTTTCAGTTAATATTTGAATTCAAACTATTACAGTTCTTGTAATCATTTTTTTGTATTAAACTTTTGTTTTCTCAGATTGAAATCAGTCCACTTGAAAATGCAATTGAAACGATGCAGTTTGCAAATGATAAAATTAACAATATGGTTCAGCAACATTTGAATGATCCAAATCTACCTATTAACCCTCTGTCTATGCTGCTAAATGGCATTGTGGACCCTGCAGTCATGGGAGGCTTCACCAATTACGAAAAGGTTTGGTTGGTTTTTGTTCTCTCAGTAGTGATGCCATAGAGATGAAAAATAAAGAGCTTAATGTCAATGACACAACTGAATAAGTTACTAATAAACTGATTAGTATCCATTACTAGAAGAATGTATTTCATATTAAAAATGGGTACCGTATTTTCCGGCGTATAAGACGACTGGGCGTATAAGACGACCCCCAAATTTTTCTGTTAAAATATAGGGTTTGGGCTATACTCGCCGTATAAGACTACCCCTCTTCCAACGCACACCAAATAAAAATTAAAAAAACATCAACTGGCTCACCCACAATGTAAAAGCAGCTGTGCTAGACCCAAAATGGCCCCTGAAACAAGCAGGAACCTTACACAGCCACAAAAAGCCACAAAAAACAACTTTCACACTTTACACACACACAACACAACACAACACAACTGGCTCATCCACAATGTAAAAGCAGCTGTGCTAGACCCAAAATGGCCCCTGCAACAAGCAGGAACCTCACACAGCCACAAAAAGCCCAAAAACCCAACTTTCACACTTTACACACACAAAATTCCACATACAGCTTTGTGAGATTTTGTGTGTTTGTGTAGTTAGAGTGAAACACTACAGAAACACACTAAATCTCAGAAAGCTGCACAAATATTATTTTATTTTATTTTATTTTAATTTTTATATGAAAGCTAAATTTAAAACTTCCTAAACTTTAAATGGCTAGGTCTAAAAAAGAACAACTAAAAAAAACCCCAGTTTTTTCCCAAAGGGGAAAAAAACTTACCCAATAGAACAGGGGTCTCCAACCTTGGCAACTTTAAGACTTGTAGACTTCAACTCCCAGAATTCCTCAGCCAGCTTTGTTTTGCTGGCTGAGGAATTCTGGGAGTTGAAGTCCACAACTCCCTGCCTGCTTGATTGCAGGCAGGGAGTTGCTTACTGATGGAATGGATTCAGGCAAGCGAAGCAAGGCAAGCAGCTAAGGCAGTGGTTCTCAACCTTCCTAATGCTGCGACCCTTTAATACAGTTCCTCATGTTGTGGTGATCCCCAACAATAAAGTTATTCCTAAAACCATCAAAAATATGTGTTTTCCGATGGTCTTAGGCCAGGGGTCCCCAACCTTTTGGACCTCAGGGACCACCAACTTCATAATTTTAAATTTTGCGGACCACTAATACGAATCCAGTGCACCGCTTGCTGAAGCACCTGGACTCCCAGTACGGGATGGGGTCCTTCAGGCACTCTCCCTCCTGTCTGTCTCTCTCTCTCTGTCTCCCACTCTTTCTCTCTCATTCTCTCTTTCTCTCTCTCTCATTTTCGCGCTCTCTCTCTCCCTCTCTTTCTTTCTCTCCCACTCTTTCTCATTCTCTCTTTCTCTCTCCCCCTCTCTCATTCTCTTTCTCTCTCCCACTCTCTCATTCTTTCTTTCCCCCACTCTTTCTCTCTCTCCCCCTCATTCTTTTTCTCCCCCCTCTTTCTCATTTTCTCTCTCTCTCTCTCTCATTCTCTCTCTGATTCTTTGATTCTCTTTGATTCTCTGTCTCTTTCTCTGTCTCTCATTCTCTCTCTCTCTCTCTCTCTCTGATTCTCTCTGTCTCTGTCTCTTTCTCTCATTCTCTTTCATTCTGTCTTTTTCTCTCTTTCTCTGTCTCACTCTGATTCTCTCTCTCTCATTCTCTCTCTCATTCTTTTATTCTCTTTGATTCTGTCTCTTTCTCTGTCTCTCATTCTCTCTCTCACACTCTCTCTGATTCTCTCTGTCTCTTTCTCTCATTCTCTTTCATTCTGTCTTTCTCTCTCTTTCTCTCTCTGTCTCACTCTGATTCTCTCTCTCTCATTCTCCCTTTCATTCTTTGTCTCTTTCTCTCTCTATCTCATTCTGATTCTCTCTCTTTCTCTCTCATTCTCTCTCTCTCTCATCTCATGGGCCAGCCAGTGTCTTGGGGCTGAGAGGAAGTCAAGCATCTCCCTGAGAGACTGAGGGCCGAAAGAAGTGTGGGAGCGAAGCACTACTTGAACTTGTGCGGCATGAGCATTCGCCTTGGTATATTTGCGCCAGCCGATGGCCAAGGCAGCCCTCATCTGTCTGCTGAAAGTGCAGCATCAGGATTCTGCCTTGCTATATTTGCGGCGCAAGGCAGCCTTTGTTTCCTGCTGCTTGGGACTCAGAGCGGTAAATAGCGTCTGATCCGGAGAGCAGCTGGATTTTGCTCTCTAATCCGGATGCCAAATCGGCCCTCTGCAAACTCTCGTCTCTCGAGGAGCGCTCCCTGAAGCAGGGCTGGAAACTTTGGTTGGACTGCTTGAGAGAGGAGAGCTTGCAGGGGGGCGATTTGGTGTCTGCAATGGAGAGCGGCATCCGGCTTTTTCTCTCCGCTGTAAGAGCGCTCTAAGAGTGGCAGCCCTCATCTCCTAATGCTTGGGACTCGGAGCGGTAAATGGTGACTGGTCCGGGAAGCAGCTGGATTTTGCAGTCCCAAGCATTAGGAGATGAGGGCTGCCACTCTTACAGCGCTCTTAAAGCGGAGAGAAAAAGCCGGATGCCGCTCTCCATTGCAGACATCAGATCGCCCCCCTGCAAGCTTTCCTCTCTCAAGCAGTCCAACCAAAGTTTCCAGCCCCGCTTCAGGGAGCGCTCCTCGAGAGATGAGAGTTTGCAGGGGGCTGATTTGGTATCTGGATTAGAGAGCAAAATCCAGCTGCTCTCCGGACCAGTCACCATTTACCGCTCCGAGTCCCAAGCATTAGGAGATGATATATCCTATTTTTGTATCCTATTTTGAATTGTGTTTTTAAATTAAATAATGTAATTAAATTATTTTTGTTAAAAACACAATTGTTTGATGAATAAGTAATGAGGATTAGTAGACAGAAGAGAAAATCAAGGAAGAATTTGTGTGGTCTTGTTTCTTTCTCCTCTTCTTCCCTCTAAATTATCAGACAACCCGAAGAATTAAATCTGATTTGAAAGCCATATTTAATCTACCACTGGGCCAGTTGGCGCCAGGAGTAAGGCTTTGAGGGGATCCCTTCAGCCACATTTTTACCATGTCTTAATCCAGATGTCATGTGAATCTATTAACAGTCAGTGGGCCAGGGGAGCCCCAAATTGTGACTCAGTTGGCAGGTTTACAATTGTCAGTTTGTAGTTGTGTTTCAGATTGCCTGCCTGTGTTGTGGAAATCTCAAACTCCATCCATCTATGTGATAGTATACAATTCTGTAAAAGAACAATAGCCAGTACATTTCTGGCTCAGGGCCTCATTATATTAAGAAGGCTGAAAAAATTAGATATAGATTCTGCATTATTACAGTGACTATGTGCTGCTAGATACAAGAGTAGAAAGCTGTGAATGGCTGATAAAGTAAGCCAATAAAAGCACCTTTTCTGACCCAGGTGTGTTTGTCCTAAAGGCAAGGAGCCTTAGGTGGCTGTTGTTGGATTCAACCACCATATGCAGGTTTTTGTTACCTGTAATGGGGGCAAGAAATGAATCAGCTTGCTAGACCAAGAGCTGGCTTATCTTCCCTGATTAGAATAATGTATTAATATTGAAAAGGCTTAAATTGTCCTTAAATTTGGCAGCAATGATTAATGATTGATAGATAAGTAGACAAAATTATGCTATTTTTACCAGATGAAAATTATTTTATTTAATTATGCTTCCTCAAATGGCCTGTAAAATCTGTGCAGGTATAATTCTGTGACTTTCTAACGTACACATTACATCATTTAGTGGCTCAGAATCATAGCATTTGGCACTGTTCTAGCAAAGATCTCACCAGTAAATATAACCCAAAATGAAGCAAGGTTATAAATGCAACATGAAGCACTTTAGGGGGCTTTTAAAAGATGGTTGTCATTTATATATTTATTTCCACTCATGGTCCCATCATTAACTGTTTTAAATGAAAGAAGGCTCACATTTCACAATGCATGATTCCAATCTTCATTCTCTATGATTGTTATGATGATAAATAAAGATTATCAAATATTCAATATCAATCGAATATTATAACAGTAATATTCAATACTATGCCTACTCAGATATTTACCTCCTTTTGAAATATTAAAATTCCAGAACAGTATTTTCAATTAGAAATACAATTGAAATACAATTCAATCTATTTTCCCACTATAAAAAGTTTGTTTTTTCCCAAAAATCATTTTAGAACTGCTCTTAACTTTTTAATAAAAGGCAGAGTCATTTATGAAGTAATAGGCCATCAGTATCTATTAGTCGTGATGAGAGATATTACTTCCAATATGGTTCTGTTTATCTTTTTTTTTTTGGAAAACACAAGTGGGAGACTGCTATTTTCCTCATTTCCTGCTTCGTTTCTCATGTCATCTGTTAAAACATGAACTCTTAAAGTGTCTTATAAATTTTTTTTATATACCAATTAATACTTTTGAATACTCAAATTTGAGACAGGTCTTATTTTTTTTTCATAAACTGATAACCTTATTTGATGATGCAAATCACAATATGATTTGTATTTTATTATTTAGTGCCTTTATACCGAATATAAAATTATACTTGGTATAAAAGTTATAGTGGGGGCATGATGGCTCAGTGGCTAAAGACACTGAGCTTGTCAGCTGGAGAATTGACAGTCCAGGTCTGAGACTCAAGTTCCGCGCAATGGAGTGGGCTCCCGTTACTTGTCCCAGCTCCTGCCCACATAGCAATTCAAAAGCATGCAAATGCAAATAGTTTAATAGGTAACCCTTACATGGGAAGATAACAGCCATCCATGTGCCTTTGGTGTATAGCCATGCTGGCCACATGACCATGAAAATTGTCTGGCTCCCTCAGCCAAGAAACAGAGATGAGGACCGTACTCTAGTGTCAGACATGACTGACAGGGAAACCTTTAGTTTTACTGTTATACCAATATATATTTATTTCAAC
Source organism: Pantherophis guttatus (assembly GCF_059756535.1). NCBI lineage: Eukaryota > Metazoa > Chordata > Lepidosauria > Squamata > Colubridae > Pantherophis > Pantherophis guttatus. The sequence continues at coordinate 62,011,338 of NC_142068.1, forward strand.
ATGTCACTAATAAAACAGAAATATTGTTCTCCAAAAGGCAATTGTTAATAGTGACCCTATTGGAGGAAGAGACAGTTGAGATAAAACAAGCTCTGATATAGCCATCATTAGCTTTCCTTCCAAGTCCCCCATAGCTCAGTTGGTGGCAATGGCCCTTAAGGCAATGGGGAGAAGAGCACAAGTGAAATAGGCATCTACCAGGTGTCTACTTTCCTCCTTCTCAGAAAGAATTTTCTCAGAACTATTGTTAACGTTAAATATTATGTTTACCTATTATTATGCATTGTATAAATGCTATTGTACTAAATAACTGCTGGCTTTTTCCCCATTAGGCTTTCTTTAATGAGAAATACATATATGAACACCCAGAAGATCATGAAAAAATTGAAAAACTAAAGGATCTAATTGCATGGCAGGTAAATCAGATTGACAAGGAACCAAATGTCTTTCTCAAATAGTTTATTGCCACTTTTGACAAAAATGAGGCATGAAAAAATTTACTCTAATGCAAGGGTGCTATTCAGCAGGTTCTGACAGGTTCTGGAGAACTGGTAGCAGAAATTTTGAGCAGTTCGGAGAACCAGCAAATACCACCTCTGGCTGGCCCCAGAGTGGGGTGGGAGTGGAGATTTTGCAATATCCTTCCCCCAGGATTGGGGAGGGAATGGGGATTTTGCAGTATCCTTCCCCTGGAGTGGGGTGGAAATGGAGATTTTGCAGAATCCTTTCCCTGCCATGCCCACCAAGCCACCCCCACAGAACCAATAGTAAAAAAAATGTGAATTCCACCACTGCTCTAATGCATATGTTTATTACCTGGGCTAATTTATTCCATTAGTGATGAAAAATAATATAGAGATATAAGTTCCAGTTGTAAATGATCATATTGGGATAGCAGAAATCTTACTTACAAATATATCATGACAAAGTTGTGCTAGATCCAGATTAAAGTACAGAATATGGAAGATATAATTAATAAATAAAAGAGCAGCTTTTCTCCAACTTGCTGCCCTTGTAATGAGTTGTATTTTAATTTCTTTAATTTAATTTCTCATGATAAGTTTGGAATTTATATGTTTTTTGAGTTTATTATGAAAACTAATCCAATATATCTTGTGGGCATCAAGTTAGGGAACCAAAAAAGGTAAAATCTTAAAAATAAGAAACTAGAATTAATAGACGGTGTTCTCCAAAGTAGCTAAAAGTAAGAAAACAAGTGTATATTTCAGGTTTTATCACTGCTTTCTGCATCATAAAACAGCCTGCCTGAGGCTTCAGAAAATATTGAATATGCTTAAACTTCATTGAGCTTTTTAAATGATTTTTCTAAACCAGGTTTAGTAACTTTCTGGGGTTTATGAAATTATATGGTTCTCCTATATATTCTTGTATTTAAAAGAGAGTTTTGACTAGAAATTACTTAATTATAAAATTAATTACAAATACTGCTGACAGCAGGTTAGTATAAATTAAAACAGAATAAGAAAAGGGAAGAAGTCCACTGAAGGGGAAAAGTGATCTCAGATGTGAAGTTTGCTGTTATAAACCAGGAAAAATATGAAGTTGATGTTGCAGAAAGAAGTAACATTGATGGAAGGAAAAAAGTAAAACCTTCTAATGACTAAATCATTAGAGGATATCTGTAATTCAAAAATATCTATTAAATATAAACGTATGCCATTATAGTGATTTATGTAATGTACAGATGATGCCCAATTTCATTATGCAAATGATGAAAATGATGTAAATTGCCACAGAAATTTGCTCCATTGCATAAAAAGTCCATTACATTGAGGTCCACTAAATGGAGGTTTCACTGTATTTTTTTTTTTTTGTTTATTTCTTTCTTATTCAAAGAATTTAAAATGAAGATTTAGGTTTATTAACAGTTGTATTTTATGTGAGTTTACTCAGCTGTTTTCATGTGTTAATAATTATGTATTGAATTGCCGCTAAAATTAAAATTTTCATCAATGATTAAAAGAAGATAAAAGTACAAGAATGGGGAGTTAATATCTACAGGGCTTATGGCATGTTCCTGTCCAAAATCAACTAGGATATATTTGCAGCAATTGAAAGCTCATAGCAGAAAAAGTCAAAGGATTCAACCAGCAAGGCCAAACTTCAGTTGATGAAAAAGCACAAGGGCTTATCTGTTCAAAGAAAAAAGGCTTGCAGACAGTGGAGATGATCCTCCATTATGAAGACACAGAAATGGAGGAACAAGAGCTGTGGAGGTGTCTAATGACCAAAAGCAAAAACATAGAGGATATTTTGTATCACTGGAACTCAGAAATTGTTTTCAGATCATTGTAAATATAGGAGATTCCACCTTTTTAGGGGAAGATACAGCAGAATAGGAAATAATAATAATAATACGCTACTCAGCTGGAATCATCAACTGGACTTTGGCTAAACTGGAAAACTTGGAACGGAAAATGTGCAAACTTTTGAATATGTACCAGGCTTTACATCCACGAAGTGACATCAACAGGTTGTAGCTGCCAAGAAGAATAGAGGGCAGAGGGCTTTTGCAAATTCATCAAACTGTAGAAGAAAAATGAAGTTTGAATGACTATGTGAATCAAAGTACTGAAAAAATGCTACAGGCTGTGAAAACATGATCATAGACTACATCTTTTCTTCGAATGTGTTGTTTTCAAGACTATATTTATGGCATCCTAGGAACTAACAGTTGACATCAATATTGATGTCATTTGAAAAATTCCTAGAATACTGAAATTCCAGCTGATTGGCAAATGTTCTATCTTCAAAAAGTGGAGAAAGGAACATCCAGCAAATCCTTATGGTCAGTCTGACATTTATCCCTAGGAAGATTCTAGAGAAAATCATGAAGAAGTCTCTCCATAAGTATATCAAAAAGAATGCAATAATTTCTAGACATTACCATGGATTTGTAACTAATCTTTACAGATCAGTCTTTTCTCACAATTTGACTGAGTAATAGCCTTAATAGATTATCTATTAAGCATGTAATTCAATTTCAACATTTTTGACGTGCTAATGCTATAGTCTGGATGTAATTAAGCGCTGTTATTAATTATTGATTCATCACTGAAGTGCCTGGTGGATTGGTCTGGGGTCCATGACTCTTCTATATTTTCATTAATGACCGAAATGAAAAGGTAGAGAGATTGTTTATGATATTTTCAGATTATATATAATTGAATGGGATGCCTAATTCTCTAGAAAATCAACATAACATTAAAAAATATGTTGCAGTAAAGGGCAGGAAGTCAGTGTAAATTATTATCTATGTAAATATTATTATGTATTATGTAAATAGCCCACTAAAGAGAACTTGAAATATTTTCTATGAGGTGGTTTCAATTTTTAAAGGGGATTGAACGTTCGTAGCATTTGAAACATCCTGTTAGTTCTTCAGAACCATTTGGAGCAATTCTCAGACAAACTATTCATAATTAAATATATGCATTTATGGTATTGGAAGGGTTTTTTTATATCCTATTTTTGTATCCTATTTTGAATTGTGTTTTTAAATTAAATAATGTAATTAAATTATTTTTGTTAAAAACACAATTCAAAATAGGATACAAAAATTCCAATATCATAAATTCTGTTACAGCTGGTGATAGAGCTATGAGGAAATAGATACCCCTTCCCAAGATAGCACCATGCAGTATTCCTTTCATCCATCTCCATCCAGTTTTCTGAAAGCAGCTGACTAATATTTTTACCACTGTATGCAGGGAGTCACTTGCCACACCCAGTGGCCATTCCACCCAATGATTTATAGCTTTTTATAGCCATCCAGCCATTGCTGTGGCAATACATCAATAATGAAGACAAGCTTTATATCATAACAGCAAGGCTGGCTGATGCTATAAAATACTATAAATTGCTATAAATTACAAGAATGGAAAAGGCTTATAGGAAAAGGAGTAGAAAAGATGGTAATGTATCGACTATCACCTTCACAGGGTGAAGGTCCATAGCAAGAAACTGCATTTACGCATCAAGAAGCACACCCCTGACAGTAACTTTACTACTGTATTTTGTGAAAAGGAGTCTCTCTTGGTTAAAATTTTCTCATCTTTTTCCCCAGAATGTAACAAGGTCCACATAGAGCATATTTTGTACAGTTTTGGAAACAGCCAATCCATTGTGTTGCTCCAAGAGTAAATGGATTTGAGGGCTTTTCTTTTTTTAAGGCTCGCAGAGAAAAAAGGAGAGCCCAAACACACCCTATAGAGGCAATCCTCGATGTACAACCACAATTGAGCCCAAAATTTCTGTTGTTAAGTGAAATATCTGTTAAGTGAGTTTTGCCCCATTTTACGACCTTCTTTGCCACAATTGTTAAGTGAATCACTGCAGTTGATAAGTTAATAACCTGGTTGTTAAGTGAATCTGCCTTCCCCATTGACTTTGCTTATGAGAAGGTCGCAAAAGGGGATCACATGACCTTGAGATACAGCAACGTCATAAATATAAACAAAATGCCAAGCATCTGTATTTTGATCACATGATTATGGGGTGCTACAAAGGTCGTAGCTGTGAAAAACTGTCATAAGTCACATTTTTCAGTGCCGTTATAACTTCAAATGGTTTGTTTTGTTTTTGTTTTTGTTTTTGTTGGATTTATATACCGCCCTACTCCCGAAGGACTCAGGGCAGTGAACAGCCACAGAATAAAACACATAAAACACATAAACACATGGTCAATAAATAAACTGTTATAAGTCGAGGACTACCTGTAATGAAAAAAGCAAAGCCTTGACTAAGTACTAGAAAGTTGCAAAGGGATTCAATAGGTCCAAATGGTAGTAAGAAAACATAGATTAATTATAAAATAAGGGAAGAAGTCTCTGATATTTTCTCCTGGCCTTACTGAGCAAGAATGGTGTTATTGAGCCACTAAACTCAATAGAGTCGGCTTTGTGGTTCGGAGCACATAATCAGAATATATGGTGATTTGGGAAGTGACATAACTAAAAAGTTATGGAGTAATTTATTTTATGAGTCCACTGATCACTTTTAACAATATTTTCCTTTTAATATACAGGATTATTTTTATCGTATTTTACTTCAGTAGCTAAAAACCATCAGCAAACATATTTTTTGAAAACTTTCTCCTTTTTCTGCTTGTTTTTTCCTTGTTATTCATTTATTGAAAAATAAAACATTTTATGTGATAAACCAAGGGAAAAGTCTGCTTTTTATCCCTTAGCTGCCTAATAAAATGGGAGAAGGAACAAGTAGAGTAATTATAATTATGGTACCTTATATTTAAGTTCCATAGCATAGTGGAATAGGTTATAATTAATGTTTGATTATAAGGAAGTAGTTCTAATTGAAGCAGCATAAGAGTGACTTTTAAAAAAAATTACGATACCAGATACTGTAATATGTAAATATTATACTTCTCAAGTCTTTTTCGTTGGAAGTCAAATGAACTGGCAATTGCATTCTACTTCAAATCAGATTCCAGATTACATTCTGTAAGATTTCTTGAATACATTAAGTGCAGTTTGCTTGTTTTCTTCTCTTTCTTAATAATAAAATCTGCTAATTTAGGTGGATATTTAGGGATGGTAGGAAAAATTGTTTTAATCAGTATTAGGGTTTAATTATGAATGATTAAGAAAAAGCCTCTTAGCCTGATTACTATGAAGAATACTAAACACTGAAAACATGTATCGCATTTTATTACCACCCCATTAAGTTTGAAAAAGAGGGAGGAAGAGAGGAAGGGAGGGAGGAAACAACAAACAGGAAGGTTTGTAGCTGTGGGAATAAAGTGTTTTTCTTAAAATATTTTAAAGGTCAGTCCTATCTCTATACTGTGAGGTAATTATCTTAAATAGATATTTTATGACAGCAGCCTTGGCCGTAGTTATTTTCAGTCATAAAATAGAATTATTTTTTCTGTTTTTAAATTTTTTTAAACCATTGTTTAGATATGTATGTTTAGCAGTAAGCAAATTAATTTATAAACACTTAAGTACACAAAGATGTATACAAATTCATATAAAATATTTTAGTGGTCATAATTAGTTCTCTTTAGCCCAAAAGCATGTGTTTTTTAAAAAATGTTTTTGTTTCTTGAAATATTGTGGTTCAGACTGTCATAATGTGAATGAGACTCATCATTATCATTCTAAGTATATGCTTTCTTAAAAACATATATTTATCTTGATGAAATTATATACATAAAAACATGGATAATAGAAAAACTGCATGTATGTATCATGTGCAGTTTTTCTATTATCCATGTTTTTATGTATATAATTTCATCAAGATAAATATATGTTTTTAAGAAGGCATATATTTAGAATGATACAGGTTTTGTGGAATAACAGTAACAGTAATTATTGTAATCTTCATTTTGTTATAATGAACAGTGATATTTTGCATAGATTCTTACAGATATTTTTATGCTGGCAACTCTTATGTATACAGCTGAGATGAAATTCTCATTGAGTTCTTATTTTATTTGAAAGAAGATCAGAAAATGAAATAAAATGTAATTGTCCATTACAGATCCCTTTCCTGACAGAAGGTATCCGAATTCATGGGAATAAAGTCACAGAAGCACTAAGGCCATTTCATGAGAGGATGGAAGCCTGTTTTAAACAACTGAAAGAAAAAGTTGAAAAACAATATGGAATTAGAAGTCTTGTGAGTAGCTCTTTAAATATGCCATTTTTAAACACTCTTCATCTTGAAAGTGAAGTGATGGAAAGATTATAATAATAATAATGAGAAGGAGGAGGAGGAGGGAGAGGATGATGATGATACTTGGTTGATACCTAGGATTGTGGCAGCAACCTGTATCAACCATCAGCGCCAGTCAATGATATTTGTGATATTTGTTAACTGAGTTTCATGTTTAATGAATAAAAGAGATAATAATAATAATATAAATAAAAATAAAAAAGATGATGATTTTTGTGTTCATTAGTGGATTTCCAATTTTATAGAGGCAGTTTATGTTATGAAAATGAACTCCCTAAATATCCATGGAATATATGTGGACTATACAAAACTGCTTTATTTAAGGCCTTTCATCCACCACTGTGGCCAGACAAAGTAGTTGTTTTCCTATAAAACAGGGGTGTCAAACTGGCGGCCCACGGGCCAGATGTGTCACACACAGGCATGCCCACCCCAGCTCCATGAAGGCAAAAAATGTTGCAATATGTCACATGACATCAACATGACGCAGTGAGTTTACCGCCTTGCTATAAAGGCTGCTAGCAGCATTTTCTTTTTCTTCCTTTCTTCCTTCCTTTCTTCCTGCCTGCCTGCCTGCCTGCTTGCTTTTAGGAAAAGTAGAAGCAGGGAAGAAAACCATTTACCAGTATCTTTTCTGCAGACAAACTATCGTATTGTTCCCACCAAGCATGTTTACGTCACTGCATCCCTATCCTGATGCCTGTGAGTCTAGAGGGGATCTCCCAGATAGGAATATTCATCTCATCAAATCTCTTTCACAAGATCAGTATTGCTACCAGGGCAAAAAAAATTTAGAAAAAGAAAAATTGTGGGTGAGGTTCTGATATCTCTGGCAATCAAAGGAAACTCCCTCCCCCAAGAAACGCAATACTGCTAGAATAGAATAGAATAGAATAGAATAGAATAGAATAGAATAGAATAGAACCAGAACCAGAACCAGAACCAGAACCAGAACCAGAACCAGAATCAGAACCAGAATCAGAACTGAATAGAATTCTTTACTCTTTATTGGCCAAGTGTGATTGGACACACAAGGAATTTGTTCATAAGTTATAAGTGTACATACAAGCAACAAGTTATAACTCATGATCATAATCATAAATACAATCTTCATAAATCATAAGATGCAACACTCAGTGATAGTCATAGGATACTAAATAATCATTATAAATAATAATAGGATACTAAACAAAAGCAATCAACATAAATCATGAGCCACAAACCTCATGTTACAGTCATAAGAAGCTAAGGAAATAGGGGATAGGAAAGATGAGAAGGATAATAACCAGGGAGAGGGTAGTCTTATAGTAGACTAATTGGACCCTACAAGGTACCAATGTCTATTTTGCCTTTTTTCATATGAATGATAAAGTTTTGTGGCATATGATCTTGATCTAGCTTCAACCTGCTTCAGTGGCTTCTCAAGAAAAAAGTAATACTTGAGTCTTTATAACATAATCGTTTTTTGGTGAATATTAGGAAAAGCCCCTTTAAAGGGAGTTCAGTATTAAACAAAATTGGTTTTGTGGAGGGAACTCTTAAAATTATTAAATGCAAGTTGGATAGTCATGGTCAGATTTCTTGATTTGAATAAAAGTATCGTATATATCGTCTTTAAGGTTTTCTCCATTTCTACAGCTTTAATTTTTATTGATGGCCAATTATTTGATTATGTTTTTATTACTAGTGATGAGATTTGCTATTGATAATTGCATTTACTCTTAACATTTTCTCTTAACTCGTTGCTGGTTACAAAATCTTCAGCAAAGGGCTGAATCCAGTTTCGTGTAGTAGCCAAAAGTGAATATGACCAGGAAAAACAAAATGGATCAAAGAAAAAAAAAAGATATTTCCTAATAACTAATTAGAGATTATTTCCTAATGATTTGCCACTGTAATTTAGAAGCATGAATCATGCTTCAAAATGCTGGTGGCAAATGAGAGTCTATTGAGAAAAGAGGAACATCAGAAAAACTCCTAAGGTACCTACTTAAATTTTAATTGTTACTTCTTTCTAAGGGTTACATTTAGAAGTTGTATATACTTTTGGAAACCAGAAATTGAACTTGCTCATCAGTGTATGTGCAATTGAAATACACTGACATACAATTTTCAGGGAATTGTTCTTGGTGAACAGTCTTCATATACTCCAAAGTGATTGATTTTGTCATGTGAATTATATGGTATATATATTATTTTTGACAAGCACAGAAAGTTGTAAAGGATATGAACCTAAGTTTCTTATAATACTATACAATTTTCATAATAGAATGGGAAAGAGTAAAATCTACAACTTTTTGAAGACAAATCTAATATATGAAAAAATGTAAGATTGACTTAGTCATGCTTTGTGTTACATTATTTGTATCTGATCTTTTAAAAAGGAAAACATAAACTATTGATATTTATTTTTCTTTATTTTATATTTATTTATAGGTTTCTGCCTATAGATTTTACCACATATAAGTATTATAGTTAATCTTTGGTACAACTTTAATCTTCACTTTGTTTTCTATGCAGTAATGATAAAATTGGAGTAGTTGATTAGGAGTAATCAATTCCTTAAAAAGAAGATAAATCAGGTATGGGAGAATGAAAAGTGTTGTAGACTAAGAAAATGCTCAAGGCTTTCTCAGTTTAGTGTTACTTAAATTATATGATTCACCATCATTACTAAAAATAACAGTGACAAAACTGATAACAAGAAAAGAGATAAGTCTCCCTTTCTCCGTAAGTCATCTTCTAATATGTTCCATATCCAGTGTATAAACATTATACTTATTGTACTACCTAGTGGAGTTCAAGGCAGCTATTTCATAAAGTCCGCTGGAGGTAGATAAATTGCTTTAGTAATTGTCAGTTGGCCATCCCCAGTCTAAATATTTTCCACATGAAAAGAAATATAGGGACATAAATTCTACTTATAAATCACTTATTAACATTGTGGCAAAATTAATGACCTTATTTATGCCCAGATGGTATCCTATCACTGTTGTGTTAATCACAGCAAAGATCTTGTTAAAACAGATAATGTTATATCTGTTTTATCAGTACCTTGTGCAGAACCCATTTCCTATTAATTAATAGTTTGAACTATTTATCAATGATCAGAGAGCACAGGAGTTTTATTTTTGTCAGAAAAGCACGAATATTTTGTGTGTATATCATTTATCAATAGCTATCAAATCTTTAGTATTCAGTACTGTAAAATTTTATGTTAAAAGTATTTTACATAGGTTTATCCCCATCTCTGTTTGTTTATGAACAGAGGTAATTGAATCTCAGTACTGGTATTTTTGTTTCTATAACATTTTGGTCCATTTAAGTAATAGTATTTAATAGATGTAATGGACTGTTAGATCACTACCAAGTAAAATCTCATTCACACAGAAAATCATGGGATCCCTTCTTGATCTAGGAAATTGCCAATCCCCAGACCAGGAGAGGTGAGCTGAAGCAGATGCCAAGATCTCTCCAAGTAGAGTGCGAGGACAAAGAACATACCATTTTCCTACTCCTTGCCAACAAAATTCCTTACATTTCAGACAACAGAATCTCTCCTTGGGATGAGATTCCTGATGCTGTCTTTTGCACCAGCTTCTTGGAGCCTGTATTTAAAATAAGAGCTGAGCAGGAGCAGTGAGGTTGCCACCAGAGAGGCAACTTTCAGATTTGGCTCATTTCTACTCCATCTTATTTTTTATAATGTAGGTACCAAGTGAGGTAAGGTTTGTAATGATATCTGGTGATAAGGGATGTATTTGCAAGGAATGGAAAGAAGCCTGAGAATAAACACTGAAGTAAAAATCATCATGGGGAAATAAGATGAGAGTGTACAACTTGGTTATTGCTGGCTAATTAGGGCAGGCTGCTGGTTGTCCTCTTTTCCTTTGAGATTGCAGTCCAACCAAGGAAGTCAAAGTAACAGTAAAGGTGGCCAAAAGTGCTGCTCTTCAAATAAAGTCAGCTACTGATCAAATGTTTATTATCCTATATATAAAATATTGAATGTAGCTGGTGATTTGCTAATGATCTTGCTAGGGGGAGGGAGTGATTTCCTGAGGAGGGAATATACCTCCTTAATCTGTGTCATCAGCCTACTCCATGGTACAACCAAATAGGATGGGAAAGTGAGGAGTTAGAATGGCCAATAGGAATTCTATCTTGCTGTGGAGTAGGCCAAGTCAGGAAACCAATACCACAAAGACTACTATAACTTTTGAGGGGATTTTAGAGTATATTTAAAGAATTTTAAAGTCTAATAGAGTTTCCCTTGACCTCCACTTATGTTAGAGACAACCAAGGTATTTAACTTCTTTCTCATTCCCTCTTTATTTCCAGGGCTAAATCATTGTTTACTTAACCATTATTGTATTTCTTCTTCATGATTAGCTCCGTACTCTACACACACACCAATGTCTGTCAAATTTGAGTGTAATTATAATTATAACAACTGTTATTTGAAATATTCTTCTTGAAGAAAGGCTATCATAGAGCCTTATAAGTGATATCTTTGGAACCCCAGTTAGTAACAGTGCTCTTAATAATGGTCCGATGAAGTCACCATACTTTTTTTCATTTTCATTTTTTTATTATGTCTTTGTAACAGAAGAAGTTATATTTTATTTTTATTTCTGTTTTGTTTTGTAGCCCTCATCAATAGATGACCGGCAAGGCAGTCGACCAAGGTCTATGGTTCGATCGTTCACAATGCCTTCCTCCTCAAGGCCACTATCTGTTGCTTCAATTTCTTCCATCTCTTCTGACAGTGCTCCTTCTAGGCCTGGATCAGATGGGTAAATGCACCATAATGTGTTCTATAGTTTTGTTCTGCCCCCTTTTCTTTGTCTTTTTGAAAATCAAGTCTAAGCTATAAGAGTCTATCATGATGTGTGGGATATAAGAGGTCTATTTTTCTAGTTCATTCTGGAGCTATTTGCTTTTATTTCATAAAATTATACAGGCAAATTGAAAATCAGTCTTATAGCTAGACAGTGCAAAAAGATATTTAGCTTGAAGATTCTTATCAGCCTCTTTATCTAAAATATTAAATATTAATATTTAAAATTAAAATATTTAAAATTCACCTAACTATTTAATGTTAAAATATTAAATGGTTAGGTGAATTTCTATACTAGTTTTGTTTGTTTTGTTTTATCACTAGTTTGATGTTGCATACACCATGATCCCTGTCCCATTGCATAGAGAAAGTGGGAGTAATTACCTACATATTTATGGAATGCAAGATTTTGACCTAGACACTTTATCGCTAACTCTTGCCATTGTTCACATAATAAAAATAGGCATTTAGCAATAGTATTTACTTTAGCTTTATAAATAGCTTTTGAAATGTTCTTTATCTTGGCATGTAAAAGTACACAGAATTTTAAAAAATGGAACAGGTTATGATACTTGTGCATTTGCAAAAGTATGTTTAAACTGGCTATTCTTTGGGGAGGCAAACATGCCTATTTGCATTTTGCTATAAATAGATAGCAGAGAAATATTTTTTGGCAGGAAAGTTCTGTTATGCCTTAATCTGGAGCAGAAATTTTCCCACAATTACTAGTGTGATTGCTTTCCTTAAAAAGCAGACAATATGAGTACATCCCGTAATACTAGCAACTATCAACTACAGTTCCATGTAGGTGTTATTAGCATGTGATTGTGTTCCTTAAGAAAAAGTAGCCACAAGGAACACGTATAATGATGACTGATGTCATCAGCTGCATTTTTACTAAGAAGACCTTCCAATGTTCTTTGATTCACAAAATGCAATACTGAATTGTAAAACTGTTTGGAAAAATAATCCTAGAGAATGAAAATCTCTAAATGTATGTTTGCATATAGTAGGTATCTATAAACAAACATGTTTTTGCACATTTCCTTGTTTGATTGAAGTAGAATGAATATGCTGAAAGAGCTGTGCTTTCATGGTACTAACTGCATATTAAAAAAAAATAATATTGTTTAGGTTTGTGCTTGAGCCCCTTCTGCCAAAGAAGATGCATTCTCGATCACAAGATAAATTGGATAAAGATGACTCAGATAAAGATAAGAAAGAAAAAAAGAAAGAAAAGAGAAACAGCAAGCACCAAGAAATATTTGAGAAAGAACTGAAATCAACTGATATTTCTCTGCAGCAGTCTGAAGCAGTGATACTTTCAGAAACTGTAATTATAATTTACTCATACTTTATTTTAAAAATAACTTGTGCATATCAGAATTCTGTCAAAATGCTGGAAGGGGGGTTATACTCTCAAGATCTGGCATCTCTAAAGAGTTTGTATCATTTAGGATTGATTTGAATATCTCAAAACTTATAAATCCTTGTGAATGTAGAGAGGAAGCAGAATAATTAGTATATTCGCTTGAAGAAGCCTCTTCTCTAGATCATTTAGCCAAGTGATCAGATAGCGCATCCCAAGTGCTGACATTTGGAAAATTATGCAGCTTTATTCCCATATGTATTTTTAATTCTATACTGTGCCATTTTAAAGAGAAATCAGGGAGTGGAGATTAATCAGTATCCAATAAGTTTTTCCAGGCCTATCATAAACTTTACAATGATCATAAATTATATTCAGTCTTTAACGGAGATATGCTAAGTACAGTCAAAAGAATCTGCAATTATTGCTATCCATATAGGGGAGTGAGAGAATTAAAATAAAGTACTGTTACATCTAACTATTGTAAACAATTATTTTACAGTTGTACAGTTTTGTCTGCTGTTTGTCTGCTGTTTTCTACTGCTACTTGTCTACTGTTCAGAGAAACCAGCACAGAATCTTTAAAAACACCAAACTGGATAACTGCTATGCTTCTTTGTGGCACAGTAGATATATTTTACATTAATCTGGGCTTACAATTTATGATGAGATTTGGAAGTTAAGTAGTAAAGGACAACAGAATAACAGAGTTGGAAGGGATCTTGGAGCCTTTATTGTATTTTTCTAATCCATGCTCTCAGGTCAGTTGGTGAGAGCCCTGTCAAATCTGGACTGGATGGCAATGAGTAAGAGGACTCCATTTGTGATGTTTTCCCAACTAATTTATTAGTGGTATCTGTGCTCTGCTTAGAGGCCTTTTGTACTGAAGAAGTAGGGAAAAATCATAAATATCAAGAAGCCCTATACCACTGCATTTAGGGTTATTTTTACAAAATGCTTTATTGTTTCCAAATAGTTACCTGCTGGTTCATTTAAATATTGTATTGTTTAATTTTTTTTAGTTTTCTATATAGGAGAGGGAGTGGTAGACAGGATAAAAGGCATATATCTCATGCATACAATACATAAAAATAAGCAAATGAAGGGTAGTGTAAAATACCATATACTCTCCATGTTTTAAATGCACAATTGCCTCTGGATTAAATCAATTATAAACATATGTATCAGTGGTGAAATCGAATTTTTTTACTACCGGTTCTGTGGACGTGGCTTGGTGGGCGTGGCAGGGGAAGGATACTGCAAAATCTCCATTCCCACCCCACTCCAGGGGAAGGATACTGCAAAATCCCCATTCCCTCCCCACTCCTGGGGGAAGGATATTGCAAAATCCCCATTCCAGGGGTGAAATCCAGCAGGTTCTGACAGGTTCTGGAGAACCAGTAGCAGAAATTTTGAGCAGTTCGGAGAACCGGTAACGGAAATTTTTGAGTAGTTCAGAGAACCGCTAAATACCACCTCTGGCTGACCCCAGAGTGGGGTGGGAATGGAGATTTTGCAAGCCCACCAAGCCATACTACACCCACAAACCACACCCACAGAACTGGTAGTAAAAAAATTTGGATTTCACCATTGCCCCATTCCGTCCCCACTCTGGGGCCAGCCAGAGGTGGTATTTGCCGGTTCTCCAAACTACTCAAAATTTCCACTGCCGGTTCTCCGAACTGCTCAAAATTTTCGCTACTGGTTCACCAGAACCTGTCAGAACCTGCTGGATTTCAGCCCTGATATGTATCCTTTAGGAAGATCGTCACACGTTCTGTGCTAGGAAAATCTCATTTTTTTTCATGTCAAGTCTAGTTTTGGGTAAAACTATAATGGATGCATTACTAGCATGTGTTCTCATCTATTCTAAGGTATCCTTCTGAATACTACTTAAGGACCAGAAGTGTGCTGCAGAAATAGGGAGCCTAAATCTTAGAGTTAACCAAGGGTAAAAATAAGTAAAATGTTGTGTTGTGTTGTATTACTCTTAATAACATAAATAACAAACATATCAACCAAAATAATGCCATTAATAAAGTGTAGGATAATTTGAAAATATAGAAGTACCGACTCTTTCCTTTTTCCTTCTTAGAGCCTTCAGTCTTTGGGTAAAATACATTCCAAAGCCATTAGGGTAAGGAAAAGCATCATTACTCTGGTGCTTTGAGACCATTCTATTGATAGATGTCATTTGGCCAGGGGAAGGTTTCCTCCTTTCCTTTGAAGAGACAGGAAATCTTCCAAAACCAGGTTGTGGTTTATGCACACAGCACTAGAGGGAAAGATGAAAGTGACAGAAGTCCTGCTGTGTTATCAGAAACCTCTTCACATAGTATCAATTTTTTTTATTAGAGTTTTTATTAAGTGTTTTAATAGAGTCCCTTGAATTAAGTACAGCTTCAAGTGATTGCATGGACATCAACATGCGTTTTTCTTGACAGCAGTTCTTAAATTCAAATTTTCATTATATAACAGCAATTTGTTAGGTCTTAGATAATCTAGGAAAGTGTTCTCTGTTCATGCTAATTGGTATGAAGGGCTTTATTTATGTACAAGATTTATATGGCCATCCATCATAAGCAATTCTGGACAGCATACAACAACCATAAAACCATTAAATTAAACAAATATTGGTTACTTTATCTCTATATGCTGAAATAGAAAACAGCTGTATTACATTTACAGCTGGTATGGATCTACATAGTTGGAGGTAGTATGATAGTTCTGAACTAGGCAGTTCTAAATTAGAGAGATAAAAAAATGAAATTTCCCATTTAGCCATTCAGTTCAATGGCTCATTATTGATACCTCATAATTTTTCAAGCAAAAGTGGCTGTGGAGATAAAATAGTTTAAAATCTAAGTGTGTGGAGGTGTGTGTTTGCTATTCTAAGCTTTTTGATCATATTTTTTCTAACAGATTTTATTTTCATTCTTTGTTCTTCATGGTATTCTTTTTACTAATACCTTCTTGTCTATAATTTTATGTGTCCCTCTTCATTGGCTTATTTTAAAATCATGCAAAGGAATTATTGTGGGTGTATGAATAATATAAAATTTTTATCAGAAATATTATAGATATACATAGTTACACACACACACACACACACACACACACACACACACACAGTATATTCTCTTGTCAAACATAGGTTGAGTTCCCATATTGCACATTATGTAACTTATTTGTTCAGAGTTTAACATATGATATGAATCCAATAATTATGCACATAGTAAATTGTGATATTTTACTAAATAAATATGACTTATTATGAGCTATGAATCAAGCTAATGATGAAAAGGGAGATCAAATTGGCCATGAATTTGCATTTCAAAAAGTCCAAACATAAACACCCACCCACAAAATGTAGACTATAATTTAACTCGGAAATTGAAAATAATTCTGGTATTCTAGATCTTGAACAACTTCATAAAAATCTGCCTCTTTTGATTAATTTTGTTACAAGCAACCATGTTCTCTAGCTTGAGCTTCACCAAATACAAGAAACAGAAGAAACAGTTCCCTATTTATAGTAGCCATTTTATACTATGCATTCTTCATATATTTTGCATATTTAAGTCATCATCTGACTGCTTCAATTGTTCTGATGATGCCTGTTTATGATCAGCCTCAAGGGATTCCTACCTTGATATCTCCTGAGGTTGACATTCCACCAGCTCAGCTGAAACAGCTTCTTCAGCTTCAGAGTCACCTGAATCTCAGTTGATGACAATTCTGCATTAACTGGATGGGGCAGCAATTTATTTTACAATATACTATTTTTAATACAGATATTACTATAATTTTTTAAAGCAGCTTTTCCTAAAAATATTAATCTTATGCAGATAAGATGTATTAATTAAAAATATTATCTTGTCTGCCATTTCTCTATACCCGACAATCAAGAAGAGGGGGACAGACGTATAATCGAAGAGCAAATGTTTTTTTTCTCAATTTTCTTTTCCATCCTGCATCAAAGAGGATGAGAGATTGTTGTTCAGATTCTAACAGTTTGCAGATGAATCTCTTCTATTAGAAAGCATAGTTTTAGATTTTTAAAAAATGCTTAATTATATTTAAGCATCTATTGAAATTATTTAGCTTGAGAAAGGTGCAAGTAAATAAATCTATTTAACTACCACTGCGGTGGATTGCATCTTTTCGGCTGAAAAAAGATTGGTGTTTTAAGTATATAACTTATGGTATAAAAACATAGGTCTATGCACCTATAGTAGCTTTCTATATTTCATTGAAAAATAATCACAAAAGACCTGCATAAGCATAGAGATTTAGGGACAGTAGATGTACAGGAAGATGTTCTGAAATGGGATTTGGAAGCAAGGGGGATAAATAACTTCCCGGAAGTGATAAGACTATTTCTGAGTGCTCCCAGTTCAACATATCTTTGACTTTTAGTAATGGGGGGTGGGGTGGGGTGGGGTGGGATGCAGTATCACTGTTTTACCCTAAGAAGCATGACAAATTATAAGTGCATTTCCATTGTATATCAGTCACTATCTAACTCTTATTAGAAGCTTTATAGTTTCTCTAACACCAGTGGTGGGATTCAAATAATTTAACAACCGATTCTCTGTCCTTCCAACAACCAGTTCACCAAACTGTTCAGAAAGTTAACAACCAGTTCTCCTGAAGTGAGGTGAACTGGCTGAATCCCACCACTGCCTAACACAGATAATTCAGTACAACCGGTATTATGTTCCATCAGTAACTAAAAATACTAGTCAAGATTATGTGGTTTAGTGGCCTGAATGAGAAAACTCAACATTAAGATGTTGATGATTGTAGCATAAAGATTAGAATCATTATAGAAATATTTTTCATCCTCATCTATCTTTTAATCTGTTAGTTGTACAGAACATTTTATTATCCAAAAAACTAGGGAAAAATCTATCATTGTATCCTTGAAAAAGGACACACCAAGGTCCTTTTATTAATGCTATTTTATTAATTTGACTTGAGTAATGCTGCCTTGAGAGAAAAACTTTTTTTCTTATCATTATGACATTATGATGTATGTATTGGAACACACTTATCACAATATTGACAGCTCATAAATTCATGTTTTCTCTGTTATATCCAACAGCTATGCTCTAAGATCAAATTAGTTTTTATTGTATTTCTCGGCAAATGTATGTAATTTGATTTACTACATATTGCTGCATTACAACTCTATCAGCCATCATGACCGGTAGTAAGTGATGCTAAGAACTATAGTTTAGCAGTATGTTGTGGACCACTATTTTTCATTTTTAGGGTAAAATATACTTCAAATTGGTCTAACATTCTCTTTTTCTTCCCAATTAGATCAGCCCATTGAGACCACAAAGACCAAAGAGCCAAGTTATTAACGTTATGGGAAGTGAAAAACGGTTATCTGTTTCCCCGTTGCCACCTCCTCAAAGTATTCCTCCACCAATCACTCCAAGAACCAAGCTTTCTTTCACTTTACAGCCCAGTAAGTCTAAAACATTTTATGTCTAGATGTATTATTTTAATAAACAAATATATAGAATATTTCCATCAAGGGCACACTCATATTGATCTTGGGTTGAAAAGAAATAATTGTATCGTGCCTCTGCTTTGAGAGATGCCACAACTGTCTTCCTGTTCCTATTTAATATCTACACGAAGCCTCCGGGAATGGTAATCTATTTGCATAGGATTATGTATCATCATATTGTATATCTCTCCCAGGCCATGCTGCCAAAGTCCTTTCCTATTGCCTAGAGGCTGTGCAGTTCTGGATGAGAAAGAAGCTTCAGATGAATCCTACCAAGACTGGGGGGCTATGAGTTTTAGCACCCTAAATCTAGAGACCTTTTACTCTTAATTCTGCCTGGATAACATTTCCCTATTTAAAGTTGGTATGCAATTTGGGAGTCTTCCCAGGTTCATGGCTGGGAAGCAAATGGCAGCTGTAGCCAGGAGGTATTTTGCATAAATCCATCTTTTGTGCCAGATTTATCCATTCCTACCACTCACAGTCATTCATGTTTTAAATACTTCACAGTTGTATTGTTGCAATGCACTCTACATAGGACTACCCTTGAAAAGCTTTTTGGAACTTCACTTTCACCAGCTTCAAAAATTCAGCAGGGCATGAAGTTGGGGTGCACCATATATACCCATGTAAAAGTAAAGGTAAAGGTTTCCCCTTTAGAGTTGTGTCTGACTTTAGGGTTAGGGTTAGGGTTAGGGTTAGCTCTGCACACCCAAGTATCACCATAGCTAAGAAAGCTTTTTTGTGGGCAATTCAAAGTGCTGGTTGTGATCTCTAAAGGCACACATGGCATGATTACTCCCATCTCCAGTAGCTTTATCTCATTCTACTATATCTGTCAGGGTAGGTATGCTTCTCGCTCCCTTTTGTGAAGCAATGTTGCTTGGCGAAACTTTCTGTCAGGGCACTTGTCCTATGAAACAGTTTCACCTTGAGATTTAGATGGTCTTGATTTGGCTATTCTTCCAGGCACTATGGTAGGGATGTTAGTGGAGACCTTTATGTAAGTTTGGTTTTTATGCTTTACAGAATTTTTAAGGGTAGCCATGTCTATATTTTTGACTGCTTGTTTTTTGGTTACCTGCCCAAGTTTCTTCATTAACACATGCTCCTATATATACAGTATGTGCTTAATATAAATAAATAAATAACTGCTTATTAGACAGGAAGTAAAGAATATATGGGAAAGAGGGTCTGTTGCAGGTTCCTGATCTATTCAATTGTTCTCTTTAAAAAGGCAGGTAATTTGTAGCCTTATTTCATGCAAATGGAAGGAGCTTAAATAGAGAAATAGAAGGAAGGGGGAGAAGCCCTTTCCAAGTGATCAGTTTTGATTTTTAACAAGGAAAAAAGTGAGAATAGCAAAAATGAACACAGGAACTAAGGCAGGAAATCCTCAATAGGTGATCAATTCTGACAAGAGCAATCTGTTCCCTGGAAGGCAGCTCAGTAGAGAAGATGGAGGGGGTGGGGAGGAGGAGAGGGAAATAGAAGAGTGTGGAAAAAAGGAGAAATTGTAGCAAAAGTTACAGTAGAAATAGGTAGGTAAAACAGATTTTGTCCACTTTTTCCTGGCACTAGCCATTACTAGGATTTGACCATTAAAAATTACTTGGGCAGAAATAGAGATTTCCTAACTCTTCCCAGAAATTAGGGAAGATAATTTGACCACTGTAAAGCAGCAAAACAAATTCTTAAAAGAATTTAGTAATTAGTATATACAATTTCTTAAAGAAGTTAACATTTACTAAATAGATTGATAGTCTGTTGAAATATTAAACTGTATGATTCCTTTTTACAAAACAGAAGCACCAACAAACATAATTCTAAACTGTTTGATGAGATATAAAGGATACATCTTAACATTGGTATACTTTTTTATCTAAAGGCATCTGAATGCTTTACTTCACCTATATTTTGTTTTTGCTCCTTTTCTGATACAGAGATTTAATATTTCTTTTGTACCCAATAAGGGCTGTATTCTTTTATTAATAAGCAAGAACAAAGGAGCTAAGTCATAGCAGTCTCATTACTGAGCTACATGAACACAAAAAACAGGCCCAGTTGCAAGGATTATTTTGACCATGTGAAAAGTTGCAATGTCCCAAAAGAAAGAAAATTAAAGAATAAAATTTGTGTCAGGAAGATTAGAAAGTTAGTTTTAAAATTGCCCCATTTGGGGAAAAACAATAGAGTATATTGCCTTGGGGCAGCTGGAGATTGTGTGGCAAAGGTATATGGAACTCAATTCCAAATTGGCTCAAACTATAAAAGTCACTGTTGCCTTATTCAGTATTGCAAGCAGACTACAATTTCCAGAATCCCCTGGCAGCACAGACCAAGCTGAAATAAATTGTTTGCTTATTGGATATGGAATCTACTTCTAGGTACCCTTGGAATCAGTTAGGTGCGCTTTCCTCATCTGAGGACTGAGATTTCATCTCTTTGGCAGGCTTTAATGGGCTATCTACTTCTCACAATCAGTTCCTGTCTTTTAATAGTGCAGAAAGGCAGTTGTCTGCAAGAGTAAAGCTTTAAAGGGTTTGAGATGGATGTATTTCATGTGCACGAAGCTAAAGTCTGATGGGCTGCTTTTCGATGGTGCAGGTTCCCAACACAAATTCAGGAAGTTTATTTTTACTACTTTTCTGAGGTAGAAAATAAAAATGAAATAGTAGTCAGGTGAAAGACATTTTTCCCTTTAACTACATATACCTGATCCCCTTTCCAAAGAGTTCATGGCAGTGTATGTGATTCTTTCCTATCCCCGTTTCTTCTTTCTAACTACCTTGTGAGATACAATAGGCTAAAAGTCTATTGTAATCTAATTTGGAGTGCAGTAGTGCAGCTACTTCAGCTGACTGCTAGTTCAGCAGATCAGTGGATCAAATCTCACCGGCTCAAGGTTGACTCAGCCTTCCATCCTTCCGGGGTGGGTAAAATGAGGACCCAGATTGTTGGGGGCAATATGCTATTTAGTATACTGTCTTTGGTGTAAGCCGCCGAGAGTCCTCAGAGAGTGGGCGGCATAGAAATATGAAAATAAATAAATAAATAAATAAATAAATAAATAAATAAATAAATAAATCTTTAGGGCCTCATTTACAAGAATCTGTATTACACATTTCATATTGTATGTAACAGAATGTTGCCTTATGTGGAATTAAAGATTTTAACAAACTTCTGGCAATTTAAAAAAAGGGCCTTAAATAGAATATATCTATTGATATATTGCATATATTGATATTGCAATCTATTCATTGTTCCTCTTAATACCTGAAGCTGTGCAATATAGGTAGTTCTCGATTTACAAGAGTTTGTTTAGTGATCATTCAAAGTTACAACGGCACTGAAAAAAGTGACTCATGACTGTTTTTCATGCTTATAATTGTTGCAGCATCCCCGTGATCATATGATCAAAATTTAGCTACTTGGCAACTGACTCATACTTATGACGGTTGCAGTCTCCTGAGTCATATGATCACTTTTGCAGCCTTCTGACAAACAAAGTAAATGGAGAAGTTGGATTTCCTTAATAGTTGTTAAGTTAATACTAACTTAACAACTGCAGTGATCACTTAACAACTGTGGCAAGAAAGGTTGTAAAATGGAGCAAAACTCATTTATCAACTGTCTCACTTAGGGCTCAGGTTTGGTTGTGAATCAAGGACTACCCGTAGCTATTTACCTCATTTAACATTACAGTCATTTTCTAACATTTTAGTAAAATTATATAGTTACAAATTTAATTCTTTAAATTGTTTGTGGAGTCCTTTTAAATTGTGTTTATCCTAGGGAAAAAATTAAAATACGGAATCATTTATAATCAGTGACTAAGGAATAATAGGTAAAAAAGTGTAAGAGGTGGTTTAGTGGACTCTTTCCTCATAGTAGTATTCACAATAATATGTAAAAGCATTTGTAGACCACTTCTCATACATCGTCCAAGATTCAATCACTGATATTGTAAATGAATATCTAGGAATTCTCATCTCAGATGATGCATTTTGGTTATTAAAGGATCATTTGCAGTATAGATGCTCCTAATTTTTCCACTTGATAAGATATAGATATTAACCAGCTCTCTCAAAGAAGGAGCAATGGTACACAACTTCAACTTCGATTAAGAATGGTTTGTTGGAGAGGGGGCAAAGATTAATAATGGCTAACTCTGCAGTATCAAACATCATTTAAGAAAAGCTGATTAGTCTCTCAGCTGTGTGATCATTCCATTCTTGACATTTCTGGTTATTATGGATGTGGTAAAGCAACCATAACAAATATTTTTACAAATGCACTGTTTATTTCTGTTGAATTTAACCTTGAATTTATGTATGAAGAGGCATTTCAACTTCACATCTTTCTGGCCCCCTCCAATTTATAATGCTTACACATTCTAATACTTGTCACAATCAAGGACATATATTATAATTTCTAATGTGTTCTGAGCAAAATTAGAGATCAACTTGATTAGCAATTACATATTACGATAAAAAGACTCTTTCTTTATGCTATTGGATGTTTCTTGCTGCTACTCTCTCATTTTTCAAATAAGAGATGTTGGGAGAAATTTGTGAAACTAAAAAATGTTTCTTCTTATTTCATAATATTATAGATTAGCTGTGAATGTGAATAATCTGTTAAGTTAACTGCATCCTTATTTTCAGATTCAGAACTAAATGGCATGAATAATTTGGAAATGATGGACATTCCTCCCCCATTACCTCTGAAAGGCGGCATGGCAGATTATGGAAATGTCATGGAGAGCCATGAATCTATTAGCACTGCCACTTCCCCCCCTGTACCTCAAAGGGTAAGTACCGTTGCTAGAAGTAAGTCTACATAATATTTATTGACTTGGTGAAATACTACTTTTATAGGGTAATACACAGAAACAAATTAAATATCAATCTTAAGACCAGCAATTTTATCATATATTTTGTTTTTGGAACATGCAATTTTGTCAAAATAATTGAGTGAAAATATTGCTGTTTGTAATTAGAAGCTATTCATTATATTCTGACACATAGGCACAGTTAACATTCTTTTTCATGTTAGACCAAAGCATGCAAACAAACTGAATTGTCAGCCTCAAAATATTTTGAAGGCAAAATTATTATATCTGACAGATAATAAAACATGATAAATATGGGTAATATCAGTATACTAATATAGTGGAGAACAAGGTATATGGGTGTTCCCTATGTCCATTTGTCAACAAAATGGAGCTTGTAGAACTGCTGTTATCCATCTTTCTTTCCTCCTGAAGCTTCCAGAGTGCCTAAAATATTGCGAGATGATTTGTGGCAACGTAAGGAAATGCCATCTGGAAACAATTGCGAGGAAAATTATTTCACAGTACAAAATCCAGAGTGCCTCCATTAATTTAGCTACTGGAAAGATATTTGGCACCCAAAACATCCACTTTCCTTCCTTCTAGTAGGAGAAAGGAGAGAGTAGGGCTCCTGTTCTTCCAGTTCCATGAATCTATAGAGACTTGAGAGCTGACAACAAATGACCAACTTCTCCTGCTTCTTCTTTCCAGGGAGGGAAGTTGATTTTTTTAGTGCTGAGATAACAAGCATCCAAAAGGCCTATTTCCCCTCCAGATTCTGCTGTAACTCAGCTCAGCAAAAGAAATGGGAGAAATGGCTTTTTGACCCTATGGGAGTGTCAGAGAGTAGGTCAGGAGCCATACTGAAACAAATAAGGGATTGTATTATGGATATTGTGATACCTATGCTAATAAAGTAGTGCAACCTAATATTATATTTATTTATTCAACTTGCCCATCTTAAACCAATGATTTTGGGAGGCAAACAATCATAAAAAAATACCCACCTATAAATAGCAGCCAATCTATCTGTATCAACCTAACCAGAAAAGTGGTTTCTCCATTGACCTTGCTTGTCAGACGGTCACAAAGGGGGATATGTGGCTCTTGAATACTGCAACCATCATAAATACGAGTCAGTTGTCAAGAGGATAATGTAAATCACATAACCATGGAGATGCTGCAATGGTCATAAGTGTGAAAAGTGGTCATAAGTCACTTTTTTCCATGCCGATTGTAACTTCAAACAGTCATTAAACGAACTGTAAAAGAGCTACCGGTATTTACTTCCATTTAGCCTTGACCAGCCAAGACGGGTATGGATCTAACATGGAAATGGCCAAACTAACAGCTACAAAAACCCTCTCCTCTTCCTCAGGGTCGACAGGTTTGAACTCCTCCTGTATAACCATGCAAGGTCCAGCCTCTGTAGCCTCAATGGGCCCTGCATCAAGGCTAGTGTTCAACATACTCAATATATACTTAATACACACAACATATAACAGACCTTGGAAAAAGTTCAGAGAAGTGCAACTAAGATAATCAAAGGTCTGGAGACTAAAACATATGAAGAATGGCTGCAGGTTTTGGGTTAGACTAGTCTAAAGAAAAGAAGAATTAGGGGTGACATGATAGTAGTATTCCAGTATTTAAGGAGCTGCCACAAAGAAGAGGAGTCATCTTATTCTCCAAAACACCACAAGAGAAGAAACAATAGATGGAAAATAATCAAGGAGAGAAGCAACTTACAATTAAAGAGAAACTTCCTAACAGTGAGGATTTATTGGTTCAATTTATTGGTTCGAGGACAGTTAACCAGTGGAACAGCTTGCCTTCAGAAATCGTGGGTGCTCCCTCAGTGGAAGTTTTTAAGAAGAGACTGGACAGTAACTTGTCTGAAATGGTATCGGGTCTCCTGCTTGAGCAGGGGGCTGGACTAGAAGACCTCCAAGGTCCCTTCCAGCCCTATTCTATTCTAATACTGTGAAAATAGTCTTTACAAAACCAGTATGTTCAGAAAAGCATGAGAAATATAAGAAATCAGGTTTTAACTTAATTTTCCTCTCTGTCAAGTCTCTTTCCCTCACTTTCCGTGTGTACTTCATTATGGCTTCTACTTCGCTTCCTTATCTCAATTATTATATTAGAACCTCTGTGAGTTTTCTCACAGTTGTCTTGCTGCAAAATAGAGCTTTAACTCACAAAGTCTCACTGTTCGGCATTTGAATCATCATGCACTGTCCTTCCTTCTGCTCTGCAAAAACAAGAATATGTGCCTTTTGGTTGAACTACAGATCCTCTGAATGTTGGGTAAAACGTAATTCTTTAGTCATTCTGCTTTCTCTGTCACATTTCTTCATTCACAAGACTCTTCCATGTATCTATTCATATCCAATTTTTGCCATCACGTTTGCCATGAGGCTTATGTTATGTTGGGAGATAATCAGAGGATTTCAGGATATGTGCTCCTGATTTTTTTTTCATAACAAAGGTAGGAAAATTGTTTAATTCTGCCCTCAGGTTGAAAGGCTAATTATGCAGCATCCAGGCAGTTTAAATAAATAAATTGTTGCTTAGATCTGTCCCTCCTGTTTTCCCCCTTACACAGGTTTTGCTGTATATGTTTGGAATGCAATAAGACAGTATTTAATTTACAGCCTTCTGTCTCCAATGTTTTAGTTAAATATTTTTGCTGCCAAAGTAAAGCTGCTATTTTGACAGTGTCCAAACTGTTGCCTGCGTAGTTATTTATCCTCTTCCCCCTTTGTGGTTCTATTGTATATTCTGATCATTCAAGGTTGACATAGCCTTCCATCCTTCCGAGGTTGGTAAAATGTGGACCCAGATTTTGGGGGGCAATACGCTGACTCTGTAAACTGCTTAGAGACGGCTGTAAAGGATTGTGAAACAGTATATAAGTGAAGCGGTATACAAGTGCTATTGCTGTTGCTATTCTCTGCTATTTAACATCTACATAAACTTCCTGGAGAAGATCATTTGGAGCTTTGAAATGAGCACTTCAGTTTAGTGCTGACATACAGATTCAAGACTCTAAGGGTGTCAAATCCTGCCTTAATAGCAATAATAGACTGGATGAGGAAGAACAAAGAACAAAGTAAAAATCACATCCAAGAAAAAAAAAGGGTGTGTTGATAAAACAGGACATAGGATTGAAGTGAAACCTATTGTAAAGAAGGTTACACTAAAACAGAAAGAGAAAGTTCTTAATTTAGGTATGCTCTTTGGTTCCCAGTTGTTACTGGATTTGCAAATGGACACCTTGGCAAGAATTGTGATTGCACACAATTATTATTGGTATGCCAGATACATTTCCTTTCTGAGCTGTTCAAATTTTGACAATTGTTTTCCAGCCCACTCTTGAAGTGAGTTTCACACGGGCTACCTTGAAAACTGTCCAGAAATGATATTTTAATGAAAATGTAAGTGACCAGGTGACTGATCAAAACAAGAAACAGAGCTGCAGTAAAAGGTCTGCATTAGGTACCAGTTCCCTGCTGAAAATAATTTAAACTGTTGAATTAGCCCTTAAAGCCCTAAGCAGCTCGAGACCTCTTTATAGTTAGGATATCTTTACATTTGGACTGGATGGACAACTTTAAAAACATGGTATAGACTATATAATAGAACATAAAAGATGAAGAAGTGTGATCCAGTCAGTTAGAACATTTCTTGCTACAAGTTGTGGAACAGCCCATGAATAATTCATGTAAAAAATACAGGTTAAACTCAGAAAATTAAAGACAGAAGTTGGGCCAGCAAGATATGATTTGGAAAACATGCAGTTGGAATATAAAATCAATGTAAGGAATGGATTGACTAGGCTTACATTCTGCAAGGTAAGGAAGCATGGACTGTGATAAGAGATATTGTGCATGCAAGAACAGATGAGAAATATTCCCAGTATTTTGAAGAGGAAAAGATCCATGAGGCTTTTAGAACAAGTTATGATGGTAGCTGGAAGATGAAAGCCCTGGTTAAGAAGAAGGATATGTGCTTTCTAATGTCAAGCAAGGTAGAGAGGGAAAGATATTTCAGTTCAACAAAGAAAGAATATAGATAATGATCATGATCATCATGATCATCATCATCTCAAACATTACTTTAATAGCTCTTAGGTTCTTGGTTAGGACTTGAACTGCTAATCAATTTGAAGATTAAATCTTAAATAATAATAGGTAGACAAAAATGCCAAACCCAGTTGAACATCTGGCTGACTGCGATGAATAATAATAATAATAATAATAATAATAATAATAATAATAATAATAATAATAATGCAGAGGCAGATTTCAGAAAAGGCAAATGTATATAAGATAGCTAACAAGAGATAGGTAATGGAAAAAGAGAGTACAAGATGGAGATTTACCGTTGCTTTATTGAGTATAATAAGATCCTTGACATATTGTAGCCAAGATCATGTCAGAATGTGGATCATACAATCACTAATAAATGTGCCAGAACACCTAATTATTTTTCTGCAGAATCCTTTCAGTTTAAAAAAGCTGTTGCAAAAATTGAATGCGAGGAAACAGAGAGATTTTTAATAAGGAAGGCAATCAGATAAAGATGGATATTGCCCCAACTTATTTGATTAGAGAAAAGGCATTATCTACATTTATTGCTGACTAGAATCTGCTTAAGGACTTTGTGTGTAAAAAATGGGGGGGGGGAAAAGGAACTTATGACTTATCGTTTTGATGATTAAACAGGATAGGTTGTAGAAAAAAGTAAGAGAATATATCTTTAGAGAGAGGTCAAATATATTTGTACTTATAGTTGCTGTGAAGAACGTTTGAAGCTACTTTTTTCTTTCTTTTCTATCCTTAATCTTTTTGCTTCCCATGCACTTTTTTTATTACTTCTTTTTTTTCTTTTATTCACACACACACACGCGCACACACACACACACACACACACACACACTGCCCCAAATTTGTT